>NC_140933.1:135071664-135671664 GCF_014529385.1 Adiantum capillus-veneris
TTTGCCTCTTGAAATTATCTAGGTTTTCAGAAAAGGCGAGTTACTACTCTTTGTAATGGAAATGGCCTATGAACTTTGAGAGTAGCGAAATTAGAAAATTAGATAAAGCACTTTTGTGAGATTACTTTGTGAGCATAGCGGGTGAACTTAATTGATGGTAGCAACATAAACATGGTACTTAGCTAACTTGACATGAACAATACATTTGCAAGAGAGAGAGTTTAGAAACATGACAACAATTGAGGACCGGATTCATCCCCCCTCCAATAGGCATTTGTATTATAGTTTCTCCCATCAAGAGAGGCTTGGTATAATACAATCTTTGTGTTCCTTGTGACCTAGGTGATGCAAAGCTTCATGCATCACAAAGCATAACATAAACTTTGTAGAAACCATTAACTATCCCAAGCCTCAGTCCCAAGGCCTCAAACACCTTCAAAGGTGGAGAGAGCTAGCGGGGAATGAGGGTAGGGAAGAGAAAGAAGAAACATTCCATAGGAGAAAGAAATAGTTCCTCACTTATCATCACTCTTCTTGCTAGCATACATAATAGCATAGTAGTGAAGATGGCAAGCTTAAGCATTGAAGCATGAGTCTTGGTTGGATTTGCATTCCATAGCCAAGAGTGTTGATGTAGGCTCTCACTTCTCACAAGCTTGGAGAAGGAGGTGAAGTTCCTCTACTTTCACCAAGTGAGAATGATCCACAAATTGTGTGTGTGTGTGTGTGTGTGTGTGTGTGTGTGTGTGTGTGTGTGTGTGTGTGTGTGTGTGTGTACCCCCCCAGCACCCCCCTTGCTTGCTTGGGGCGAGTTCTAGCCTTTCCACATGCTTCAAGCTCATTGGACCCCTCTCCCCCTAGCCAATCACATGCAGCATGCATTCAAGTACATGGATAGTCTTTGGACAAGTGTCCTCCTTACCCCTTAGAGAGAGAGAGCTTGAGATATTTGTTGGATGGAACTAGAAGCTCATTGGACCCCTCTTTAGCCCAACCAATAGCATTCAAGCGCACCATGTGGCTAAGCATAGGGAGAGTCTGACATGTGTTCCATGTGCCCCTTGAGAAAAGGGGTGCCCTTTGGGTGAGTGGGAGGTTAAGTCACACTACAAGAGGCTATTCATATTAGCGACGCTCAAAAAAAAAATCACGGCGTCGCTATGAGCGTCGCAAATTTACAAAGAAATTTGCGACGCTCATAGCGACGCCGGCTAGGCTAAAAAAATAACAAAGCGCGCCCAAAAACTCAGATCTCAGATCTGAGTTTTTCGGCGCCCTCAAGCAAGGAGCAGGTAACGCTCTCCCTCTCTCTCTCTCTCTCTCTTTTTCTTCTCCACACACACACACAAACACACACACACACAAGGAGAGGAAGGAGAGCCAGGTATGCTCCTTCCCTCTCCTCACTCTCATGTTCCCTTCCCCTCTTTCTCTCTCCCTCTCTCTCTCTCTCTCTCTCACACATACACACACACACATAGTGTTTTTGAGAGAGAGAGAGAGAGAGAGTACAAACATAAACAAAAACGCACACACACATACATAAACAAAGAATGCACACACACATTGAGAGAGGAAAAGAGAGAGAGAGCATGCATAAACAAAAAACGCACGCATTAAGAGAGGAAAAGAGAGAGAGAACATGCATAAACAAAAAACGCACACATTGAGAGAGGAAAAGAGAGAAAACATGCATACGATCCAAAAAAACGCACACACATTGAGAGAGAAAGAGAGAGAAACTAATTTAACGTCGTAGGAAACTAATTAAAATTAAAAGACCTAAAGATCTAGCTGACGAGGAGTTGAACTCAAGACCTATTATTCAAGAGGGAAATGGCATAACCAATCTATCATACTTGGCATGGGTGATAGAAAGGTTATACCATTTATCTCTTTTTATTGGCACACACATCCACACACGCGCACACACACAAGAAGAAGAGAGTTATAATGTGGTAGGAAACTATCCTAAAAGACGTTAAAGATTAAGTTAGATGTAGACTTACGTTAAATTAGATTTAAGTTTATTTAAGTTAAATTAGATTAGATTTAGGTTTATTTTTAATTAGATTTACG
Source organism: Adiantum capillus-veneris (assembly GCF_014529385.1). Lineage (NCBI taxonomy): Eukaryota > Viridiplantae > Streptophyta > Polypodiopsida > Polypodiales > Pteridaceae > Adiantum > Adiantum capillus-veneris. The sequence goes on from NC_140933.1 coordinate 135,073,744, forward strand.
TTTATTTACGCTAGATTTAGATTTACGTTATATTAGATTAGATTTAGGTCTCCATAGACTGCGATGCCTGCATGAAGCGGGTGAAGAAAGCCCTCAATGGAATATAGGGTATTGCTGCCTTCACTCATGGTGGGCTCCGTCGATCCAAAAGTACTGGTGAAATGTCTTCAGAAGATAGGGAAGAAGGTGGATCTTCAGGGCGGCAAGAGTCACTACATCCCCGACACAATGACCATCTAGACAACCTCTAGTCATTCAACAGCAACTTCAAAGTTAGTAACAAGAGCAAGAACGGTCTAAAGGGCCAATTGCTGTCGTCAGATGTGGATGGAGATGAGGCAGCGTCACCGCCGGAAGTTAACTCTCACATCTTTAGTGATGAGAATGCCAACTCTTGCCGAGTTATGTGAAAAATTATGTGTTAAATTAGTTTTAAGGTTCTTATAATCCCTGTTAGTTTAGTTCTTTGTTTTTAATATAACATAATTTACGTTAGATTTAGATTTATGTTATATTAGATTAGACTTAGGTTTATTTAAGTTTACCCACACACACACACACACACACACACACGCACACACACACACAAGAAGAAGAGAGTTTTAACGTCGTAGGAAACTATCCCAAAAGACGTTAAAGATTAGGTTAGATGTAGACTTACGTTAAATTAGATTTAGGTTTATTTTTAGTTAGATTTACGTTTATTTAGATTTACGCTTATTTACGTTAGATCGAGTCCACGCAAGAATTACTTACGGTTTAGGGTTTAGAGTTAGACGAACAGTGAAAAGATCTACTGTGAAAAGATGTTAAGATGCTGTGAAGTGCTACAGCTAGAGAAGAGGCAAAGGGGTTTTGTCCACTACATGCAGTATCATGTAGACATGGGTCTGTAGATTTCTTGTACCCACAAATATAGGTATTGACCAATAAAGACGAGATTATAACCCGGTGGTTCTGATCTCCGTGCACCTCTAGGTGTGCGGGGATTGGACATGACTAGAGAATGTGAGGTAAAGAGAGAGAGAGAGAGAGAGAGAGAGAGAGAGAGATAAGACGAAGAATGCCAATAGAATATTAAATTTGTTGTCCAGGTTATAAGATTTTTATCCTCATTATGAGTAGTGACGAGGATGTGGGACCGTCCAACCGAAACACCTATCTCTCAACGAGGGTCTTATGTCCTTGTAATCAATGCAAGCATGTTGTGCGGCGGACAAGACGTGTTTCTTTGCAGCACGTTCGCGAATTTGGCGAGTTCGATCCATCTATTATAGATCGAGTTGTTGCCAATTATAACTCGTCGGACTCTGACGCTGGCCAACAAGTAGCAATCTTGCAACCCAATAGACGTGTTCGTAGGCGCTTTGGTCAAGCAGCATATGTGAGGCCACAAGATGTAGCCTCTGACAGCTCGGGGGATGATCATGCAGAGCACATTCCCAACGAGGCAATGTTTGAGCCCGAGATTGATGAAATGATCGAGACGATCATGGATTCAAAAAGGCTTATCTATGATGATATGAAAAGTGAAGCCGATACGCCATTGTATAATGGAGCACGTATGTCTAGATTGAAAGCACTCCTGGTTCTTCTCAACATGCAGGCAAAGTTTGGATGGAGTGACACTAGCGTCACAGCGCTTTTCAGGTGATCTATTACAATTAGTTTACTTTAATAAAACTCTAAATGTATAATGATCTGATAGATTTTTACACGACTGTATCGTATTTTTATGTTGTGTAGACTGCTTAAAGAGCACATACTACCAGCTGACAATGTGATGCCAGATTCCCGAGATGAAGCAAGAAAGATTTTGCGAAACTTGGGGATGGATTACAATTCTATCCACGCTTGTCCTAATGACTACATTCTTTTCAGAGGGGAATACATAGACATGGAGAAGTGTCTGAAATGTGATTCCGAAAGATATCGAGTAGATCTCCACGGGACAAAAATTCCACAAAAGGTTTTGCGACATTTTCCTTTGCTTCCTCGCATCAAGCATTTCTTCGAATGTAAGTCCATGGCCGCCCTAGCATCATGGCATGAGGAGAATAAATCTTCGGATGGTGTGCTACGAATTCCTGCAGATTGCGCAGCCTGGAAACATATAGATGGAACATGGTCAGATTTTGCCAGGGAAGCTCGAAATTTGCGCTTAGGCCTGGCTATGGATGGCGTAAATCCATTTGGTCAAAGATCAACATCTTACAGTGTATGGCCCGTTGTCATCGTCAACTACAACATTCCCCCGTGGTTGACTACGAAGAAGGGGCACCTATGGCTAAGCTTGATTGTGCCAGGGCGATATAAAGTGGAGAATATGGATGTGTATCTTCGTTCACTATTGGAAGAGCTACAACAATTGTGGATTGGCATAGAGGTGGTGGATATGAGCCGACACACAGGACGACGGAATGCTTTGATCAGAGGCATTCTAATGTGGACCATGCATGACTATCCCGGGCTAACAAAATGCTCAGGTGATCTATTGACACTCCTCACTCAGACACTGTAAATCTTGTTTTTTCCCATAGTTGATCTATTATCATGTGTATACATGCAGAGCTTCAAACAAGCGGATACAGAGCATGTGTCACATGTGGACCTAGACTGAATGCACGTAGGGCGCCCTCACTGAAGAAGCAAATCTACGAAGGTCATCAAGCGTATCTTCCAGAGAATCATGTGTTACGCGACGGCTTTTTGGGAAGAGAGCCACCAAGGATGTCTGCACAAGCATGGTTAGAGCAGAAGGAGATGTGCGATGACGGATTGCCTCCAGGGATGAAGAGACTATCTCTATGGTACGAGTTACCATACTGGCCCCGACTCATAATCAATCACTTGCTCGATCCAATGCACATATTCAAGAATGTGGGTAATCTACTATGGGACCATCTGACCGGCAAGAAAGATACTTTGGGAGCCAGAGTTGACCTTAGAAATGTGGATCGTATGGAGCAATATTGGACGCAAACAGCGTCTGATGGATCGATAAAACTCCCTAAAGCACCATGGATTTTCACAGGAGCCCAAGAACGCAAAGTAAAAGAGACCATTCGATCTTTGCGGACCCCCACTGGCGTAATGCACTCGCTCCGAACGTGTTTTACTAAAGACGGAAAGCTTACCGGTTTGAAGTCACACGATTGGCATAAAATGTGTCAGGTAAGTTCATAGTGGACTTTAATATCATTGCATAAAATGTGGACTTTAATATCATTGCTGCACATACTTTACAGTTTATTTTACCGGTTGCCATTGAGGGATGTTTGTCTCTCGACATCTGTAACACAATCTACAAACTTGCAAAGCTGGTGCAATGGATCTCACAAAATTAGATCAACGTAGACTCCATACCATTCGCCAAACTAAATGCTGCGGATCTTGTGTGCATGTTTGAGAAACATTTTCCTACTACCATGCTAACCATTCAGGTGCATCTTCTTGTTCACATAGTTGATGAGGTGAAAATAGCTGACACAGTTCATTCCAGATGGATGTTCTTCTTAGAACGTTTCATGAAAACGCTTAAGGGATATGTGCGTCAAAAGGCACGTCCGGAGGGTAGCATGGCAGAAGGTTGGTTGGTATCAGAGTCCCTAGTGTACATTGGAGAGTGGCTAGATGGATTTGATAAAGCCCGGGACACGCTATGGCGAACCATAGATGATCAGCGCATATCTGGGATTGTCATGTGCAATCTCGGTGTTGAGAAGAAGATGACAGAAGATCTAGAGGCTAAAATCAACCGACTTTGCATGCTTCACAATCCAGTGATGCAAAAGTGGATTTCACAATATGAGGATGCAAAGCAAGAGCGACAAAGGGCACGAATCGAGTGGAGACGGGGAAGACGACCACCGATGCACTATCCAACGGGTCTGGAGAGCCTACCAACCTTCATGAGCTTAAGATGGTTGCACAACCAATTGAAAAGCACACAACAATGCGGTGACGAAGTGACTGAGGAAGAGTGGGAGTACTCTCGGGGTTGCGCGACCAAGGTAAGTTTACAATGTACGACATGCTAGTGACTTTATTTCTAAACGTTTGAACGGCCACTCATAATCTTTGTTCGTTGAGTATAAGTCATACACAGCAGCATGGTGTAAAGGTCGACATCTTAGGGTGGAACGGATCGACAAAAAGCGTTTTACTCAAGATTGTGGAATCATGGCAAAATTTGAACAGTCTAGTCGACGACGTTCCTCTGATGCAGATCCTGTGGTGGCGGAACTCACTTACTTCGGCACGCTGCAAGAGATTTTGAGGATCGATTACAGAGGATTTTTTGTCGACTTGTTCGACGTGCAATGGTTCAAGATAATCATGGAGGGTCGCAACGCTACTGTGCGTAGAGGAGAGTCTGGTTTTCTTGAGGTGGATTCTACTAAGAAATGGACTGACCTAAGAGACACTTTCGTACTACCAGAGCATTGTGAACAAGTAAGTATGTAAATAGTTAACATCCCCCTTTTACAAGTTATGTGCTTGAAAGCTCTCGTGTAAGTTATGTGGCTCTGGCAGGTAATATTTCATCCTACAAAGTCTACATCAAACTGGTGGTACGTCATAGAGGTAGCCCCTCGTAGTGCAAGGACGTATGAAGGCTACCATGTGCCAATCACAACGGCATCAATGGAGGAGATCAGAGAAGATGCTCAATCAGAAGCCGCTGCGGTGGTGCCAGACGAGCATCAAGATGCTACTACTCTATATGGGGTGCATGCACAGGAGCTACAAAATGAAACTGAAGATATGTGTTTAAACGGAGAGCTCTATATAGATATAGGAAGTTATGCTGCGTTATGCGAGGATGAGAGAGAGATCTCTTAAAGCCACAAATATTGTATTTGAACAATTTTGCTCGGTGTTGTAAAAGCTCTGGCTCTCTAAGTACCTTCCATGGTGTATAACGCTCTTTTCTACTCGCGCTCACATCTTTTGATTGAAAATTCTAAGTTTTCGACTTGCCTCTTCTATCACTCAATTCATTGTGTCATTGTATTTATATGCGTCATTACGTCATTGTATTTAATGGTCTTTGCGTCATTGTCTACTCTATTCATTCAATATTAAGTTTAAATATTCGTGTGTTTAATGCAGATATGGATGATGAGGAGTTTCTTTCTTCTTTGTCACCGCAACAGAGACAGTGGTACGTGGAGCGTCATCACTCTGGCGCATCATCGCGCGTTCCTACTCCATCCGCATCTCCCTCTCTTTCGGAGCATTCGGCGCGCTCCGAAGCTTCGGCGTCGACGAGACGATCTTCACACTCGTCTAGACACCGGCGCTCTAGTGGTGGCGGTGGCGGTTGTTGTGGGGATTCCGCCGCCGATGCCTCCACACCGCCTTGTGTTCGACGAGGCTCTTTACCCTCCCCTTCTTTGCCCGCCCCCACACCAGCCACAGCATCGCCATCTACGCCAGGTTTTGCGCGGCTGACTGTTCCTAGCAGCTACACACCTCTACCTACTCCGCCAAGGTCCACCCCACTCGACACTCCTCGCTTCGGGGCTCAGACACCGGTGGAGACACCTGACGTCCGTACCCCCATCGACACGCCGCTAGAGACCCCTGCCGGGACACCCAGGTTCACGCGTCACCGGCCAGAGGGCTTGCCTTACTCCGTCGACTTCAGCGGCGGCATCATCATGGATGATGACGGCAAGAAGGTGATCTCGCGCATGCGTGGTCTTTGCTCTCAGATGTTTAGACACTATATACTAAACAAATGGAGTGAAGTACCAAGTGATTTAAAAAACAGAGTCATCAACATACTTCATGATGAGTTTCCCGTTCCAACACGGGATCAACGCTTCAATGAAGACCCGATGAAGATTCCAATGCGCGAATACTGCAAACACAAGCGTTCCGAAGTGCAAAAAGCAATCAAGAATGGGTGGAACAGGCCAGATTGGCTGGCCAAAGAAGATTGGAAGAATGCGAAGAAAGCAGCGCGCGAGAATCCCGACAAGTGGAAGCAACAAAAGGATGCAGCCAGAGCGCGAGTAGAGGCAGGGAGCTCGCACCACTTGGGGAGCGGTGGATGGGCATCATTTGAGGCCGATTTTGTAAGTGTTTTCGCATTGCTCTTTATGTTCGATAGTTTAGGGTTTATGAGTTTTTTAATTCTAACATAATGAAATATTTGTATGTTTTGACAGTGGTCGATGACAGGACGTGATCCCACACCGTACGAGCGCGAGTACGCAGGCAGGAAGGGCTTAAACGCCCTGATGGACATTCTCATTTGTCGCGGCGGCATGGTTAGTATTAGGGTTTACTCTTTTCTATTTTTTGTATTGTTTTATAAATGTCGTTATATGTTTATACTTACTGAAAGCTGTCTTATTGTCTTTTTTTGCAGAATCCGACAAATACGCCGCTTGGACGCGATGAGATGTCTGACTAGACGACGTCAGTTTAGCCGTAGGTAGATAGCATTAGTTTAGGGTTTCTCATAGCTTATGTATCATGAGACGGATTTTATACGTCTTTTTGAACCATGTATATTATTACATTTGTCACCGCAGTTCCTTTTGCCAATCAATTCTTTATGCCTATGATGTTGTACAATTGTCATTATTACATTTGCCAATCAATTCATTTTGCCTATGATGTGTACAATTGTCAATTTTACGCTTGTCAATTTTGCAAACAATGCGTCTTGTGGGTGACTATTTTGGGTCTATTATCTACCCTTGCACTTTTTTTAAAAAGTGAATCAAGTACAATATGGTTGATGGGTGGCAGGGCATTCAATGTCCTGTCACCAAAAAAAATTTCTCTCGGGCGTCGCTATAACCGTCGCTATTTATCGCTCTGTAGCGTCGCTATAGTCTTTTGTGTAAACGTAGCTATAACCGTCGCTATGAGCGTCTCTATATAGCGACGCTTATAGCGACACATATAGCGACGCTCTCGTAGCGACGGTTTTAGCGACGCCAGGGGTTATAAAAACCCAGTGTATTTCCGTCGCTAACAGCGTCCCAAGAGCACACAACCTCTTGTAGTGTCAAAGATTCCCCTAACTTTGGGACTTTCCCCCTCCTTTGTAGGGTCTCTTTTTGACTCAAGCACCTTACCCCCCATGCATGGGAAGCTTCTCAAGCACCTTCCTCATTAAGTTTGTAGGGTCTCTTTTTGACTCAAGCACCTTACCCCCCATGCATGGTAAGCTTCTCAAGTACCTTCTTCATTAAGTATGACAAGCACCTCAAGTACCTTAGTCATCAAGCATGACAAGCACCTCAAGCACCTTAGTCATCAAGCACGACAATCACCTCAAGCACCTTAGCCATCAAGCACGACAAGCACCTCGAGCACCTTAGTCATCAAGCACGACAAGCACCTCAATCTTAGGTCGGGTTCCCACCTCAAGCTCAGCCCTAGCTGCCTAAGGACAAAGGACTTTTAACACTAACTATTGGAGGTCTTTAATGAAGATAACCCTGAGGTCTTTTAAGCTGCATTAGATGCATGTTGCTCTTTGATAGACTACCTCCTTTTGGACCCGTAGTGAGATGTAACCATCTCTCCTCTTGGTCCCCTATTGAGATAAGTCTATAAACACTTATTGCACATTGCTCTTTGGTAGACCATCTCCTTTTGAACCCGTATTGAGATGCAACCATCTCTCCTTTTGGTCCCCTACTGAGATAGGTCTAGAAGCACATGTCTCAATTCTAACTCTTGTTCTTGTTTATTCTCCCACATTAAATGATCAATTTAATATGAGAAAATCATTTGGGTAAGGTAAATATTAGATTTGATGACATTACCTCTCTCTTGAAATCATAGTCGTCCTCGACTATGAGGTAGAGAAGATAAAGCCTAGTCATTAGTCCATGTTACTTAGCGGGTAGAGGATCCCTTTTTACCCTTTGACATCATTCCAAAATGGATGACTAATCCATTTGGTGCTTGGGAGACGTACCGCCCGTAAGAATGTCTGCTCTTTAGTCCATATCATTCTTCCAAAGTAGAGTGGCAAGTTCTACTTGGTGTTTGGGAGACGTCGTCACCACAAACATGATTCTAAGCATGCATACTATTTAAATTTGTGCACAATAAAAAGAGATCTAGTCTTATAAGATAAAAACATTGTTCAGTTAAAATGCATTTTCATATGCTTATTTTAAGGCATCATTGTAAACATTGACAAGGTTCATATTATCCTTAAGCTAGGTACTTTGCATCCATCTAGCATCTTTAAAAGAATAATTCTTAAACTTAATAAGATATCGTCAGATAATCTTACCGTTTCTAAATACCTTGTCTTCATGTCATAGGATGGACTCACTTGATCTCCGATTTTGGAGGGTTTGCAAGTATTGCTTCTTTTGATGGTGCTCCTTTGTAAGGCTTACATAGGCTCTCATGGAAAACATGGTGCATGAGCCAATGGTTCGGGCAACTTTAATTGATAAGCCATCTCATTGACTGGCTTAAGTATCTTTTTGCTAGTTTAGCATAGTACTGTTGGTGACCCATAGGATTGTTGCCCGTAGTATGCCTTAAACGAGCCTTAAGAAACTTTAACAAGACCTAATCATTTTACTTAAAAGCTAAGGCTCTTTTGTGCTTATTAGCAGCATCCCTTTTTGCCTTTTCTGTGAGATGGATATAACCATTTTAATCTTTGGAAGAGATTCTTGAAAGTCTTGGCTATATTCAGCAGTAGCGAAGATCTTCCCATGTAATTTAAGTAGTAAGGGACTTTTGGATCTTCCCTCTTTAACTTCAAAAGGTGCTTTCTCGATAGAAGTATGTACAATGTCATTGTACACATACTCTATAAGAGGTAGGTTTTTCTCTCATTGAGAATGTTGATCTACTTCCATGACATAGGCTTTTAGTAGGTCAAGAATCGTAGATTAGTTATTTCACTTTGGCCATCCATTTGTGGATGATAGGCCGAAAGAGAAATTTAATCTACTTCCTAGATTCTCAAAGAGACCCTTCCAAAAATTATTGGTCATTCTAGGATCTTTGTCCGACACTATGGATGTTGGCAAGCCATGATACTTAAAAATTTGAGATCTGAAGAGGGTTGCCATTTGATGTGCCTTAATAGTCTTTTTGACAAGCATAGAGTGTGTTTTCTTGTTAAGCCTGTCGACTGAAACAATCCAAGTTTCTTTGCTTGATCAAATTTCAACTTTTGGTAAACCACGCATTTTGAAACGTATGTTTACTTTTCATGGTAGACCAACAGAAATACCTGTCTACTCCTCAAAGAGTAGATTATGGAATCCCTCTTTGCCTCGCATAAGGAGAAGCATGGGATTCATACACGACTTTCTTATTGTATGGGTGAGTAACACATAGCCTATTGCCGTTTGGAAGATAACCATCCTTCAAGGTGAATGGCTCCTTTTTCTTCCCTAATGCAAAGGCTGTAATTACCTACTTAAAGTCTCGATCATAGCATATTCATCTATCATAAAAGATAGATCATTGTGAGTTGCTATAGACACCACATTTACCCTTGGCCATTATGAAAGTGCATCGACCACTTGATTGTGCTTGCCAACAATGTGAGCAATATGAAATTTAAATTGCAAAAGAAAATTTTCCCACCTCATTTGTTTGTGGGAGAGCTTGGTTTGCATCATGAAGTTCTTGAGGCTTTGTGATCCATTTGTAGGATGAATGGAGTCCCCAAGAGATAGTGTTTCCACGTGTTTAGGGTATATAGAATAGCTAGTAGCTCTTTTTCGTATTTGCCCAGTACTCACTTATCAAAGTTGAGTCTTTGACTCTCATATGCTATGGCATGCCCTTCTTGAAGCAAAATAGCTACAAGGAAATTACCACAAGCATCACATTGGACCTCAAATGGCTTTGAGAGATCTAGTAGTGTGAGCACATTTGAGAGATAAGATTCTCCTTAAGCTTCTTCAAAAGCTTCTTGCACTTTTGCAATCCATGAATACTTAACGCTCTTTTTTGTTAAGTCATGTAATGGGCTTGCTATTAGCGAGAATTTTTTTAATGTAGCATCTATAGTATGCACACATACCTATGAAGCTTCATACCTCCTGTAGATTCCTTGGATTAGGTCATCCTTTTATTATCTCTGACTTTGTTGGATCCATACGGGTGCCATCTTTAGAGATAATGTGACCTAAATATTGAATCTCTATTGAAGCCATGTGGTTAAACCACGGTGCCCCAATGATAACATTCTCATGTTTGAGAGGGGAGATGAAGAAATCCTTTTTTTCCACATAGCTTTGGACATGAAGCTTTAATTTTCCAATTAAGGAAGTAACTAGAGACGTCTTGTCCCTTGATAGCTCCATTGGCTTTCAATGCATCTCCCATCTCATGGGCTTGTATGCCTAGCTTGGTGGTCAACTCCGTGGATATGAAGTTGTGAGTTAAACCGGGGTCAAAAAAAATAAAGGCATCATGCTCTTGCATCTTTCCCCAAGCATAGGAAAGGAGAAATCCTTGGCAATGAGCATCCTCTTTTGGAGATTCAAACATAGAGGCTCTAGGAGTCTCATTGCGGGGCAATTCTCTTGGGGCAAGGACGATAACCATAGCCTTGCTCCCCACACTTAAAACATTTGTGGTCCTTACAAAAAGCTTCTAGCTCTTTAAAAGAGAGTTTATATTTACCTTTGTAAACTCCCTTCTCTTTGGACCAATTATTGTTGTTGTTGGAAAAGCCTTGGTAAGAATTTTGGCCATTGGTTTTCCCATTTGCATCACTTTTGTCTTTATTTTCCATGGGCTTGACATTCCGTCTAGCCCCTTGTTGGAAATTGATGCGCGAAGCAACCATGGTGTGGGGGATTACTTTGGTGATAGAACCAGGCCGTTGAGAGTTGACATACTCGGCCATCTCTTTGGGTAATCCCGCATAGAATTGTTGCTTTTGCTCGGCAAAGTCTATCTTTTGAAAGACAATAGCCTTGAGATGTAAATCCCAAAACTTGTCCACATTTTTGTGGATAGACTCATGAGAGAGAAGCTTTAAACTTCACCATTTGGTACGCAATTTTTCCTTTGCATCACTTGCAAGGAATTGCTTCATGATGGAAACTCATAGAGTTTTCCATGTCTTTGGGGCTTCGTCGTTGCCACGAAGGCTAGCCCACCATTGACGAGCCGAATTTTGGAAGTGCATAGCTACATGGCATAGCTTGGAGGACTCCGTGAAGCCCTCAGCTCCAAAGACCGCATCAAATTGTTGGATGAAGGCCAATACTTTGTCAGTAGCACCAAAGGTGCCCTCATAGGTGAGAAAAGAGATACTCTTTCCTCCCTCTTTGAACTTCTTGAGCTTTTCGGAGCTTCGCCATGCAGAGTAAGTTTTGCGATGTCCTCCCTCTTGTATTATCTTGGAGAATAGTCATAGCTTTCATCGGTAGAGGAGGAAGGTAAAGGAGAAGGAATCTTGCAAAGAAAGGTAAAGTTAAGCGGGGCTTAATGATTTTTTCATAAAGATACATCTTCCTTTTATGCTCTTAAATAAACTGAAGTTCCTCTACCGTGTGAGGCAGAGTTGTAGAGAGCTTTGCAATGTGCAATGCTTGAAAGGCCATAAGTTTAGTGTAATTCCACCAAAAAAGTTTAAATTAACCTGTATAATTTGGATTTTGAAGGTGAGAAAATTTACAAAGTTTAAAGAAACAAAGTATAAAAACTTTCAAATACATACAATATAACTCAAATTTTGCCTCTTGAAATTATCTAGGTTTTCAGAAAAGGCGAGTTACTACTCTTTGGAAGAAAGGACGCAAAAGGAAGAAGGTGGATATTACCACAGCTTCAAGAAGAGAGATTGGCTAGATTGCTACTTTGTGTCAATTTGTGTCGATGTCATCTACCTATAAGAATGTAATGCAGGACTAGAGAAAGTCCCTCTTGCTTGACATAAGGCAACCGGTGGTCTTTTCAGGCGTGGGGAGAACATGACGCATGTCGTGGGGAGATGTATAAAGATAGACATACACATAGACATATACAGCTTCAATGAGGGTTATTATCAAGGTGACATTGTAGACAAACAATGTGGTGAGTGAGCTTGAGAAACTATATAGGATTGGCCTGTTTGGTAAGAGTAAGCGAGATCCACCGTAGGCAGGTCGTGCAAGCTTGTAGGCTAATAAGAGGCCACCCCCACATAATGTAGGCTACGGGATCTTGAATGTAGTCTGAAAGGTATGATCGACGATGCTGAACTTGAGCACGTTTTTTGTGACAACAGGTACATTGGCTGGCGTACGAGTTTACTTTCTAGGGCCAAGTTTACTTCTACATGCACCTGTTTATTTTATCACGCCGCAAAAGTAAGTGTTGGACTATCAAACTCACGCTAACACGTGGGGTATGCACCAGCTTGCCAACGTAGGGGTCACAGGTTCGAGATCTAGCGGGGGAATGGGGAAGTCAATGTCATTGACCTTTTTTGGGCCGTCCATCCCCCTCAAGATCTATGAAACTCTCATTGATCCCATCTCTCAAGCTTCATTAAATACCCTGTGTGATATAGTGTTGTGTCATAAACACCCTCAAGAGTCGATTTGCTATGCGTCATGCCTTGTTCGTTGGTACCCAGTGCAGGTTTCATGGAATGGAAAGCGGGTGTTGCAAGTTGTAAAGGAGAATTGATAACGTGGAGCGTGCCAAAATAGTCGTGATAACCTCCAACTCCTCTCTAAGCACGTACCTTTTCTTTTTCTTTTTGGTAAATATGCATGAATATATTATTTAAAAAATTATGTTACATCATCACAAGACAGAACTGGGTGCCTTTTCTTTATCACGCGCTATGGAGCACATAAATTTGCTCGATAAGGCCCCCTCAAGGTGCCTTTATGGGGCCTATGGGGGAAGTATGCTAACAGCATAGTTGTCATGCTACCTATCTTACTGAGCGGGTTAACAAGCATTCTGAGTACTATGTACAGTGTGGTTACTAGTATCAGTCTACATATGAGTATGTTATTGATCAACATATACAAGTTATTATGCATTAAAGATGCAATACATAGAATGCATAAGTTACGGCACAAGTATTTGATTGATCACCTGAGGCTCGTCTAGGAGGTACACATGGTGTTTTATGTAGCTTTTCCTCCCCACTCTCTTTGCCATTGTAGATTTTAGAAAGAAGCTCAACTACAAAATCATCATGGGAAGACCATTCATGAGACAAATACAATTAATCCAGGATTGGGGCAATGATTATCTTTACCTGGAACAAGTGGGAGCAATTACTCGAGTAAATTTGAAAGACCATTCTTACAAGGATGTCCTGAGGACACCTATATAGGAATTGGACTCTGAAACCTTAGCATAGTCTAAACTGCCATTGTGATACACAAGGACATTCCAATCTGGATGTGTGGGACTTTTGAATCAAACAATTTACAAAGGAAATACTCCGTTTTAGACAGAGAAGTAAATTATGCAAGATACATACCTGAACCATTCCTTGAACATTTGTTCGAACCCTTTGAATGGACTCAGATTCTGGCCACTATGGATGTGTGTGTTACTGAATCTACACCTACACACTTTTGTGACAAGGAAGGCTATGACATAGCCCCAATTCAGATGGTATTTATTGAAATGATTGAGGAGCAACATGTCTTCTCTGATCACTACTATGATGCCACAGATGAGTTGAAAGAAGAAACAATTACAATAGAGGAATCATACTCTGAAAAAGAGCACGTGAGGGCATAAATTTTACTCAAGGGAGGAGAAGAAAAGTTTTTTGAATTTTCAAACTAGCACCAAAGACTTCAACAAAGGTATCACAAAAAACGAGGCAATAACATGAAAAGGAAAACATCAAAACCTGCAATGGAAAACAAAACTCAATTCTTGATGAAAGTAGATGCAACGGACTACATAAAAGACAAAACGAGAAGATATCCAAACGTGAAAAACTTAGATCAGCAAAACAAAATGAAACAAAAATAACACAAGCCCGGTAGGACTAAAGGAAAAGAACCTTTGATGACGAAACCGAACGCAAAGAAAAATACAAGGAGCTGAAATGGACCCCAATAGAAGTCTGGACTATGGGGATGTAGCCAAACAGTGACAAACATGGGGAAATTAGTGTTCCATCTCATTATTAAAAACAAACTTTGCAAGATCAATGAATCATTGTTGAGCAACCCTTACGACAACCAAAAGAACCAAGGAATTGGGCCGAAGAACGCCAAACGAATTGACCTTGCGAGAGCCTAGCAGATTCAAGACCTGCATACATGGCTACGGATCTATTGCAAGAAGAGGAAGAGATTCTCATTCGAACATCAAAAGAGTATAGGGATGTCTTGCTTGGTCCTATAAAGACCTCAAGGAGGTGGATCCCGCAATATGTCACCACACTATCCCTATGAGAGATGATGTGTCATAAAATTTAATATCTAACTTTACCAAATGATTTTCTCATATTAAACTGATCATTTAATATGGGAAGATAAAAGAGGAACAAGAGTCAAGATATAGATATTTGCTTCAAGACCTATCTCAACAGGGGACCAAAAGGAGAAATGGTTGCATTTCAATAGGGGGTCCAAAAGGAGACAGTCTACCAAAGAGCAATGTGCAATAAGTGATTCTAAGTTTACCTCAGCAAGGGACCAAGAGGAGAGATGGTTACATCTCAATAGGGGTCCAAAAGGAGGTAGTCTATCAAAGAGCAACGTGCATCTAATGGATCTTAAAGACCTTAGGGTTAGCTTCATTAAAGACCTCCAAAAGTTAGTGTTAAAAAGTTCTTTGTCCTTAGGCAAGCTAGGGCTGACCTTGAGGTGGGAATCCTACCCAAGCATGAGGTGCTTGTTAGCTTGCTAACTAAGGTGCTTAAAGTGTTTGTGGAAACCTTGCCCAAGCTTGATGTGCTTCTCATGCTTAAATGACTAAGTTTCTTGAAGTGTTCAATTCAAAGATGGTCTTTCAAGAGGCATAAACGATTTTCATGCTTAAATGACTAGGTGCTTGAAGTGTTCAATTCAAACATGATATCTTAAGAAGCATAAAATACACATGTCAAGATCCCCCCCATGTGACCCTCATGATGTGCTTGAATCCTATTGGATAGGTTTTAAAGGGGTCCAATGAGAATTTAGATACATAAAAATAAATAATTGAGTTCTTTCTCTCAAAGAGGAAAAAGAGGACACATGTCCAAATGACTTGAGAAGCATAATATACACATGTCAAGATCCTCCCTATGTGGCCCTCATGATGTGCTTGAATACTATTGGATAGGCTTTAAAGGGGTCCAATGAGAATTTAGATGCATAAAAAGAAATAATTAAGTTCTTTCTCAAAGAGGAAAAAGAGGACACATGTCCAAATGATATAATCAAATAATACGAGAGAGAGAGAGAGAGAGAGAGAGAGAGAGAGAGAGAGCGGGGGGGGGGGGGGGGGTGGACCAAGCATGGGAGGGGGTATACTCTCCCACAAACACACACACATACACACTCTCATTGTGTGAAGTGCAAAGAGTAAGAGCTCCATCTCCTTCTCCAAGCTTGTTGAGAAGTTGAGAGCCTACACCAACACTCTTGGCTATGGAATGCAAATCCAACCAAGAGCCATGCTTCAATGCTTAAGCTTGCCATATTCTTCATCTTCATTACTATGCTATTATGCTATGCTAAGCAAGAAGAGTGATGATAAGTGAGGAACTATTTCTTTCTCCTATGATTGATTCTTCTTCCTCTTCCCTACCCTCATTCCCCGCTAGCTCTCTCCACCTTCAAAGGTGTTTGAGGCCTTGGGATAGTTAATGCTTTTGCAAAGTTTATGTTATGCTTGTGATGCATGAAGCTTTCCATCTTCATTGCAGCACCTAGGTCACAAGGAACACAAAGATTGTATTGTGCCAAGTCTCTCTTGATGGGAGAACCTATAAAACAGACGCCTTTTGGAGGGGGGACCAGCTCCAAATACATCCGGTCATCAACTATTGTCATGTTCTCTAATACTCTCTCTCTTGCAAAATTATTGTTCATGCCAAGTTAATTAAATACTATGTTTATGTTTGCTACCATCAATTAAGTTCACCCCTTATGTTCTCAAAGTACTTTCACAAAAATGCGCACTCTAATTCCTTAATTTCGCTACCCTCAAAGTTCATAGGCCATTTCCATTACATTGGTATCAGAGCATTTGGTTTCTCTTTTCTTACTTAAGAAGAGAGGTCCTTAAGTAGCCTATTAATGGTTGATTTTGTTAATTATATTAGGGTAAGTGGGATTGGGATTTATTTTCGGTTTTGTTGAGCCCACTATGTGGGATATGATGCATACCTCGGAGCTTTGGTCTTAATAATGGGATTATTTTAGACTTGCCTACGGCTTTAGCATTATTGAGCCATAAGAAGTCCGAAAGGAGCTATCCCTCGGAAACTCTGCTATGTTAGACCTACTCCACTACTCTATAATTAACCGATTTCAAGCGTCGGTGTAGATACTTTAGTGCTAATTTTCAAAGGCTAAGAGAAGTAGCAACTAAGGTTTTGAATTGACAAAGAATACACTAAGTAAACACATAAATAAATTAGCATGGCTGACAATAACTAAGAGAGTAGAATGAACAATGATAAGTTTGATTTTGCACATGAAGGTGCTAATGATGATACCCCTATGTTTGTCAATTATCTTGTTACTAGGTTGCAGAAAGCTATGTGCAACCCTACTTTGCAAGCTGAAGTTACTCAACAACTTCGTGCTTATGGGATTTCCCTTCCTCTCCAAAAGAAGAGAGAGCTTAGGAGGTCTCTTGATGAGACTCCCGAAAGAAGAGACTCTCCCATAAGAGAGGAGGAATCCAAAGAAGAAGAAAGAAGCGAATCCGTAAGTTCCTCAGAAGATGTGGCTCCATGAAGATGGCGGTCTAGACGATTGCCAACTCCTCCCAAGAGGAATTCAACCCATAGGCCTTCTCCTCGTCACTCTAAAAGGGAAGAGAGGAAACAAACGAAGAAAAAAACACGAAAGAGGTCACCCTCTTCTCCTTCTTCTTCACCTTCCTCCTCTTTCGATGAAAGCAATAGTTATTCTCCTAGAGAATACAAGAGGAGAGGACATCGCAAAGCTTACCCTACATGGCGAAGATCCCAAAAGCTCAAGAAATTCAAAGAGGGAGGAAATAGTATCTCTTTTCTTACCTGTGATGGCACCTTTGGTGCCACCGACAAAGTATTGGCCTTCATGGAGTCCTCCAAGCTACGCCATGTAGCTATGCACTTCTAGAAATTTGCTCATTAATGGTGGGCTAGCCTTCGTGGCAATGGTGAAGCCCCAAAGACATGGAAAACTCTACGAGTTTCCATTCTAAAGAAATTCCTTGCAAGCGATGCCACGAACAAAGTGCTCACCGAATGGCGAAGTTTGAAGCTACTCTTCAACGAGTCTATCCACAAATGTGTAGACAAGTTTTAGGATTTACATCTCAAAGCTACAGTCTTTCAAAGGATAGATGTACGGGATTACCTAAAGAAATGACAAAGTATATCACCGAAGTCATCCACCACACTATGGTTGCTTCAAGGATCAATTTCCAACAAGGGGTGAGAATAAAGTTCAAGCCCATGGAAAACAAGGATCGAAATGAAGCTAAAGGGAAGAGCAATGCTCAAAACTCTTTCCAAGGTACCACCAACACCAACAACAACAAGGCCAAGGAGAAAGGAGCTTACAAAGGTAAAATAAGCTCTCTCTTAAAGAATTAAAGGCCTTTTGTAAAGACCATAAATGCTTTAAGTGTGGGGAGCAAGGATGTGGTTATCGTTCTTGCCCCAAAAGAAATGTACGCAATGACACTTCTAGAGCTTCCATGGTTGAAGCTCCAAAAGAGGGTACTCATTGCAAAGACTCATCCCTCTCCTATACTTGGGAAAAAGTAAGGGAGCATGATGCCTTCATCTTGTTTGACCTTGGCTCTACTCACAACTTTATATCAATGGAGTTGGCCACTAAGTTGGGCATTCAAGCTTTTGAGATGGGAGATATTGTAACTACCAATGGAGCTTTCAAGGAACAACAAGCCTCCATTACTCCCTTGATTGGGAAATTGAGGCTTCATGTCCAAAGTTACGTCAACAAAGAAGACTTTTTTTATCTCTCCTCTCCAACATGAGGATGTTATCCTAGGGGCACCATTCAACCGCATGGCTGCCACCATGAAGTTTCCTAAAAGAAGAATCTACTTCACCTACATGGAAAAGAGCATGTACATAGATGCTAACAAATTGCGGAACACAATATACCTGGTAAATATGCTTACTTTTGATAAGTGTGCGCTCCTTGCCGCACTGTCGAAGCAAGGGACTTGCCAATACACCGTATGCGAGCCACAAACGGCTCCAAGCACACAACAAGCCTAAACTAGCAAGCTCAAGAAAACAAAGGGTGTGTCACTCACCGCTCTACGCTCGCCTTCGTGGTGGATTCCTCGCCGCGATGAAGAAGAAGCTGCATTCGTGCCGCGCTCAACCGCTTCGCCGCCGTCGTGCCTTCGTAATGCTCGATCGCACACACACTCTCCCTCTCTCTCTCTCTCTCACACACACACACACAAGGAGGTGAAGAAGAAGAAGATGGAGATGGAGCAAGAGCACTCTTCAATTGCACAAATGAGAGAATGAGTAAAAATTAGGTTTAGTTGGCTTTTATAGGAGCTTACCCCATTCACACTTGGGCGCCCATGCTTAACCAACTAATCCCTTGAATGTCCAAGTTAAAGTGCGCCTCTCATCGGCGATCACTCTACCTTTCCCTATTGGACCGACAAGCCCGGTACCTGACTCTACCAAATACATAATACACGTCCGTCGTAGGTGATGGGTGTCCGTGAGCCGTGAGGGTTAACATGCCCCCCTTCCTGATGTAGATTCCGTCCTCGGAAGCTATTGAGTTAAAGCTGGTTCGTCGAGGTGGAAGAGCATTTGAGATGAATGTCCTTAGCCTTCTTCAGTCACTGCAAAATCAAACAACATTGGCACAGTAATTGCATTCTCTTAAAAAGCATATGCAGTTTTAGATAGAAAAATTGATTGGTCAAAGAATTTCAAACAATTTGTTAGCAATGAACATTAAATTGCAATGTAATCAAATGCATAAACAGATGTACAGGTAGAAAATTAAACAAGTCTGGGGTCGCTAATTTGACGGTCGAAAAGCACTAGAGATCGAATATTAATACCATGGGTAAGCTTCTTAATTTTCTGTGGTCAATTAAGTTGTTTAATCGCGAGAGCCAAGTATTCATGTTCGAGGGCTGACTAGAGGCTATATCTAGAAAACCTTGTAGTTAAGCTACCATAAAATGAATTTCTCATGAAATCATCGCCTGACTGATTACTTTTTCTTTGACCCCCCAAAGTTTTTTCACATTGATTCAATTATGATGTGTGTGCTTATTTTGTATGCCTTGGGTTTTTTGCTTTTCAAGGAAAAGCGCCCACACTGGGAACCTCTAGGGCTCTAGTACCATAGGCAATACATGTGAGTGAAGTACCAAATCAAGCTGAGATTTCTCTTCCAGCTTAAAATTTTACATTGTGGCACTTTGATTTTTTGTTTGTTCATTTTCAGCATTTTAATTTTGTAACTTTGGGGGGTCATATAACACTGTTACCCTCCCCGGGCTCATCACATTAGTAAACTCCCTTTATAATACTTAAGCTAAAGGTCGATAGGGTTAAGCCCACTAGAAAGCCCTAGTACATTTCATACAATGCTGCCTAAATCGGATTAAGAACCTAAGTAACCATTGCTTATTAGGAAAGCATTCCCCATGGTATTAAGAGAAGATTTCTAATACCTAGCTTGGGCAAACTAGCTTAGTCGGACTGCTTGATTTTTACACCTAAACAAGTGATTATGACAAAACACTACATTGAATTAAATGTTTGATACTAAGCCAATGCGCTGAATATTATGCTACCAATCACAATCAAAGCAGACAAACATAGATGCAAAAAGATAAGGGCAATGCTAATGGACAAGAAACACCTGTTTGTGTTGATGGTCGCGCTTGATTTGAAGGTTCCATGAAGATCCAAATCCTATCAATAGCAATACGCTCCTGTACACACTAGGAAACACAAGGAATACCTCCAGGAGGCACATCAGTGGGAAAAATTAAAACTCCTAAAAAACAAACTCAAAACACAATCTAGACCCCTAACCTACCTATCTGTCACCCCTTTTAGAATCAAGGAAAGAGGATATTATATAAACCGAGTGGCCACCCTAAGGCTAGGCCTCTATCCTCATCATCTAGATAAATAAAATCGTTGTCCGTGAGGCCATAGTCTTCCTCGGTCTCTATTAGTTCCTCTTCATCATCCTCTTGTGCAAGCATGCTAATCAAGAACCTCGTGATGCGTGGATACTCATCTTGTGCAAAAGAATAAGCATGTGCCATTGGAGACACATTCACCACTGGGTAGGGATCACTAGTTAGCCATAGACGTATCAGCCATTCTAACTCCTCGAAATTTCTCTCACATGCAAGGCTCTCTATCAAATCCCATTCGCAAGAAAGTATAGGGTAGCATACGTAGAACACTTGTTGAAAAGACAAGGGGTACCTTTCATCAAAAATAGAAGTGCATGCCTCTGGTGAAGTAGCCATTTCTGACAAGACAGATAGATGTGGTTAGGCCTTTAAAACATAAGAGTTGTTTTTGTGTGTTGCTTGACTTGACACGGTGAATTTGGACTTATATGTAAGATCTGATAGGGTGCTCTCTCATTGCTAGGCGCTCTTGCTCTTTACTATTTTTGTTTTTTTGTGAGTATAAGGCTATATATATACATTCCCTAAGATTGGAATTGAGAGGTCAGGGAAAAAGGTTGAGAGGGAAACAAATGAATGATGACTGTCAGCAAACACTCCCCCCTTCCTTGGGTAGATCATACCGTTTGAAATGAGCTTGTCACCCTTTGAAACCAATTGTTCCAGTTGGTAATAGGTGAGGATTTTTGCCAGTAGTTTTCTATTACCCTAGGTGCCTTGTCAAGCTGCAAGGGTGGTAAGGTACTCTCCTAGGATCGAACTTGAAGTGGTTCATCAGGTGATTCTTGAACACTGGGAGGTGTGGATTCTTTTGTAGCTTCATTGAGGTCCATTACTATAGATGGAGGCTGTGTAGAAGCTTTTACCTCTATGGATGTATTACATGATGAGCTAGAATCTTCATGGGACTCCCCCCTTCCTGAGCTAGGTGGAACAAATCGTTCTTTCTTTGGTACCCAAACTAGCTCGGAAGCGGGTGTGTAGCATTCTGTGATTTTTTCCTTTCCACGATCATTGATTCGTTTTGGAACTACGGGATTGGGCTCACTTGGGTCAGGTGATAGGTAAGAGTACAATCTACGTTTTGGCACCCAGATTTGATCATTTCCTTGATAGTAGCCTTGGGCTTCCAATAGTCGTTTAGGGATCCATCGCAACATTTTCTTACTTTTCTTGGAGCGAGTGGTACGTTTCTTACAAGGCTTTTGTTTTTTAGCACTAGGTATGGTCACTAAAGAAGCTTTAGGGACCCACTTGTATGTTTTCTTCGTTACATTAGGATGAGTCTTGTCAGAAGAGATATGCATTGCTTGTAGCATATTTAAGGGTACATGCATTTCATCCCCCTCAGGTGTTACCCAGGTCATCCCCCTATTTCCCCAAGTGTCTATGGTTAATGCTAGGTGGACCCAATCCACATTGTCTGATTCCGTCATACCCGGTAACACATCCATATAAGGAGAATCTTGGCCAATGTCTGTATCCTTCTTACAAGTGTAACAATATTGTAGTGGGGCCGAGTGAACTGTGGTGTCAGAGCGATGATCAATAATGGTTTTACTCCCTAAGGGGTGTACCTTACCAGTCACCAAATCCACTCTAAGGACAGAGTCTTGAAATTGCAAATAGACATGATTTTTAGACCAATCGTGAACCATTTGTGTTTCCCTCATGAATGGTCGTCCTAAAATCATTTCATATGACATAAGGTGTTTAGAGAAATCCATTACAATAAACATATGTCGTACCTTGTGTCCTAGAACTTTGATCTTAAGATCCTTGAGCATCCCCATAGGTTTGGCTATGGTACCATTTGCCATCTTTACCACAATGTTAGTAACACTGAGGCGGGGTTTTCCCATGGATTCCCAACAATCTTTTGTAACGATGCTAACTCCCGCACCACCATCAAGAATTCCCTTTATAGTTAATCCCTTGGTAGTGATGGGTAGGGTCGCATTAGACTCGTCGCCTTCAAAATACTGCCCTAATTCGTTAATGGGTACCTCGATCACAGACTCGTGTCCATCTAAGTCAAGTGATTGCACATGATTTTCCTCATCAATCATAATCGAGTCAGGCCTATTTGGTTGCGCAAACTGCGGTAATCCCGTTCGTAGCTCTCCGTTAAGGAATGCTCGAAGTGCAAGGAATAACTCAGGATCTCCATACAGCTTTGCTATGATCGTGGTGCGGACCTCAGAAGACATGAAGTCCACTAGTTTGGCAACATTCATTGGCGTTTTGCAGGGTGTAGGTCCTTGACTAGGAACTGGTGAGGATGGAATCTCATATTCCTCAATGGGATCAGGTATTCCTTCGTTAAACATCCTTTCCAACAAGAAGGGTGTATGCTCACTTTCTGATGTCCTGTCCTCACTCCCTTCTTGGATGATACTAGATATGGCTAACGGTCTATGGTTCATGTGGGGTGGATGAACTTGCGTGGGAAACACTATGTCATGAATTTTGACCTGCATGGGTTTTGGTTCTAGTTTCCTTTGAGTCTCCTCCACTAAACCTCTTAGATGTTTCACCTGCTTGATCTCGTCTACTGGGTTTGGGTACGTCCCAATCTTCTTTTTACGATTCTTCCCTTTTTGCCCCTGCGGTTTATCTTGGGGGTCGTGGATTGGATTTGGAAACACTTGTGGTGTTTTCAGAGGCTCTTTATGGTTTTCTCTTATTCGGTTTTCATTTGGTTCCATGTTACGGTTTTCTTTGTCGGTCTTTCCCTTTGTGGTATTGGTTCTAGTCTCCATTGTCTCGACTGAATCTGAATCATCCTCGAGGTCATTCATATACACGGGGTCATCTCCTGTTCGTATGTTTGTTTTGGAACTTGGCTTTGAATTTTCCGTATTCTGCGACTTCTTCCTTCGTGTCTTCTTTTTCTTTGCTTGGATAACTGACGCGGTATCTCTCTCTTCGAGGATATGTCCTGGCCCTTGAAGCATGGACCGTGTAATCGCATAAGCGGGTGCAACGGGTGGCATTGGCGATGTCACACTAGCAATTTCGACCAAATTCAGGGGTGTGATTTTAGGTGCATTTGGGTTATAGGGGCATTGGGCAATCAAGTGATCTATGCCACAACGATTACATGTGAGTATTGGCATTGCAGACGTGCTCCCTTGATTCACTTGCATCTGTGCAGCATTCTTTTGCAGCCTAATAGGGCATTCCGCTACTCGATGTGGTCCACCACACTCGTAGCATTGAAGAGGTGGCCTCCTAGCCTGGGTGTTGATATTTTGACCTCTGGATGCGAGAGCAGCAGCTTGATAAACCGGCTTGACTTGTCCCCAACAATCTTCCATGTAGTATATAGGACACTCTTCCAATGTATCAAGTCCGTAGGCAATACTAGTGTCTATTTCCTCCTCACAACCATCTGCATAAGCATTTGATGGCTCGCAACCCACTTGGTTCATAGGGGCGACTCTTGGATGCGGGGGCTGCGGTCCTAGCACAGGAGGTGGTAGCGGTGTAGCTTGTACAACATTTTGAGATCTAGGGACCATGTGTTGCGGTAGTTGCTCAACAGGTGGAGTAGGCATCAATACAGGAGCTCGAGGTGCATCCGTCCAGGCTACACGTGGTCTATTTGCCATCATACGTTTGATCATTAAACAATCCTTAGCTTGGTGACCATACCTACCACATGCGTTGCAAGTTCCATTAAATTTTACTCTAAACGTAGGGCACTCACTAGTGCTATGTGGACCTAAGCAAATGGAACACCATTGTTGCTCCCTTCTTGGATACATGTGACTATTTTGAGGGGGTCGATTATCCTTAAGAGACTCTTGGATTGCCTTGGTGAGGTCTGTCAAGAATGTCTCAAATACCTTTGGCTCATTGGCAATGGGCTTTGCAGTCATGGGTTCATACTCAATGGCTTGTGAGCTAGTGGATCTCGTGTCAGTAGACACCCTCATGCCTGCTATCATCAAGTTGTCCTCTAATTGGATTGCATTGGCAGTGACATCTTCCCAGGTTGTGATACCTCTAATCACTAGTCCATTATAGATTCCTTCATTCCTCAACCCTCGAATGAATCGATCAAGCAGTTGGTTATTGTTGAAGCGCTCATTTACAGGGCAACGAGAGTTTAAGTGCTTTAGACGACTAATGAAGTCCCTTACTGACTCTCCTTCCTTACGTTCGGCCTTCTGTAGCTGAGATGCTACATCCCAAAGCACACCTTCTCGTATGTACTCCTTTAGAAACAACCTTCGAAGGGTAGGGTAGATTGTTTTCTCGTCCACCCTTAGGGTCCTATACCAATCTCCAGCCTTCCCACTTAATGTCAAGCTTAAGGCATTGCACTTATGTAGTTCGTTGCGTTCCCCTAAGGAATCACATACTTGTTCAAACACTTCAATGTGTTTCCTAGCATCTTCGTCCCCATTGAATTTTTGCGTGAGTTTGGCAATTTGTACTGCCTTACTTCTAGGCTCTCTATCAGATGCATGACGCATATTTTCCGCGATAGATCGACCTATGGTTTGAGCAAACGCTGCCAAGTCACCTATGTGAGGAGGCAGGGCCGGTGGAGGTACTCTTGGAATCATATGTGGGAGAGGAACGGGTACCGGTCTTGGCATATGTGTGGATGATGCAGGATATGGAACATAACCGGGCATAGGTCCACTCGGATAAGAGCTAGGGAGCGGCACTCGAGGAGCATAAGCAAGTGGTACAATTGGAGGTGTGGGGGCCATGTGTGCATAAGGGGATAGAGGCACATATGGTCGAGGCCCCATATTAGGTACTACAACACTAGGTAGTGGCACTGCGCTAACCGTAGATGTCATCGGTACATTCTCTGTTAGGCTTATCCCTGGAGTGAGCACTATGTTTTCCTTAATAGAGGGTTGAGCCAAGTTAGGGAAGCTAAAGTTTTTGCTCGGAGGCTCAGATTGCATAGAGACCCCAGGTGAAATGACGTAAGATGGGTCCATGGGGCTCATTAGAGGAGTCTCCATTTGTGATAGAGTAGGCTGTTGAGCCTTGCTCGTATCCAGAAATCTCATGGGGCCAGTTGAGAGTATATTTACCCCTCGGTTTTGCCTTTCTGATTGAATAATGCCATGGATAACATTACAGATCATTTTCTGTTGATCTTCGATGCTCGTGGCACTAGAGGTGGATTGTACAATCTCTATCCATCCTACATGGTAGGCGTGGCCAGAGTGTAGATCCGTCAACACCTCAGTGTGGAGGTCGTATGTCCAATGATCATTAATGAACAATCCTTCTAGAGTCGACGTGTTAACGGTTTCTTGTGAGGTAGAAGCAATGTTGCTCCCCGTGGTTTTACTTGTCACCAACGGTACTCTAGAGGGAACTTCTGAAGGAGGCAGCTCAACAGGGCCTTCTTGGTAAGAAGTTGGTAGGATATCCACATGGACACTCTTTGGGGGTGTGGGGTCCACGTGCGATGTGAAAGGAGAGTCCACTTCCCCACCCCCTTCGTGTGCTTCATTTGCATCAGGTTCCGAGCGAGTAGCTCTACCTAATGTTTCCATGAAACGGCTAAACATACTAGTACTAGGCTGTGGAGCTTCGGGAGGTGCATGGCCTTCTCTCTCAGTGTTTTGGGTAGGGTATGCTTCCATGATTTCTGAGTCGGAGGAGGAATCACTAGCGGCTATATTTAGGGTCTTGGGTGGTGCTACCTTGTGTCCCCGCTGAGGGTCTAGATCCTATCGTGGATGGGTAATGGGTGTCCGTATGAACAGAGGCACCCTCAATATGCTCGTGTTCTAACACTCGCCCAGAGCGTAAGTGCATGTGCTTTTGATACCCTAAGGTGTCAAAAAGCTGCTCTAGGAGGCCTTGTGACTAGTTTTTAGCGTGTTTTTTGTTCGTTTTTTTGCTAGATTTTTTAGAGCGTGTCGTGGAATGGGCCGTGTGATAGCTCGAAACGAGCGTATCGGTCAGAGGGTCGTGCCGTGCTTTACAGCCCTTCGTTTGGTCACTCTATGCCCTCGGAATCCCTAAAACTGTCAATTTCCAGTAGGGAACTAGGCCCAAACTAGAAAGTCTAAGGGTGCAAGTGGGAAGAGAAAGGAGGAGAGTGGAGGACTTGTCCTACATGCTCTCATTCTCTCTTGAGGGAGTAGGGTATATATATAAGAGTGAGTCTAGTATATATCATAAGACTGAGGACTGAGGCCTGGGCCTGGGCCTGGGAAAATGATCCCGATCCCAATCTATCTTTTGTACAAACCAACCCGTACGTTTTAAGAGTCACGTTTTTTATTTTCGAAAAATATCGCCACCCACTCGCTCGCGTTTTTAATTTCCGAAATTTTTTTCCTTTTAAAATATTTTTTTTTTCCAAAAAAATTTTTTTTTCTCGAAAAACTTTTTTTTTTCAATTTTTTTTATTTTTTTTATTTTGCTACAGAAAAACGCAGAAATTGAAAAAAAGCAGAAAAAACGCGGAAATTGCAGAAAATTGACAGAAATTGCAGAAAATGCGGAAAAAACGCAGAAATTGCAGAAAATTGACAGAAATGCAAAAAATTGCAGGAAGTGAAAACGCCGAACTTGGAAACGCAGAAATTGAAAAACGCAGACAATAGCAGAAATTGAAACTTGACAGCAATTGTAGAAAACGCAAAAAACAGAAACCTTCCACACACTCCTTCCCTGCCTTTCCTATGATAGAAATTGCACCACAAGGAAGCGTAAAGTGCTAACCGAGCTTAGTGTAGGGCATATCCCCGGCAGCGGCGCCAAAAATGTGCGCTCCTTGCCGCACTGTCGAAGCAAGGGACTTGCCAATACACCGTATGCGAGCCACAAACGGCTCCAAGCACACAACAAGCCTAAACTAGCAAGCTCAAGAAAACAAAGGGTGTGTCACTCACCGCTCTACGCTCGCCTTCGTGGTGGATTCCTCGCCGCGATGAAGAAGAAGCTGCATTCGTGCCGCGCTCAACCGCTTCGCCGCCGTCGTGCCTTCGTAATGCTCGATCGCACACACACTCTCCCTCTCTCTCTCTCACACACACACACACACACAAGGAGGTGAAGAAGAAGAAGATGGAGATGGAGCAAGAGCACTCTTCAATTGCACAAATGAGAGAATGAGTAAAAATTAGGTTTAGTTGGCTTTTATAGGAGCTCACCCCATTCACACTTGGGCGCCCATGCTTAACCAACTAATCCCTTGAATGTCCAAGTTAAAGTGCGCCTCTCATCGGCGATCACTCTACCTTTCCCTATTGGACCGACAAGCCCGGTACCTGACTCTACCAAATACATAATACACGTCCGTCGTAGGTGATGGGTGTCCGTGAGCCGTGAGGGT
Source organism: Adiantum capillus-veneris (assembly GCF_014529385.1). Lineage (NCBI taxonomy): Eukaryota > Viridiplantae > Streptophyta > Polypodiopsida > Polypodiales > Pteridaceae > Adiantum > Adiantum capillus-veneris. The sequence goes on from NC_140933.1 coordinate 135,101,381, forward strand.
TAACAATAAGTCAATGAAAATCTTTATTTTTGCGTATATGATTTTTGTTAAAGAATCTGTAAATGATTCTAATGTTTTCACAAGTAGCAATAAAGGGAATCAAGAGGAATTAGGGTTGTCTAATTTCCTAAATGGATTCCAAGATGTTTTTATTGATGACATCCCTAGTGAGCTACCTCCAAAACGAGGGGATGATGACCATGCAATAGCGCTTCTACTAGGAAGTTCACCGCCTAATAAACCTCCTTATTGAGTTTCACAAGCTCAACAAGAGGAGATTATGAGGCAAGTGCATGAATTGGTGGAAAAAGGGACGGTGAGGCCTAGCTCCTCTCCATTCTGTTCACTAGTAGTGCAAAAGAAAGATGGCACTTATCACATGTGTGTCGATTATAGAGCACTAAATAGGATCACTATATAATATATAAAAAAATCTCGTGCCGCAGGTAGAAGATCTATTTGATAATTTACAAGTTTTGGTCGGACAAATGCTCCAGCCGCATTCAAACTCACGATGGACAAAAATCTTCAGGCGACTCAAAAACTCTTGAGGAGTACAAGTGACACCTCCAGGTAATCTTTCAAGTTGTGAGAGAGAATAAGCTTTTCATTAATAAAAAGAAAAGTGAATTTATTCTACAAGAGATTCAATATTCAAGTCACATTATCTCTCAAGATGGTATCCGTATAGATCCATCAAAGTTGGAGATAATAAAAGCATGGCCTAATCCAAGGAATCTACATGATCTAAAAGGCTTTATTGGTATGTGTGCATACTATAAACGCTTCATAGCAAAATTTTCTTAAATATCAAAACCATTACATGACTTAACAAAGAAGAACGTTAAGTATTCATGGACTGCTAAGGAGCAAAATACTTTTGACAAGCTCAAAGAGAAGCTTACCTCTCGACTAGTCCTCATGCTTTCGGGTCTTTCAAAGCCATTTGAGGTCCAATGTGATGCTTATGGCGATTGCCTTGGAGCAGTCTTGCTTCAAGAAGGATATGCCATAGCATATGACAGCCGAAGGCTCAATACAGATGAGCGGCTCTTGGGCATTTATGAGAAAGAGCTTTTAGTTGTTCTACATGTCCTAAACACATGGAAGCACTATTTATTGGGGACTTCATTCATTTTACGAACAGACCATCAAAGTCTCAAGTACTTCATGACGCAAACCAAGCTTTCCAACAAACAATAGAGGTGGGCAAATTTTCTTTTGCAATTTAAATTTCATATTACTCACATTGCTGGCAAGCACAATCAAGTGGTCGATGCACTTTCACAACGGCCAAGGGTAAATGTGGTGTCTATAGCAACTCACAATGATCTATCTTTTATGATAGTAGATGAATATGCTACTGATCGAGACTTTAAGTAGGTAATTACAGCCTTTGCATTAGGGAAGAAAAAAGAACCATTCACCTTGAAGGATGGTTATCTTCCAAACGGCAATAGGCTATGTGTTACTCACCCATACAATAAGAAAGTCCTGTATGAATCCCATGCTTCTCATGCGATGCAAAAAGAGATTCCATAATCTACTCTTTGAGGAGTAGACATGTATTTCTGTTGGTCTACCATGAAAAGTAAACATACAAGAGTACGTTTCAAAATGCGTGGTATACCAAAAATTGAAATTTGATCGAGGGAAGCAACTTAGTTTGTTTCAGTTGACAGGCTTAGCAAGAAAACACACTCTATGCTTGTCAAAAAGACTATTAAGGCACATCAAATGGCAATCCTCTTTAGATCTCAAATTTTCAAGTATCATGGCTTGCCAACATCCATAGTGTCGGAGAAAGATCCTAGAATGACCAGTAATATCTAGAAGGGTCTCTTTGAGAATCTAGGAAGTAGATTAAATTTCTCTTTTGACCTATCATCCACAAACGGATGACCAAAGTGAAATAACTAATATAACTATTTTTTAATGTACTAAAAGCTTATGTCATGGAAGTAGATCAACGTTCTCAATGAGAGAAGTACTTACCTCTTATAGAGTATGCGTACAATGACATTGTACATACTTCTATAGGGAAAGCACCTTTCGAGGATAAAGAGGGGAGATCCAAAAGTTCCTTACTACTTAACGTACATGGGAAGATCTTCGTTGCTGATGAATATAGCCGAGACTCACAAGAATCTTTTCCAAAGGTTAAAGAGGTTATATCCATCTCAAAGCAAAAGCAAAAAGGGATGATGCTAATAAGCACAGAAGAGCCTTAGCCTTTAAGGAAAATGATTGGGTCTTGCTAAAGTTTCTCAAAGCTCATTTAAGGCATACTACGGGCAAGAATCCTACGGGCCATCAAGAGTATTATGCTAAAATAGCAAAAAGATACTATGGTCCTTTTTAAATTCTTAAGCCAATCAATGAGATGGCTTATCAATTAAAGTTTCCCAGCCATTGTCTCATTCACAATGCTAACCATGTGAGCCTACTCAAGCCTTACAAAGAAGAGCCACAAAAAAACCAATAATTGAGGACACGCTAGAGATTGAAGATCAAGAAGAGGTGTTGCAACCCAAATCGGTTCTTCGACACGAAGACAAGGTACTAAGAAATGGTAAGATTATCCAATGATATCTTGTTAAGTTTAAGAATTATCCTTTTAAAGATGTTGAATAGATGCAAGGAACCTAGCTTAAGGATAATATGAACCTTGTCAATGCTTACAATGCTACACTAAAGTAAGAAATTGTAAATGTTTTCTAAATTCACAATGTTTTTGTCTTATAAGACTAATCTGCTTTTGTGCACAAATTTAAATAGTATGCATGATTAGAATCATGTTTGCGGTGACGACGTCTCCCAAATACTGAGTAGAACTTGTCGCTCTACTTTGGAAGTATGATATGGACTACAGAGAAAACATCCTTGCGGCAGATAAGTCTCTCGAGCACCAATGGATTAGTCATTCATTTTGGAACGATGTCATAGGGTAAAAAGGGATCCTCTACCCACTAAGAAACATGGACTAATGAATAGGTTTTATCTTCTCTACCTCATAGTTGATGACGACTATGATTTCAAGAGAGAGGTAATGCCATAAAATATTATATCTAACTTTATCAAATGATTTTCTCATATTAAACTGATCATTTAATATGGAAAGATAAAAGGAAAATAAGAGTTAGGATATAGATATGTGCTTCTAGACCTATCTCAATTGGGGACCAACAGGAGAAATAGTTGCATCTCAAATAGGGGTCCAAAAGTAGACGGTCTACCAAAGAGCAATGTGCAATAAGTGCTTCTAGATTTACCTCAGCAAGGGCAAGAGGAGAGATGGTTACATCTCAATAGGGGTCCCAAAGGAGGTAGTCTATCAAAGAGCAACGTGCATCTAATGGAGCTTAAAGACCTTAGGGTTAGCTTCATTAAAGACCTCCAAAAGTTAGTGTTAATGTTGGAATTAGGGTTGCAGAGAAATGCACACAGCTTGGAGAAGACGAAGGAAGCTCAAGGCACACAATAGAGAGTGTGTTACTTAGTGTGCAATGGAAAGATAGATAGCCCTAGAGTGATGGGTGTATATACAATGCTCGGGGGGAAAAACCTCCTAAAGAGGGAAAAAATGCCCCGGCGGTCCTAGTGTGTTCAAACACATCACTACCACATGTATATGGTAACAAATCCCTCCTGGAGTGCTGCGGTGAACGAGAGCTGGCACATGAGTAAAGGGAAGTGCCATGCCCTGAGGACATGATCAGTCCACAAAGGGGAGTAAGCCCAAAGCTTTGCGGAAAGCTTCAAGCTTCTCACGAGACAATGCCTTTGTGAAAAGATTTGCAAGGTTGTCGTGTGTTGGCACATAAGCCAAGTTAATCTCTCTTGCTGAGAGCCTCTCCCTAACATAGTGGTAATGCACCTCAATGTAATATGTGCGATCATGAAAAACTGGGTTCCTCGCAACTGCCAATGCGCTTTGACTGTCGTTGTAGATAGTGTTGGCAGTGTCCTGTCCAACACCCAAATCAGCCATAAGGCCTCTGAGCCATACACACTCAAGCGTAGATGTGAAGACTGCCCTGTACTCAGCCTCACAACTCGAAGTGTCCACAATTGGTTGCTTCTTGCTCAACCATGATATACATGAACTGCCAAGCGTGAAACAAAAACCACTTGTGGACACTCGCGTGTCAAAACAACCAACTCAATCTGAGTCCAAAAAAGCATGTAAGTCTGGCGGCAATGATCCCCCCTTGGGATAAAACAAGCCAAGATGTAAAGTACCACTAAGGTAGCAGAAAATCCTCTTGACAGCCTGCCAATGCTTAGACCCTGGGCTATGCATAAATCTGCTGACCTGTGAGACTGCAAACTGAATATCTAGCCTCGTGTTGCATACATAAATGAGACAACCAACAGCAGTTTGGTAAAGAGTGACATCAGTAGGATTGCCAGCATCATGTAGACTCAACTTCAAACCTGTTTCCATGGGAGTGGCAATAGGTTTGCAATCCTCAAATCCAAACTTACATAGCAATGTCTCTATGTAACTTTTCTGACATAAGGCAATACCACCATCACACTGCTTAAACTGTATACTCAAGTAATGATGCAACAGCCCCAAATCTTTCATCTTGAAAGTAGCATTCAAATCAGCCTTAAATTCAGCAATATGTCTCTCATTTGGTCCAGTGATCAGCAAATCATCGACATAAAGAACCACAATGAGAAGTACATCACCCTCACGCTTTACATACAATGTGCTTTCTGTCAGACTGTTACGAAAGCCTCGTTTCACCAAATGAGTGTCAGCTTTCTCATACCAAGCACGAGGAGATTGCTTCAACCCATACAAAGCCTTCTTACATCTGCACACTTTGTCCTCTTGTCCTTCCTCAACAAAACCGCGAGGCTGTGTTACATAAACTTCCTCAAATATGTCACCATTCAAGAAAGCAGCAACAATGTCTGATTGATGTACATCCCAACCAAAATGAGCTACCAATGCACATAGAAAACGCACAGTAGTCATACGACAAGTGGGAGCTAAAGTCTCTTCATAATCTATGCCTTTTTGCTGTGCATAACCCTTTGCAACAATTCGAGCCTTATTGCAATCGATCTCACCATCCGGCTTGCGTATCAACTTGTAAACCCACTTCGTACCAATGGCCTTTTTGTCAGGAGGCAAATCACATAAAGTCCATGTGTCATTTTCTATAAGTGCATCATATTCTGATTGCATGGTAGCCATCCAATTTTATGAATTCTATCCTTCATCGAAAGACAGAGGCTCCTCAACATCATGTAAGCTAGACACAGCCAAAGCATAACAATCTGATGCATAGGATGCATGGCGAGAGCCTGAACGAGTACGACTAGACAAAGGTGCATCCAATTTTCTGTCACGCAAAGTGTGCACCAGCCATTTTGGCATACCTCTAGCCTGCTCATTTTCAGCCCTTTCCTCATCAAGTACATCATGTACATCTGCATCAGTAATAGGCTGATCTGTAACATTTTCAGATACCCCCATAGGCTGTACATTTGCCTCATTGGAAATTACATTCGTATTTCCACAACTGAAAAGAGGCAACAAAGTGTCATAAATGTCCTGCGAGCTTACATTATTGTCTCTAGTACATGACAACAAGGGCTGAACAAAATCTTCCACAAACACTACATCCCGTGAAACCAGAATACGCTTTGTTTGCGGATGATACAACGTGTAACCTTTGCTTTCAGCATTATAACCAACAAAAATACATTTGACAGCCTTATCATCCAATTTTTTCGGTTGTGTTTGTGGCACCAAAGCATATGCCAAACAACCAAAAGCACGCATGTGTTCAATTGAAGGCTTTCTATCATGCCATGCTTCATATGGAGTAATAGACTGCAAAGCTTTTGTAGGACACCTGTTTAGTACATAAGTGGCACACATGATGGCCTCAAGCCAAAAAGAATGCGGCAAAGCTTGACTTTTGACCATACGTCGTGCCATTTCCGTGAGTGACCTCTTTTTCCTCTCAGCAACACCATTTTGTTGGTGTATAAGGCACTGTACATTGGTGTTTTATCCCACGACTAGCCAGAAATGCATTGAATTCATGAGACATATACTCCCCCCCTCAATCGGAACGGAGGGTGCCCATAGTACATTTCGAGACATTTTCAGCCATAGCCAAATATTGTTTGAAGCACTTAAAAACTTCGGACTTTTCTTTAAGTGGAAATACCCATGCATGCCTGGAGTAATCATCAATGAAACTCACGAAGTACAGGTAATTGCCCAAGGACGGAGTTTGCATGGGCCCAAAACATCACTATGCACAAGCTGCAACCTGCATGTGGCCCGAACTGAACCATCCTTTGGAAAATTAGAACGTTGCATCTTACCCAAAATACAACCTTCACAAACATGTTTGACATGTGCTTCAAGAGGCGGCAAAGAAGCAACCAGATCAAATTTCTGCAAATGCAACAAACTGGCAAAATTCAGATGACCAAAACGTGCATGCCAAAGTTTTGCATCTAAAATAGCCCTTGAATCTGCAACAGCATTTGCAAAATTTTGTCCACACTTGTCATACAAAGTGAGCTTATACAGCCCACGACACAAAAGGCCAGATGCAACAATTTCATCACCAAAACTGAGATCCTGAACTGTACATTTGTCATCCACAAATTTGACTACAAGTCCAAGTCTAGCACGTGCGGATACAGACAAGAGATTCTTCTTGATCCCAGGTACATAAAATGTATCAACAAGTGTGAAGGAACTGCCATTTACAGCAGTAAGCACAATATTTCCAACTCCCCAAACCGGATAAGAGGCATTGTTGGCACAAGTGACTGAATTCCCATGAGGGACAGACTCGAGAGAGGTGAACAATTCACGATGTGAGGTAATGTGCTTTGTAGCACCACTGTCGAAATACCACACATGTGAATCTGCAGCAACTGACAAGCATGCATCATGGACAGAAGGATTGTAAGTGCATTTTGCGCTAAAAGCCCATTCTGCATCGACATCAGCATCACAGTCTCCTTTCACAAAAGACTCAACAATGGCTGCATTTGTAGTGGAACCAGCATTTGCAGTGGAACCACCCTCTTTCTTCTTAGCCTCTTTGGCCTTTAACTGAGGACACTACTTGATCAAATGATCATTAGCTTTACAATAATGGCAACACATCTTCTTTTTACCCTTATCACCAGAATTGCCAGACGAAGTGCTGCCAGCAGAAGCATTGGGAACAAAAGTTTTGCCACTCGTAGCAAAACCATAAGAAGTGGCTGCATTGTTGTTACCACCCTTTCTTTGAGAAGCAATAAAAGCCTGTTCAACTGCACGCTATTTAGTCTTGTTTTTTCTGGAAAGTGACTCTTGCAACAACAATGTGCATAATGCATCAAACTTGACAACTTCTGGATTTTCTTGGGTCATGAGTCTCCAAGTACTAGCAAAAGTCTGGTAAGAATCTGGTAAGGCATCAAGAACAGTCTACACAAGGGAACTGTCTGAAATAACTTCACCTGTAGAAATAAGTTGCTCATTGATATCCTTGACACTAGCAAGGAAAGTTTCCATATCATCTTCCTCATGCATAATCTTCAACTCCAGCTCTTTACGCAGCAAAGCAATTCTAGCTTGGGAACGCTTGCCAAAGCTCACTAAAATCGGAGAAAGTGAGCAGGCATGTGCTGGAGTAGCTGGCGATTAAGCCCGTGAGAATGCAACCTGCTCTGATACCAATTGTTGGAATTAGGGTTGCAAAGAAATGCACACAGCTTGGAGAAGATGAAGGAAGCTCAAGGCACACAATAGAGAGTGTGTTAATAAGTGTGCAATGGAAAGATAGATAGCCCTAGAGTGATGGGCGTATATACAATGCTCGGGGGAAAAAACCTCCTAAAGAGGGGAAAAATGCCCCGGCGGTCCTAGTGTGTTCACACACATCACTACCACATGTATATGGTAACGTTTAAAAGTCCTTTGATCTTAGGCAAGCTAGGGATGACCTTGAGGTGGGAATCCTACCCAAGCATGAGGTGCTTGTCGGCTTGCTAACTAAGGCGCTTAATGTGTTTGTGGGAAACTTGCCCAAGCTTGATGTGCTTCTCATGGTTAAATGACTAAGGTTCTTGAAGTATTCAATTCAAAGATGATCTCTCAATAGGCATGAACAATTTTTCATGCTTAAATAACTAGGTGCTTGAAGTGTTCAATTCAAATATGATATCTTAAGAAGCCTAGAAGACACGTGTCAAGATCCCCCCCATGTGGCCCTCATGACGTGCTTGAATCCTATTGCATAGGCTTTAAAGGGGTAAAATGAGAATTTAGATGGAGAAAAATAAATAATTGAGTTCTTTCTCACAAAGAGGAAAAAGAGGACACATGTCCAAATAACTTGAGAAGCATAAAAAACACATGTCAAGATCCTCCCCAAGTGGCCCTCATGATGCATTTGAATCCTATTGGATAGGCTTTAAAGGGGTCCAATGAGAATTTAGATGCATAAAAATAAATAATTAAGTTCTTTCTCAAAGAGTAAAAAGAGGACACACATCCAAATGATACACAAAAAACGTGCTCAAGTTCAGCATCATCGATCCTACCTTTCAGACTACATTCAAGATCCCGTGTAGCCTAGAGTACGCGGAGGTGGCCTCTTATTAGCCTACGAGCTCGCGCAACCCGCCTATGGTGGCTCTCGTTCGCTCCTACCAAACGGGCCAATCTTGTATAGTTTCTCAAGCTCACTCAGCGCATTGTTTGTTTGCGATGTCACCTTGACAATAACCCTCATTGAAGATGTAAACGTATGTGTGTATGTCTATCTTTATACATCTCCCCACGACATGCATCACGTTCTCCCCATGCCTGAAAAGACCACCGGTTGCCTTATGTCAAGCAATAGGGACTTTCTCTAGTCCTGCATTACATTCTTATAGGTAGTTGACATCGACACAAATTGACACAAAGTAGCAATCTAGCCAATCTCTCTTCTTGAAGCTGTGGTAATTCCACCTTCTTCCTTCTGCATCCTTTCTTCCAAAGAGTAGTAACTCGCCTTTTCTAAAAACCTATATAATTTCAAGAGGCAAAGTTTGAGTTATATTGCATGTATTTGAAAGTTTTTATACTTTGTTTCTTTAAACTTTGTAAATTTTCTCACCTTCAAATCTAACTTATAGAGGTTAATTTAAACTTTGTTGGTGGAATTACACTAAACTTATGGCCTTTCAAGCATTGCACGTTGCAAAGCTCTCTGTAACTCTGCCTCACATGGTAGAGGAACTTCACTTTATTTAAGAGCATAAAAGGAAGATGTCTCTTTACGCAAAAATCATTAAGCCCCGCTTAACTTTACCTTTCTTTGCAAGATTCCTCTCGTAACGCAACTCCCCACAAAAATGTATGCTCCCACCTCGCAATTCTTAGACTAAGGGCTTGGGCGTTCTCTCTCTCTCTCTCTCTCTCTCTCTCTCTCTCTCTCTCTCTCTCTCTCTCTCTCTCTCTCTCTCTCTCTCTCTCTCAATTGATGCTTGGGTTGGTCATAAAAACGGTTGTTCAACTGGCACACTACCCACCTTGTCAGCTCATGCTTCATATCTCGAGTGGACGGCCCTGTGGCTTTAAAGATTCTATTGATAGGGGCATGCTAATGAAGCTAATGTGCCTTTTCACCTTCAGCTCCTGACCCTTGCATACGTACCTTCCGGCTCACAAAGCCTAGCTCTCGCCCGTTGTTTTTTCGGCTCTTGATGGTTGCTGCAATTTTGCTTTTAGCGCCATGTGGCATTACCCGAATTCCCTTCTCCATAATACCGAGTAGTTCCCAAGCACAACATCTTTTTCAATAGCCCCTCACTAATCATAGTCCCATATGCCTTCAAGATCCAAGCGTAGGTGATTGCATATGGAGAGATGCCTTCGTTGTGCATCTGCTACAAACAACCTAGATCTTCTTGGCCCTACCCTTTTTGGGCATACCCCACAATCAATGCATTCAAAGACATGTTTTGGACAGGGTTGCATCTGGAGGCATGCCCTCGCTTCACATCCACTTAAAATAGCCCTGCACCCTCGAGCATAGGTTGTAATCAATGCACTCCAAGAGAGAACAATCTGGACAGGAAGCTCCTTAAGCACACCACATTTTGCGTACATGTCGACAAAGGAATTCCCAAGTCGGATGTCTTTTTTCAACAGCCCTTTTGCTCACATGCCTTTTGAGATGCAAGCATTGATGGTTGTATCTAGAGAGACACCCTCACTTTGCACCCATTGAAAATAGCCCAGAGCTTCTTGTCCATGCCATGTTGGGCATATCGAGCAATAAATGCATTGTAAGAGATGATGTCTTGGACAGGGAGCACTTCAACCATAGGTGATTGCACATGCCCACAAGATCATCACACTACCCCTCCTCAACGTATTACGCAATGAATGCACTACTCTAAGAGATAACATTCTGCAAAGGAAGCTTCTTAGTTGCACCAAAATTTTGTGTACGTGTTGACCAAGGAATTCCCAAGCATGACATTTTTTTCAGCAACCCTCGACTAACAATATCATCATGAATTCTTTGCACGTATCAACATCTTGCATAGTCCCACATGCCTTGAAGATGCAAACGTAGGTGACTACATGTGGAGAGACCCTCGCTTCACATCTACTGAAAACAACCCACAACTTCCTCACCCTACGGCTCTTGGGCAAATCTCGGCAATCACCGCATGGAGATTGTCAAGTGCAGGCAATTGCATCCGTAGGGATGTGCTTGCTTCACTCTTGCTGAAATTAGCCATAGCTTCCTCACCCTACCCCTCCTCAACCTATGCCACAGTGAATGCACTCCAAGAGAAGACATTCCAAACATGAAGCTCCCTTAAGCACCTTATTTTGTGTACGTGTCGACCAAGGCATTCCCAAGCACGACGTCCTTTTTCAATAGCCCTTGACTAACAAGATCATCGTGAATGATTTTCCCCATTTCAGCATCTTGCATAGTCCCCCATGCCTTGAAGCTGCAAGCATAGGTGTTTGCATTTGAAGAAACAACCTGGCTTTGTATCTGCTACAAACAACCCAAATCTTTCTGGTGGTGCCCTTGTAGACATATCATGCAATTAGCGCATTCCAGTAGACAACCTTGAGATAGGAAGCTCTCTAATCACTTTTGTTGCTTCTGAAGTACACCACGGTTGGCATACATGCCCATCCCAGCACTCCCAAGCATTGTGAATTCTCATTGACTAACAAACTCATTGTGAATTCTTTTGCCCCGATCACGGCCACATGCCTTCAAGATCCAAGCATAGGTGATTGCATATGGAGAGATGCCCTCACTTTGCATCTGCTACAAGCAACCCATATCTTCTTGGCCGTGCTCTTGTTGACATATCCTGTAATTAGCTCATTCCAATAGACAACCTCCCACATAGGAAGCTCTCTAAGCACTTTTTGTGCTTTTGGAGTACACCACAGTTGGCATACATGCCTATTTTCCCCCCACCTCCCTGCCTCTCTCTCTCTCTCTCTCTCTCTCTCTCTCTCTCTCTCTCTCTCTCTCTCTCTCTCTCTCTCTCTCTCTCTCTCTTCAACTCACTCTCTTTCTATCTCAGCCAAACGGGAGCCGGGGGAAGGGTGTGGGACTGCACTGAAAAGGAGAGAGATGGGCTGAAGAGCGTTGCAGCGGGAGGGTGTCGACATATCTTGCAATTAGTGCATTCCAGTAGGCAACCTCCCAGATAGGAAGCTCTCAAAGAGAGACATTATAGATAGGAAGCTCCTTAAAGCACCACATTCTGCGTACATGTCGACCAAGGCATTCCGAAGCATGATATCCTCTTTCAACTATCCCTGACAAACAATACCATCGTGAATTCTTTTCCCCACATCAACATCTTGCATAGTCCCCCATGCCTTGAAGCTGCAAGCATAGATGTTTTCATGTGGAGAAATAACCTTGCTTCGCATCCACGGAAAACAACCCCTAGCTTCCTCGCCCTACCCCTTTTGTGCACATGCCACAATCAATGTGTTCAAAGGGATGGCATTCCAGACACAAAGCTCCTTAAGCATATGTGATTGAATATGCCTCACTTGGGAAAATGCCTTAATCAGTGCATTCCCAAGAGATGACCTCCTAGATAGAAAGCTCCTCAAGCACTTGTTTGCTTTCTAAAGGACACCACACTCGACATACATGTCGATCTCGACACTCCCAAGCAGAGCCTCTTTTTTCAAGAGCCCTTGACTAACAATCTCATTGTGAAGTCTTTTTCCCCGATTAGGTCCACATGCCTTCGAGATCCAAGCATAGGTGATTGCATATGGAGATATGCCCTTGCTTTGCATGTGCTACAAACAACCCATATCTTCGTTGCCCTGCTCTTGTTGACATATCCTGTAATTAGCACATTCCAGTAGACGACCTCCCACATAGGAAGCTCTTTAAGCACTTACCAGAACCCGACCAAACAACAAAGGGTGGTCTTACCATTTTATTTCATGGCAGTGTCTATAACCCGTACAAAATCGACATGATGACAACTGACAAGCATGACAATAACTGACAATAGATAATGTAGACAAAGACATAACAAATCTATGACACTGAACATATAAAAATTGTTTGGGTACACTGCATGTGTGGATGTTCCGAGTGTTTGGGGTAGATCTCCATGTTCTGCATCACTTTGCCTTATTGCTAGTTGTATCCCAATCCGTAAACGGATGAAGATGGCATACATGTCTTTTTGCTGTTGTCGGGACTCATTCACAGCTTTCCTAAGATCCTCCACCCTTTTGACAAGTTCAGTGATCACATCGGCTCTAAGCTCCTCCATCTGCTCATTACCCAAGAAATCTGCTGGTGACTTCCTTTGTATTTGTTGGATCCTTTTCACCAAATCAGCAGGCTTTTGCCTTCGTCTTTGTGTTGCTTATGTAGCTCAAGAAACAAGCATATTCATATGCTACTAGAAGAAATGCAATAATATCAAGAACACCTTTTGATACGATGTTGTGCCCTCACCGGCTTTAAAGGCTTGACCTATAACCTGCAAATCGAGTATCGAGCAGAGATTACTCGAGGGTGAATAGGGTGTGATTGTCTCTTGTGTCAAATAAGATGGACACTTTAAATTGAGTGTGAAATCAAGCAAAAACGATGGCGATTTTTGAAACAGAGGGCTGTCGATGGCGTAGATGACAAATGTGTTTGCAGCAGGCTGTATGAGCCTATTCAGAAGTACTTGACGTGTCAAAAATTGCTGCTCAGGCCAGGGCGCTCCTGTTGACGGTGTTTGTGTTTGGTATGCTGCAGGTCATCACAGTGCTTGCTCTCTCTGTAAGCTGCGGTTCTCGCGATGTGTCGACTCAAGCCGAGGTCGTCGAGGCTCTAGTACCAAGTGTTAGGGAAAGCTAAGGCGAGTGATGCCGAAGAGGGTTCATGGCTAGATGCAGGTGCAGCAAAAAACGAGAGAGAGAGAGAGAGAGAGAGAGAGAGAGAGAGAGAGAGAGAGAGAGAGAGAGAGAGAGAGAGAGAGAGAGAGAGAGAGAGAGAGAGAGAGAGAGAGAGAGAGAGAGAGCTTCGACAGCAGAACGAGAGAACAAAAATTGCACGCTACTTTGCTTGTAAAAAATACCTTACATATATAGCCTTTTTCCTTGACATGCAAACTTTAGTTTGATTGAGAAAGAGGGAAAGAGAGTGTGCGTGTGTACATGGGCTCCTATCCCTCCTGCTACAGCACTACCCCAACCATCTCTGTCCTCTTCAGTGCATGCCCACACCCTTCCCCCGACTTCCGTTTGGCTAAGAGAGAGAGAGAGAGAGAGAGAGAGAGAGAGAGAGAGAGAGAGAGAGAGAGAGAGAGAGAGAGAGAGAGAGAGAGAGAGAGAGAGAGAGAGAGAGAGAGAGAGAGAGAGAGAGGGAGAGGGGGGGGGGGGGGGGGGGGGTCATACTAATGGTTGTTTGAGGGAAGTGTACACACACACACCTATGCTATAGTCAAGGGGGGGGGGGGGGGGGGGGGGAGTTCTACTCATGGTTTCAAGTGATTGGACTCTGCCATGGTCTGTCTTGAGTCCGTTGTCAGTGGTTTGGGCTTGAGGGGTGGGCTGTTGGGTTTCCAAGCCCAAGAAGTGTCAAATCCGTGGGAGCACTGCCTATAGCAGGTAGGCAGGCTCAGTCAAAGTAAAGTTTGCATGGCAAGGAAAAAGGCTATATATGTAAGGTATTTTTTACAAGCAAAGTAGCGTGCAATTTCTGTTCTCTTGTTCTGCTGTCGAAGCTCTCTCTCTCTCTTTCTCGTTTTCTGTTGCACGTGCATCTCGCCATGAACCCTCTCCGGAATCACCCACCTTAGCTTTCCCTAACACAATCCATAGAGTATTGTAGACCTTAGCTCCTGAAGCCGATTTTATGTTGAAACTCTAGCTCCACCCAATCCCTAGAATAGCTCCACTTTTAATAGTGCAACTTGATGCACAAACTCATGAGTTGTAGAGTCCAACCCAAGGACACAAATTACATGTGTTTGCAAGGCACGTACGTGAGACGCTGGTTGTCCCTTTTTTGGAAATTCTGAGAACTACAGCGAGGAAAGTCTGCAATGTTCACAGCATACATCACCCCCTTTTGAATAGAGCCAAGAGTGCTAACATGAAAAACATGCGACACATTAGGCACCAATATAACCTCTGTCACTAGCCATGCTTGCATGCTTCGGCCCAATGCTATCCTCTCATTGAAGTCCTTGGTTGATTTTGACCTCCATCTAGCATGCTTTCCATCTCTAAATTTAGCACAAAACTAGGTTGTGGTCCATATTGCCTAGTAGGGTGGTTGTTTGACTATGTTGTCGCTTATCGCCTTGCAGTACAAATCCATTTCTCTACAACATCTCAACCTCCCATGAAGGTCGGCAGGTTCCCTTTTCCACAACCCACATGCCCTGGGCTGGCCTAGTGGGTCCAATAATCATCTCATCAATGTTCTAGGCATGAGTGTTACTCTCATTGCAAAACCATATGAACCCCTCCACAATTTCTCCTAGTTTGGCACCCACACCTAGATATTTTCTCCTTCGCCAAAAGCAAGGTGAAAGATGATATCTCTTTCTCATGCATCTTTTTTTTCGCTCCACCGAAGTAGACGATATGAATTGCAATCCAATTTACCTGCCTCATTTACCATAAATTGTCAAAATTGAGGCATATCATGGCCTTGATCAATAACCACCTTATTAAGCTTTTTCCAAAATTCTATCTTGGTGTGCTTGTTTTCCACAGTAGACTCACATATTGCCAATGTTAGCAGCTCTCTTACATATGGATCATAAACATGTGCCGACATAGTAGGCCAACCCTCTACAGGATGCACATGATCAAAGTGCACCAACATATCTTGCCAATTCCCTCCCAGGTGCATACGGTTCACTAAATCAACACTACTCCTTGACCCATTGTAGACATCTTAAATATATGAGGTTGTTGTCCAAGTGCAAGCTATCATAGAAATAGAGAACTATTAAGAAATGGATATTTTGATTTTGCTTTTGAAGTCAAGATAAACTATAAACCAACATATGTAATTCCTTTTGCTTGTTTACCTAACTCCAAGGTCCTTTGCACACTATGCACATGTTAGCAACTCTCTTACATATGGATCATAAACATGTGTCGACATAGTAGGCCAACCCTCTACACAATGCACATGATCAAAGTGCACCAACATATCTTGCCAATTCCCTCCCGGCTGCATACGGTTCACTAAATCGACACCACTCCCTGACCCCATTGTAGACATCTTAAATATATGAGGTTGTTGTCCAAGTCCAAGTTGTCCTGGAAATAGAACACTATCAAGAAATGGATATCTTTATTTTGCTTTTAAAGTTAAGATAAACTCTAAACCAATAGATGTTATTCCTTTTTCTCGTTTAGCTGACTCCAAGGTCCTTTGCACATGATGCACATGTTAGCAGCTCTCTTACATATGGATCATATACATGTGCCAACATAGTAGGCTGACCCTCTACACGATTCACATGATCAAAGTGCACCAACATATCTTGCCAATTCCCTCTCAAGCGCATACGGTTCACTAGATCAACACCACTCCCTGACCCCATTGTAGACATCTTAAATATATGAGGTTGTTGTCCAAGTCTAAGGTGTCGTCAAAATAGAACACTATTAAGAAATGGATATCTTGATTTTTCTTTTAAAGTCAAGATAAACTCTAAACCAATAGATGTAATTCCTTTTGCTCGTTTAGCTGACTCCAAGGTCCTTTGCACACGTTGTTTATCTGACAAGGGGGTTACAAAATCAAGAAAACTAGAGAACTCTCCATCAGTCATAGGTGAGTCATTTGTAGCAGCTTGAGATACAAGCTTATCCATTATGAGTTCTTCTATAGTTTTTCTCTCAAGCTATTTTTGGCAGTTATGAGATTATCAAAGGTAGCTCTATGCATCAGAGCATTAGATATTGACTTGTTTCTACCTTTGCTTTTTCCCTCTGCAGCAAGATGTTTATGAAAACCTGGATGCAATACACATCTAGGAACACTGGACTTTTCATAAGGAATACAATAATATATAACTGTTGGACAAGTGTTAATGCACTCAAGTATTTGACGATAGTGAAAGCATGCAAGCCTTCCATTATCTACATCCAAATGGGCTTTACTTGGAGCACGTGCTAGTTTTCCTCGCCAATGGGACTCATTAAATCCTTTCCTTCCTTGGTAGTATGGACATTGCACATTAGCACATCTCAAAAGCCCTCCACATTGGCTAAAATAAACAGTTCCCATAAATAAATCATTCCTACATGTTACATACTTTGCCCAAACATGTCCATCAAATCTTTGCTCCATCCCATACATAGCAAAGTTATCTTTTTGAGGAGGAAGTTCATACTCAACATATAGATCATAGAAGGTAGGAATTTCCAAACCCTAATCACATTCTGAACACATGAGAGTGCAATATATAGATTTATTTGCAAGGGAAGAGAACAAATAACTTCAAGTACACTTTTGGTGCATATTGTGCTATCTTCAACTATGATTGGAGATTCTTTTAATCCAACACATGTTGGTGAGGATTGTTCATTCCAATGGGTAAAAAAACTCATTTATATCATTGCATATAGGTTCAAGTTCCACTTGCTCACCAAGCAATGTCAGTGGACACAAAATAAGTTATCATTTTCCAACTGAAAATATTATTTCAAAAATTCTACAGTGATATTTTGATACTGATTATCAAACATTAGCAGAAGTTTCTGCTTGCACTCAGGATAAAAAATAGTGATATGACGACACATTGTACAAGTTGCACCACAATTGGCTAGGAGCAAAATAGAGATTACTTTTTGCAGAGGAGACAATCTCTCGGGAAAAGAAACTAATGGTGCTTTTTTATCTCAACCATGCTCTTCCAATGCCAAGTATGAAAATGACGAAACTTAGGGCATAAACGGTTTCGAGTCCCAAAAACTACATTTTTGTCATTTATTTATCTTTATCAACCTCCTCAACCTTTCTTGAACTCTGTAATTTCTAATATATGCAATATTCTTTACATATTTTAATTAATTTCATGTTTCCTATCCCATCTAGCAATTTCTATCATGGGAAAAGACCACTAACAAAGATATTATGTACTTTGTGACCCTTTCAACTAAGTTTAAGACTATTCAACTCTGAGTTGTTTTCCAATGCTTGTGAGGAGGATGCAGGTGCATGTGTAACAGTGGCGATGGGATCTGCAAAAAATGCAATGGCTCCCAAGAGATGTCTATCGAGAAGCTAAGCGGACCCCACGATATATTTTTCATTGTCATCAATGTAAATAGATCAGGGGCATTGCCCTAGAATATACCGCGTATGTGCGTGATGTTTTGAGCTACATATAGCTAACAAGTTAGAGGAGATGATGCTTGGCCCTTAACATGGGTTCATGGCCTTACCAAGCACCGTGTCATCTCGGAAGGTTTTATAGCACAAAACGATCACTTTGTTAAGTAGTAAAATCATTATTCATCTTCAACTAGGACAATGAACCAAGTAGTGATGCATCAGGGCAAAAGAAGATCGTGCAACAAATGTCCACTCTGTGTAGACATGAAGCAAGCTTAACTTCAATTGGGACATTACCATAAGTACTACCATATTGGCATCGAAGGGGAACCTGTAGTGAATGCGATGCTTAGTATGTTGTACATATGAATTCTGTATGTTTAATTGTGACATTTTCTCTCGATAATCTTTTTAGGCAGTGGCCAATGGATTTATCCAAAGCCCTCAAAGTTTGAATTCTCATGCTTAAGAGCGATGTCCAAGTGCAGAAACCTGATGCAATAGTAGGCTTTAGTCTTCCTATAGGATATACAAATCATGTTATGGCTAAGTTTGAATAAATGTTATCATACTCTTTTGGCTATACAATAATTGATTGTATCAGTATCAAAGGCCTATCCATCCTATTATCATCGTATTGCAAGGCCTGCCAGGACACGGCCCTAACCTATTCTGCATCGTCGTGGGACATTTAAGGTCAATGTCCAGGCTGGTTTAGGAATGAGCCATAAGATTGGCATGATTGGACCTCTAGGAGACATTGACACGATCATTATTGGGTCAATTGTGTATTCTTATTTTCAATTTTTATTATTTCCATTGAATCAATTATTTCTCTTGTGGTTTGAATGTAGCCCATCTTCATCTAGAGGAGGTCCTAGAAGACATGGTAGGAGTGCATCCACTCTAAGACCATTTTGTAGTGATCAAGTTAGCTTAGTTGCAGGAAGAGAGTAGCTAGATGATAGCGATAGTCTTGACATTGGTTTGGGATCTTTGCATGATGTAGACCAAGAGATTATTATATTTGAAGTAGCTATGCAGATAGTACCATTTAGAATGAGACCTAAATCACGTCAAAATGTACCAAGCGAAGATGATAGCATGTTGCACATGGGCACAGGAGAAGACATCCTTAGTGAAACAAGGCTTTTTAATTGCTTTGAATGTCGTGGTGTTCCACATTGTAGGTTTATACGACACGCTAGAGTACGTGGTTTGGGGTCAGATGTCAGTGGTTTGAAGTTTGCATTTTCTAGAGAAGGATATATCAAAGAGAAGGGTGCATCTATTGTGCCATTGTCTACATGTCAAAAGGTATAAACTTTGATCACAGATCATGGGTTTGTGTGGATAGCAAGGATAGCATGTATCCACCCACTATGCATCAACAATCACAATGGGAGCTAGATCACTATACTTGGTGGATGGACATGGATCAGAACTATGTTCTTGTTTGTGTGAGAGAGAGATACACAGTGCACAAAGGACATCAGATTTCTCCACAGCTCTTGACACATCAAACGGGGATGCGTAGAGGGAGATTGAACGTGATAGTAGACTTGACCATACATGTGAGTGCCTCGTCAATGATTTTTCTTTTGAATATAAATGCAACATGATCTTCCTTAAATTATATACATTTATCTTTAACATTTGGTTGCATTTTTTAAATAGCTTCGCTCCCCAGAGATAAAGGGAAGCAACACGAGACAAGTGTTGCACCTAACATAACAGGTGTGGGCATGAAGTAATAGATTAACCAATCTCAGTGTTGTTTCTATATTGTCTATGGTTTACTATTCTTATGATGGTTTCAATAATTTATATGTTGTTTATATATAGTCTATTGTGTGAGCATGTAGTGTATGATTTACTACTCTTACCCAAGGTTTACAAATCTCGGTGTTGTCATCCATTTGGTTATTGTGAGCATTTCATGACAGCTTCACTGACCAAAGATAAAGGGAAGCAACACGAGATTGACAGGGAGCCTGACATGACAAGTATGTCAAGAAAAAATATGGTTCCCTAAACTCACAAAGAGCTACTAATCTCATTGTGCTTTTTGTAAAGACCATGCTATAAACCTATAATTAACTTATTTCATCGTTGTTTCCAATGAATAGATGCTATTGGAATAGAGAGCTTGCATCGTTCAGTATGATTTGTTTTCCCTAGAGAGCAATCTTTTTTGTGGGCACCAAGAGATCATAGATGCTGAGGAATGGTAGGCTCGTTCCGTGGGTTGCCAATTTTGTCTTTATGGATTTAGCTTTTGGAGGTGTTCTACATTCTACACCCTCATAGCCTCCATGGGATGCTTGCATTAGGAGCACGTGAGAACAACCATCCATTTGACACATAGCATATTGGCAGATTCTAGATGGCTCCTTGTTTTGGGATCTACTGCAGGTATAAAGATCATTTATCCTATACCAATTGAATTTGTTCTTGTTTGGTTTTTTTTTTTTCAAAATTTGATTTCTATATTGTAGTTATACTCTTCATTGGATTGAGAGGAGGAGTAGAGCATCTAATTTGGTTTTTCATTCTCAAGTTATTGTTATTCATCATTCACCTTACAGTTTGTGGATGTTGGTGGAGATCATCAACAAGTTGACTTTTTTTTAATGTCTTGTGTGTAGAATAATTAAACTATGTTCTTTTATATGTTTATCATGTTTCTTTGTAGTGGGATAGTTTGATGCTATTCTTCATTCATAGGCGTGGTGTACCACCGCCACTCTACCTTGTTGAGAGCATGCCCTTTTTTGTGCCCTTGATTTATCGCTATATTATTTGGATATGGCTACAAATAATTTCTTCTCGTACTCTCTCTCTCTCTCTCTCTCTCTCTCTCTCTCTCTCTCTCTCTCTCTCTCTCTCTCTCTCTCTCTCGTGCGTAAAATAAATGCCTTCATCAATGATGATTGTGATTCATTGAAATTCATGCCACTCTTGGCTTGCATCAGGGCAACAAACAATTCCTTCTCTCTCTCTCTCTCTCTCTCTCTCTCTCTCTCTCTCTCTCTCTCTCTCTCTCTCTCTCTCTCTCTCTCTCTCTCTCTCTCCTTGTTTTGCCTAAATTTTTCTCGGTTTTTGTGTTCGCTCGATAAAGTTTGCTTGTTGCTTGGTAAGACTCTTACTCCTCATAGAGAGTAGTTTTCTACCTATGATGTTGTCACACATAGATGCATACATTTGGGCAATAACTCGGCAATAATTTTTCTTGTGATACTATTGGTAAAGGTGACATATATTTCAAGCTTGAAAATGGTTCTCCAGTTGTGCTCAAGAATGTGAGACACATGCCTACTCTCACCAAGAGCTTGATTTTTGGTAGCAGTGAAATGATTGTGGCTATCATACATGCCTTGGCAATGCCACTTGGAAGATTCAAAAGGATCTTTGGTGTTGTCTAGAGGAGATAACTAAGGTACCCTTTACCCTTTATATGTCTACAATCCAAGATAAGCAATACAAATCTAATAGTTCTTCTTGCAGTAGCCCCTTTGTTTTGACGAGATTTACAACTTTGTAGTAGGAAGATTTTGCAAATTCCTCACTGTTCTTTCACTTTTTTTCGCAAACCACTGTTTTTCTCAAACCGACTATATGTAGAAAATCTCAACAAAAGATTCATACATTTTGTTTCTTGCATTGGTCAATTGTAATGCACTTTTGGAATCACCACACATACTCAAAGTTGGGCACACAAATTGAACTTGAGGATGCAAATAAATCTTGTCAGAGCTCAAGGATTGAGGTTTAACAAATCACAGTCATGTCCATCCTATCCATCAAGTGAATATCTACATATGTGAAATAACAAATCATAGTCTATATCCCTAAGATTTTTCAAAGTAAGTAAAGCAATAACAGTCCTCCTTGGTAGATAAATACTTGTCCTCACTTGTTTAAAAAAGAAATAAATATATGTATATCAAAATATGTGTGGTAAGAAGGTGGATCCCAACACAATGAAAGTTGAATCAATTGAAGTAATAAGTAGGAATTTCCCATTGCACATCTTAATATCCTAAAAAGAGCACACAAGAAGGCAGGTGGAATCAACATAATAAAAACTATTAACAAAATAAAAAGATGTCTTTCATAGTGGGCTCCCTTAACAAAGATACTCAAGAGCATGATAACAATGTGAAATTATTCACTTGCACAATGTTCAAAGGGAAAAACTCAGACAAATGTTTCTCACATGATGCACTATGTAGATGTTAAAAGGTGAACCTGAGGTATATATACCACAAACTATTATTAAGCGTAGGGTGAGCCTTAACATCTAAATAGACTGTAAAAAGGCAAACCTCTTGTTAATTTGTAGAATTTTGATATGCACCCATGATATGAAGATGAGAGCAAAAAACCCCTCTAGCATCCATTTAGCACTTTCAAATCCATAATTTAAATAAGTAAATACTTATATGCAACATGCCATTATGGATGAAATTGTCTTGATGGTCTATGATAGCTTCAAGAACAAGGATTTTAGTGTCTTCACTTAGAAGCGGTGGCTCATCAATGGTAGGAATTGCAAGGAAAGGACTTTGAAAATATTGAAGAAGAATAATTGGAAATGTGTTGTGCTAATCGAAAGAATTAGCATTAATTTGTTGAATAACTTCAAAAGGTTCTTAATATCTTGGTGCTAACTTGACTACTAGGTTGGTCTCTACACTCTTAAAACATCTCTTTTCCATATGTAGCATTAAAAAATTGCCCTCTTTTAATTCCATGGGTTGTCTCTTTTTGTTGGTTTGCTTAACATAAGACTTGTGATTTGTGAATTTCTTGTTTTGATTCTTTTAAAACTTGGATTCCATTGTGTAGGCATGTCAAATATATGAGCTCTTGTGATTTCTGTACTATCGTATTTGAGTCATCATTGTTCGAGTGGAGAAGCACTCAATATAAAAAGGCACAGGGAACTCAGAATGAAGTACAACAATAATATGCTCCTTCTCTATCTTGTCTTGAATCTTTCAAGGTTGAAGAAAGGTGTGCCAAAAGATCTGGTTGCACACCTCATGTATGCGAAAAACCAAATGTTTCCCATCCCTATCCATGTACACATATTTTATATGATCTATATAATAATCATACCCCTTTAGCTGACCTCTAGTATAGCACTAAGGTATATGTGCCAGTGTCTTTGCAAGGGTATTTTGTGGTATCTATTGTGGCAATAGGTGTACACATCTTTGATGTGATCTATATAATAAACATACCCCTCTAACTGACCTCTAGTATAGCACTATAATATCTGTGCAAGGGTCTTTTGTGGTATCTATTGTGGCAATAGGTGTGGCATTGATGATTGAGGGCATTGATATAGGCCGTCTATGACTACATAGTGGGGATGTGCAATTGGTGGTGCAATCACCATAACCTCCATTGCTACCATTGCTAAAGTGATTGAATCACAACTCCTTATGCATGCATTGACTGGATATCAACAACTCCGAGCATTATGATTAAGTGTTTTGCAAAGGAGATGGTATCCTTGACTTTAGGTATGCTCAGGAGAGAGAGATTCAAACCATCGATTAAACTCTGCTAGTGTGCAAGGTGTCCCCATCTGTGTGTATGTAAGGAGAAAAAGTGCAAGATAGGAACATTCAAATTGTCTGAGAATTCTGCATGGACAACAAGTTAACCTTGAGTGAACATTACATGGCATAATAAGCATGAAAACACAACCATTTTTAGTCAATTTAATATTGATTGGAATCACAACCATTAACATGTACAATGGTGCTTGAACAATTTTATAAGATGCTTTCATTTTGACATGTCTAGTTACAATGGGAGCAAATTTGTTGAGATATAATGATTGGGTTTTAAGAAGCCTCCGTTTTGTCTTGACACCACTTTGCATCAATTCATACATCTATGATAATATTTCCACCTAGAGGGACATCCACACCCTCATCCAGATTTAGAAGGTCATTCATCTTAAATCCAACGGGCAGACAAAAGCTAGACCACCCCTTCATAAGCTCTCAATTTCCTCGTTAAGTCCCCATCCCTTATATGTATTTTAGTGCCAATAATGACCTAAAACATGCAAACAGCTCTCATGTGCAACAACATTGGCAGTACCATAGAGCATGCATGCCATATGTACTATAGGCAAGCAAAGAAGAGAATGAGGCATTTTATAGAAACCATTGTGCACTTAACTTGCAATCCACAACCTATTAATATTAAATCCCTCCTCTTTGTGTGTGAGAATAGTCTACCTCTAGAATTCCTAACAATTGATGTTTGTCGTCCTCTTAATATGAGAGAGAGAGAGAGAGAGAGAGGGGGGGGGGGGGGGGGGGGGGGGGGATGGATGGAAACAACTTGCATAAAGATTAAAGAATATCTAGTAGACTTACGATACACAATAAGAGACATAAAAAATATGTGATAGTTTAGGGCCGGGTGCCCCACAATGTTATTGATCATGTGGCTCGCCATATTTCTTCTAGGGGGCAAATGGAATGTCATCATGAGAGAGAGAGAGAGAGAGAGAGAGAGAGAGAGAGAGGGGGGGGGGGGGGGGGGGGGGGGGGGGGGGGGGGGGCTTTTGACAAATATGTTGTAGATTGTCAAAACGACCAACGCAGAAGAGTGTTCACAAGCTTGTAGCCAAGAGGGTTGTTGAAGAATTGAGATTTCATGAAGAGGTTGGTTACGTAGTTAAGTTTGAGGACAATAGAGCTTGGAATAAATGGAGAGAGAGAGAGAGAGAGAGAGAGAGAGAGAGAGAGAGAGAGAGAGAGAGAGAGAGAGAGAGAGAGAGAGAGAGAGAGAGAGAGAGAGAGAGAGAGAGAGAGTGAGAGAAGGGGGGGACTTGGAATAAGGTGTAGATTGTCAAAACAACCAACCCATAAGAGTGGCCAAGCTTGTAGCCAAGAGGGTTGTTGAAGAGTTTGGTTGCGAATTTCATGACGAGGTTGGTTTTGTAGTTAATTTTGAGGACAACAGCGCTTGGAATAAGTTTCGGATTGTAGGAAGGACCAACCTAGAAGAGTAGCCACAAGCTTGTAGCCAAGAGGGTTATAGAAGAATTTGGTTGCAGATTTTGTGCATTTGGACTCAACACAGGGTTTGTGGTTTGGGAAACATCTGATATCATCTTTGAACAAAAGCTTAGAAAGCCTTAACATAGCAAGTTAAACCCTAAGTTGGAAGCTACACAACATGCAATAGTCAATCCTCAAGCAGGTTATGTGTAGGAAATCAAATAGTAATGAGGTATAGGTTGAAGTGCTAGCAACAAGCTCAGGTTCTACCAAACAAAAAAATACAAATGATCTCCTGACTTCATTTGCAATTCAAATACCATAAAAAGGACACTTTTTTATTGTAATTTATTGTGATTTATGTTATTGTTTAAACAATATTCTCCTTCTCATTATGTTAAGTTCATATACCATGTCATTTATACATTTTTTAATTCTTGCAATGTGTGTCAGAGGAAGCATCTATATTCACAATAGAATACATTTATAATTGACAAGTATGTCTCTACTTCGACAAAATTGCAAGGTTTGTGTTTTGCATCCAAACCTCCATGCCTTTGTGTTTGCTTAGACAACACGGTAGGACACGACTTTCGTTCCTTATAATTTCTGGAGACCACACTGCTGACTCTCCACCATACTTATGTACGGCACTTTTGCACGATGTGCACTACATATTTAGAATTTTCACTATGTGCCTCATTGTAAGAAGAAATATTTTAATATTCACATTACTTTAGGTAACTTTGCACAAACATTGTCCTCAGCCTTGGACAATCGGACAACACCCATATACAGTAACCAGGTTGGTAGTGCACTTCAATTTTTATAGTTTGTTGATGCTTCTTTATTTTTAGAGTTTGTCAATGCTTAGTTTAGTTCGGTTTAATTGTATGTTTTCCTCACTAGTACATGCTCAATCTTGATCATTATATGTATATTTAAAAGAGCCACACACTTCTTTTCTCACAGTTCGGTAGTCCAACTTATGTATTGCAATACTCAATGCACTACACATGTTTACTTTATTCCTAGGTGGTTGACCTCAAGGTGTACGAGACTACATAAAAAAGCTAGGGAAGGAGCTACAACCATATTGAAACTAGATCACCATCCATACATTAGGTCATGGTTTGAAACTACTGCCCTATATAGAGATTGGACCACACAATGTGACATTCTTGCCCACAATCTAGAAATATGTTTTTCTTGTGCAGCGACATACTTCACACACGAAGATAAACAAAATTACCAGACAAATGAAATAGAAACTTATGTTGGCCTCACTTTAGTGTTATTGCTCTGCGCTTTTGAACGTGCACACGTCAAATGTTCATGGACGCCCTACACTTCTTGTAAAAAAAATAATTCCCATGCAACATATGTTGTTGTCCATGCCCCTGATTGCATACAATGACTTCTCTCTACACGACATCTTCATACACAATTGCTCGACATTATTGAATACTCAACTAGTGTGGCAAAATTGTGCATGCTATAGCACAAGGATTAATAGAGATGGAGGTCTTGGTAGATAAACCACTAACATCTTGGTTGACTAGTGCTCCTCTACACTTTGCAGCTCATGAACTTTCCACCTCAACCATTTTAGATGTCCTTGTTTTCAATATATTGCAAAGATGTAAATGCATGGCCAAAGAATGAACAAAAGAATAGGGTTGTGCTTTCTATCTGAAGATGTTAAAGGCAAAATGATTCGAGTTCATAGTGAAGTGCAACCCTTTGGCCTCTAGGATCAAGTACAAAACGAGAAAAATTTCTTAATTTTGCAAGCATTGGTTGATCCATCAAGGCAACACACATACACCACATCCAATACACGTGAGTTCGACTCCATAGAGCTATTCAAAGAAGATATGCTTCTCAACTGTGTTGCATCCTTCATGTACAATGGCTTACCAAGTCGAAACTCAGCCTTCAAAGGCATCACAATAGAATCTATTGTTTTTCCTTTTTTATTTTTATTTGAAATTCAACGACTACATCAGAATGAGGATCCATGCCCTGCTCTATTTGTATACATTACACGAGCCATATCTCTTGATAATGTACCAATTAAATCAGGCAATTTTAATTGCAAACAACACAAAAACTACCGTTTTGCAACAAGATATTCACAAGCATTAGAGAGCACACAAGAGTGCAAACGAGGAGAAAAATAGTTCGCTTCAACCTTCCATTAATAATAACTCGCATGTCATTTTGGCACATACGTTCTTTGAAGGACTTGATCGGCCTGGTTGATGCACAAGGTTTATCAAACATATTCTTTACATTCATGGTAGATGAAGTCGCCGCCACCAAGTGGACCGAGGTCCACATAATTGAGAATATAGCTCATACATTCAACTCTGACTTTCTTGGAAAGATTGCACAGTTTGAATGCATGTTGGTCTTTCGCAATCGATTAAGACATTCATGAATCACCACATCTTGTAGGGAAGTGAAATTTTAGGCGACGTTCATCACCACCTTGTGTGGTATGAGATCCAAAATACAAGATCCCTCCATGCGCATGTCATTCTATGGGTGGATGAAGATGACATCTAGAAAGCAACATCATAGATTTTTACTCATATCCTTGTCGCAATTGTCAACAATACACATGCGCAGACACTTTGTGAACTTGTATTCAAGAAGCAAATGCATGTGTGTCATGGTGCATGTTGCACACACAACAACAATGGCAAGTGCAAGTACAAATTTCCATATGATGTCCAACCAACAAACCCTCATCCAGTTGATCTAGACTACCATTCCTTGAACTAGATGTACGATTGGCCAAGTTATAAAGATCAAAATGTTGTTCCATACCACACAACCATTCTCCTCATTTGGCGGGATCATATGAATATCAAGCATGTCACAAACTCATCAATATCAAATAACAAATACACAATGAAATTTGAAACGATTGGAATATTAAACATATCTGTAGAAGCAATAGCGAAATTGGGCCTCAAAGGACTCGACAAGATTAAACTACAAGTGATAACTATTGCACTTCTAACAAAGCCAATTTTTGCATAGAAGCTGCTTTGAACTGCTTGCAAATTTCAATTATAACTTAAAGCAAAATTGTTTTCTACATATATTTATCACCTTTGGAGCTCAAAGAACATATCTTTTAGAAATCATACAATGTTATGATACACCGTGTCTATTTATGGTGTGTTGGACCAACCGTCCTTGATAACTTAACATTCTCCAAGTACCACAAAAATCACGATGTACAAAAATGCTCATCATTGAGTATGTAATCCACAAACTTTATGGACAATTATGCCAATGCAATCGAGAATCATAAAAGGCTCATCAAGTTTACAAAATACCACACAAGCGGCCTTCTTCTTGCATCATCCTATGCTTCCGAAGAGAATCCAAACTACCATCCCTTGATAACACAATGGGCTCTTAAGTCATGAAGTGTCAGACAAGAAATTTGTTATAAAGCAAAAAGGACTTGGCAATGTACATTACAGAGTATGTGCAAAAAAATATGCTAGGCATGGAGCATGTTGACCAACTTATCAATATGATTGTTCAAAAAATTGCATTAAGTAGTGAATATAAAGCAATCATCTCCTCAATAGACAATGACTCAACCACAAATCACCACTACCTGAAGTCATTTGCTATACTAAAGGATCTCACTACTATCAACAATTCAGCTCACAATGGAACAATTGAACATATAGTGGCTTGCACATTGTAATGGGGATACCAAGGAGTGGAAAAATACATTTAATAAGGTATTTGACATAATATGTCAAACGAGACAAGAATTTCATACTTACTGAATCGATCAGAACGACAAAAACAAGCCTTAGCAGCATATCATCCACATTTCTTTACCAGTTCAAGATACTAACCAAGAATCATTAGTATCCCATTCCCATTACGGGACTTATGAGAATACAAAGATAATTGTAATGAAAATGAAATATATATATTATGGTAGGTGACAAGCAGAGGGCTGAATATGCAAAAGGATACCAAGGTTATTGATATTGTATTATTAAAGAGCTCTTTATGAGTTGTGGTCACTTTATGTCCTGGTAAACAGTTTATTATCACTTTGAACATTCAAGAAATCTATAAGCCAATACGTGCAAGAGGAAAATGCTCTCTTGCACGGGGGGGAGATTGCACCCCGTGCTTTGTGTCCCTCATGTCTTCTTTCACCTCTCCTCTCTTTGTATCTGTGTAGCACTCCACTCTAGGAGGTGCATTTGCACATTCTCTCATGCTCTATCTCTCTCGGATTAGTCTCGCTTTGGATCATGTGTGTATAGGTATGAAGATCTATTGATTTATTGCTTGTAGAATGTTGTTTTATGCATTTTGCAGGCACAGCCTGCTTTTGTTTGTAGTAGTGATATTAAGGAATAGGCTACGCTCGAATGATCACATATTTTGAAGATCAACAGTTAAGTATTTTTTTCTTATGTTCGTGGATGTCATTAAATTGATTCAACTGGTAGAAATTTGTGCTAATTGCACAAGATCAGAGAGGCGTTAAAATTTGATTAGAGACCTTTTTTTTTTCTTTCTCTCATCATAGTGAGATAATTATCGTTATCATATTAATCACACAAGATAAACATCCAATGTTTGTTATAAGGATATTTATGGCATTTTTTTGGGATTAAGCTAATTAAGTGGAAATAATTGATGAAGAACATAAGATAGTATGTAAACTTAATTAGAGAGTGTAATAAGTCAATAGAACCTCCTTCGTAAAGGCTTGGCTATGCCTTGTGTTGCAAGAAGAAGAGAAGTATTAAGACCATAGGAGAGCAAATCGAGAGGGGAGTAGAGGAAGGAGAAGGCATAGAGAAGTTTAAATATCATAGGAATTGAGTTTGGAAGGAAGTAGAACAAGGAGAAGAAGGGTGAAATTCCTAGAAACTAAGAGATCTCATGGATCTATTTGACTAATCTTGAACTCCAAAACTTGTTACTCAATGGTGAGTCAAAATAACCAATCCCAAGAGGCCCTCAAGATTACTCCTCTTGTGAAAATGACGGAGGGAAAGTCTAGGGTCTGCAAAAGAGATGGAGCATGATGCTAAGTTGAAAAAAAAGGGGAGTTTCAATGCCATCGGAGTAGTGGACGCTTAATGCCAGTAGAAACGACCCTAAGAGATCTTTGTGGTAAGAGAAGAAAGTGTTTTTTTTTGTTATGTTCACCTCTAGCAGTGCAAACCAACTCCAAGAGATCAAGGGCTCGATGGAGCTGGTAGCAAACATGCATTTACATTGAATCAACCATCAAAATATTCAATTCTATCCGGACAATCTGAAACCTGTCATTAAGCTACGAATGGTATGTATTTCCAACACACATCATTGATTTTTCCTTTACTCTGAATGCCAAGGTCTGGTCCGAATCCAACTTGGGGCTATGACCACATGCAAAATATGATCATCTAGGTTTTTAGCTATCAAATGGAACCCTCTTTTAGTCTCCTAACTAAGTATGATGACTCCCGATTATTAGAATCTAAATAAAGGTAGGCAAGCAGTTCTCTATTGAAAATAAGTAAATTTCTCTCTGTAATGCCAAGGGCAAACCCAGGGGGGTCACAAACCTACAAGGGCCGACTGCTAGGTGTGGATAGGGGATTCTAAATCTGACGGCCAAGGGCCTATATAAAGGGTGGTAGGGCAAAGAATCCTCATGGAAATTCCATGGGCTTTACACTGGTATTAGAGCTCATAGTCTTTTTTGGGAAAATAGGTGCGTAGTCCTTCTGCTTGATGCATGAAATGCATGGGCATGCAAAGCCGTGGAGGATAGAGTCGAAGAGGAGGTCGAAGCAAGCCGTGTGCAGCAACTCCAAGGTGGGGAAGAAGGAGGGAGTCGACTGCAACAGGACCGAGGGAGATTAGGCTCGTTTGGATCACATGGCTAAGTAGAGCATTTTTCGTTTCATCACTGCGCTCTCTCTCAACTTGTGACGTCGACTACAATGTCCCCTTCGCCATTGAGCACTGTCACCATTGCTCTTCTGTATTTTTTGCTCTCAATTTCTCACTTGAAGGCCAAGGTGAGCATCTAGTTAGCTCAAGGTCAAAGTTTTATTTTTACTTAAGAGGGTTTTCCCGCCTCTTGCATTCCTTCGTGTTCGATAATTGTAGCGAGGGTGGTCATCAACAACCGGGAAAAGCTCTTTGAAGTCTTCAGCTCTAACAAGGCATTGAATTTATTGTATTCCTTGAAGCCTGGTAGGAACACAATGAATTTGACCAGTGTTCATAGCAAGTTTGGCAAATCGTCCAGGTAATTTTTTACAAAGGCTACAATTTTGTTATGGCATCAACACAATTTACAAGTCGCCTCCAACAAGTATAGCTATTAGCCATGAGAGTTTCTTTGCTAGTGTAAAGCCCAAGGAACTGCCAAACTCTACTTGATCGAAAGCAATGTTTGCTTGTCAAGTAATTCTTCAAGATTAGAAAAGTGCACAATTAAGTTTAACTTGGCTACCACCTTGTTTGAATCATCGTTATGCCTTTCCTATGGATAAGGCGTTCATTAGGGTGGTCCCAAGCAATTAAAGCAGAGTTTCAGGCAATTTGTCCTCTGAAACTCTCTTTCAGATAACCTGTACTTTTTTGGAATTCCAGGAAAACATACTGCCTTTGATAACGGGCTTGTCATTGGGAATTACCCCTTGGATACGATCATTCACAAAGTCGAACACTAGGTCCAACTCTTTCAGCTCTTCCTCCATCTAGAGAATAGGCTTCAGCATACATAAAATAAAGTTTGCAAATTTCAAGCATACCTTAGGTGGCTAATTGATATGCATTACAATTGGAAATTAAACAATCATGCATGCCACAAATTCATCCAGATTAATGGAGGTTGCCAAGTTGAATGACAACCTTGCTGTACTAACAATCAAACCCTGCCCAACAAGCATAGACACACCCCTTGGGCGGTAAGCAATGCTCAAACTTGCATTCAAATTCACGATAAGGTGAATTCACCAACAAAAGCAAAATGCAAATGATTGCATCATCAAAGTGAAATTGAAACTATAACTTGAAAATGAGTACCTGGTAGCTTGTCGGATGCACAAATACCTTCTATGTAGGGGAAAATAAGTTCCTAAAGTAACTTTAAGGGCCTCTACCCTCCTTTAGAGTTCCACCCATGGAATTTGAGTTCAAGGGCGCTTGGCCTGCCTCGTAGTGGTCCCTAAAGCAAGCCATGACACAATACCCATTACAACCCTTGCTGGGAGAGTTTGCTCGCATTACATGACCTTATTCGCTTGAATGGCCTACAAAAGAGCTCAAACAATTGCCTTATAGGCCATTAGAAACATAAAGCAAACAAAACTCATAACCCTTAAAAAAATCGCATGATAGCTGGCCATGTTGGACACAAGCACGTGTGTCTTTCTTGAATGGCAAAGAAACTCTCACGGCTCATACCCGTACTTGTTGGAGACGACGAGTAGATAATGTTGATGCCGAAACAAAACAGGCCGATAGAGAGTGTAGTGATGAAACAAAAAATGCTCTGCTCAACCATGCGATCCAAATGAGCATAATCTCCATGATTCTATTGCGATTGACTCCCTCCTTCTTCCCCACCTTGGAGTCCCTGCACATGGCCCGCTTTGATCTCCTCTTTGACTCTATCCTCCATGGCTTTGCATGCCCATGCAATTCATGCATCAAGGAGAAGGATCACACCCAAGGGGTGCGTGCGCTTGTCGGGCATGGTTTGATTGCTATTACTGCAAGGAAGTTATTTGAATCGATAACCTCCATTAATCTGCATGAATTTGCGAGCATGCATGATTGTTAAATTTTCAATTGTACATGCATATCAATTAGCCACCTAAGGTATGCTTGAAATTTGCAAACTTTATCTTATGTATATTGAAGCCTATTCTCTAGACGGAGGAAGAGCTGAAAGAGTTGGACCTAGTGTTCAACTTTCTGATTGATCGTATCCAAGGGGTAATTCCTAGTGACAAGCCAGTCATCAAAGGCAATATGTTTTCTTGGATGGAATTCCAAAAAAGTATAGGTTATTTGAAAGAGAGTTTCACATGGCAAATTTCCTGAAACTCTGCTTCAATTGCTTGGGACCACACCAGTGAAAGCCTTATCCATAGTAAAGGCATAACGGTGATTCAAACAAGGTGCTTGCCAAGTGAAACTTAATTGTGCACTTTTTCAATCTTGAAGAATTACTTTACCATGTCAACTTGACAAGAAAATGTTGCTTCGGTCAAGTAGAGTTTGGCAGTTTGATAACTTTGATAGCTAAGCTTCATGAGCTATCTCTTTTAATATTGGGAAATCTCATGATTCCCAATAAGCTGCATGATTCGGCAAGTCCATTCCTCTATGCCAGATCGACAGTGTTAATTCTCTTTTGCTTTTAGATTTGTGTGTCAACAAGAGAACTTGTTAACTATGAGCACTCAGGTTGCATTTTGTCTCACTTTTCAATGGGTATGTGAAGCAAGGCTTCACGTCATGGCATTATGATTTTCAGCTTCCACAGTTTGGAATATGCTATTAGCATACAAACTTGGGAAATCTTGGCAGCATGTCTACCTATTTTTTATTCAAGGTCGATATGAACCAATCCCCGAGGGCATACAAGGTACATCTGACAACTCTAATTTTCTCAGCATACATGGCTACAAGCAACATTCCAACAAAGACGAGTGCTCTCATATAGGCGACAAGGTTAGCCAATTTTAAGTTCCTCTTGTTTTTTATGTCTCGTCTCAAAATCAGACATGAACTTTTGCTTGTGCAAAGCCAATGTTTACAGTTATATCCACCCACAAGCACGTCTGATACTTGAAGGATGTTCTCTTTTTGGGCATCCTTAACTTAGACATATTCCACGTGTGGAGAATATAAGTCTTTGGGACTTACACTAGCGCTCGTTATTTTAATTATGTGTGGCAAAAGAGTCCCTAGGTGTTGGTCAAATCCGTTCACTAGACCATTTTGAGCACATTGTTAAGGTTACAAAGTTTGTGGCCAGAAATTGTCGGATACTTAGTAAGATTTGTTAAGGTTACAAGTATTATTAAACAACTTTAATAGATGGTTGTTTATACACATATAAAAGCTCCATTCTATTACCGAACTAATTTATTTGGTACCTAGATATGATGGATTTTCAACTCTGTTAGCATGTTTTCACGTGGAAATTATTTACCTCTTTCCCCGTACGCCATGAGCATAACATTAGCCATAAGCATTGGCAAGTACGGTCATGGATATGCATGTTCGGATCTGTTTTTTGTGAATGCATGCACACTAGGTTTTGTGGGGCCATAGTGTTCAGCAAAGGCTCATTTGGAGCGGCATGCACATTCATGACATTAGTAGCGTCTACAACCTCTCACACACTATGTGCAATATCTCTATGAGATTAATTGTAGATCTATCAATCACCAATAGAGGTCGTGGCTCGGTTTGGGTGCCTGTATACCAGTTCACTAAAGTTAACCAAAATGGTTTTTCTAAACACTATTGATTAATCATCAACACTGTTGCAAATAATTGTGATCCCTATTTACTAATCATTTTGGCGGACTGTTGTAAACAATGGGAAAACACATCTCAATATTGCCAGTCACCCACAGAGAATAGGCAGTTACAAGTGTTAATCTTGTGCTAAAGTGTATGCTAAGTGCGTACGTTAGCACCAAGTACTTCTATTGGAAAAATTATTTCTCTACTTGGAGTTTGCTTACCATGAGGCAAAGCATGTTGTGAGGCTAAGTTTAGACTCTTCATGTTTACATCAGGCTCTCAACCTCAATCAACAGTTACAATGGGGTTGTTTATTTATGCACATTGATAACAAGTCAAGGACTTATACTTTGCTGATGAGTTGCATTAGCCACTTACTTTCATGGAAAGTGAAAAGAGATACTTTTAGGGGTACATCTTTGTTGTGATAACTCCTTTAGCTCAGGTGAGTTCTAAATGGAGTCTACATGCTATGGTGGATATGGGTCGGTTACACAAGATGGTTGCAAAGGGACAACAATGTGGAAAATCAAGATGCTCTACTTGATTTCATTGAACCTCCTACTGTACCGTGCTCCGGTCAAAAGGACAGATGGATCCATGAAGGATGCCATTGCCAAAAACATTAGCGTTTTTTAATGATGTTATCACCATTTTTGTTTTCGCGGACGAAAACAATTCTCGAAGGGTGAGTAATGTAATGCCAAGGGAAAACCCGGGGGGGGTTCAGGGACCCAGGCCAAGGGCCGCCGACTGCTATGTGTGGACAGGGGATTCTAAATTTGACGGCCAAGGACCTATATAAAGGGTGGTAGGGCGGAGAATCTCATGGCAGTTCCTTGGGCTTTAAACTCCTTACTCTTTCCATGGGCCATTAGTCTAGTGATGTGTGGTTATAATTATTATATGTGATGTAATGTAATGGGATTTTCACATTGATATATTTGTGATTATCTTTAGCACTACAACATAAGGTATTGAAGTCGTTATCGTGTTTTGCTTCACGTCGCCTCGTTCTTTTGCTTGTGTATGACATCTCTACTATTATTTGTAATACTTATGAAGGACTAATAGTTGCTAAGGGGTACTTACTTCTATGCCAAAATTTGATATCAAAACCTTTGTATCCCAAGTCCTACTTTTAGCATAAACGAATAGATGGCCATTAATTATCATATGTTTGTTTCTCCTTAGCTAAGTTAACCTTTGTAGATTAGCTTTGTGCTTTGATTACCAATCTTACAACTCTTTACCAAGTATAATCTTATGTATCTGCAAAGTCATATTTAGAGATAGATTTTTGACAATTTTCAAAATTGACTACCGACATTAGTTTTTCAATTGGAGTTATTGATTGATCTTAGGTGATTGCTTTGACACAAGACCGATATCCAATGACTGTGCGAGTTTTGCAAACCATTTTGCAAATTTATATAGCAACTTTATTATCGACTTGCTTGTACTCAAATTTGCCTACTTTCATTATCTTTTACTAACAAACAACCCAAACTTTTCACCAAGTTTGTCATTGTAGACTTTCAAAGTGTTACTATAATTATGTAGTTAGATTCTAGGCTACATCTAACAAAAAATAAATCATCTTAAGTGCTTTGTTTTTTAAATATATATTCACAGGTTAAGGTAAACACATGACTTGTAGTAACTTGGAATAATCACAACAACTCGTTTTTTTTTTACTACTCAAAATTGCTTAAACAATGCATATTCCAAGAGAGTTAAACACGAGGAACTATACCAAGCCTCAAGGTATGATTTTTGCTATATATTCATGTAGTGATTGTTCTATTTCTCATCTTTTTTTTTTGACTTTCATTTTTTAATTACTGCACTAGTAGCAATGTTCCCTCTATGTATACTTTACTTATTAGATGATGGTTTATTTTTGTTTTCTTAGAAAATATTCTTATGCCTCCCAACACTCTTATATGACCTACTTACTAAATCGTCTACTGGCATGGATTGAAACACCAAAACCTCTAGATTTGCTACTTTGCTGATCATTCTAAGTATGTACATCTTACTAGCTCATTTTTAGTTTGATCACCAACAAGCAGGATAATTTGTGATAAGCTTCAACATTACCACTATAAGTCCTCTTTTACTATCAGTTTTTCGTTTACAAAGTCATTAAAAAAATTGAGGTGATACGAAACTAGCAACATTCTATAAGATTTTAGGATAGCTTCTTTGTTTGTTATATAGTCAAATATCCAGACTAACATGTAACTTATAGTCTTAAGTCCCTTCATCATGCTAAATCTCTTGCACAAGACCATGCCAAACTCCTAAATGCATCTACTACTTGTATTGGAAGAGAAGAATAGAGGTGCACATACTATACTTACATGGCTTGCTTATCAATTTGACCACTAGCTATTTCCTTAGAGAACATCCAGGTATGTAATTTCTTGATGCCTATTGATAATGTACATCTAACAAGAGCATATAGATTATCTACGTCATGTCAACTCTTATACGATAATCCTTGAGTTTAATATAAAAGTGCTACTTTCTTTACTTTCGTGTAAGTTACTCTCTTTGCAGATATACCTAAGAGGCTACACTCAAGCGATTTTGCAACAAGGTAGAATACCCCCATGAGAGTTTTAGAAGACATGGATCTTTTAATTACTTGAATTATTTTATGAGCTATGAAATCAACCAATTATAACATCGTGGCTTATGCTTTGCACTGAATGGATTTTTTTACCGAGGTGATCTATCATTAAGCTATACAACTACGCACATGAGCTAAGGTACCTTGGTATAATGGACTAAGTACTTTGCTACTCAAACATACTCCAATTTGGCATCAAATAGGTAGTAAATGTTATGTTCTTTATGCCTTGCTTAGTCCATTGGTCAGGAACACACAAATTCACCGATCTAGGCAGTGTGTAAAAGCTCATCTTGGTGTATATTTTTTGATTTAATAACCAAATAACAATGCAGTACCACCGATTAAGGTAGTAATAGTATATATTTGCCAATTTAGGCAGCACACCAACAAACACCAGACTCACTAGTTTAAACCGTATCAGTGTAGATTTATCGGTTTAGGTAGCACAAGTGTAGATTGGCCGATTTAGGAAGCACATCTCATTGGTGTCAATTTGCCGATTTAGACAACATCGATTACAAAATCGTGTTGTAGTGGCTGGCCACCACTGCCCCAAATGCAATTTTGTTACCTGGGTATATGATTGAAGTGATTTAGATTGATATAGAGTTGGATTTGGATTGGTTTATGATCATATGTTAATAATGTTTATTCAATTAAAATTGCAATTAATGAAATTTGATTATTAAACGATGATTGTGACCAACGATATCCTGATACTCTAATCAGGATATGACATATATTGCATATTCTCGTGGTATGGGACACTTGATGATAGGCATAAGCGAATTTGTTTGTTTAAGTTGATAATTTTTTCTTT
Organism: Adiantum capillus-veneris; assembly: GCF_014529385.1. NCBI lineage: Eukaryota > Viridiplantae > Streptophyta > Polypodiopsida > Polypodiales > Pteridaceae > Adiantum > Adiantum capillus-veneris. The sequence goes on from NC_140933.1 coordinate 135,139,277, forward strand.
TGATGCATGATATTTTTAACACCACGTAATTTTAATTAACCATTGTTTTGACATCTATGATTTACGAATTCTTCATTTAGCAAATGAGGGCAATTGCTTTCATAACAGAGAGGTATGTAATGAAAAATAAAATAAAATAAAATATAAATAAATAAATAAATAAATATATTGCAAGTGATAGGTGGAAAATGAGGGCAAAAGGCTACCAAATTTATGATACTGTATAATTAAAGAGCTCATTATTAGATGTGGTCACTTTATGTTGAGGTGGACAGTTTGTAACCACTTTGAGCATGTTCAAGAAATCTATAAGTAAATACGTGCAAGAGGAAAATGCTCACTCTTGCACGTGGGGAGATTGCACCCAATGCTGTGTGTCCTTCTTCTCTTTGTTCACCTCTCCTCTCTATGCCTATGCAACAGTCCGCTCTAGGAGGTGCACTTGCACATACACTCATGCTCTATCTCCTTGTTTATCTCTCTCGGATTAGTCTCGCTCTAGATCATGTGTGTATATGCATTGCCAATTATGCAGATCTATTGATTTATTGCTTGTAGAATATTGTTTTATGTATTTTGCACGCATGCCCGCTTACGTTTGTAGCAATAAATGCGCCTTTCTGCTTGGTGACCTTGCCCAATTACCCCAGTTTGTAATCATGCACAAGAATTGTGTTACACATGCCTTATCTAAAGCTCTGTCCATTGGCTACACACAACTTTCTATAGTATGCCATGCTTTGTAAGACATGTCACAAAACCTTGAGTTGTTTAATTTCTCGATCATCGTTTGTAAAAGGAAATCAGCCTCACATGAGATCGTCGTACCTTGGGGACATGTATTATAGATGAAGCGCATTATACATGACTACAAACAATTGCACTACAATAACTTATACTCATAGATCATATGTCCAACACTACAACACCCTCTCCTTAAATAAGTTGTATAGTCAAAGTTGATTTGGAAAGATTTAACTTATGCTCTTTTGCTCATAAGGTCGTAGCCTAGTTGGTCTGAGTGTTTGCATGGGTGAGTAAAGACCTAGTTTGATTCCCTACTAAGGAGAGACTTTGGCCGTTCATGTACTATATCATGTGCATTAAGTGAGGTTCACACTGCGTGGAACTTCTTGTTCTACACATGTGCGTTGCAGATGTGGAAAAATCCCATTGGCACTACAAACGATGGATCACGTTTGGACCTATCAGAAGAACGTGCTTCCCACCCACCCCCCTGATCGAAATATCAGTTGGTCCAAAAGTTTTTCAACATGGAACGTGACTGTGCATTGAGCACCAACCCCGCAACGTCACAACCAATGCTCTATCCAGGAACTCACTCCATATTTGTTGCTACAACGTTTGTAGCTTTTCTTATTAATTCCTAATACCAACAATGTGAATGAGATTCCATGGAAAAGGGAATGTAAGATTTTGCTAGGTTGTGCAGTTTGAATGCACCCTCAGTGCAATACTTTGCTATGAGCATGAATGATTGAGCAAGGATATCTCTTTTCAATATAGGTATGGGAAAGGAGTAATAATCATCTCAAGACTCGCCCATTTCGAGATAAAGGAGAAGTGTGCAACCTCATAGATCCCAAACATGAGCCTGCACAAGAAGTTTTGGACAAATTCTCACAATATTTCACACATTGTGATCCCCGGCCCCCAATCGTACCTAGCTAGGTATGCGGTGCCCCTCGAGCAGAAGCTCATGATGTTATGCATTGTATGGAAAACACTCAGAAAGACTCCATTTTCCTACATGAGAAAATTTCTAAATCTTGTGTCAATGTGTTCCCAATGTTGAAAACGCGGAGCATCGGATGCATTTGACAGGTCTTTCCAAAGTTGTTTTCGCCCTCTTGAAATGGGCTTAAAACGGCCAAAACGGCTGTCAAAAGTCGATTCCAAACTGGTTCAGCATTCGCATCTGGAAACTTGGAAAGAGAGAGCCGATCGCCCGCTCTTCTCCCTGGCGCTTGCCGCTGCTCAATCGAGAGAGCCCATCCGCTGATGAGTTCTCATCTGTCCGCCCAATTGCGACCGGCAGCAGCCCCTTGCTGGTGATGATGGTGGGCGACTCCAGGTTCAAGCCGAGGCTGCTGCTTGTGGTGGCGGCAGCCCTCTGGGTTGGCATCGTCGGCCTCCTTGGCCTTCACAATTCCTTTCCCACAGGCTGCATCATGACCTACATGTACCCCACCTACATCCCCCTCCCCCCTACTCCCAACACATCAGCCTCCAAATATGGGCTTTTCTTGTACCATGAAGGTTGGAAGAAGATTGACTACCACCTTAAGCTCCTTCAGCTCTCTGGCGTCCCTGTGCTCTTCATTCCAGGCAATGGTGGCAGCTTCAAACAGGCAGGTCTTTGCGTTTTGTATGTATGGATAAATCAGTAGTGCTGATGGATATGTTTTTGGTTGATTTGTCATTTTGATTGCTCTTGGATCCTTTTATTTACTTCCATTTACTAGCATACTCCTGCTCTGCAACAATGGAAATTTTTATGTTGTCCAAGGATGGTATCCTATCTCTTAATTATATCAAAACGTTCAGAGTGCCATCACAAACGAGTGACGTTCTTCAGCTTTCTAAAAACTCGATGACTTTGGTTGCTAGTGCAGATCTACTCTATATAGACCTTGTTTCTACCGTGCAGGTTAGAGCACACTTGAAGATTGCCAACAAACGCAAGTGATTATAAGAAAGTATGAGTCATTGCAAATGAGACACTTTCAATTCTTCATATCTTTAACAAAGTGGTGGAGAGTCAAAGTCGTAGCCACCCTGATCTCATAATCTCAGCTGAAGGGTGATATTCAGTTTCATTTCATGTCTGCATTTGTATCACAAGGAGCACTCCCATCTTTGCGGCATGTAAACTCTCTTGGGCATTCAGTAAAGAAATCCTGCCAAGGGTGCTTGACTTGAGGGTCAACACTCTTTGAAGAGGAACTCTCTCAGTTTCGTCTCGTCTACAAAGCTTTTTCTTCCTGTTCAGTTTCAAATACAAGATTGAATCATCGGACCGGCGTGTGGTTAGGATGGTGTTAAGAGCGTAGCTGTTTGCTTTTCTAGCCGAGCAAAAAAGTTCTACTTGTAGGTGAAGCTATGGAGCGAGGAATATGCAAGGTTTCTTGTCAATGAGTTACAGGTTCTGCTTTTGAAGCATCCTTGAGGCAACTTACTCCATATGTAGAATTTCAACAGTTTTTGAACTATATATGCTTCCCAAGGTATGCAACCACCTAATCTTCTTGTTGATAGTTAGAGAGCTTTGAGACATCATCCGAGGAATTCGGCAACTATTCCTTTGGCAGATGGCCGTGGGGCCTCTACTTGCTCCATTGATGCCCCCGTTGCTGCCACCCCTTCCACCAGTGCAATAGCAATCGTAATTGTGTGTACCTCGGGTCTATCCATGGGACATGTCGGATCTATGCTGGACCACCCTTGGTCATTTGTATGAGCAGCTTGTTATCAGCATGGAGAGCCTCTCCCAGCTCTCTCTCTCTCTCTCTCTCATTCTCAGATGTCATGTCTTTTTCTACTCAGTGATCTCTCTTCTCCACAGGTGCCTTGTTCTTGTATGTGGACTTAGAAGAAGCGTGCTGTTTTTCGTTGGTTTTTCTCTAGTTTGGGGCAGATTTGGGTTTGTGGAAGCCTTGGATCCTCGTGTACGACTTCCCCGTCCTTTGCCCTTGATAACCTCGACCCCTCTTCACAGAGGGGAACCCAATGGATGCTACAGGATGTGTAGCATTATTGGATTGCTTTGGTTATCTTTGATGGAGTCATGTTGCGGTGCCTTCTCACAATGGGAGCAAGCATGGGTTGTTCGAGAGGGGGAGCTATTCATTTCCAGCTCCTTCAGAGAGAAGTATTTGGACAACAGTAGGATCTTTTTCAATACTTTTGGAGCAGGTTTTTATCGCTGTGTTTTCTTCGAGGAGATGGATTGGCAGATTTGGTGTGCCTTTTGCAAATGCACGTCTTTTTTTGAATTGTCTACGGAGCTACCTATCCAATGGGTAGCAGGTTGATCATTCAGTTGCACTTTTGTGCGAGATTGTGGATTATGGATCACAGAGGGGGATCTTTCTCCTTCTTGAAGCAGAGGATGTTCTTTGATTTTCTCTTTCATCCAAGGATGGCAGTTACAATTCCGACTTCACTCTTGTTCATATGGTATGCAACAGATCAGGTGCATGTTCCAGTGCATGCATTGAAGTTGTCTTTGACAGGCAAAGGGGTTGTCACAAACTGCTACATGTCAAGCCACTGAAGACCCTAGCCAACCTGTAGATCCTGACAGAAGGGCTAAACCCTAGGAGAAGCAGAAGAAGAAGTCCTCACCAACTTACAGGTTCTTGGCAAGTGGCCCTATTATTAAAATGGGTTAGGATAAGAAACCCTAACCCCCAACCAACTTACAGAACTTTGGTCGAGGGGCCCAACTTAAAAGAGAGCAGGTCACACACACCCGCACTCAAATTGCGTAAAAGGTTGATGACGTGGAAACTGAACAGAATCCCGTTTTTTGTCCGTTTTTTGTGCTGGCTGCTGTCGACTTGGTAGCATTGTACAAACAGCCCTTGGGGCATGTACTTTTGGAGTGGAAGCTTTTAAAATTGCTGCTTTTCATGTAAACTGATTTTGGTAGACCAAGGGCCTTTATATATGTGCCAAGGGCTCATTGTCTGGTATCTTTATAGAGGAAGAGTAGAGTGAATCCCTCTGTGTTGTAACCTCTTGGAGCAATATAAAGAAATCAAAAGGGGTGCCACAATTTGTGGCTAGTGCAGCTGGGGGTGGAACTACGCCACTCCGTGTCTTGTGTGAAGTCTCTCTCTCAGCTTAGTTGTTTTGAAGTGCCTAAAAGTCTGTTCAGTCTTTTCTTTTCAGTTGGCACATGGTGCCGCCCCGTTACAGTGGTATCAGAGGTTCAATCGTTCGCATTCTGAAAGCATACTGGTCCTCCCAAGAGCAGACAAAGCAAGTGTGTCACAAGACAGGCACCACGTGCCAATAGAAAAGATCAGACTGAAACAGACTTTTAGCACTTCAATAACAACTGAATTAAGAGAGAGACGACACGCGACACAGAGTGGCGGAATTCCATCCCAGAGAGTATTGGCCCCAAACCTTGGTGCCCCTTTCGGTATTTCTTTATATTGCATCAACACAGTACAAGCCGGTACTCGAGACTCTGCACCTTCTCAGGAAGCATGCCAGAGAATGAGCCCTAGCCTCATATTTAAAGGCCCTTGGCCTAAAAAGCAATTATAGTGAAGAGCCTTCAAACTTAAAAGCATCTGGTCTAAAAGCAAAGCCAAAAAGCTGCCAGCGTAAATCACGGAAATCTGTACAGCTTGCCACGTCATCAGCCAGCACAATTTTCGAAAATCTCCCTATTGCCCTTAGGGTTAGGGTTTTTGCAGTTTTAGGGTTAGGGTTTCTAGAATTAGGGTTTGCAAGCTTTAGGGTTAGGGTTTCTAGAATTAGTGTTTCAATAGTTAGGGTTTTTGGCAGAAATTAGGGTTAGGGTTTTTGCTCTCGAATAGCCACGTCATCACTTTGTGACAATTTAGGCCCCTCGGCCACATTTGTAAGTTGGCTCCATTCCTTAGGCTTTGACACGTCAGCAGTTTGTTACAAAGTGTCACGAGAATATGACAACCAACCACTATATATATTTGTTGGTTTCTTTCCCTTGATTTTAATTTAAGTTTGTTACAAAGTGTCACGAGAATATGACAACCAACCACTATATATATTTGCTGGTTTCTTTCCCTTGATTTTTAATTTAATTTTTGGGACCCTCTTGTTAAAATCACAAATGCTCAGACATTGCATGGCCAGTGTGAAACGATCGACGACCGAGAGTTTCACGCATAGTTACCCGGAACAGGAAATCGGAACGCGGAACGGGGAATGGCAACCGGTATGAATGCCATTCCTTGTTACGAATACTCACGTCTGAAGCACGGAACGGGGATTTGGAACGGGAAGTTGGATTGGAAACAAGGAACGGAGACTTGAAAATTGCCATTCCTTGTAGCTATGGTTTCACGTGCAACTGGGAAGGGCAAGTCCCCACGAGATGGTTGGGCCAATCGGCACTAAAATCCGAGCAGTAAAAGGGTGTCCAGGCTCAGTTCAAAGTCATTTAGGCCCCTTGCTACACGTTATAAGTCGGTGGGTACTAGGAAATCAACTCAAAAGAGGCAAACTGGGCACATGGCAGTAGGAGAGCAACCTGCAAGCCTTTGCAAGAGTACATCGATCAATCAACTTAATGTAGATCTTTTCATAAAGTCATTCGGCAAAATAGTCAGCGTGTCTGTACCCCTAATATTTCATGGAGAAATTAGTGACTTCATTCCATCTCGGTAATTTGTGACTAAGGAGTGGAGTGGCTCCCGTCTTGGGCAGCATGCACTGCGCTAGGTTCAACCTGCTGATTCGACGTGCACTTAGATGCTAAAGCAAAAGCCTCAAGGTATAGCTCTAGTAATTGAGGAGAAGCTATTAAGTCCTTTTCCTCCATCCACTTTGCATCAAGAGGCGAATAGTTCGTGCTTTTGACCAAAAATCAATGGACCAGCTTACCCTTCACTTTCCTTTCCTTGTGCCCTAGGACTTGGTGGTCGTTGCTCTCGCTCCTTGTCCAATGACACATTTTTTTGAGTCTTTGGAACTCTGTGAATTATTATCAGTCGTTTCTGGATATTCTTTGTTTGGATACTTAGCCAGAATGTGCCCAACCTCTCCACAACCATAGCATTTACCCTCTTTAAAGTAGTCGACACACTGCTCTATTGTCAATCTCGGCCTTGTCGATTTCTTCTTGTGCTTCTTGCCCTTCATCTCCTTAGAAGAATCTTTTTCAGATGACTGGGACACTGGCGCGTTTGTTGCATAAAGTCAACTTAATCAAGGAGCTTGAGTGCATGGAGAAAGCGTTTGTATTATTTTCCATGAGCTTTTGAATGCTCTTGGACTTCTGTTTCAAACAGTATTGCTGGATCTCTTAAGATAATCCGCAACAATACCGTTCCATGTGCTCCAGAAAAGAGTTTTGGAAAGAACAAACTGCTATGTTAACCATACTCGAGAAAACAATTTCTTGAATTTCACCCACTTGGTCGGTGCTTTGCTATCTAGAGAAGAAGAGTCGATCACCATGTTTGAGCATTATCTTTTAGAAAAGATGCCATCTTGTGTACTTCAGAGGCTTTCAAGAAGTTGCCTCCAGAGAAAAGATGCCACCTTTCGTACTTTAGAGGCTTTCGAGAAGTTGCCTACAGAGAAAGCGGTGTCAAAGTGTTGTGTGAAAGAAAGAGCTCGATGGGAATCCTTGAAGTTTGAAAAGGTGTCAAACCTTACCGCTTGACCCCCATCCTCGAACTGTTTAGCCTTGTTCTTCTTCTTTTCCTGGTTTTCGTACCGAGTGGCTTGTAACACGTGATTCTTTTTCTGACCATAAATTGTATCAAAGGTGTGGGTATCACTGTATGGAACTGTCAAAGGTGGAAGAGGTTTCCTTCTTTGAGCTGCTTGCTTTTTGTGCTTTCTAGACTTTTTCTTTGATCAACTTTTTATGTTCCTTCTTCGCTTCTTCCGTCTCTTTCATCCTCAGTGGAACTAGAGGAAGAACTATCGGAACTATCAAAAGACAAAGAACTGGGATCGTCCTCAAAGCGAACATGCTTCTTTGATATGATAGCCTCCTCGAAAGAAGATTTCCCACCCAAATAGTTGGCATGATCTTCTGACTCGTTCCCCTTCCGAGAGTGCTTTTAGCTTTCATCAACAGGTCGATTTTCTGTTCAAGAGCTTCATTGAATTTTCTCGCGAGTATAGTTTCTGCTTTTTTGCATTCAGCTTTGCCTTGGTCTTCATTGTCGGCTTGATCGGAGTGTGGGCCGCCTTTTGCCATGTGCCCTAGACCTCATCAAGCGGATAATTCTTCAACTATTTCACGTAGTTCGGGTCTTTTGAGTATTTGATCAGGTGCTTGGCACAGGTGTCAAGCTGAAGCTGGCGCTTGTACTCGGCTCTGTCAAGATCCCCTACCGAAAACATGCCATTGTCCTCTCCCAATTCCTCGGAAGGAGGCTTGCTCTCGTTGGAATCTTTGTTGGTTCTCTCTATTTCTCCATTGGGAGTGGAGTGCTCTTCATTTCCCGCATGTTTGCTTTCCTCTGATGCGACTCTCCAGGTTCGGAACCGAACCGAACCATCACCGTGATGCAGAAGGGCAACCCAATCGTCCTCAAAGTTTAGTTGTCCGAACAAAACCTTGAATGATCTATCTAGTTGTTTTTATAGTTAGATACTTTTGAACTTTGTTTGAGAAAGTATTGTTTGAAACTTTGTTTGAAATTTGTTCGAAATGGATGGTATTTTTTTTAAACCTGTCTTGGTGACGATTTGAATTGTCTGACTCTGGTTTTAATACTAGTTTCAATGATTGGTGATTTTTTACTCCCGGTTGGAGTAGTGAGAAATTATGTTTGAGAATGCTTGTTCATATTGATGGCCCAGACCCTTGCGGTTATTTGCGGGGGGAGTATTGAATGATTGAAAAGTGTTGTTTTTACTCATGGCCCGAACCTAGATGGTTATTTACGGGGGGGGTATTAAGAAGTCTGAGCAGTCTTCACTCAGCACCTCCAAACGACACAGGCTGTGGTCTGGGGGGCGTTTGGTTGTAAAAGGCCTCTATATCTCATGGCTCGGACCTTTTTAGGTTATTTGCGGGAGGAGTGATGAGGGAGTCGTTGAACAGCTCATGGCCCGGACCGGGATGGTTATTTGTGAGGGGAGTGTTCATTGGTGACTTTATGTTTCTCTGTCTTATAACATGCATATGTGAGCATTTGTGTTGCATTGTGATGTGCCATCTGCTGAATGTTCTTGATTGGATGAGATTGCCTGGGTATGTAATTTTAGTGCATCAAAACACCCGTGGAAGATCAGTGTGGTGTGGGTGTGATGGCTAATTTTACTACGCCGGAATATCAAGAGTTCCGATCTGTACGAGAGGAGAAGCCAACTCCTTGATCAAAAGAGCCGAAAGGAGATGCCAACTCCTTAACCCCAAAAAAAAAGAGCAAATTGATTGTCCCTCGGAAATTTTTGAGCTAACTTGAGTTGTTTTGCAGATATGCTGGAATTGCGGACGATTACTTTCTTTGAAGGCGGGATATCACAAATTGCTGACGTGTCAAAGCTCTGAAGAATGGAGCCAACTTGCAGATCTCGGCCGAGGGGCCTAAACCCTAAGAAGAACAAGTAACAGAAGAAGAAGTCCTACCAACTTATGGGGACCCCGTCCGTCGATGGGGCCCTAGTGACATAAAGGAATTAAAATAAAGCAGGACCCACACACACACTTGCGCAAAAACAGATGACGTGGCAGTTGTACGGACGGTCCGCGTTTTGCGCTGACTGCTGATGTGGGAGTTGTACGGAATTCCGTGATCTACGATGGCAGCTTTTTGGCATTGCTTTTGGACCAGAAGCTTTTGAGTTTGGAGGCTTTTCATGTATACTGCTTTTCGTATGAGACCATGGGCTCATTCTCTGTCATGCTTCTAGGAGAAGGTGCGGAGTCTTGAGTATCGGCTTGACTGAGTTGATGCAATATAAAGAAATACCGAAAGGGGCGCCAAGGTTTGGGGCCAATACTCTCTGGGGTGGAATTCCGCCACTCTAGGTCGCGTGTGTTCAGTCTGTTCTTTTCTATTAGCACGTGGTGCCTGTATTGTGACAAAGTCCATCCCTATGCTTTCCCATGGCCTATCAGGGATCGACAATGGCTGCAACAATCCCGGTTGCTTTTTCTTGTCAAATTTGACTTTTTGGCGAACTAAGCATGATCTTACAAATGTGTCAACATCTTGACGCAAAGCTGGCCAATAGAAAAATGCCTCAACCCCTTTCACTGTCGCATCAATTCCACGATGCCCAGCATATTGTGGAGCATGATTTTCCATCAAAACTTTTGGCCGTAACTGTGCTGATCATAGATCCTCGCAAAATCTGAATCTTCAACATATCGTGTCTTCATTTCATCTAGTTCACAATGGTACAGAATTGACACTCTTGAAATTTGGGGCTTTTGGGACAACCCCGTATCCACCTCGTTCTTTTTCCCTTACACATGCACAATCTGAAAATGGAACATTGAGAGATGTTTGCCCATCGCACGTGTTTCTCAGACAACTTCATTTGTGTGAGAAAATATCGCAAGGTTTGATGGTTTGTTTGGACAACAAAATCAGCCCCTAGCAGATAGTGTTTCCAACTAGTGAGAGCATAAATTACTGCCAACAATTCTTTCTCATTAACTTGCAAGTTTCTTTCGGTCTTCAAAAGTATTCTGCTCTCATATGCGACTACTCGGCCATTCTGCATTAGAACTGCACCAAGGCTGTGGCCGTATGCATCACACTGAACCACAAAAGGTTTCGTAACATCTGGCAAAATGATTACCGGATTTGAAGTCAGCTTTTCTTTCAAGTGTTTGAAGGCAAAAATTCTCTTGGCTGTCCACTTGAAAGTAACTCCTTTCCCTTGCAGTGCATAGAGCGGAGAAGCAATCTCAACAAAATTTCGAATGAACCTCCTGTAGTAGGAACATAAGCCTAGAAAGCTTCGAATGTCATGTACGGACTTCAAGTCTGGCCATGACCTAATTGCTTCAACTTTGGCGGGATCCATGCGTACCCATCCTTGGAAACAATGTGCCCAAGGAAGTGAATCTCTTCCAAAAAGAATTCACTCTTCTTCTCATTAATGAGTAGCCTGTTCTTGCGCAACTCATTGAAAACTGCGGTCAAGTGATCCCTATGCTCCTCTTTAGACTTTGAGTAGACAATCATGTCATCAATAATTTCTATGTGGTCTAAAAATTCTGTCCATCATTCTATTAAACGTGGCATGTGCATTTGTGAGACCAAATGGCATGACAAGAAACTCATAGAGACCAAATGTTGTCCTGAACGCAGTCTTATGGACATCTTCTGGCCTAATGCGTATCTGGTGGTACCCACTCTTCAGGTCTATCCTTGTAAACAATGATGCTCCCTCAAGCCGATCAAGAATGTCAATGCCCAAGTATGGGGAACCTATTCTTGATGGTATTTTTATTCAAGGCCCGATACGATAGTCAATGCACATGCGCCATGAACCATCCTTCTTTTCCACTAGGAGTGTAGGCGAACAAAAAGGGGATTTACCGGGCTGAATCAGCCCCTTCTCTAAAAGCTCGTCGACTTGACTCATAATCTCTTTCTGTTGGGCTGCACTAACCCTGTACGATGGTCTATTCGGTGGACTAGAACCTGGCACAAGATCTATGGTATGATGTTTAGTCTCTCAGGAGGTAACTCCCTTGGCAAAGAGTCCAAAAAACAATCACTGAAACCACTCAAAAACGTCGACTTGTCTTTATCTAAGGTAGACAAAGTAGATACAACTTCAGGTACTTCTTTTGCAAAGATCAAGTACGCAGAAAGATGATTCTTTATTACAAATGAAATAGCAGAAGTAGAAACTGAACCCGGCCTGTTCAATCCGAAAAGGGCGGTAAACCTCAGACTAAAACCTTATTTGCTTTCACCCATTTAATTTGTCTCCCACTTTACCTGTAGTTTCAAGACACAACAAAGGGGAAAGGGATACAGGCTGCTAGACTGCACCTGTATGAGAAGACCGACACCAGATTGGCCCCTAACTTAGGCGCCCCTTTCGGTATTTCTTTATTGTTTAAAAGAGGGAATAAACGCTGTGGTTCCCTACAAGCTGCCCCGCACAAGCTTGGCTGAATTTCAACTGTTCCGGCCCGATTTCGGCAAGATAACTGTACTAGGACCCTTCACAGTCAGTATTCCAACGCATCGAATGACTTTCCCAACGCATACGGGCACTTTGCAAAACCTGGCGAGAATCTGCAGCACGCTGAATTCTCTGTTTTCAGCCCCGAAAATGCGCCAGATCACCTGTACAGCGGTCCCCTCGCGTCCTCGAATCTCTTGGGGGTATTAGGGTCCGTTTAGGGCCAAAACCCTAAACCTGCAAAAATACACAGCAGGCTGTAATTTACTGTTTCGGGCTCCGTTTCGCGTGCCGGTTGCATCCCTAGCAAGCCCTCGAGCTCTCGCACCTGTAGGGCTACTTGCCCTTTGAATCGGACGAGATTTCTGACGTGAAACCTCTCCGAATTCACCTGTACCTGCGGGGGATTAGCCGCTAGCTAATCCAGTACCTGTGCAAGAGGCTCTTGCCTCGGCAATCGCGCATGAACCCACACAACTGTACATTGGTCAATTGAAAAGCCCGCTAGAGGGGCATAACATACTGCCATAGAGGAGAGAGAGGGCAGTGCGTAGCGTGCAGGGCATCACTCCTGGCACCGCAGTGTACATAAGAGGGAAAGGAAGCACTCCATAGCTCTTAACCTGTGTGATAGAAGCTGCAAATGAGCCCTCCTCTCTTCAAATTCAGGGCCACTTCTTCCTTGAGGAGGCAAGTGCACAGAAATGTGCCACTTTGCGCATTTACAAGCATTTTCCCGTTTCGGGTTCGCCGCTTAAAAATCTCCCGACCGGTTGCCGAGTTGACTTCACGGCAGAGTAATAAAATGTTCCCCTTGTCATTCTGGAGGTAATGACGCGAACACATTTTCAGGTCCCAAAATAGCAGTTCCCTAAATTTTAGGAGATGCTGCCATTGTATCTTTCTAGGTCATCCGACCCTCTTTGTACACTGCAGCCACACCAAGAACTGAATGTAGCCTCTGTAGCAAAGGATTCCACTTTGGCTAGTCAATAACCCCACTTTGGCTAACCATAGTCCTTGTCCAACCTCAGTGCTCTCTTGCCCTCATGCATGGACTCCCTCTGAACAGTTCCACACTAGCTATGCAATGCAGGGCAGTTAGATTTCCTGAGGGGTGTTTCCAAAAAGTGAAAATGAATAAATAATAAGAAAGAAATCAACAAAAAGGATAGATAGTAGTCACACGCTGGTGACATACCCCCCTCTTGAAATCTCAAACGTCCTCGTTTGCATCTATGTCGTACATGCTCACAGTCAACACTGGTGTATTCAACACCTGTCGACACATGTACGACACATACATGCTGATTGTCAACCCTGGTGTATTCAACACCTCGTCGACACATGAATTGCTTGCGTGTGAACCCTGTCCCAATGACATAGTGGTAGCTTCGCACTTTGCCATTGCTTTAAGTCACTAACTTTCCAATGACAAAATGGTAGCTACACATTTTGCCACTGTCTTATAGTACAAGTTGGGCCCAGTAACACTTTCGAGCATACCCAAACCGACAATTTAAGAACGGAGTTACACATGTACCCTTTAATAGAAGCAATTACTGTATCCTTGACAAACTGACAAGAAATACTCACTTCTATAGCACTAACCAAACTTTTGGACATTCCATAAAAGCAATTGCCAAACTGACAATCTGTACAGCTCTAACATTCATGTAACATGTACTTGATTTGAGCTCACTTTAAATACCATGTACATCATTTGTTTCAGAAGCCATTGTCACACTGACAATCCGTGTAGCTTTGAAACTCAAGGGGTCAAGGTAGGTTGCAAATCGAAGGCTTCAAGGTAAAGTGATAACATTGTTGGTGACTCTTCAAATTCACCTTCTTCCATCCACTTAGCATCCATTGGTGGATAGTTTCTGAACTTTACCAAGTAACGCCTAGCAACCTTGCCTTTCACTTTTTTTTCTTTATGTGCCAAAATCTGTTCCGGGACGAAGATCTCGTCAAGTTCCTCGACTTCTGGCTGATCTTCAGCTGGCATATCCTCTGGCACATCACCCACATAGGGTTTGAGAAGACTCACATGAAAGTTTGAATCTTTCAACTCGCATTGTGAATCTTTCAACTATCAGGCAATTTCAGCCTATATGCAAACATCACTGATTATGTCGCACACTTGAAAAGGCGCATAGTAACGCATGCTGAGCTTTGGAAACAGTCTTTCCTTGCCCTTCATCTTCTTTAACCTTGCCTTTTCAAAGCGTAGAAGCACCCAATCACCAAGTGAAAATACCACTTCACGATGGTGATGATCAATTGCTTTCTTTTGCTTTGTCGGAGTCTTTTCTAAGGCCACTTTGACCTTCTTGTACATTTCATCCATGTCCTAAACATACTTGTCTGCTTCAAATATCTTGTCTTTTGTATGCAATATGGGAGGAACTTTTTTGCCACCTTCAACTATCTCAAAAGGTGCCTTGCCAGTTGATGAATGCAGTGTATTATTGTATGCATACTCCACCAATGGCAAATACTGCTCCCACTTTTCTTTATGCTCTGACACATAGCACTTCAGCAGATCTAGGACAATAGAATTTGCCTCTTCTGACTGCCCATCTGTTTGAGGATGAAATGACGAAGAGAATTTGAGCGTTGTGCACATATTCTCAAACAAGCCTCTCCAGAACAAACTTGTCATGCGTGGATCATGGTCGCTACCAATCGACTGTGGCATGCCATGATACTTGAAAATATTGCTCATAAACAAGTGTGCCATCTGGTCTGGCGTTATCTTCTTCCTGACAGGAATAAAATGAGTCTGCTTGCTGAATCTGCAAATGATGGTCCAAATACCATCGTTTCCTGTCTGCGTTCTCGGAAGATCAAAGATAAAATCCATAGCAATACTTTCCCATGGTTTATCTGGAATAGGTAGTGGTTGCAATAACCCTGGCGCCTTTTGCCTGTCAAACTTAACCTTCTGGCAAATTAGGCATTCTCGCACAAAGGCATCCACATCTCTTCTCAATGTAGGCCAATAAAAGAATGTCTCAACCGCTTTAACTGTAGCATCGATACCACGATGCCCTGCATACGGTGGGACATGACTCTCTTCCATAATTTTGCGTTGCAATGGCTTTGTGACACACAATCTGCCATGCATCATCATGAACCCATCTTTGCGAAGATAGTGTTCATGACGTTGTCCATCCATTAACTGCTCGAAGACCCTTGCAAAATCTTCATCATTTGCATACTGTCCCCTCATATCATCAAGTTCATGATGATAAGGAATTGACACAGCTGAAATTTGTGGCTTCCTTGACAAGGCATCAGCCACAACGTTCTTCTTGCCTTCCACATGCACAATCCGAAAGTGGAACATAGACAAGATATTTGCCCATCGCATATGCTTCTCAGATAACTTTGCCCGTGTCAAGAAGTATCGCAAGGTCTGATGGTCTGTTTGGACAACAAAGTCTGCACCTAGTAGGTAGTGTTTCCAACTTAAGAGCGCATGAATAACGGTCTGCAGTTCTTTTTCATAGACTTGCATAGTCTTTTCTGGCCCTTGCAAGATTCTACTCTCATAGGCTACTACCCTGCCATCTTGCATTAGCACTGCACCAATGCTACTACCGCAGGCGTCGCACTGGACCACAAATGACTTCTTAAGATCTGGCAACACAATGACTGGATCTGAAGTCATCTTTTCCTTTAAGAGATTAAAAGCTGAAATCTCTTTCTGTGTCCATATAAAGGTGACTGCCTTCTTTTGAAGAGCATGTAAAGGTGAAGCAATCTCAGCGAAATTTCGGATAAACCTTCTGTAATAGGAGCATAGTCCCAAGAAGCTTCGGACATCGTGCACCGTCTTCAAATCTGGCCATGACTTGATCGCTTCAACTTTAGCAGGATCCATTCTGACACCATCCTTTGAGACAATGTGTCCCAGAAAGTGAATCTCTTCCAGAAAAAATTCACTTTTCTTTGCATTGATGAGCAACCTATGACTGCGTAGCTCTTTGAACACAATGGCCAAGTGATGCCTATGCTCCTCTTCATTCTTTGAGTAGACTATCATGTCATCAAAGAATGTACCAACAAACTGCTGGTGTGGACGAAAAATTCTGTCCATCATCCTATTGAACATAGCAGAAGCATTTGTGAGACCAAAGGGCATCACTAAAAATTCGTAAAGGCCAAACGTTGTTCTAAAAGCAGTCTTGTGCACATCCTCTGATCTAATGCGGATCTGATGGTACCCACTCTTTACATCTATCCTGCTAAACATAGCTGTTCCTTCTAATTTGTCCAGAATATCATCAATTCTAGGTATAGGGAACCTATTCTTGATGGTATTCTTGTTCAGTGCACGGTAGTCGATGCACATACGCCATGAGCCATCCTTTTTTTGCACCAACAACACTGGAGAACAGAATGGGGATGAACTGGGCTGAATCAGCCCCTTTTCTAACAGCTCCTGTACTTGGCTCATTATCTCTTTCTGCTGAGCCGCACTAACCCTGTACGGAGGCTTATTTGGTGGGCTACTGCCTGGCACCAAATCTATCGCATGGTCCTCGGGTCTCTCTGGCGGTAATTGAGACGGTAATGAATCGGAAAAACAGTCACTATACTATTGTAAAAACATTGACCTTTCTTTATCTAGCACATATAAATTTGATTCATCACAATCTGACACTTCACGTGCAAAAACCAAGTACGCAGAAAGCTTCTTTTTCATTACAGAAGTAATAGCAGA
The DNA here is from genome assembly GCF_014529385.1 of Adiantum capillus-veneris. Lineage (NCBI taxonomy): Eukaryota > Viridiplantae > Streptophyta > Polypodiopsida > Polypodiales > Pteridaceae > Adiantum > Adiantum capillus-veneris. Next base: position 135,155,871 of record NC_140933.1, read on the forward strand.
AGCTGATACAGTGGCAATAGACTCCCCTTTAAGCTTTACATCCAAAATGTGAGTCTTTCCCTGCTCTGTACAGTGATCTTTTTGTTGTAGGCATCCATGATTCCCTGTACACAAAATAACCAAGGAATACCTAACAACACATCACATCCGTCCAGTGGCATGATGTAAAATTCTTCAGCATCTACATAGGATTGGATATGTAGGCACAACTTTCCGATGATGGGTGTCACGGCCTCTGCTGTATACCCCATCTCTTCAGGTCTGATTCCCAACTTTGAAGCCAATTATGGCCAGGACATGCCAAACCTGCCTCTGCTGTATACCCCATCTCTTCAGGTCTGATTCCCAACTTTGAAGCCAATTCTGGGGAAATGAAATTGGCTTTATCAAAGAGAATAAGCACTGTTTGATCCCTGACCTTTCCCCATGCTCTGCAAAGCTCACTTGCATCTGAATTTGGCTTGTCGCCCACCATATCTGGCACTAGACTAGCCATGGGCTTCTTTCCTTTCCTGTCCTCCTTGTCTTCAGAATAAGCTGGCCTTTTCTTTGTAGGACAATTGTAAGCAATGTGGCCAGGCTGCTCACAGATAAAGCATTTGTTCTCTGACCTCAGGACCTTCTTTCCCTCTTCCGACTTGCGAGGAAAACGTCTTTTCCATTTCTTTGCTGGTCCCTTTTCTGATTCAGCCGTAGCTTTGCCTTTCCCTGCGTTGGCTGGCTCCTGAGTCCCTTTTGGAACCTCATTGGGAACGTGCTTCGCTGAATTTTTCTTGGCTGATCCTTCCTTGACGCCAGTCTTAAATTCACAATCTTCTCCCTTGAGCAAACCATTGCCAGTGTTTGCTACCTCGATGAGCTGCGTCAAAGTAGTGACTTTGGTCTTCGTGCAGTACTTTCTCAATCCTTTAGGTAGGCCACAACATTATTTTTCATTCTGTTCTGTCAATGGCACAAAGTCATCAGATAACCATGCTGTTGCAAAAATTTGCTTGAAGTAAATCCATGTGGACGGAGCTTGCCCTTGGAGCAATAAAGTTGTCCACCATTGTTCCGCATTCCCTGTCAAGAAAGTGGCTGCCTTGCAGACCTTTGAAGCCTCTGTAAAGTTCCCCCTTGCATAGGCCTTGTTAAACTGCTAGAGGAATGAGAGAGCCTTCTTCTTGTCATCAAACCCTGTAAAGATCGTGAATGTCACACCTTTGCCACCTTCTTTGTACAGAGTTGGCCTCTCCAGTGGCGTTAAGTTGTCATATGGAAGTGACTGAAACATGGAAACACTGTTAGGGTTCATCTGTGTTCCTTGACCACTATTATGTTGACCTGGAAATGCCATATTTGGTGGTTGATTTGTAATTCCAGCCATACCAAAATTTGCCTGTGGCATCCCAAATTGGCCCTGAATGCTTTGAAACCCTGGTAGCATGCCCGTGACACCATACATGGGGTTAGTCATCATTGTTTGAGCACCCCCAAACACTGTTTCTGGCGTGTAAAATTGATTTCCAGGTGCATGATCAACCATGCTCTGGAATACCGATCCACCTCCAAAATAGCGAGGGTGTACTCAAGGTGGTGGGAAGACTTGTTGCATAGCCTGTAGGTTGCTTTCTTGCCCATTAGAACTAGCTAAAGGCTCCTGAAAAGTGGTTGGCTGAACTGGTATAGCTTGAAAGACTGGCATTTCAGCCACCTGTTCTTGCACCTTAGGCACAGGTTGTGGAGAGTGCATGTTATCCGTCAAGTGTACAGGTGTTTCCATTGACTCTGCAGTATGAATCACCTGTGCTTGAGCCTTAACAGGCTTTTGAATATGATTCAGTGCCCCAACTTGCTGAGACGGAAGAGGAGGTTGCAGAAAGGCTAAAAACCTCGGGTTCTGCATTACTTGTGTGAACATAGCCACAACAGTAGCCAACTGGGTCCTGATTATATCATCATCCGTCTGTGGTGTTCTTGAAGACTCACCCACTTCATGTGTCTGTTGACCCTGCGAGGAGGAAACCTCTTCAGTCACATCATCAGGTCTGTCAGCCATAATTGCAATTCCCTGTGTCTGGTCTATGATCCCCTGTGTCTTCAAGCCCAAACTGACCAAGGCTCACTTCTATGGGAAAAAGTGATTTAATCCCGGCGATGGAACCATGAAACCGGCCTGTTCAATCCGAAAAGGGCGGTAAACCTTAGACTAAAACCTTATTTGCTTTCACCCATTTAATTTGTTGCGCACTTTACCTGTACTTTCAAGACACAACAAAGGGGAAAGGGATACATGCTGCTACATTGCACCTGTATGAGAAGACCGACACCAGATTGGCCCCTAACTTAGGCGCCCCTTTCGGTATTTCTTTAAAGTTTAAAAGAGGGAATAAACGTTGTGGTTACCTACAAGCTGCCCCGCACAAGCTTGGCTGAATTTCAACTGTTCCGGCCCGATTTCGGCAGCATAACTGTACTAGGACCCTTCACAGTCAGTATTCCCACGCATTGAATGACTTTCCCGACGCATACAAGCACTTTGCAAAACTTGGCGAGAATCTGCAGCACGCTGAATTCTCTGTTTTCAGCCCCGAAAATGCACCAGATCACCTGTACAGTGGTCCCCTCACGTCCCCGAACCTCCTGGGGGTATTAGGGTCCGTTTAGGGCTAAAACCCTAAACCTGCAAAAATACACAGCAGGCTGTAATTTACTGTTTCGGGCTCCGTTTCGCGTGCCGGTTGCATCCCTAGCAAGCCCTCGAGCTCCCGCACGTGTAGGGCTACTTGCCCTTTGAATCGGACGAGATTTCTGACGTGAAACCTCTCCGAATTCACCTGTACCTGCGGGGGATTAGCCGCTATCTATTCCAGTACCTGTGCAAGAGGCTCTTGCCTCGGCAATCGTGCATGAACCCACACAACTGTACATTGGTCAATTGAAAAGCCCGCTAGAGGGGCATAACATACTGCCATAGAGGAGAGAGAGGGCAGTGCGTAGCGTGCAGGGCATCACTCCTGGCACCGCACTGTACATAAGAGGGAAAGGAAGCACTCCATAGCTCTTAACCTGTGTGATAGAAGCTGCAAATGAGCCCTCCTCTCTTCAAATTCAGCGCCACTTCTTCCTTGAGGAGGCAAGTGCACAGAAATGTGCCACTTGACGCATTTACAAGCATTTTCCCGTTTCGGGTTCGCCGCTTAAAAATCTCCCGACCGGTTACCCAGCTGCTGACTTCACGGCAGAGTAATAAAATGTTCCCCTTGTCATTCCGGAGGTAATGACGCGAACACATTTTCAGGTCCCAAAATAGCAGTTCCCTAAATTTTAGGAGATGCTGCCATTGTATCTTTCTAGGTCATCCGACCCTCTTTGTACACTGCAGCCACACCAAGAACTGAATGTAGCCTCTGTAGCAAAGGATTCCACTTTGGCTAGTCAATGACCCCACTTTGGCTAACCGTAGTCCTTGTCCAACCTTAGTGCTCTCTTGCCCTCATGCCTGGACTCCCTCTGAACAGTTCCACACTAGCTATGCAATGCAGGGCAGTTAGATTTCCTGAGGGGTGTTTCCAAAAAGTGAAAATGAATAAATAATAAGAAAGAAATCAACAAAAAGGATAGATAGTAGTCACACGCTAGTGACAGAAACAACTGGAACAGACTCGCCTTTAAGCTTTACATCAAGGACATGAGTCTTTCCCAAGAGTAATTCTTTTGTTGTACGTATCCACCATAGCATGCAACTTGTAACACCATGGGATACCCTATAACACATCACAACCCTCAAGTGGCATAATATGAAATTCTTCCTCATTTACATAACTCTGAATGTGCAGACGAAGCTTCCCCAAAATGGGAGTAACAGGCTCTGAATGACATGGGCTTGCCAAACCTGCTTCACCTGTCATACCCATCTCCTTTGCACGAATATCCAACTTTGATGCCAATTGTGGTGATAAAAAATTTGCACGGGCTCCTGGATCAAAGAAAACAAGCATTGTCTGGTCTCTAACTTTGCCCCAAGCTCTACACATTTCTATGGCATTTATGTTTGGCTGATCACCAACCAAATCTGGGACAAGTCCTGCACTCGGCTTTGGCTTCTTCCCTTTATGATCTGACTTGTCATCCTTATCTTGTGACTTCGTCTATATGCATTCATTTGCAAAATGTCCTTCCTCTTCACAAATGTAGCATTTCTTGGCCTCTCTAAGAGCTGTTTTTTCTTCACAAGTTTTGCGAGAAAAATACCTTTTTTGTGCTTGTCCTTGTCCCGAAGAAGATTTAGACTGCTTCTTGGACGTGTCAGCTTCTTCAGTGGAGGGCTTCTTTGTGGGATTCACAGAAACATTGCTCGTGGCTGAAAACTATTTACCTTGGGACCCTTTCTTGTGGCTATTAAATCATCGGAATCTCGCTTCGATAGATTGCTGTCCACTCTCGCATTCTCAATCAGCTGGAACATATTCATGACAATAGTCCTTGTGTAGTAGTCCCTGATTTTCTTGGGCAATCCGCAACAGTACTTCTCAATTTGTTTTGACAATGGCACAAACCTGTAAGAGGTGACTTGCAACAGTGCGGCCCAAAACTGTCTATTGTACTCTTCTAGATTCGCATAGTTTTAGCATTCAACTCGTGCCATTCTGTCATCACATCCACTTCATAAGTGTTTGTAAGCCATGCAGGCGCAAAAAGCTGTTTGAATTGGACCCACTTTGTAGGGGCTTGATCCTGATTCAACAATGCGGTCCACCATTGAAGTGCATTCTGTTTCAAGAAAGTGGCAGCCTTGCGTATCTTCGAAGTCTCTGTGAAGTTTCCTCCAGCATAAGCTACATTATACTGCTGTATGAGGGTCAAAGCCTTCAGCTCATCTTCGGTTCCTCGGAAAGTTTCAAACTTCACTTCGTGCACACCTTTCTTGTAATCCTTAGGCTAACTCAAAGGAGCCACATTATCATAAACAGGTGCCCGCAAAAGTGGTGCTCCACGATTGTCCTTTCCAACAGTCGCATCACCTGTTTTACTTGTCATATCTGCATTTTGTGCGTATGGTTGCGAAAAACCAGCCATACCAAATTGTGTTCCAGGCACTCTAAATTGACCATAGGCACCGTGAAAACCTGGTTGGACACCCATGTTTGCGTACATAGGGTTATCCATGCCTGTTTGCATTGTCCCGAACACATTCCTTGGCATATAACTTGTGGAAGGTTTAACCATAGCTTGAAACACTGAACCACCTCCAAAATAACCAGGATAAGTAATACGTAATGGAAGGGTTTGACGCATAGCCTGTTCATTACTCCCTTGACCATTCACAAACGGTTCCTGTCCAGCTAAAGAAAATTGTCTTGGATCATTGGACACGGCTGTTGATCAACCACATGGGCTTTCCCTCGAGCATCACGAGTCCTCTGTGCATTGGAAATCTCCTTTTCCTGCAATGGCTTAGTCATGCCCTGTGTAGGAGGCTAAAAACCTTGTGTCGGAGCCTGAAATTTCTGTGTAGGAGCTTGTAAGAACTCCTGCATCGTCGGGTTCCTAGCCAACTACTGAAACATGTCCATGCAGCAACGCAGTTGAGCTTTAAACAACCTGTCCTCTTCTTGAAGAGTTGAAGAAACTTTCTCTGTGCCATGTGAGGAAGATCCCTCTTCAAGTACTTGGTCTCTCTTCTCTGCTATAACGACAAGCTCTGTGATGCTTTCACCCACAACAATCCATGCTGCACTTTTTGAAGAAAAAGTGACTATTCCGTCGATGGAACCATATAACCGGCCTGTACACAGTAGAGGGCGGTACTATTTCAATTACTTGTTTACACAGAGCATTGGGAAGAAATGAGAACACTATTGCGTCCAACGACTAGAGTATCACTACGCACACGAGACTGACACCCTATAGGCCCCAAAAGTTGGCGCCCCTTTCGGTATTTCTTTATTCAATTATAAGTTGAGGATCCGAACACTTAGACCAAGCTTTCACAAAGCTGTCCAAACCTGGCGAGGGCTGAAAACGCAGGTTTCCGACCTGATTTCGGCAGCATAACGGCGCTAGAACCCCTGTAGGTCAAAAGCATTTGTCTAGGACGGATTCCTCGGCTATTTAGAAGCTTTCTGGTAAGTTGTAAGAGAATTTCAGCGTGCTGTAATTCTCCGTTTTTCTGCTGTCGGGTGCCCAAAACCTTGTACACGCATCCCAAGGCTATCACGGAACTCCCATGGTGTTCCCTTGCAGTCACTGATTGAGTAAAAATCAGCCTCCCTCTTCAAATCGGGCGCCTCCAATTGGGATGGAACTGACAAATTTGCCTGGAGCCGCCAAGTGTCGAGTTTGCCCCTTTTGAGTTAATTCCCTAGTTTCCACCAACTTATAAAGTTGTTTGTAAGTGACTTGCCAAGTGGCCCAGATTTCATTTGGTGCACACAGGCTTCCATACTCATTAGAATTCAGTGCTAATTGGCCCGACTAGTTCCAAACTGACCGACCTAGACTCCCGATGTGAGAAACCTGTTCGGCCATAGCTGTTTCACACTGGCCATGCAATGTCCACTTACACCTTTTCAAGGGTTCGGAGGAAAACAAGTAAAAATAAAATAAATAAAAATATGTATTACATATTTAGAGAAGGCAACATGAAAAATACACTTCGTGGTGACATTTTTCTCTCGGACAGGGTCATTGACTTATCGGACATTTATATAAGCTAGTGACCAAAGCCATAGAGAAAGAAGCCTCAAAGGACAAAATTACAGAAGAAGGAATCTTCTACACCACATTTGTCTGCTAAGTAGAAGGGAGAATATCACAAGCAAGAAAAGTGCTTAGGGTGTGGAGAGGCTGGATACATTTTGGCAAAGTGTGCGAAGGAGGAGAAGAACAAAGACAAACCAGAATCATCAAAGGTGGTTGAGGAGCGTGCAAAAAAAGGGAAAACAAGGCCGCACTTGTATTAGACTTTATGGGGACGCCTAAGAGCTAGTTTGATCCCAACACGGAGCGTTGTAGGACGTGGAACAAAGTGTAGGGCCAAGAAGTGCTCATCTTCTTTGATAGTAAAGCCAAGGCCAACTTTATTTCGACAGAGGTGGCGACTCGATTGGGGATAAAACCGAAAGACATGGGGCCATAGATGAATGCAATTCTGGAAGCACAAGGGCATGAAGTCGTCGTAATGCCTGGCATTGGGAAGTTGCGGCTACATTGTCAAGGTTACTTAGGGCATGAGGACTTTCAACATCATGCCTTTGGAATTTTGTGATATTCTCTTAGGAATGCCGTGGAATATGCGACTTTGGCCATTTATAAATTAATGAAATCAAGTCTTTTGTTTCACTCGATCTTTTTCAATAATTTAGATGACAGTAAGAAATCCAATTTGTCAGAGCTAGAGTCAGAGCGACAAAGTTTTTTGCAAGATCAAGCCGATTGTTTATGTGAGGGTTTGTCTGGCGAGTTATCTCTTGAAAGTCCAGAGGATCGCACCATAGACCTGATTCTTGGTAGTACTCCTCCTAAGAGACCCCCTTACAGAGTGAGCCGTGCTCAACAGGAAGAGAGTGAGCCAAGTATAAGACCTTTTGGAGAAGGGATTGATCCATCACAGTACATCACCTTTTTGTTCCCTGGTGATTGCTAGTTCAGAGAAAGACGGATCCTGGAGGATGTGCATGGATTACATCTCAACAAGATCACCATCAAGAATCCAAAACATAGGATCGATGATATACTGGACAAATTACAGGTTCTACTTGCTTTAGCGAAATCGATCTTAATAGTGGCTATCATCGGATTAGGTCCCAAGGTCGCTCCTTGAGATGTATACAAGATTGCGTTCAGGACGTCCTTTGGATTGTACAAGTATTCGGTGATGCCTTTCGGACTCACGAATTCTCTTGCAACGCTTCAACGGGATGATGGATCGGATCTTTTGAGAGTATCGACATTTTGTGGGAAGGTTCTTCGATGACATCATTTTTTTCTCATGATGCTAGACATAACACAGAGAGCATGTCCTGAAAGTATTTTGAAGTAGCACTTATCTGTAATAAATGGCAAGAAAAGTTTGTTCTTCTTTTCGAAGATGCACTTTTTGGGACACATTGTCTTTGTAGAGGATGCTAGCTGGATTCAACCAAGGTGGCTGAAGTATGAGATTGGCATACTCTTTGGAATGTGCATGATGTAAGGAGCTTTCTCGGATCATGTTATTACTACACACAGGTCACGGTTCATTCGACATTTGTGGAGATGGCTTTGCCGTTGCACACCCTGACTCAGAAAGGGTTTCCTTTCACGTGGGGGCCTTTGCAAATTGCAGCTTTTGAGAGATATAGCACAAGTTGACTACAGGGCCCGTGTTGAAGTTACCATATTCGTAGAAGTCTTCTGAGGTCTATTGTGATGCTTGTGGAAGTAGTCTTGGATCGGTCACAATGCAAGACGACCATGTCATAGCTGACGAAAGCAGGAGGTTGTTTGAACCAGAGAGGGTTGAATAGATTTATGAGAAGGAGCTCTTAGCAGGGATTCACGCTTTGACTCAGTGGAGGCATTACTTGCTCGGAGCAGATTTTACAGTGCACATGGATGGATCATCACAATTTGAGATACTTCTTGTCTCAAAACAAGCTTTCGAAGAAGCATATGAGATGGGCGAACTAGATGCTCACAGTTCTATTTCTAGATAGTCTATCTCAAGGGAAAGAGAATGTGGTGGCATATGCGTTGTCTCGCAAGCCACGCATATCTGCTATCACTTTAATACATCATCGTAATTTTGATGCTACAAATGCCGATTTTGGTGAGATCTTCAGCATCCTGTAGAGTGGGGAGACAATTTGAGGATATTCTCTCAAAGGAAGGTTTTTGACGCGAAAGACTGTAGTGTATTACTTACTTCTATTGGCCGCAACCCAAGAAGGATGTGAATGAATTTGTGCATACTTGTTATATGCTAGAAAGCGGAGTAAAACAGATACAAAATGATAGGACTCCTCAAACCTGTACCGATTCCAGATCGCCCTTCGGAGAGTATTGCAATGGACTTAGTATTTTTTTTTCCAAGATTCGGAGCTGGCATGATGGCATATGGACTGTAGTAGATAGATTCAACAAGTAAGCTCATTTCATACTAGTGAAGAAGACAATGAAGGCTATGGACTTTGTTTTTTATCTTTCCAAGATTCGGAGTGGGCATGACGGAATATAGACCATAGTAGATAGATTCAGGAAGTAGGCTGGCTCATTTCGTACCAATGAAGAAGACAATGAAGGCTGACCATTTGGCAAAGCTGTTTGTCTCACACATCTTTCGTTTACATGGGATACCTACATTTATTGTTTTGGATAGAATCTGTGGTTCACCAATTTGTTTTGTAGAGCAGTGTGTGAGAATGTGGTTACTATGCTCAAATTCTCATTGCCATTTCATGCATAGACTGATGGGAATTAGAGATTACCAATGCAGTGGTTTTGGATTTACTTAAATGTTATATCTTTGAGCATAAGCCCATGGGTGGAGTTTGCTTACAACAACACTATTCACACTTCGACGGGGAAGGCACCATTTGATTGTCGAGGGTGGCAAAAAGGTTCCTCTTCTTTTGTGCACCAAGAATTTTCCAGGCAGATCATATTGTTTAGGATTCAAGATCTGGAGATTGCTTGTGCGAAGGTTAAGGAGGCTTGTAAGGTGCAGCGGAAGTGAATGTTGAACTTTGCTCAAGATGAGTGCTCCGAATTGTGCTCAAGGTTCCTTTTACTTATGGAAGGAAGAGCCTTCCGTTCCTTTAGTGAGAGAGTGCAATGGACACAAACAAAGCGGTGAACACTGTGAATCAAAGTGCATGAGACTGAGAGATAGAGAGAGAAGAGAATACGACACTAGAGACGTTGTAAAACCCTCCTCCGAAGGCCCCGCTCTCTATGGCGAGAGCGGTCTACTATTGATTGCACCAATCTCTACAATGCTTGGACTTGCCGATGATGTCGACGACGACGAGGACGACGACGAGACTGGCTGAAATCTGGAAACTCTAATGGCTGAAATCTGCAAATCTTGTACCTGCTGCTGAATTCTGACTGTATGTCGGTGACGATGTGGATGACGACGCGCTGAAAACGCAGATGCTGAAGTCTGCGTTTTCCGGGCTGAAACTGTAAACCTTGCGGAAACTGACCGTGCGGCGAGGAACTGTTGCGGGAAGGTGAGATCTGCGAGGTTCGGGACTTGATCTGCGGTGTCTAAGGGCTGAAAACTGAAAACGCTGGTGGTTCTTGATGTTCCGTCGCGATGATCTGCAAAAACGCTGAGGTTGTGATGCAAACCAAAAACGCTAGGGCTGAAATTGTCTTCTGCTGTCGCCGGATGTCATGCAAATGCAAAACGCTAGGCTGATCTGCTGTGTCGTATTGACGCCGGGCTGATCTGGTATGCACAAATCGCCAAGGCTGGTCTTGTAGATGAAAAACGCTAGGGTTGTCCTGCTGATGTAGAAAACGCTAGGCCTCTTGGGTTCTGCTGAGAAGTTGCCTGTTGAGCGAGTGCTCCTGTTGCCTCTTCTGCCAAAAAGTGCTAGCGCTAGGTTTCTATTTATACAAACTTAGCAAAATTGCCCTACCTACTTTCCAACAAAAGTCACTTAAAAATAATAAGTGAAAAATGTCAAAAATAGGAAAAATAGGCCTATGCACTGTAAAAATGCTACTGATGGGATCTGATTGGAGTTTGATGGTCATGCTGTGTGCAACTAGAGGATATGCATCTAATCTAAGTGTCTGGATCTGTACGGTCTGCGAACAGACTCACAAAAGTGCTAGATCACTTCCTATTTTAGATTGACTAGATTGAACTGAACCCTGATCATGTTGTAGCTTGTCCACGGACACATAGGGTTGGATGTGTCACGTGACATCCCCTCCTCTTCAAAGTGAGGTATTGGTACCGAAGTATATGGCGTTGAGGGAGATCGCCAATAACATCCGCAATCCTCGAAAGGACTCTTCGTCGGCCCACGTTGAGGTGTGGGTCGTGCGATACTTGAACTTCATAAAGGTGTGCAACGCTTGCTTCTTTGGGTTGCGCCGAAAGCGACGCAAAGTCTTCTGAGTCTCCTTCAATGCTTCAACTTCGTCTAGAGTCATGCTTCTTTCTCCTTCAAGAATCTCCATGACTGAAAATTCCTGAAACCATTTCCTACACAAAACCATGAACTTCCCTTTTCCATGTAAAGTGACTGGAAAAAATCTTGTCTTCTACAAAGACTGTGCATGCAATGTAGATGAACAAAGACAGAGTGCCAAACCGTTCACCACACACACACAAACCATGGGATCGAATCTTGCTCTTTTGGTCTAAAGCAATCAACTGTGGCAATTCACAACGGAAATGCCCATGCTTGGTGCTCATACTTTCATGTACTCTTTCTACGACTGTGTCGTGCCAACGAAGAGACATGGATTGTGACTTCCTTGAATGCATACTTTTCAGCTTTTCATGAGAAATCTGCATACATGCGTGCTCATTCATGAGTGAAACGTGCTCAACGTTCAATATGTCATGCCTAGGAAAAGGGATCACATAAAGACGCTGACTAAAATACAAGAAACGATCACGAATGAAACACTCGTACAATGCGTGCGTACTAATCATGCGAACACATAATACTTCCTGTGAGGATTCTTTGGACCTAGGCTCGAGAGCCAAGATCGGTTCTTCCTGATTGATCGAATCTGCAACGAGGTTAGCTTCGCTAGCAAAAGCATCTACTAACTCAGCATCCTTGTGAACAATCACGTCCTCTTCATGCAAATCATCATGCTTGTGAGGAATCACATCTTGATCATGCAAATCATCATGCTTGTGAGAAATCACATCTTGATCATCATGCAAATTATCATGCTTGTCATTCAAATCATCATGCAAATCTTGTGTATCATGCTTTGGAGAAGAAGAGACTGAGAGAGTCTCCTTTTCCGGAATCTCTTGCATTTGTGCCTGCACTTGAGAAAAGAGTCACAACAACTCTTGCATGTGTCGCGCTTGCTCATGCTCACGCTCTATGGCTGCCTTTCTTTCTACTTCTCTTTCTGCGTTCTTTCTGTGTGTCTGCGATCCATTTCTGCCATTCTTTCTACTCTTCTTGCTTCGCGTTCTAACTTCCTTTCCATAAACATCTGCTTCAACTCCTCCATAGGAGTTAGTGCAATCCTTCGCGTAGATGGGGAAGGGGGAGGGTCGGAAAAACCTCTTGGTGGGGAAAATTCTTCTTTGCCTCTCTCATGCTCATCACCTCTAAGCGAAGTATCCATTCCGCTTTGAGTGATGACCATCCACTGAAGTCGTGGGGTCTTGTGGGTTCTTGTGGTCTTGTGTTCTTAAGTTCACGAGGAACTTGGGTTCTTGGGGGTCTTGGTTCTTGAGGGTCTTGAGGTTCTTCTTTCGCTTGCAATCTGTGTTCGAGAAGGATCTTCTCTTCACCCGAGTTCTGCTCTTTTCTGCGGGCGCACCCCTTGGCGGCCTTGCGCTCACACCAAGGTTGCTTTTTCCCACCTCACGTCGATTGGCCGGCCGCTAAGTGCACGGTCCGCTCTCAATGAGTGAAAAGAGGCACAAGGGGAGGCTGGACAAGCCCTTCTTTCTTGGGATTCCTGTCACTCTTCCAAAACACGATTAGGAATCGACACGCCCAAGTGAACTTGGGTTCGTGGGACCTCAACAAGCAAAAAAATTTCTGTGATTCTTGTGGTTCTTTCCTTGAGTGATACAGAACATTGCCAAAGCTCTGATACCAATGTAATGGTGCAGCGGAAGTGAATGTTGAACTTTGCTCAAGATGAGTGCTCCGAATTGTGCTCAAGGTTCCTTTTACTTACGGAAGGAAGAGCCTTCCGTTCCTTTAGTGAGAGAGTGCAATGGACACAAACAAAGTGGTGAACACTGTGAATGAAAGTGCATGAGACTGAGAGATAGAGAGAGAAGAGAATACGACACCAGAGACGTAAAACCCTCCTCCGAAAGCCCCGCTCTCTATGGCGAGAGCGGTCTACTATTGATTGCACCAATCTCTACAGTGCTTGGACTTGCCGACGATGTTGACGATGATGAGGACGACGACGAGACGGGCTGAAATCTGGAAACTCTAATGGCTGAAATCTGCAAATCTTGTACCTGCTGCTGAATTCTGACTGTATGTCGGCGACAATGTCGATGACGACGATGCGATGACGACGCGCTGAAAACGCAGATGCTGAAGTCTGCGTTTTCCTGGCTGAAACTGTAAACCTTGCGGAAACTGACCGTGCGGCGAGGAACTGCTGCGGGAAGGTGAGATCTGCGAGGTTCCGGACTTGATCTGCGGTGTCTAAGGGCTGAAACCTGAAAACGCTGGTGGTTCTTGATGTTCCGTCGCGATGATCTGCAAAAATGCTGAGGTTGTGATGCAAACCAAAAACGCTAGGGCTGAAATTGTCTTCTGTGTCGCCGGATGTTCTGCAAATGCAAAACACTAGGCTGATCTGCTGTGTCGTGTTGACGCGGGGCTGATCTGGTATGCACAAATCGCCAAGGCTGGTCTTGTAGATGAAAAACGCTAGGGTTGTCCTGCTGATGCAGAAAACTCTAGGCCTCTTGGGTTCTGCTGAGAAGTTACCTGTTGAGCGAGTGCTCCTGCTCCTGCTGCCTCTTCTGCCAGAAAGTGCTAGCGCTAGGTTTCTATTTCTACAAACTTAGCAAAATTGCCCTACCTACTTTCCAACAAAAGTCACTTAAAAATAATAAGTGAAAAATGTCAAAAATAGGGTAAACAGGCCTATGCACTGTAAAAATGCTTCTGATGGGATCTGATTGGACTCTGATGGTCATGCTGTGTGCAACCAGAGGATATGCATCTAATCTAAGTGTCTGGACATGCACGGTTTGCGAACAGACTCACAAAAGTGCTAGATCACTTCCTATTCTAGACTGATTAGACTGAACTGAACCCTGATCATGCTGTAGCTTGTCCACGGACACATAGGGTTGGATGTATCATGTGACAAGGCTTTGTAGAAGTCTCAAGAATGGCAAGGAGAAGAAAGCTAAGTATGTGATACTATGGGCCCTTCAAGATTTCTAAAAAGATCCTCAAACAACGACAAGCTATGGAGTTGCATGACAACAGAAGGACGAGGTGAAGAAAGAAGACTTCATTTTGGCCCTAAAAAGCCTTAAAAACATGAATTTTGACACTTTCGTGTGTTGCAGAGGCCTCTAAAAATGTCTTAAACGGATGAGAATTTGGATATGAGGTACAAGACAAAGTCGATCCTCTCGACAAGCCCTACGCATTGACACGAATGGATTTTGATTCCAACAATTATGAAAAATTAGGGTTTTTGCAGCATGTCAAAATTATATTTTGGGTGCTTTTGCAGATAATAGGTAGTAGGATGGAGGGGCATGGAATTACAAGCATGGGAGATGGAAAACCGACGAGAAGAACCACCTGTTTGAATTTTGACTAATGTTCAAGAATGTTGTTTGCAAATTGTGTGGAATAGGTTATATCCGTTTTGAACTTGTTTTTGTGCTGATTGAATTCGTTTGATTTTGGTTTCAATGCTGGTTGATTACCTCTGGATGATGTAGAGTTCGGTCTGGAGAGCACCCGATTGTATTTGGGACCTCTAAATGACGCAAGATGTGGTTTGGGGAGCGTTTAGTTGTAGATAGAAACCTCTAAAAGATGGAAATGTGTGAATGATGCTGGCTGCGGTCTGGGGAGTGTTTGTTTGTATATGGAACCCTTTGAACTACATAGACTTCGGTCTAAGGAGCGTATTTGGATGTCTTTAATTTTTTTGTTTGCACATGTGAATCTGTTCATCTGTAAAGAATTTTGTGAAGCATATGAATCTGGTGCATCAATAGTTTTAATTTCGATGAAATTTGCTTGGGTATGTGAGCCTAGTTCATCGAGACGCCTCTTGAAAGGACCAACGTGGTTTGGGTGTGATGGCTAATATTGCTACATTGGAATATCAAGAGCTCCGATGCGGATGAGGTGACTGGATGAAAATCTGATCGTGGAATTGTATGGTGTAATGCATGCTAGATGTTTGGCAAGAATGGAGTAAAGGCAGTGTCTGCTAAAGAATCAGATTGAGTTTTGCAGTTCTAACTGCAGACGACCACTCTTCTTCCAAGATGGGTATGTCACAAGTTGGTGGGGTGGCATGACCCCATGGGGGCTATGTCACAAGTTGGTGATGTGGCATGACCCTTAGGGGGTTAGAACATTAAAAAAACCTGGCAATGACAAAACCGACCGGATTGAAGCAACCCTAAAAAATGATGACGTGGCTAGCAGTACGGACGCCCGAAAAAAGCGCCGCGAAACGTGGAAGTGTACGGATGGGCCGGAAATCGTGGAAAAGCTTCTTGGGCGCCAGCTTTTGGCAAAGTGCCTTTGAGAGCACATTTTTTCATAGCAGATGCTTTCTCGAGGCCAGGGGCCTTCAAAATATGGGCCTTGGGGGTTCACTTTGGCATTTTCACGTGCGCGGAAGCAGAGGCAGAGCTCCCTGGCAGTTGTACCGTGTGAAGCACTATAAAAGAAATACCGAAAGGGGCGCTAGGGCTTTGGAGCTGATGCTAGTGGGACTCGTCTCTTCTCGCTCTGTCCAATCCACTTGAAGTGCTAAAAGTCTGTTCTTTTCAGTTGGCATGAATGAATCTTGAGTCTGGTTCCTGCCTTCCCAGAAGTGGCGTAATAAGTGCACACTGAGTAAAATCCAAAAACGCTTGTTTGACTACTAAGTGATCATATATACCACTGAACGAAATAACATTTGAAATAACCTTCAGTGTCTGAAAAATAATCGTGCTGGAGGCACCTTCATTCAAGGGTCCATTGTGTGCGGGAAGAAACATCAATGGGATCTATTGTGAAGGGATAATCTCACCCAAGAATATCATGCCATGTGTCTCACAGGTATGCAGAGATGAGCATTGCTGCAATATATCATCAAGCATCGACGTGTCACTGATGCATGGCACTCAGAGAAGGGTTATTACCGAATAGGTTGATGTCTTATAGAAGCCATGTCCACCCTTTTACTCATTCAAATTAAGCTCTGAACGCTATATACCGAGGGCTAGCGGATTACATTACAAGGATTGGTTCAAGTAACTAGGAATTATTCTTTTCAAATGGAACAGGAGCCCTAGCATTTTGACGGATTTAAATGTTGTGCTTGCAAATTTGTATGCATTGTAATTACTAGCATCATTAAGGTGGACTGTGCTGTATATCTTCACAATATAGAGAGTTGTGTGGGCAGGTACGTTCTTTAGCAGCGGAGTCAGACAGAGCTTTCAATGCTGGACCCTTAGAAGAAAGTTTTTATCAAAGTGGAGTCTTAACCAATGCAGAAGCAAACTTTGAAGCAAATAGGGTTGATAGAGTCAATGGTTTGGAAGGCAACGAGGAGATGCATTCATTGGGGAGACGTTATCATAACCATCTGGATTGGTTTTCTGTTGATCTAGATGGGGAACATTCTGCCATGGATGGAAGAATTTTGGAAGAGCATACAGAGTACGTTGTTCAGGCAATCCACAGGGTAACGCTCTTTTACTCAAAGAACTTGTCTGTTGGGTGATCACTTTTATAAACTCTTATGTTTCAGTTGAAGTTTTTGCTATTGAGTTTCAGTCCTTTGTTCAAGATTTTGGATAGATATAAAGAATCTTTGGAAGCGAGATCCAAGGACAGAGCCGATCTTGCCACTACAGTGCCAAAAAGCGTGATCCTTGTTGGACATTCCATGGGAGGATTTGTTGCTCGAGCAGCAGTAGTGCACTCAGGCTTGAGAAAGGGTGCAGTGCAAACAGTGGTCACACTTTCAAGTCCCCACTTGTAGGTTTTTTTCAGCAACTACAAAATAGACATTGTGAGAGCATTTAGAATGGGGAATTTGGGTAGCTTTTTAGTGCGTTCTCTTTGAATCTGGACTCTTTCATTTGCGTAAAGAGTGCTTTCAGCTGTTTGAGGCCCTTTATGTGTTGATGAAATGCCGGAGCTTTGTCTGGTCCAGACACCTCTATGTGTATTTTTGCTTCTAATTTCTGCTTTAGTATATTGTTATCATAATCATAACTTCGGATAACCAGATGCGTTTTCTATGCTTGTCAGGTCACCTCCAGTTGCAATGCAACCTTCTCTGGGGTATTATTTCTCTCGTGTCAACAGGGCTTGGAGAAGGGGTTATTCTTCTTCAAAGCGTCCAGGATGGAGAGGCTCAACATCGACTTTATCTCTTTCTCATGTTGTTGTTGTGTCCATACTTGGGGGATCTCGAGATTACCAGGTTCTACATGTGACCTAATGTTTAACATCTTTTATACCGATACTGGTTCTTGCAAGTTAATAAAGTACTGAAACCATACATGCATAAATACAAGTTTTATAAGCTGCAGCAACTGAAAATTACAAGGCTGAATGGTTTAGCAACCATTAGGATGATCGGTTGATTAATTTCCCAGTGTCAAAATGATTACACAGCTAAGAGCAGGCAATGTTGACCAAAGGACTATAAGTTTGCAAAGATCTCATAAGTACCAGAGCACATTTATCTGTTTAGGAGGTCATCTAACCAGGTTACTACATGTTCAGGCCTCACATCTGGTTTTTTAGCTTGTCCATGAACTCTAGAGATACCTTTCCTTGCGAGCCTCATAGAAGATTTTTTGAGATAGTTTAATGTAAATGTGCTGTTTAGAATTGGTGAAGTTCAGAATATTTGTAAATTTCACATTGTTTCTTTGGTTCGTGAGTATGCTGGCACTGTTATTGTCAAAAACTTGCGTTCTTCATGTAATGGATTCTTTGATTTGAGCTCAAGGCTGTTGTATTCAGCAATTTGAAGTTGTGGAAAAACAACTTCAAATTCCTGCAGGAACATATAGAATGTGGATTTTTTTTTTTTTTTTTCAATGTATGTTTGTTGGCAGGTGCGATCAAAAATGGCATCACTGGATGGCTTAGTACCTTCAACTCGTGGCTTGACTATTGAAACTCCTGGAATGTTGAATGTGTGGTTGGGAATGGAGCATCAAAGCATTCTTTGGTGCAATCAGTTAGTTGTTCAGGTGACACACTTCATTAGGAATTAAATGGCTCTTTAGTTAATGTAGTAGTTTTAGAGGCATTATCCCTCCTTGCATGTTTCTTACACAAACTTGTTTTAGCAGGTGTCTCACACATTGTTGCAGTTGATAGACAAAAAATCTGGCCAACCCTTCTCCAGCCCTTCCAAGAGGCTTGCAACTTTTGTAACAAGTCTTCGAAGTCCCCTTCCACAATTGTTTGGCTGGATGAGCAAGAATGAGCTCTCTGAAATGAATCAACTTGCACACAAGCCTGCTACAGGTATGTGTGAGATACCCATGTTTAAATTATGAGACCTCAATCTCATTTGAAGTGATATATTTTAGTTCTAGCAGTTTCTGTCACTGAGGAAGATTTCAGTCCACATTCGTGTTCAAAATCAATAAAGTGGTCTGATGAAAGCCATGAAAAGGACCTTTTTATCGAGACTTATACTGTAACAATCTTAGCAATGGATGGAAGAAGGCGTTGGCTAGACATCAAAAAACTGGTATGTTTGGACTTAAGCAGAATGAGCATGTAATCTGCTTCTTTCGCTTGACATGAATTTGCCTTCAGAGAAATGTTGAGGGCTCAGGGTGATTGTACTGTAGGGATCAGATGGAAGAGATCACTTTGTTCTTGTAACAAATTTGGTGCCTTGTTTGGGAATAAGGGTGCATCTTTGGCCTGAACGAGGAGCAAACGAAGGTTCTTCAGTTAATCAGAGGGTGGTAGAAGTGACGAAGAAGATGGTGCAGCTACCAGCAGGCCCAGCACCACGACAGGTAACTAAGTTTCTGTTATTGTTCAACTGGCTTTCTCGAATCAAGTTTCCACACTGCCCTTCCAGTAATGCTCATAATGTGCTTCTTTGGGTCTGTAGATCGAACCTGGGGGTCAAACTGAGCAAGCTCCTCCTTCTGGAATCCTTCGCCTCTCTTCTGAAGAATTACAAGGATTTCGATTTATGACAGTGACTGTTGCTCCACGACCAGTAATGTCCTTCTCCTTGTTTGTGTAGTGTAGATTTTCTCGAATTCATATATTTTTTACAGGTAGTGCACTATGGTGAAAACCACACTGCCTTGTGCCAGAGTGTGTGAGCATCTAGTGTCGTGGTATAGGATGTGGCCACCTATACCACAATCTCAAATGGAGCTTCTCCTGTGGAAGAGTGGATTGTGTTGATACATGCAAACTCCATGAGTAGAAGATACCTATCCCATTCTGATTGGTGATCTGAGCCATAAGACTTCAGCAACTCCAAGACTTCGTAATCTTTGACTGACCATGGAAAAATGAAGAGAACCCCTTAATTTTCAAAAAGGGATCGCCAAAGCAAACTGGTCATCCGTAGGTCTTTGTCTGAGGCAATCAATTAGGCATGCCATGGTATTTGAAAACGTGAGCCAAAACAACTTTGCCAACAGTCTGATTGCCTTCTTGGCTGTCACAAAATGAGTCTGCTTCAGGAACTGGGCTACAATGGTCTAGATCCCTTCATGCCCAATCTTTGTTGCGGGAAGATATAAAATGAAAGCCATAGCCATACTGCCCATGGCCATAGGCAATGGTTGTAGCAAGCCTGGTGCTTTATGAAGATCATGCCATGCAAGTCCGAACGAAAATCTCCACATCTGCCTTCGGCAGATGCAAGTAAGATTCAATTGCCTTGAGAGGTGGTTGATGACATTTTTTCAAATACCTTCTCTCTCAACTTTCAAGGGTGTCTGCCTCCCCCCTCCCTTGCCCTGCCCTGCCCTGCCGGTTTCCACCCTTGTTTCCTATTCTTGCCTGTTCCTAGTTCTTTGTTCCATGTGCCTTGCCATGGTTTTGATTATAGTCAGCCACCTTGTATATACTATATATAGCCCAAAAAGAGTTGGGGACAATAAGCAGCTCTGCTTAGCACAAATGGTGCCAGCAATGCTATTTAATGATATTACGTGACTATGGACTTTACAGCCACCTGTTCATTGAAAGCATAGATCCCAGGACCCATATCACCTCTAATGGCACTCCTAGCAATATAAACCTGTGAATGGCATTTACCGCAGAAATCCCTGCAGCAATATTCTCATCCACCTCTACCCCTGTGCAACATTTGAGAGTGCAAAGATGTGGTCCACTGTGGAGAAGTTAGGCGTGCTGCCTGATAGTGGCTTGTCCTGGTGTGAGAAGACACCATACATACCCAATTCAGCCTCAAATACTGCTTTATAAATCCTGGCCTACATGTGACTGATCATGATAGTCCAGTAGTGAGCTGTGTCTAGTCGATTCTGACTTATATGCAAGGGGATTATGGTACACATGGTCCTGCTGTCAGGGAATCCCTCTGCCAAAACCCTGCTAACAGTTAAAACAGGTGTGCAAAAGATGGTGCAAGGGCACATGCAGCATATTTGCTGTAGTCATATGTGATGGATTGATCGCCTATGCTGTAGATCTCAGACTGCATTTGTGAAGAACTAAGGGTTAAGGGAAAAGGCTTAGCAGGCTATGGTATAGGTGGCTGATTTGGTATGTGATATTGTTTCTCAACTTCTCACACCATACTGCTCACGATACGCACACACATGGCAATAAACAATGGGCAGACATATCCATCCACTCCTTTAAGCTAAGATACTTATTTTTTATTGGATGCTTTGTTATCACCCTCACAGACTCAATTGGTCGAGGTGAGCAGGCACCACAGGCTGTCCACAAGCATTATTCCACAATTGGTAAAGTTGTTTGCTACCTTGCAGATATTATCTGGGCGGCCTCCTCCTGCTGCCTCTATGGCTGTTGGACAATTTTACCGGCCAAATGAAGGAAGAGTCATTCTTTCTCCCTTGTGGATCACATCTACAATACTCAGACATAAGGTACATATACAATTACTTTCAGGTTCTTTGAGACTGGCAAGGTTTTAGTATTCTCACGGCACAAGCGTGTGTGCAGGATGTCCAACTTGTGGAGAATCATCCACTTCTGTTCAATTTAACGCTCTCTGTTAGCACAGGTGTATTACCATTGAACATGGAGATAAAAACTGCAAGCTGTGGAATAAGAAATTCAGTTTTTGCAAACGAGGAGCCTGGTGATCACGAGCATACTGGTAAGCTATACTTGAACTTTCAGTTGTTTTTATTAGGCATGAGGTATAGTGGTTATTGTCTGGGTTTTCCATGTAGTTATTATAGTGATCACCAATAAAATATACTTACTGTAAAAGCGGAAGTTGACATTGGATGCCGGTGGTTAATACATGTTGAAGGTCGGTTATGCAGTAAGAGTTGAGAACGTTCTTGTTATTATTAGTGAAATATTAGGCAGGAATTGCTACATGGTTCAAAGCCTAGTTGCAGTGAGTTTTTTAAGGCTATACTGCAGTAATAGAGAAAATTGTGTGTGTTTCATGGACAACAATTTCTTTAAAATTCCTACCTTTCAATTACCCAAGCTGAGGTACAGGGTGAATGAGTGAGAATCTTACACTATTAAAGGAAAGCTTTCGTATATATCTAGAAGTACGGAGCATTCTACCATCCTTTGTGGGGATGCATTCAAGTTTTTTGGAAGATGGCTTTAGAGGTTCTAGGTGTTGAGGAGAGAACCATGTAGGGAAACTGTATAGATAGGTGTTGGAGTTGTGTGAAGATTGCACTTACTAAACCATGCATTCAAAGCGTACCCTATTGACATTCTTACTGAAGAAGGACATGGCAGAGTCTAGACTATGTGACAATGATTTCTAATTGTAGTAGTAGTACTATAGTGCAAATTGTGAATTTCAGCCATTGTTTATGAACCAATGCAGGTCTGTGCAAACTCCGATGCTTTCCTCCTGTTGCACTTGTTTGGGATTCATTGACTGGAGTTGCTGTTATCCCCAATTTTTTTGCTGAAACCATAGCAGTCGACTCATCTCCTGCATTGTGGAGTACTCGCCGCGGATCTAGGGAGAGCACTGTCATTATATTGGTAATCTTAGGATTGCATAGGCATTTGCATTTAAAAATTGATAAAAATGGTAATATAGCAGCTTTTTACGTACTGTGCAGGTAGACCCCCATTGTGCTTACAATATCCGAATGAGTGTGTCACTTCCAGCAGCTGCAACGCGTTTTCTACTTATACATGGTTTGCAGGTTTGTGAGTGTAAAACCTCTTGCACTAAATCTTAATCAAATGAATAGGAGCTGCCATCATGTTGTGTGATTGCTTGTGTGTAGATGTATGCATTATACAAAGCTATTAATTTTCTATATTGAAGCCGTTATATTTTTCAACAAATGATGTGTTCTAAGCTCCAACAAAGACTAAGGTCACACAATTATTTTCCCACACAAGCTGAAACTTTCATCTCATTAATTTGGCAAAAGTACCCCCATGATTGTCACTTTTGAGTGTAGACGCACATTGTTTGGTTAGTGACCCACACACGGTCACGTGCGTGCGCGTGCACGTACACACACATTTTGACTTTTTGAAGAAAAGGCCAACTCTTAAGAAAACAGGCATCTTTCTCGGAGATGATCTCACCCTCTCGTAGATTGCTCATATGCAAGAAGTAATGCCGGAGATTAGAGCGGTAAGGGAAAAAGGCAAGATTGCCTTTTACCGAGATGGCAGAGCGGTAATATTGGAGCGACGCTCCACATGACGGTACGAGACCTATGGGACCACACTCAAAGTTGCCACCTGGAACTGTAATGGATCCATGCGCCTATGGGTGCTTTTGAGGATAGTTTTACTGGAAGGGACATCATCTTCTACTCTGAGACACATCAGGCCCTTGGGCAATCTATGCCTCACATCAGTAGATACAAATGGGAGATAGCTTGCAGACAGGAGACACGATCAGAGCACAGAGGGCGGGGATCAGGGGGAGTGGCAGTGTTATTTAGAGAGGAGTTGCAGCCATTGATACATATAGCCCACAGGGATGAGCAGGCTAGGTACATGTGGGTGAGATTGAGAGCAAAGACAGGGAGATATCTTTACATTGCTATTTGCTACTTTCCCTCGAGCACGTCAGTCTATGCATCACCCAGAGGCCAGTCCCCCTTTTCTATTTTGGATGATGACGTATGGTAGTTCTCTAGAGATGGTGACATTATCATTCTAGGGGACTTTAATGCTAGGACTGCCCATCACCAGACAATCTTCAGAGGAGATGCTGAGAGAATTGGATGTTGTAGAGACGGGCCTGTCCAGACTGTCACAGGATGTGGAACATACTGAGTATGGACGACACTTGATAGACATGGGAACTGCACATGGATTGGCCATCTTGAATGGCCTACAGAGATTTCCCGCTGCGGGAGGTTTTACATGCTTCCTCACAGACATGGAGTCAGCACAATGGATTATGTCATGGCGCAGCCGAGCGTCATCTCTAGTATCCAGGATCTTACGGTTGGACCCAGACCTGTTGGGGTGGCAGTGGATCATGCCCTTATGTCGATGACCATCTCTTTTCAGTTTAATGTAGCACACAGTCCATGGGCAACAACACCTATTCGCTACACCTTCATGCGGGAGATGGACTCTGTATATATAGATGGGATCTACAGACGGTTGTGCACTGAGGAGCCAGGGGGACCTCTGGAGGAGCTTACTACTATACTGACACATACATTACATGAGGCAGCAAAAGAGGCATACCCTCACACCTAGCCTGAGCATAAACGCCATTATGGGAGCATGTCTCAGAACACTTGGTATAATGAGGAATGCCGCCAGACTAGAGCTAGCCTCAGAGGGAAGTGCTTTTGAGGGACTTCACTCACAGACAGTCACAGAGAGAATTCCGACACCTGGTGCGGTGGAAGAAGAGGGCATTTTTGGCTCTACTAGAGCAAGATCTCTACCAGCTATTCTTGAGTCAGGACTCGCATGAGGCATGGCGGCTCTTTCATGAGCTGTCTCCCCCCTTGCCATTACCTCTACAGAGACTTGGGGTCAATACGCATCATCTTTGTACACAGTTTCTGGACAGCCGCCCCTTCCCTCCCCCCCCCCCCCCCCCCCCCCCCCCCCCCCCCCCCCCCGATCCATGCCCATACACGTGCTTTTTTCACCGTTGAGATGGTGAAGAAGGCCATTGATAGGATGAGGATTGGGAGAGCATATGATCATGATGGCCTGGTGGCTGAGCATTTCATGCATGCCAGAGATCTACTAGTAGAGCTTCTTAACTGTGCCATGTGTGAGGGCTTGCCCGATACTTGGAGCCTATCTACCATTGTACCTATCTTCAAGTCTTAAGACCCTATGGAGACTGGGAATTATTGCACTGGCACTGTTGTACGCACACTGGCACGGTTGTATGCATCCATTCTTGAGCAACAGCTCAATAGATGGGCAGAGAGGAAGAGGATGCGTGTAGCCGGGCAAGCATGGGTTCAGGAGAGGCTTTTCTACTCTTGACCATATCTTGACACTTAGAGCCATCATTGAGGAGGGCAGATCACACGGGAGACGGATCTATTGTAGCTTTGTGGACTTCCGCAAAGCATTTGACACAGTACCCAAAGCTAGATTGATACGCAGATTACAGGAGATGGGAGTACCCACAGAGCTCATTTGGGGGATCAAGGCATTATATAGGTCAGTAGTGGGGCATGTACGCACCTTAGAGGGTCTATCTACACCCGTTCACTCCACTATTGGGGTGAAGCAGGGCTGCCCGCTCTCTCCTACTCTATTCGGTATGTATGTGGATGAGGTTGCTGACTACATTGAGAGCGATGGTGATAGAGGTGCACAGCTTGCAAGGACATGGTTTCCACTATTGTTATATGCTGATGATATTGTGTTGATCTCCGACTCCCCGGAGGGGATGCAACATCATTTGGATGCTTTTCATAGGTTTGCCCACGAAAGTGGTTTGTCTGTCAACCTTGGTAAAACCAAGGTTATGGTGTTTAATACCGCCCCACAGTGGATTAGGAGATCAGCACCTACATTCACGTACGGATAGGAGACAGTGGAGTATATAGATGCTTACACTTACCTTGAAGTGGTTTTTAGCGGAGCAACATTTTCATTAAGGAGGGCAGCAGAATTAGATTGACTAGAGCCCATGCAGCATTGGGTAGATTGGAGAGGATGTGTTGGCAGGTTCAGCTTCAGGAGCCTCGGACGAAGCTCTGGCTCTTTGACACTTTGGTGGCTTTTGCATCACTCTATGGAGCTGAGATATGGGGACCTTCATTGGATCATCAGGGGAGGTCGGGTCGCACTCATGGATGCGGGGACATGGAGAAACCTCTGGTCTCTATGATCTCACGGCCTATTAGAGCCAAGGCTTCAGTACTGCCATTATCTGAGCAGAGCTAGCGGCCCCCCCACTGGTGGTGAGGCACTCACCAGATCAGTCTTCTTCATACACCGCATGTGGGAACTTCCCAGAGACAGATATGCCTGCCTTGCACTTGAGTCCTCTCCATAGTTAGCCATGCAGGGAGATACCGCATGCTGGTATGGCTAGATGACATCATGGTTTCAGGCGCATGGGTTCAACATAGACAAACTGCCACCCTTCTAGTACTCACTGAATGCACCATCTCTCACTCTTACACAGTCCGAGATCACCTCCAGGACATGACTCAGCTAGACACCAAGAAAACATGGATACAGCCAGCACATGAGCTAGGCACGAAGATGGCTTTCTACAGAGAGTACCTCTACTAGCTCATGGAGGACGGTTTTGTGACGAGACCCAGATACATGGACACCCACGTGTCTCATGGGATACGATGTGTGTCACAAGCGGGAGCGTAAAGAAGTATAGAATATACTTGGATAAATAGAATTTATCACTTATTATTGAAGCCAGAGGATAGATAGAGAGAGAGATAGAGAGTGAGAAGAACGACACAGTACTGGGACTAGAAGATGGGCTGGTCCCCCCCTCCTAATAGTATCTTTATTACTGAGGAGAAGTCTATACAAGCACTTGAACCGAACGTATTACCACGTTCGTTCTAGAATAAGACTTGATGGTTCCCGGAAGCCTTAGGTTCCGATTCCTAGGGCAAAACCCTATTCCAAGGAACTTCCGTTCCTTATTCCAAATCCTTGAGAACCAAGGTTCTTGTCTCTGGATCTCACCTTCCAGACTCAAGGCATGACATACCTGCAACTCTCTTTTCCAACTTTGTTTCCAGAGTCCTCTTCCCGCAGAACAACTTTGATTTCCCGGACACGAAGTCCTTACTTGGGAATCCCAACTTCCGGATCACAACTTGAGAGACTACCTCTCTCCGATCCGTGGATCTACTTCCTAAACTCGGGTACGAAACCCTTGGGTTGATCTGGCTCTAGTTCCTCAAAGCGCTTTTCTCCTGCAGAGGCTCATGCCTTCCTCTGCTCCTACTCCCTCACGAAGAGGAAGTACACCTGCAATCAAATACTCAGAGATCATAACATGAAAATCGTTACCTTCAAAGTCTCGACGCTCGAAACGCAACTGTCATGTGACACATCCCAACCCTATGTGTCCGTGGACAAGTTATACCACATCACGGTTCAGTCAGTTCAGTCAAGTTTAGATTAGCAGTGATCTGGCACTTTTGTGAGTCTATTCGTAGACCGTGCATGCCCAGTCACTTAGCATAGATGCATATCCTCCGGTTGCACACAGCATGATTATCGGAATTCCCATGAGAATCCATTAGCATCAGTTAGGGGAATTTTCCAGTGCATTTAGCCTATTTCCTATTTATTGGTATTTTCACTTATTATTTTTAAGTGACTTTCCAACAAAAGTAGGTAGGGCAATTTTGCTAAGTTAATATATAAGCAAACCCAAGTTAGCACTTTCTAGCAGAAGATGCAGCAAGAGCTTCCCGCTCAAGAGTCAACTTCTCAGCAGTACCCCCCCCCTCAGCACGAAGCCTCGCCATACCTCCCATCCCCTTGGCGTTTTTCACAGATCATCCCTCGCCTTTAAGTCCTCCCCCTTCTGGCGACGGTCCCACCTGCAGATCAGCTCAAGACCTAGCGTTTTGGCTTGCAAAAACACTACACAACCAGCCAGCGTTTTCTTCACAAAAACGCCAGCCCATTTTGCAGATTTCAGCGTTTTTGCTTTGCAGAGTCAGATCAGCCTCACATGCATCAGATACACCAGTGTTTTAGGATTGCAGATACAAATCAGTCTAGTGTTTTGGTGAAGGCCAGATTCAGCCAGCGTTTTGTGTTTTCAGCCCTAAGCCACTGCAGACCACAGTGTTTTCAGCCTCATGCATAGTAGCAGAACCACCCCAAGACGGTTGCAGATGCTCCCCCATTTTCAGCCATAAAAACGCAGCCATTTTCAGCCACCGAAATAGCCCCGAAATTCAGCGATTAGAAGATCTCAGATTTCAGCCATCAAGTCGTCGTCGTCACCACCGTCGTCGTCATTGGCATAGTCCAAGTTGCATCAGTCCATTGCATTCGCATTGTACACCTTTGTGCAATCAAAGTAGATCACTCTCGGCGACGAGAGTGGGGCCTTTGGAGGAGGGTTTTACAACCTCTCGGGTGTCGTATCTCGTCTCTCTCCTTCTCTCAGTCTCATTCACTTGCACGCACAATATCCACTCACTTTGTTCGTGATCATAGCACTCTCCATAAGACGGAAAGCTCTCTCTTTCCCTAAGAACTAAAAGGAACCTTGAGCAAATAAAGATCACTAATCTTGAGAAAAAACAACATTCATTCCGCTGCACCTTACATTGGTATCAGAGCTTTGGAAGTGTTCTGCATTACTTAAGGAAAGAACCACAAGAACCACAAGAATTTCTTTTGCTTGTTGCGATCGCATGAACCCAAGTTTACTTGGGCGTGGCGATTCCTAATCGTGTTTTGTCGAAGAGTGACAGGAATCCCAAGAAATAAGGGCTTGTCCAGCCTCCCCTTGTGTCTCTTTTCACTCATTGAGAGCGGACCGTGCACTTAGCGGACGGCCAATGGATGTGAGGTGGGAAAAAGCAACCTTGGTGTGAGCGCAAGGCCGCCAAGGGGTGCGTCCGCAGAAAGGAGTAGAACTCGGGTGAAGAGAAGATCCTTCTCCAACGCGATTTGCAAGCGAAAGAAACCCTCAAGAACCCAAGACCCTCAAGACTCAAGAACCTGAGGAACATCAAGAACCCAAGATTCTCACGAATCAAGGACCTCAAGAACCTCAAGACCCTCAAGAACCCAAGTTCCTCGCGAGCTGAAGACCCCAAGATCATAGTGCATGGTCGTCACCCGAAGCCGAATGGATACTTCGCATACAGGTGATGAGCATGAGAGAGGCGCCAAAGACTCGTCCCCACCCGGAGATGATTTCTTCAACTCTCCCCCTTCGCCATCTACGCCACCAAGTGCACCAGACCCTATGGAGGCAATGGTCAAGTAGATGATGGCCATGATGGACAGACAGGAAGACAAGCGCCTTGCTTTAGAACGTGAGCGCCTTGCTCAGGACTGTGAGCGCGACGACAGAATTGCAAGAATGGCCGCAGACCAAGCAGCCAAGGACCGTGAGCGTGACGACAGAATTGCAAGAATGGCCGCAGACCAAGCAACCAAGGACTGCGAGCGCGACGAAAGAAATGCAAGACTTGCCGCACAACAAGAAGAAAATCGACTTGCTCTCGAACGCGAGCGCGCTGAACGAAATGAACGAAAAGCAGAAAAGGAGGCCGAGCGTGAAGCTCAAAGGGAGCTTCGCAATCAAGAATTTATTGCCAAAATCCTAGCCTCGAAGACCGAACCACCCAAAGATCGTGGGAGTTCGTCAAGTGGTGCAAGCCACGACGCGGATTCCAACCATCCAGTTACAGAAAAGTTGACTTTCAGTAAGTATGACGGTAAGATGGATGCTACAATTATTCATTCTTGGTTGCATCAATTTAATGCTTATTTTGCGTCAACTAAGAAGACAGGAAATAGCAAAGTTTTGACGGTAGCTATGTACCTTGCCGGTGATGCCATCAATTGGTACCACTCATGGCAAGAGGCATAGCTAGCCGCGCACCTAGAGGCAGCCGACGATTTCACGCCTCTCTTTTAGTTGGGCTGATTTCCAAGACAAGCTCAAGGCGCGGTTTATGCCACCTCAGTACCTTCCACGATTGAAGACGATTGGCGCGCTCTCAAGCAAAATGGTATGCCGGTTATGTCTTTTTCTAATCGTGTTTTGCAGCTAGGCACTCAATTACGCATGTCGGATGAAGAGCGCAAAGAGGCTTTTCTCTTTGGATTGGACCAGTATATAAAGTACGATGTCGAGGTACTCGATCCAATCGTTCTCAACAAGGCGGTAGCGATTGCTCTCGCACAAGAGATGAAGCACAACAAGGGAAAGCCTAAGGAGAACAAGACTTCCACAAGTACCTCGCAAAATCCTCAGAACGGTAAGAATGATAACTTTTCTAACCAATCTTCCAACAGTATCTCAACAAAGAATTCTTCCAATGAATCTAAGGGTAAGGCTAACACAATTGCTAAACCTAAGCTTACTCCATATGAAAAAGTAGCACAAGGAATTGTAGGAGGATACATCACTTCGGAAGAACAAAGCACGTATTCGAAGGAAGGTCGTTGCTTTCATTGTCACATTAAGGGTCACATAAAAAGAACATGTCCTAAGCTTGAATCGAATGAATCTAAAGAACACACAGCACCCACTACATCTGTCAATGCAATGAATGATAACACGGGTGTGCCCAAAGTTTCTCAGGACCCTCCCATTGATGATTCTCTCATTAAATGTTATGGTCGTACGTCGGGGCACCGTTTTGTCATATTGTTTGACCTAGGTAGTATGCATGATGTGATCAGTCCCTCTCTTGTTGAGAGAGCCCGCCTCGAAGTTAGTCCGAGATCTCCTATCGAGGTCTCTGGCTTTCGTCCTGGTATGGATGCTCTCATCACGAAGGAGTGCCTTGATGTGTTGTTTGCAATTCAACAGACTGTCTTCACTAGAAGATTTGTTGTTTCTCCTCTCTCAGGATGTGATATGATTTTAGGCATGAAATGGTTTCGTGAAATAAACCCTCTCGTTGATTGGGAGGCTAGCACTTTAACTCTCAATGCCAAAAGTGATTCTCCTATTGTCTTTCATGGAGTGGACACTGCTCCTTCTCCATCTCTCATTGCTAATATGCAGGACAAGGTTGAAAGGATTCGAGATAAGGAGACTCTTTCAGTCTCTTTTTCTCCACAGCATGACACACAGAACTTGCATGATTATGAGAAGCATGATGATTTGAATGATAATGATTTGCATGATGATTTGGATGAAAAAGACAAGCATGATGAATTGCATGAAGATGATGTGATTGTTCACAAGGATGATGTGTTAGTGGATGCTTTTTTCTAGCGAAGCTAACCTCGTTGCAGAGTCGATCAATCATGAAGGATCGATCTTGGCTCTCGAGCCTAGGTCCCAAGAACCCCTTCAAGAAGAACCGATCTTGGCTCTCGAGCCTTGGTCCAAAGAACCATCACAGGAAGTATTGTGTGTTCGCATGATTGATATGCACGCATTGTTCGAGTGTTTCATTCGTGAAGGTTTCCTGTATTTTAGTCAGCATCGTTATGTGATCCCTTTTCCTAGGCATGACATATTGTATGTTGAGCACGTTTCTCTCATGGATGAGCACGAATGTATGCGGATTGTTCATGAAAAGCTGAAAAGTTTGTATGTAAGGGAGTCACATTCCATGTCTCTTCGTTGGCATGACACAGTTTCCGAAAGAGCACATGGTAGTATGAGCACCAAGCATAGGCATTTCCATTGTGATTTGCCACAATTGATTGATTTCGATCAAACAGACACGATTCGATCTCATTGTTTGTATCTGTTTGATGAACGGGTTGTCACTCCGTCTATTTGTTCATCTACATTGCATGCACAGTCTTTAGAGAAGACAAGATTTTTTTCCTTCACTTTACATGGAATGGGTATGTTCATGGTTTTGTGTTGGAGACGGTTTCAGGAATTTTCAGCCATGGAGATTCTTGAAGACGAAGGAAGACGAAGTTGAAGCATCAAAGGAGCCACAGAAGACTTTGAGTCGCTTTCGGCGCGTCCCAAAGAAGCAAGCGTTGCAGACCTTTATGAAGTTCAAGTACCGTACGACCCACACATCAGAGTGGGCTGGCGAAGAGTCCCTTCCAGGATTCCGGATGCTATTGGCGATCTCCCTCGACGCCATACAGTTCGGTACCAGTACCTCACTTTAAAAAGGAGGGGATGTCACGTGACACATCTCAACCCTATGTGTCCGTGGACAAGTTATACCACAGCAGGGTTCAGTCAGTTCAATCAAGTTTAGATTAGCAGTGATCTGGCACTTTTGTGAGTCTATTTGTAGACCGTGCATGCCCAGTCACTTAGCATAGATGCATATCCTCCGGTTGCACGCAGCATGATCATCGGAATTCCCATGAGAATCCATTAGCATCAGTTAGGGGAATTTTTCAGTGCATTTAGCCTATTTCCTATTTATTGGTATTTTCACTTATTATTTTTTAGTGACTTTCCAACAAAAGTAGGTAGGGCAATTTTGCTAAGTTAATATATAAGCAAACCCAAGTTAGCACTTTCTGGCAGAAGAGGCAGCAGGAGCTTCCCGCTCAACAGGAAACTTCTCTGGAGTACCCCCCCCCTCAGCACGTAGCCTCACCATACCTCCCATCCCCTTGGCGTTTTTCACAGATCATCCCTCGCCTTTAAGTCCTCCCCCTTCTGGCGATAGTCCCACCTGCAGATCAGCCCAAGACCTAGTGTTTTGGCTTGCAAAAACACTACACAACCAGCCAGCGTTTTCTTCAGAAAAACGCTAGCCTACTTTGCAGATTTCAGCGTTTTTGCTTTGCAGAGTCGGATCAGCCTCACATGCATCAGATACACCAGCGTTTTAGGATTGCAGATACAAATCAGCCTAGCGTTTTGGTGAAGGCCAGATTCAGCCAGCGTTTTGTGTTTTCAGCCCTAAGCCACTTCAGACCACAGTGTTTTCAGCCTCATGCACAGTAGCAGAACCACCCCAAGACGGTTGCAGATGCTCCCCCATTTTCAGCTATAAAAACGCAGCCAAAACAGTCATTTTCAGCCACCGAAACAGCCCCGAAATTCAACGATTAGAAGATCTCAGATTTCAGCCATCAAGTCGTCGTCATCACCACCGTCGTCGTCATCGGCATAGTCCAAGTTGCATCAGTCCATTGCATTCGCATTGTACACCTTTGTGCAATCAAAGTAGACCACTCTCGCCGACGAGAGTGGAGCCTTCGGAGGAGGGTTTTACAACCTCTCGGGTGTCGTATCTCTTCTCTCTCCTTCTCTCAGTCTCATTTACTTGCACGCACAATATCCACTCACTTTGTTCGTGATCAGAGCACTCTCCATAAGACGGAAAGCTCTCTCTTTCCCTAAGAACGAAAAGGAACCTTGAGCAAATAAAGATCACTAATCTTGAAAAGAAACAACATTCATTCCGCTACACCTTACAGCAACTCGGTTTTTGAAAAGCAATTCCCTGGAAGAGATCTCTACATAGAAATCCTCTCTTTCAATCCTTCACACAAAAGAGGTGTGTTCTCGGGTTCCTTCTCGTAAATCAGCCATGTCTACGACGTTTATGGGCTGAAAATAGAGAAAAACAGCAGCTTGTCGCGATGGAAACACGCTCCGTAGCCACTTCTTCGCGAGGGAACTCACGCACTGGGTCTTAGCGACATCGGGTACACTTGGGACAGTCATGGGCATCACCGGCAAACGTCTTCTTTGCGGGTGAACTCTGCAGCAGCATCTCCTTCTTGCAAAAATCGATCCTCCCCCCTGAGTGTGAGGGCATGTGATGCTTTTATATCTCCTGACCACGGCACGAGTAGTTGCTCGCGTAGAGATCGCGGCCGTTTTTTTTTTGTTTTTTGTTGCGCTGCTCTGCTTGAAAAAGAGAGAGAGAAAACGCTGACTGATCTGTTGCCTTATTTATCAGATGGCTGCCCACTTATTAAGTGGGCGGCCGACATATTTTAAAAATAGTCCGAATTTACGCAAAAACTCAATAAAACCTTATAAGTTAAAAACAATGCTTTCATAGCACTTCCGAGGCGTCTCTGGATGCAATCACATGCACAGTTGCAATGCAGACATAGACTTCCTCGGGAAAGCATTTGCTTTTCCGAAAAGCAATCCCGCTTTCTCAAAAAGCATTTGTTTTTCCTCAAAGTTTCCTCTGAACCCATCTTCATTCAAGTGATTGCTTTTCCTTGTGCACAATTCTAACCCAGTTCGTTACCCACCTTGTGACGCATCAAGAATACCCATCACCCAGTCCTTTCCTACCGAACTTACGGTACAATCTCCTTCACGATGCTCTATGTCACCTAGCCTATGATGCATCAGAGATGTCCGTTCCCGGATGGTTGGATACTTCTTCCCAATGCTCCCTGTCACCCATCCGATGTGATGCATCAGAAGTACTTGTTCTTGGTGGACTTACAGATATTCCCGTTCACAGTGCTGCCGTCATTACTTTGAATGACGCACTAGGAATACTCTGTACTCGGATGTCTCCAGTGAAAAACCCTCTCACTCAAAATTCCAATAATTCATTTAGAATTATTTTTCTTGGTGTTCGAAGCGAGAAAACCCTCACTTATAAATGCAATAATTCATTTAGAATTATTTTCCTGTCAGATAAAGCCAATTTAGCAACAATGTGCTATTGGCCAAATATACACGTCTTCACACAGATACAGTGGAGTACCGCTAGAGGCCAGGATATGCCCCTTGTGTGACATGGAGCCTGAGACAGGGTTGCACTACACATGCCGCTGCCCCGTCTACTACGAGATACGAGGGCGTTGCCATTGCTTGTTCAGAGAGGGTTTTAGACCACTCTCCAGAGTCATGGGGTACGAAGATCAGAGATGCCTGGGTTTGTTTTTGCTCGAGCTGCGTAGACACAGGGAGAGCCTGATGAGAGGAGAGACTAGCCAATCTCAGAGACGGATAACAAATTTCTTTAGAAGAGACACTGGACAACCGGAGGAGTTACTACCACAACAAAGCTCACGTTTGTCTTACACCAGAGGCAAATCCAGACCGCAGAGGACTACACAACATCGACGGAGGCTGCATTAGAAGATTCGAGTCACTTTGGCAAGGCATGCACGCCGCCCGGTCAGACTACTGACCATGGAGGATATTGATGAGATCCGCCAGCAACCGATATTGGATCTACTGTGATTTAGCTATTTAGCTATCCCACCCAGCTGCTTAGTTCACATCAAGCGGCTTAGGTTCCATAGTATATTTATTTTTTTATGTTATGTTGTTATTGCTATTATTTTTGTTACTCTGACTTTGTATCAGATCAACCACATTGTAACTTTCTGGTCTCATAGGTCACTTTGGCCTTTTGAAGACGTTAATATAACATTTCATTTCATTTCATTTCATCTCTCTCTCTCTCTCACACACACACACACACACACACACGGCCCCCTTCCCGCTCCCTCTCTCTATCGCGCGTTCTCTCTCTCTCTCTCTCTCTCTCTCTCTCTCTCTCTCTCTCTCTCTCTCTCTCTCTCTATCGCACGTTCTCTCCCTCTCTCTATCGCGATGAGTCTATCGCACGTTTTCTCTCTCTCTCTCTCTCTCTCTCTCTCTATCGTGACGAGTCTATCGTGTTGTTTCTCTCTCTCTCTCTCTCTCTCTCTCTCTCTCTCTCTCTATCGCTCTCTCTTTTTAACCTTTTAACCTTTCAACCCCTTAACCTTTAACTTTTTAAGCTTTTAATTTTTTAATGTACTAACTTTTTAACCCCGTTTTTAACTCTATCGTACTGCCTCTCTCTCTCTCTCTCTCTCTCTCCCCCGCCCCCGCCCCTTTTTAACTTTTGCGCCCCATAGGTCATTATGGCCATTTGAGGACGTTAGTATAACATTTCATTTCATTTCTACCCCCCCCCCCCCCCCCCCCCCCCCCCCCCCCCCCCCCCCCCCCCCTCCTTCACTTTTGTTTTCGAGGCACACACACACACACACACACACACACACAAAGTTGAACATATTGAGGGCACCGGGCCACACCGCCTCGGGCTTTGCCGCTTGTCGCGATCGCCATCAGTGTGCACACGTACGTCCAGTGCCGCGCCCGTTGCTAGAGTGGGTGCACACGCTCATCTAACCCCCTTGCGGATGGCGATCAAACATGAGGAAGACGAACGAAAAAGCAGACCCCTAGAGGATGCCATTCGAAAATGCAAAGAGGAAATGACGGAGACCATCACCAAGATGAACCGCAATCTTTGGGGCACAATAAACATTCTCGAAGGACGTGTGCTGATCCAAGAGAGCAAGATAAGCACGCTGGAAGACCGAGTGACGACCCAAGAGGAAGAGATCACGTCACTCAAGAAAGAACTCGCCGAAGCCCGATCAAGAAACACACTGGAAGAGGGCGAACTGCAACCCTCAGTAATTGAAGAAATCAACACGATCAAGGAACAAGTACGGGCCATCAAAGAGGGAGAAGAACAGCACAAAGAAATGACGACATCTTGGGTGGATGTTCTTACCAAAACCCAATAGAAGGCAGACGAAGCCGAGAAATGGATCAAGGTGGCCAAGAAAGGAAAAGACAAGGAGATAACGCCCACATCCACACCCAACAACATCATTAACCAGACACTAGAGGAGGAGCAGAGGAGAAGGGTGCGCGCTTTACATGTGAGAATTTGCGGTCTTACAGACAAAGGCAATGTGGACGAAGAAGTAAAAGAACTCACAGCCTTGATGGGGATTTATGAGCCGACACACACAAGGGCATGGAGAGTGGGCAACATAAAGAAAAGTGGAGGCAGTGGAGAAACCTCAAAAGAAAGAGCACTCATCCTCCGTTTTCCCTCCATGGAAGCAAAGAAGTCATTCTTGAAGAAAAGACCAACTCTTAAAGAGACTGGCATCTTTCTTGGGGACGATCTCACCCTCTCGCAGATCGCTCATATGCAGGAAGTAATGCCGGAGATTAGAGCGGCAAGGGGAAAAGGCAAGATCGCTTTTTACCGACACGGAAAAGTGGTAATACTTGAGCGACACTCCACATGACGGTGCGAGACTTATGGGACCACACTCAAAGTAGCTGCCTGGAACTGCAATGGATCTATGCGTCTTGATGTGGGAGCTTTTGAGGATAGCTTTATTGGAAGAGACATAATCTTCTACTCTGAGACACACCAGGCCCCTGGGCAATCCATGCCTCACATCAGTGGATATAGGTGGGAGACAGCCTACAGACAGGAGACATGCTCAGAGCATAGAGGGCGGGGCTCGGGAGGAGTGGCAGCGTTATTTAGAGAGGATCTGCAGCCACTGATACATATAGCCCGCAGGGACGAGTAGGCTAGGTACATGTGGGTGAGACTGAAAGCAGAGACAGGCAGATACCTCTATCTAGCTATTTGTTACTTTCCCCCGAGTACATCAGTGTATGCACCACCCATAGGACAGTCCCCTTTCTCTATTTTGGATGATGACATATGGGAGTTCTCTAGGGACGGTGACATTATCATCCTCGGGGACTTCAATGCTAGGACTGTCCATCACCAGGCAGTGTTTTATGATACTTCAGAGCAGATGCTAAGAGAGCTAGATGTTGCAGAGACAGGCCTTTCCAGACTATCACACGATATGGAATATACTGAGTATGGGCGACACCTGATAGACATGGGCACTGCACATGGATTGGCCATCTTGAACGGCCTACAGAGATTTCTTGCTGCGAGAGGCTTTACATGCTTCCCACACAGACATGGAGCCAGCACGGTGGACTATGTCATGGCACAACCGAATCTCATCTCTAGTATCAAGGATCTCACAGTTGGGCCCAGACCGGTCGGAGTGGCGGTGGATCATGCTCTGGTGTCAATGACCATCTCCTTCCATTTCAGTGCAGCACACAGGCCACGAGTAGCGGTCCCTACTCGCTACACATTCACAGGGGAGACGGACTCTGTATACATGGACGGAATCTACAGACGCCTATGCACCGAGGACCTGGGGGGACCTCTGGAGGAGCTAACTACTATACTGACATAGACATTACATGAGGCAGCAGTTGAAGCATACCCACACACCCAGCCTGAGCAGAGCCGCCGATTTGGGAGCATGCCTCAGAACAGCTGGTACGATGAGTGCCGCCAGACTAGAGCCAGACTTCAGAGGGAGGTGCTGTTGGGGGACGTCACTCACAGACAGTCACAGATGGACTTCCGACCCCTGGTGCGGCAGAAGAAGAGGGCTTTTTTGGCTAGACTCGAGCAGGATCTATATCAGCTATTCTTGAGTCAAGACTCGCTTGAGGCGTGGCGGCTCTTTCATGAGTAGTCCCCCCCCCCCGCTATTTCCTCCACAGAGACCTGGGGTCAGTACGCATCATCTTTGTACATAGTACCTGGATAGCCACCCCTCCCCAACCCCCCCGACCCATGCGCACATACATGTGTCTTTTTCATTGCTGAGATGGTGAAGAAAGCCATTGACAGGATGAAGAGTGGGAGAGCATATGATCATGAGGGCCTAGTAGCTGAGCATTTCATGCATGCCAAAGACCTACTAGCAGAGCTTCTAGCAGTTATGTTTAACCGTGCCATGTGTGAGGGCCTACCGGACACTTGGAGCCTATGTACAATCGTACCTATCTTCAAATAAGGAGACCCCATGGAGCCTGGGAACTATTGCACTATTATGATTGGACACACACTGGCACGGTTGTATGCATCCATTCTTGAGCAACAGCTGAGTAGATGGGCAGAGAGGGAAGGAATACGTGCAACTGGGCAGGCAGGATTCAGGAGAGGCTTCTCTACTCTTGACCATATCCTAACACTCAGGGCCATCATCGAGGAAGGCAGATCTCATGGGAGACGGATCTATTGTAGCTTTGTGGACTTCCGCAAAGCTTTCGACACGGTACCCAGAGCTAGATTGATGCGCAGATTACAGGAAATGGGAGTACCCACAGAGCTCATTTGGGGGATCATGGCATTATACAGATCAGTAGTAGTGCATGTACGCACCCCGGAGGGACTCTCAATACCGGTTCACTCCACTATTGGGGTGAAGCAGGGTTCCCCGCTCTCTCCTACTCTTTTCGGTATGTATGTGGATGAGGTTTCTGACTACATTGACAGGCACGGGGATAAAGGTGCACTGTTGGCAGGGACATGGATTCCACTTTTGTTATATGCGGACGATATTGTGTTGATCTCCGAATCCCCGGAGGGAATGCAACGTCAATTGGATGCTTTGCATACGTTTGCCCACGAAAGTGGTTTGTCTGTCAACCTTGGTAAAACCAAGGTTATGGTGTTTAATACCACCCCACAGTGGATCAGGAGGTCAGCACCCACACTCACATACGGCCAGGAGGCTGTGGAGTACACAGATGCTTACACTTACCTTCTAGTGGTTTTTAGCGGACCTACATTCTCACTCAGAAGAGCAGCTGAAACCAGACTTACTAGAGCCCACGCAGCATTGGGTAGATTGGAGAGGATGTGTTCGTAAGTTCAGTTTCAGGAGCCCCGGACGAATCTCTGGCTCTTTGACACCTTGGTGGCTTCAGCATTGCTCTATGGAACCGAGATATGGGGACCTTCACTGGATCACCACGGGAGGAGGGGTCGCTCAGACGGATGGGGGAACATGGAGAAACCTCTCGTCTCTATGATCTCGCGGCTCATTAGAGCCAAGGCATCAGTACCACGGGCCATTATTCGAACAGAGCTAGCGGCCCCCCCACTTGTGGTGGAGGCGCTCACCAGATCAGTCTCCTTCATAAACCGCACATGGGCACTTCCTCGAGACAGATATGCTCGCATAGCACTTGAAGCCTCTCGACAGTTAGCCATACAAGGAGATACAACATGCTGGTATGGGGAGATGACATCATGGTTTCAGGCACATGGGTTCAGCATAGACCGGCTGCCACCATTCCATTACTCATTGGATGCACCATCTCTCACCCTTACACAGTCAGAGATCACCAAGCTCATATGCCAAGACCTGACCCAGCTAGACACCAGAAGGACATGGATACAACCAACACAGGAATTGGGCACGAAGATGGCTTTTTACAAAGACCACCTTCTCCAGCTTACGGAAGATGGTTTTGTGGCGAGACCCAGATACATGGATACCCACTTGTCTCATGGGATACGATGTGCTATTGGCCAGTTACGCACATCTTCTCACCAGTTGCGGATTGAGACGGGGAGATACAGCGGAGTACCAGCAGAGGACAGGACATGCCCCTTGTGTAACATGGAACCTGAGACAGGCTTGTTAGGATAGCTGAATCACAAGAGATCTAGCAC
Organism: Adiantum capillus-veneris; assembly: GCF_014529385.1. Lineage (NCBI taxonomy): Eukaryota > Viridiplantae > Streptophyta > Polypodiopsida > Polypodiales > Pteridaceae > Adiantum > Adiantum capillus-veneris. Next base: position 135,195,361 of record NC_140933.1, read on the forward strand.
TGGTCGTTGGCGAATCTCATCAATTTCCTCCATGGTTAGTAGTCTGACCGGGCGTCGTGCATGTCTGGCCAGCGTGCTCCGAATTTTCTGTCGTAGGCTTGGTCGATGCTGTGTAGTTCTTCGCAATCGCGGGCGCCTGGATTTCCCCAGTTCAATCGCTCGGTCAATCAGTGTGCCTTTGGTATGAGACGAGGGGGAGCTCTGCTGTGCGAGTGGCTCCTGTAAATGTCCCGTGTCTGCTCTGAAGAAGTCTGTGATCCGTCTTTGAGACTCGCTAGCCTCGCCATTCATCAAGCTATCTCTGTGTTTGCGCAGCTCGAGCAAGAACAAACCCAGACATCTCTGATCTTCGTATCCCATGACTCTTGAGAGTGGTCCAAAACCTTCTCTGAACAAGCAATGGAAGCGGCCTCGTACCATTTTTTGCTTGGTCTTTTGCTTGGTTCACATCGATAAACTTAGGACCCCATAGTATATACCTTTGTTTTGTACTGTTGTTAGGTTATTTTGTTACTTTGACTTTGGATCAGATCCACCACTCTGTAGCTTTCGGGTCTCATAGGTCATTATGGCCTTTTGAAGACGCTAATATAACATTTCATTTCATTTCTCTCTCTCTCTCATTCTCTCTCTCTCTCTCTCTCTCTCTCTCTCTCTCTCTCTCTCTCGCCCCAAGAAATGGATCGAGGTGGCCAAGAAAGGAAAAGGCAAGGAGATAACGTCCACGTCCACATCCACTATCATTAATCAGACACTAGAGGAGGAGCAAAGAAGACGTTGCGTGCATTTTGAGAACCTCGTTTTTGGTAAATTTGTACATATGGACATGACGCCTGATGTCAAAATGGTGTGTGCACTTTCTTTTTGTGGGGCTTTTAACTTGATTTAGCAAGTACATGTACATGCACTGCAAGTCGCTAGTCTAGTGACAGCTATCAGGCTACTGTAAGTGCCCGTGAGTGAGTTTTTTGAAGGGAGACTTGTATATAACTTAAACTCATGTTCCAAAAAAACTTCAGCCAAAGTCCAGAATTTTGCAGGTTTGAGCTCGTTGTGCCTCCTTGATGGTTTCTGTTGCAGTTTTTGCCCCCGCCTTGCCTACTCTATGTGTAGTTGTGTCGGGACAGCTCCTTGTTCGCATCAATTTTGCATGTAGCGGCGTGTAGATTCAAATTTGGTTATATTCAGCTTTCTCGCCAGTCATTTTTCAAGATTTCTCTCAAGCTTTAAAGTGCTCCAATTGGAGTTGTGCTCTCCAGGTTACGACTAGTTCTCTGCAGGGTTATGGCTATGGTAGCCTAGTGGCAAATTGTGTGCAGACAGATTTGGAGGACATGTATGTATGAATTGTGGAATTGATGTTGAAATTGTGGGTTTGTGATGTCCAATGGTGAAAGGGGATTCCCTTGTCTTCATATGCATTGGTCGGCGTGTGCTGTAAATCCATGCTTTGGCAGGGTTTTGCTCCATGTATGTATGAATTGTGGAATTGATGTTGAAATTGTGGGTTTGTGATGTCCAATGGTGAAAGGGGATTCCCTTGTCTTCATATGCATTGGTCGGCGTGTGCTGTAAATCCATGCAGATTTGGAGGGCATGTATGTATGAATTGTGGAATTGATGTTGAAATTGTGGGTTTGTGATGTCCAATGGTGAAAGGGGGTTCCCTTGTCTTCATATGCATTGGTCGGCGTGTGCTGTAAATCCATGCTTTGGCAGGGTTTTGCTCCAATGTGACATAGTCTCTTGGGTGGGCGACGGCCAGTAAATTTCCAAGGGGACTACACTTGCTGGACTTGTGGTGTTTCAAAGGGATTTTCCAAGGCTTTTGGTGTCTTGTAGTTATCTTTCAACGCTCTTGGGTGACATTGCTATAGAGGTGTTTCGGTTTGCTTGTTTCCCAACAACGTGTGTGCGCTTTACATGTGAGAATTTGCGCGCAAGTCTAAAAGACAAAGGCAATGTGGACGAAGAGGTAAAAGAACTCATGGCCTTGATGGGGGTTCATGAGCTGACGCACACAAGAGCTTGGAGAGTGGGCAACATAAAGAAAAATGGAAGCAGTGGGGAAACCTCAAAAGAAAGGGCACTCATCCTCTATTTTCCCTCCATGGAAGCGAAGAAGTACTTCTTGAAGAAAAGGCCAACACTTAAAGAGACGGACATTTTTCTCGGGGATGATCTTACCCTCTCGCAAATCGCTCATATGCAGGAAGTAATGCCGGAGATTAGAGCGGCAAGGGGAAAAGGCAAGATTGTCTTTTACCGAGATGGAAGAGTAGTAATACTGGAGTGACGCTCCATATGACGGTGTGAGACTTATGGGACCACACTCAAGGTGGCGGCTTGGAACTATAATGGATCCATGCGTCTTGATGTGGGTGCTTTTGAGGATAGCTTTACTGGAAGAGACATCATCTTTTACTCTGAGACACACCAAGCCCTTGGGCAATCAATGCCTCACATTAGTGGATACAGATGGGAGACAGCTTACAGACAGGAGATTCGCTCAGAGCACAGAGGACGGGGCTCGGGGGGAGTGGCAGTGTTATTTAGAGAGGATTTGCAGCCATTGATACATATAGCCCGCAGGGATGAGCAGGCTAGGTACATGTGGGTGAGATTGAAAGCAGAGACAGGCAGATATCTCTACATTGCTATTTGCTACTTTCCCCCGAGTACGTCGGTCTATGCATCACCAAAGGACAGTCCCCCTTTTCTATTTTGGATGCTGACATATTGGAGTTCTCTAGAGATGGTGACATTATCATTCTAAGAGACTTCAATGCTAGGACTGTCCATCACCAGACAGTGTTTTATGATACTTCAGAGGAGATGCTGAGACGGGCATGTCCAGACTATCACACGATGTTGTAGAGACGGGCATGTCCAGACTAGATGTTGTAGAGACGGGCATGTCCAGACTATCACACGATGCGGAATATACTGAGCATGGGCGACACCTGATAGACATGGGCACCGCACATGGACTGGCCATCTTGAATGGCCTACAGAGGTTTCCTGCTTTGGGAGGCTTCACATGCTTCCCACACAGACATGGAGCCAGCACAGTGGACTATGTCATGGCACAACCGAGCCTCATCTCTAGTATCCAGGACCTCACGGTTGGACCCAGACCTGTTGGTGTGGCAGTGGATCATGCTCTTGTATCGCTGACCATTTCTTTTCAGTTTAATGTAGCACACAGGCTACGGGTAGTAGCCCCTACTCGCTACACTTTCACGCGGGAGACGGACTCTGTGTACATAGATGGGATCTACAGACGCCTGTGCACAGAGGAGCCAGGGCGACCTCTTGAGGAGCTTACTACTATACTGACACAGACACTACATGATGCAGCAGCAGAGGCATACCCACATACCTAGCCTGAGCAGAGACGTCGTTCGGGGAGCATGCCCCAGAACAGTTGGTATGATGAGGAATGCCGGGACACTAGAGCTAGACTTAAGAGGGAGGTGCTTTTGGGGGACATCACTCATAGGCAGTCACAGATTGAATTTCGACGCCTAGTGCGGCGGAAGAAGAGGGCATTTTTGGCTCGCCTAGAGCAGGATCTATACCAACTATTCTTGAGTCAGGACTCACGTGAGGCGTGGAGGCTCTTTCATGAGCACTCCCCCCCCCCCCTTTTGCCATCACTTCTACAGAGGCTTGGGGCCAGTATGCATCATCTTTGTACATAGTTCCTGAGCAGCCCCCCCTTCCTGACCCCCCCGATCCATGCCCACACACATGTGTTTTTTTCACCGCTGAGGTGGTGAGGAAGGCCATTGACAGGATGAGGACTGGGAGAGCATATGATCATGATGGCTTAGTGGCTGAGCATTTCATGCAGAGACTTATTAGCAGAGCTTCTAGCAGTTATGTTTAACCGTGCCATGTGTGAGGGCTTGCCTGATACCTGGAGCCTATCTACTATTGTATCTATCTTCAAATCGGGAGACCCTATGGAGCGTGGGAACTATCGCACTATCATGATTGGACACACATTGGCACGGTTGTACGCATCTATTCTTGAGCAGCAATTGAGTCCCGACCACTCCTTTGTACTTTGAGTTGCGGATTAATACAAAAAGAAATACTGAAAGGGGTGCCTGTCTTTGGGGCCAATATCTCTAGGCACGGAACGTCACCTCCATAGAGACATGGGGGGAATATGCCACATCTCTCTACACAGCATCAGGGCAACCACCTTTGTCGGACCCACTAGAGACATGCCCAGAGACATGTTCTTTCTTCACTGCCGAGAGGGTAAGGAAAGCCATTGACAGGATGAAGACAAGGAGAGCACATGATCATGATGGCTGGTAGTAGAGCACTTCATCCATGCCAGAGATATGCTTGCAGAGCTCCTTGCTATGATGTTTAATTGAGCCATATATGAAGGCTTTCCTGAGACTTGGAGTATGTCTACGATCGTGCCTATTTTCAAGTCAGGAGATCCCATGATTCTGGGGAATTATCGCACCATCATGGTTGGTCACACATTAGCTAGGTTGTATGCATCCGTTCTTGAGCAGGAGCTGAGTAGATGGGCAGAGCGAGAGGGCATACGAGCACCAGGGCAAGCAGGATTCAGGAGAGGTTTCTCCACTCTTGACCAGATTCTGACACTCAGAGCTATTATTGAGGAGGGTAGACACCATGGCAAGAGGATCTATTGTAGCTTTGTGGATTTTCGCAAAGCTTTTGACACAGAGTCGAGAGCCAGACTTATACGCAAACTACAGGACATGGGTGTGCCTACAGAGCTAATATGGGGTGTTCTGGCTTTATACATGACAATGATGGGGTGGGTACACACTACTGAGGGAATGTCTGACATGGTCCACTCTACTATTGGAGTGAAGGAGGGATGCCCCCTATCTCTGACTCTTTTTGGGATGTATGTGGATGAGTTTTCAGACTATGTAGAGCGTCAGGGAGACAGAGGGTCTCAGCTCGCAGGGACATGGATTCCATTGCTACTATATGCTGATGATATTGTGTTGATTTTTGACTCTCCAGAGGGGATGCACCGTCATTTAGATGCTTTGCATACATTTGCTCGTGATAGTGGATTGTCTGTCATCCTAGGGAAAACCAAGGTTATGGTGTTCAACACCACACCACAGTGGGTCAGGAGGTCAGCACCCACATTTACGTATGGCAAGGAGACTGTGGAGTACACAGATGCATATACTTATCTTGGGTAGTTTTCGGTGGATCGGTGTTTTCATTGAGAAGAGCATCAGAGACTAGATTGATGAGAGCATATGCAGCCTTGGAAGGACTGGAGAGGATGTGTTCGTAGGTTCAGTTTCAGGAACCACGAACAAAGCTCTGGCTTTTTGACACTTGTGACTTTAGCTATGCTCTACGGAGTTTAGGTATGGTGACCCTCAATAGACCATCATGGGAGATCTGGCAACACAGATGGAAGGAGATATATGGAGAGGCCTCTGGTCTCTATGATCGCTCGAATGATTCGGGCTTAAGGCCTCAGTGCCGTATGAGATTATCCAAGCCGAGTGAGCGCCCCCCCCCCCCCCCCCCCCCCCCGTGGTGGAGGCATTGACTAGATCAGTATCCTTTATACACGGTTTATGGGATCTTCCCAGGGACAGATACGCTCAGCTTGCCTTGGAGTCATCTTGACGACTAGTGCTACAAGGCGATGCAGCATGTTGGTATGGACAGATGACAGCTTGGTTTCAGTCACATGGTTTCAACATGGATAGATTGCCTCTGTTTCAATACTCCTTGGATGCACCCTCCCTGTCCCTCATAGGGACAGAGATCACCATACTCATACGCCAGGATCTGATTCAACTAGATAGCAAGAGCACATGGATACAACCATCACAGGAGTTGGGCACGAAGATGGCCTTCTACAGAGAGCATCTTCTCCAACTCATGGAGGACGGTTTTGTGACTAGGCCGGCATACATGGATACACACTTATCACATGGGATACGATGCGCTATTGGGCAGATACGCACATCCTCACATCAGCTCAAGATTGAGACTGGCTGATTTCGAGGGGTACCAGCAGGGGCCAGGATGTCACCTATGTAACTTAGAGCCAGAGATAGAGCTGCACTACACATGTCATTGCCAGGTGTACTATGAGATATGCTACCGCTTTCACTGCTTGTTCAGAGAAGGTTTCGGACCATTTTCTATAGTCATGAGATACGAGGATCAGACATGTCTCGAATTGTTCCTGCTAGAGCTGCGCAGACTGAGGGAGAGCTTGCTGAGGACATCAGGGGAGAGAGAGTCTCAGAGACGAATCATAGATTTCTTTAAACCAGCTAGGGGAGAGCCAGAGGAGTAGTCATCACAGCAGATCTTAGAGCCCACCCACACTAGAGGTACTTTGCTTGACCGAGCCGTTGAGCTAGGCAAATCCAAACGCCCGCGATCACGGAAGGTCTACTCTCACAAGACGGGCACCACGTGCAATAGAAAAGAACAGACTGAGCAGACTTTTAGCACTTGAATAACAACAGAATTGAAAGAGAGAGACGGCACGCGACGGAGTGGCGGAATTCCACTCCAAAGAGTATTGGCCCCAAACCTTGGCGCCCCTTTCGGTATTTCTTTATATTGCATCAACACAGTACAAGCCGGTACTCCAAACTCTGCACCTTCTCTAGGAAGCATGCCAGAGAATGAGCCCTAACCTCATATTTAAAGGCCCTTGGCCTGAAAAACATTGACAATGAAAAGCCTTCAAAACTCAAAAGCTTCTGGTCCAAAAAGCAAAGCCAAAAGCTGCCGGGGTAATTTATGGAAATTCGTACAGCCTGCCACGTCATGATGCCAGCGCAATTTTCGGAAATCTGCCACCTCATTCGCAGCTACGCAATTTTCAAAAATCTGTTGTTGCTTCTGCTTCTGCTAGGGTTTAGGCTCCTCGACTGGTAGCTCCGTGATTCAGTAGGTCGACACGTCGGCAGTTTGTTACATTTCCCCTTCTTGAAAGAGAGTAATCGTCTGCGATTACAGCATATCTGCGAAACAACTCAAGTTAGCTCAAAAAAAATTTCGAGGGTCATTCCAGGGGACATTCAATTTGCTCTTTTTGTTAAGGAGTTAGCTTCCCCTTTTCGGCTCTTTTGATGAAGGAGTTAGCTTCTCCTTTCAGCTCTTTTGATCAAGGAGTTAGCTTCTCCTTTTGTCCAGATCGGAACCCTTGATATTCCGGCGTAGTAAAATTAGCCATCACACCCAGACCGTACTGATCTTCCATGGGTGTCTTGATGCACTAAAATTACATACCCAGGCAATTTGATCCAATTAGGAATATTTAGTAGATGTCACATCACAACGCAACACAAATGCTTACATATGCATGTTACAAGACACAACAAACAGCGCCACTGAGCACTCCCCTGAGACAAATGGTCTGCGGTATGAAGCTACTCAACGACTACCTCGTCACTCCCCTGCAAATAACCTCGGGCCATGAGCTCAGAGGACCGTACAACCAATCGCTCCCCAGACCGTGGTCTGCCTCGCTTGGAGGTTCAAGCATACAACCAAACGCACTCCAGGCATTGGTCTGCGTCGTTCGGATGTTTTCTAGCATACAACAGAATGCTCCCCAGGCATCAGCCTGCGTCGTTCCGAGGTTCAAACAATACTCAAATAGTATTTCTCACTTCTCTACCCGGGAGTAAAAGTCACCAATCAATGAAACCAGTATTAAAACCAGAGTCAAACATTTCAATTCGGCACCAGAACAGGTTCAAACCAGACACCATCCATCTTAAACAAATTTCAAATAGGATCACCAAACAAGTTCTCAAACAGATTTCAAACTTAAAAAGCAATCTCGACATCTATCGAGCTCGAAAAGTCGATTGATTTTCCATCCTGAAACCTGCACCAAAAATTAGGGTTAGATTCCTTCCATGAGGTTGTAGCCGAGCATAGCACGATCTATCAACTCTTGGACAGAGTGTTTTCTTTGGCGGCGATGGTAGTCCCAAGATAGCAATCGCGCTGGATCTCCAAGGTCATCTGCTTGTCTACTGAGAGATGTTGAGAAATTTCAAGTTATAATTTGCTAGGGTTTCCATGGCAAGCATTTCAGGATAACCCACTCTGCTAGAAGTTGCACTCCGAAGGAAGATCAGAGAGTACTGGCCCCAAATTTTGGCGCCCCTTTCGGTATTTCTTTATATTGCATCAACACAGTACAAGCCGGTACTCCAAACTATGCACCTTCTCTAGGAAGCATGCCAGAGAATGAGCCCTAACCTCATATTTAAAGGCCCTTGGCTTGAAAAACACTTACAATGAAAAGCCTTCAAAACTCAAAAGCTTCTGGTCCAAAAAGCAAAGCCAAAAGCTGCCAGCGTGATTTACGGTAATCAGTACAGCTTGCAACGTCATCAGCCAGCGCAAAATGCGGAAATCCGTACAGCCTGCCACGTCATCATGCTAGTGCAATTTTTGGAAATTTGCCACGTCATTAGGAGCTATGCAATTTTCAGAAATCTGTTGCTGCTTCTGCTTCTTCTAGGGTTTAGCCCCCCCGGTCGGTAGCTCCGTTCTTCAGTAGGTCGACACGTCAGCAGTTTGTTACATCTCCCACCATCAACGAAGGCTGCAACAGAAGATACAGATCACTCTAGCTCGACATGCAAGACGCCCAACCAGAGTACTAACCATGGAGGAGGTTGATGAGATTCAACAGCGACCAATGAGAGATTTCATTTGAACCCACCAACCCTCCCCCCCCCCCCTCCCCCTATATCTCGTCTCAACTCCGAATCAGTTTCTGATTCATTTCCTTAGTATTTTACTGTTAATTCTTTGTAATTTTCGTACTCAGACTTGATATCAGATTCACCAATTGTAACTTTTTAGTCTCATAGGTCATTTTGGCCTTTCGAAGACGTTAATATAACATTTCATTTCATCTCTCTCTCTCTCTCTCTCTCTCTCTCTCTCTCTCTCTCTCTCTCTCTCTCTCTCTCTCTCTCTCTCTCTCTCTCTCTCTCTCTCTCTCTCTCTCTCTCTCGTCACGTTGCCTCCCTCCTCCCCCCCCCCCCCCCCCCCCCACCCCCGTCCCCCCTCCTCGCGTTGCCCTGTAGTCCTGCCCCCACATTCACGTACAGACAGGAGACAATGGAGTATATAGATGCTTACACTTACCTTGGAGTGGTTTTTAGCGGACCAACATTTTCATTAAGGAGGGAAGCAGAGACCAGATTGACTAGAGCCCATGCAGCATTGGGTAGACTGGAGAGGATGTGTTCGCAGGTTCAATTTCAGGAGCCTCGGACGAAGCTCTGGCTCTTTGACACTTTGGTGGCTTCTGCATCGCTCTATGGAGCTGAGCTATGGGGACCTTCATTGGATCATCACGGGAGGTCGGGTCGCACTGATGGATGGGGGACCATGGAGAAACCTCTGGTCTCTATGATCTCGCGGCCTATTAGAGCCAAGGCTTCAGTACCACGCGCCATTATCTGAGCAGAGCTAGCGGCCCCCCACTAGTGGTTGAGGCGCTCACCAGACCAGTCTCCTTTATACACTGCATGTGGGAACTTCCTAGAGACGGATATGCCCGCCTTGTACTTGAGTCCTCTCGACAGTTAGCCATGCAGGGAGTTACCGCATGTTGGTATAGGGAGATGGCATCATGGTTTCAGCATAGACAAACTGCCACCCTTCCAGTACTCACTCCAGCACCATCTCTCACTCTTACGTAGTCTGAGATCGCCGGGCTCATCCGCCAGGACCTGACTCAGCTAGACACCAGGAGGACATGGATACAGCCAGCACATGAGCTAGGCACGAAGATGGCTTTCTATAGAGAGTGCCTCCTCCAGCTATGGAGGACGGTTTTGTGAAGAGACCTAGCAGAGACTAGATTGACCAGAGCCCATTCGGCATTGGGTAGATTGGAGAGGATGTGTTCACAGGTTCAGTTTCAGGAGCCTCGGACGAAGCTCTAGCTCTTTTACTCTTTGGTGGCTTCTGCATTGCTCTCTCGAGTTGAGATTTGAGGGCCTTCATTGGATCATCACGGGAGGACAGGTCGCACTGATGGGTGGGGGGACATGGAGAAGCCCCCGGTCTCTATGATCTCGTGGCTCATTAGAGCCAAGGCTTGAGTACCACGTGCCATTTTAAGTAGAGCTGGCTGCCCCCCCACTAGTGGTTGAGGCGCTCACCAGATCTGTCTCCTTCATACACCGCATGTGGGAACTTCCCAGAGACAAATACGCCCGCCTTGCACTTCTGAGTCCTCTCGACAGTTAGCCATGCAGGGAGATACAACATGTTGGTATGGGGAGACGACATCATGGTTCCAAGCGCATGGGTTCAGTATAGACAGATTGCCCCCCTTCTAGTACTCATTGGATGCACCCTCCCTGACTCTTACACAATCCGAGATCACTTGGCTCATCCGCCAGGACTTGACTCAGCTAGACACCAGGAGGACATGGATACAGCCAGCACAGACGTTGGGCACGAAGATGGCTTTCTACAGAGAGCATCTTCTCCAGCTTACGACGGACGGTTTTGTGATGAGGCCCAGCTACATGGACACCCACTTGTCTCATGCGATACGGTGTGCTATTGGCCAAATACGCACATCTTTACACCAGCTGCGGATCGAGACTGGGAGATACAACGGAGTACCAGCAGAGGCCAGGACATGCCCCCTGTGTGACATGGAGCCTGAGACAGAGTTATACTACACATGCCACTGCCCCGTCTACTACGAGATACGAGGCCACTTCCACTACTTGTTCAGAGAGGGCTTTGGACCACTCTCCACAATTACGAGGTACGAGGATCAGAGATGCCTAGGTTTGTTTTTGCTCGTGCTGCGCAAACACAGAGAGAGCCTGATGAGAGGAGAGGCCAGCCAGTCTCAGAGACACCTCACAGACTTCTTTAGAGCAGATACTGGACACCCAACGGAGCTACTACCAGAGGAGATCTTGTCGCCTCACACCAGAGGCACACTGATCGATCGTGCGACTGAGTTGGGGAGATCCAGACGCCCACGACAGCGGAGGACAACACAGCACCGACGGAGGCTACATCCGAGGATTTGGATCACTTTGGTCCGACATGCACGACGCTCGGTCAGACTGCTGACCATGGAGGAGATTGATGAGATCTGCCAGCGACCAATGCTAGATCTCTTGTAACTTGTGATTTAGCTATCCGGGCTAGCTACTTAGTTCACGCCTACCAGCTTAGGATTTCATAGTATTTCATTTTGTCATATCATTTTGTTACTCTGACTTTATATCAGATTCACCACATTGTAATGCTATGGTCTCATAGGTCCTTTTGGCCTTTTGAAGATGTTAATATAACATTTCATTTCATTTCTCTCTCTCAGAGAGACAGATCACAAATTTCTTTAGAGTAGACACTGGAATCCTAGAGGAGCTACTACCACAACAAAGCCCGCACTCGCCTCGCGCCTGAGGCACGCCAATTGATCGAGCCAACATGCACGTCGTGTCACGAGGACGTGGCAATTGTTAACTATGTCACGAGGATGTGGCAACTGCTAACCTTAGTTGTTGGTTTCTTTCCAATGATTTTTGTTTTATTTTTGAGACCCTCTTTTTGAAGTTGCAAATGGTCGGACATTGTATAGCCAATGTGAACGGTAGTTTCACCCGCAGACGGGAAGTTGATCGGCACTGGAATTCGTATAGTAAGAGGATGTCTAGGCTCAATTCAAGATCATGTAGGTCCCCCGGTCGCACTTAGCAAGGTGGTGGATACTAGGAAGTGAACTCAATAAAGGCATAAAGCCAAGGTGGGGTCACCAAAGGAAAGTACCCGACAGTTGGGCCACATTGCATTTTTGGATGCGGTCTCAATGGAGATAGATGGTCAGAAGACCAGTGGGAGCCCAACGGAAGCATCTCCTAAAAATTAGGGACTGGCTATTTTGGACCATGAAATCTGTTGGGTCATTACCTCCAAAAGGACAAGGGGAACATTTTAGAACTCTAATGCAAAGTCAACTGGGCAATAGTTAGGAGATTTTTAAGCAGCAAGCACGAAACGGGAAATGGCATGTAAATGTGCCAAGTGGCACTCTTTGGTGGACTTTCCTCATGCAAGAAGAAGTGGCGCTGAATTTCTAGTTGGGAGGCTCATTTGCAAGCTCTTGCCACAGGTTAAGAGCTATTATGTGCAAGCTTTCCCTCTCATGTACAGTGTAGTGCAAGAAGTGACGTCCTGCACTCTCTACACTGCTGTCTCTCTCCCCTACGTGTAGTAATGTGATGCCCCACAAGAGGGCTCTTTATTTGACTCATGTACAGTTGTGTGGTTACATGCGTTTTTGCTGAGGCAAGAGCCTCTTTGAGCAGGAACAGGAGGAGCTAAATACGGTGAGGGTGATAACCTCACCATACAGGTGCGATTTCAGCGCTGGTTATGTGCTGTATTTGATTGTTTTTCAGCCATATGGATGCCAGAACCCTTGAGAATAGTGCCCCACTGCTAGAGGCCAGTTCAAGGACTGTTTAGGGCTGAAAATAGGGAAAAAACCAGTAAATACAACGAGCTGAATTTACTGTTTTTGGGCAGAAATCAGAGGGTTTATGCCAGTGGAAGTGAGTTCTAGTAGGAGAATTGGGTTCGAGCAAGTTTTGGGGTTGTTATGTTACCGAAATTTTGCCAAAACAGGTAGTATCTAGCTGGAAACAAGTAAAGAATTCCGGGGACTCTTCTTTGTAATCTACCCTCTTAAAGTATAAAGAAATACCAAAAGGGGCGCCAATTTTGGGGCCTACAGGTTGTCAGTGTCTGCTCGGAGCATTCTAGCTTCCGATCCGTGTGTGTGCATAAGTGTTAATTCCCGTCGCAAGTTACCTTTCTAAAGTGCTCTGTGTGTGTGTCTAAAGTAAAGAATTTCGGGTGAAAGCCAAAGCCTACTGCCCCACTGGCCGGTTTCAAGTTTCCGTTGCCAGGACATCAATCACTTTTTCCTCAAAGAGAGAGCCTCGATTGTTTTGGGTAAAGACACAAAGTACAGGAACCCAGGATTACACTATGGCTGACAAAGGGAAGGGCATTATCGAAGAGGGTTCCTCTTCGAAGGACAGACAGGAAATTCCTATGGTGTTCGAGATTCGCGGCTACGTCAGTCTGTACCTCCTGTTGATGTGAATGTCCCTCCGGTGCAGGGCTTTATGACTAGGCAACTCGAGGATGATGCGTTCAGGACTCAGTTAGTTGCCGCGGTGAATGTGTTTTTGCAACTGGTGCAGAACCTAAGGTTTATGGAGTTCTTGCAAGCGCCACCAGTGCTACAACAAAATAGGCAACCTACACTGCGAACAGAGCTTGTTGAGGCTCAAGCCCAAGTACTTCATGTGTCTCAGTAGGATAGGGAACACTCGCATGTTGTGGAGTCAGGGGCTCCAAGGACCAAAACAGGTTCCTCCCGTCCTTGAACAGGTGGTTAGAACGCCTATTCCACAGGTTATGCTAGTTCAGCCCGCCACCTTTCAGAGCCTGCATACTGTCTTAAATGGACAGGGAACTGGTTACCAGGCAATGCATCCAGTTTTTCCACCACCCACGATACATCCTGGGTATTTCGGGGGTGGATCTGTGTTCTAGAGTATGGCTGGTTATGCACTTGGAAGCCAGCTGTACATGCCAGGAACAATGTTTGGGGGTATGCAAGGCGTGATGCCAAACCCCATGTATGGTAGCATCGGCATGCAGCAAGGTTTTTAGAGCAACCATGGCCAGTTCGGGGTGCCGCAGCCAGATAGGGCACCTTTGATGCAAAATGTTAATGGCAAAGATGTGCCGATGATGCCTACTACAGTGCCCATGTTGCAGACTATTCCTTATGACAATTTGGGGGCACTGGAAATGCCGAAAGCTTACAAAGAAGGTGGTGCAGCTGTAAAGTTTAGCACCTTTAGTGTCTTCGAGGATAAAGCAAAGGCTCTCACTTTCCTCCAGCAGTTTGATAGAGCTTATGCAAGAGGGAATTTTACAGAGGCCTCTAAGGTCAGGAAAGCTGCCACTTTCTTGAAAGACAATGCGCTTACATGGTAGACGACATTGTTAATGCAAGGACAGGCACCCGCCACTTGGGTCTACTTCAAGCAAATGTTTGCATCTGCTTGGCTGTCAAATGAATTTGAAGCCGACGTCATGATAGATTGACACCAGCTTAATTTGGCTACATGCAAGAGCTTGCTGGAGTACAATCGAAGGTTTTGTAAAGCGTTACTCTCAGTGGCCTCCTACATATTTGTGCCATTGACAGAGCAGATAGAGAAGTACTCTTGTGAGCTGCCTAAAGGGCTTCGGGACTACTGTACCAAGAACAAAGTGGCTACCCTCACCCAGCTCATGGAAGATGCTAACACTGGTCTTGCCTCGTTGAAAGGAGAGGAAAGTGGGTTTATGAGCAATGAGAAAGTAGGGCAGTAAAAGAAAAATTCAGCGAAGAAGCCCTTTGTGAAAACGGCTCCTGAAGTGTCACAGGGGTCAAAAAAGGCCACCAAAGATAAGGATTCAGCTGGGACTTCTAGAGCACAGACAAAAAAAAAAAGGAAGCCTTTTGTGCGCAAGTCGCTTGAGGAAAAGAAGGTCCTAATGGCTGAAAATAAATGCTTTATATGTGAGCAGCCTGGTCACTTTGCTACCAATTGTCCACAAAGGAAAAGACTAGCTGACTCAGATGATAAAGAGGACCAGATGGGCAAGAATTCTAAACCCACGGTACGTTTGGTGCCAGATATGGTTGGTGGTAGGCCCAGTACAGATGCCAGCGAATTATGCAGAGCATGGGTTAAAGTTAGAGATCAGACGGCACTCATCTTCTTTGATCCAGGTGCCAAAGCAAGCTTTATCTCACCGGAGTTGGCTATGAAGCTGGGCATTAGAGCTGAAGAGATGGGGTACACAGCAGAGGCAAGGGTTGCATGTCCTGGCCACTCAGAGTGTGTTACTTCCATTATTGGAAAGCTGCATCTGCATATTCAGTCATATGTAGACACAAAAGAATATTATATCATGCCATTGGAAGGGTGCGATGCGCTACTTGGAATTCCGTGGATGTTCAGAGTACATGGCGTGCTGGGTGTCTTACGCAAGACGATCACCCTTCAGCATATGTTCCACTTCCAGATTATGGATGTGGAAGGCAAGAAGAATGTTGTGGCTGATGCGTTATCAAGGAAGCCACAAATTTCTGGTGTGTCAATTCCTTATCATCATGAGTTGGATGACATGAAGGAACAGTATGCTACTGATGAAGATTTTGCAAGGATCTTTGAATAGTTGCAAGAGGGGCAACATCATGAGCACTACCTCCTCAGAGATGGTTTTATGATGATGCTTGGCAGACTTTGTGTCACTAGGCCATTGCGACATAAGGTCATGGAAGATGTCCCGCCGTATGCAGGGCATCGTGGTATTGATGCGACAGTTAAAGCGGTAGAGACATTCTTCTATTGGCCTATCTTGAGGAGAGATGTGGATGCCTTTGTGCGAGCATGCATAATTTGCCAAAAGGTCAAGTTTGGTAGCTCCACTGGGTGTCCAGTGTCTGCTCTAAAGACATCTGTGATTTGAGAGAGAGAGAGAGAGAGAGAGAGAGAGAGAGAGAGAGAGAGAGAGGGATGGCCGAAGGCCGCCGGCCACACTAGTATGTATTATGATTACTTCAGTGCTCATTTTAGACAGTAGTCAGTAAGGTATCTTTTTTGTGATGTCATTGAGAGGTGGTTGCTTGCTTACTCTTTTTATATACGTTGCTCCAAAATTTAAGTGGTGGCTTTGTTGCATCAAGAAACAATATTCAAAATGCCATCTCACTTTGTGGTGCGCTGTCTAAAATCATGTCCTTTAGTTTGCATGAGTATGATTCTTTGAAATATATTATCCCTTTAAGCCATAGGTGATCCTGAGTTGTCATTCTTTCACATTGCAATCCTAAAATGGTATTTCAGAGACATCCATTTTCTCCTATGGATGTGCTTATGTGTATGCTTTATTGCAGATTGCAGGTTTTGCCATTGCTATCCTATTGTTTACACTGATGCAACAAGCACGGGCCTGGGAACTTGATTGTCCAGTGCCTTCAGTGCTGGCAAGCATGGAGTACAACCTTAAAGTTCCCTTCCCATTTGTGTGGTTGAGCATGATCCCCTTGATTGTATATACTTTTGTGGAGCTTGTGAGTTTGGAAACAACTTCTTCATTTGCAAGCTTTCTGCTGGTGTCTGTGGCCTGCTATGGCTTTGCCACTGGAGCTGTGGCACTTCTAGCAATGGTCACACAAATTATCCTGTATGCTGCTGCATCAATGCAGATTTTTGTAAAACTCAGGTAAGCTTCTTGTAACTGCCTCCTAGGGTCAATGGTTATGTTGCTAGCTGGTGGATAATGTTGTTCAAGCTTTTACAGTGCTTGGAACTCGCTGATCACAGGTGTAAGATTTGGATACAAAGGGCAAATGCTAAAATTCCTGTTTGGTTCTGGAATCAGATGAATGCTTTGTCCTCTACATGGGTAATTTACTGATTTGCATTTATAGCTTTACTGCTTATTTGAACATGTAAGCATACATGCATATGCACACTCATAAAGACAGAAATATGTGCATGCGCAGGCATGCATGTGTACACACGCACATGCACATGCACAAACACATATGCACTTTCTTTCCCCCCTGAATATGGCCTTATGTGTTTGTTACTTTAAAATCTCTCTCTCTCTCTCTCTCTCTCTCTGTGGCGTGGCTGCCCTGACCTGCTGCACGCTGCCTGCCTTGACCTGCTGCGTGCCTAGCTGCTGGCCCTGCTGACGCACTGCCTGCCCTGCTGCGCACTGCTGGTGCAACCCCGCCCCGCCCTCGTGCTGTCCATGCAACCCCGCCTCCCCCTCGCGCTGCCTCTGCAACCCCGCCTCGCCCTCATGCTGCCTCTACAGTGCCCCCCCCCCCCCCCCCCCCCCCCCCCCCCCCCCCTAGTCCCCCCCCCCTAGCGCTTTCTCTCTCTGTTGCCTCCTGCCCACACCCTCCCCCCCCCGCAAGTACAGCAGAAATTGGTGAATGGCAAAATTTGCAGAAATTGCATAAAGCGGGCTTTTGGTGTAATTTGCAGAAATTGCAGGAAATGTACGCCATGTATGCTTAATGTGGGAGAACATGTATGCATAATACAGAAGCACTTGTGCGTGTAGGTCTCCTTCTGCCGCAAAATTTCCTCTCGTTTTTGGCAACGACCAAACATGAGGAAGCAGAATGATAAGCCCGACCCCTTAGAAGATGCTATTCAAAAGTGCAAAGAGGAAATGGCCAAAACCATTAACAAGATCAACCGCCACCTATTAGGGACAATAAAAATGCTTGGAGATCGCGTTTTGGCCCAAGAAAGCAAGATCACTGCAATGGGAGATCGTGTGACGGCACAAGACGAAGAGATTGCGTCACTCAAGAAGGAGCTCGCTGAGGTACGATCATGAAACACGCTTGAAGAGGAAAAATTTCAACCCTCTGTAATAGAAGAACTCAACACAATCAAAGAGCAAGTGCGAGCAACATAAAGAAATGGCGAATTCTTAGGTGGACGTTATTAAACAGAAAGCAGATGAGGCTGAGAAATAGATTGAGGTTGCCAACATCCACACCCACCATTATCAACCTGACACTAGAGGAGGAGCAAAGAAGACGTGTACGCTATCTACATGTGAGAATTTGCAGCCTTAAAGACAAAGATAATGTAGACGAAGAGGTAAAAGAACTCATGGCTTTGATTGGGTTTCATGAGCCGATGCATTCAAGACCTTGGTGAGTGGGCAACAAGAAAAATGGGAGCAAGGGGGAAACCTCGAAAGAAATGGCACTTATCCTTCGTTTTCCCTCCTTGGAAGCGAAGGACTTTTTGAAGAAGAGACCAACTCTTAAGAAGATGGGTATCTTTCTCGGGGATTACCTTACCATCTCACAGGTCGCCCATATGCAGGAGGTAATGCCAGAGATTAGAGCGGCAAGAGAAAAAGGTAAGATTGCTTTTTACCGAGATGAAAGAGTGGTGATATTGGAGCCACGCTCCACATGACGATGTGAGGCCTATGGGACAACACTTAAAGTTGCTACCTAGAATTGTAATGGATCTATGCGTCTTGTTGTGGGTGCTTTTTAGGAGAGTTTTACTAGGAGAGACATTATCTTCTACTCTGAGACACATCAGGCCCTTGGGCAGTCTATGCCTCACATTAGTGGATACAAATGAGAGACAGCCTGTAGACAGGAGATACGATTAGAGCACAGAGGGCGTGGCTCAGGAGGAGTGGCAGTGTTATTGGGGGAGTAGCTGTAACCATTGATACATATAGCCCGCAGGAATGAGCAAGCTAGGTACATGTGGGTGAGATTGAGAGCAGAGACTGGCAGATTGCTATTTGCTACTATCCCCCGAGTACGTCAATATATGCACCACCCAAAGGACAGTCCCTCTTCTTTTGGATGATGACATATGGGAATTCTCTAGAGATGGTGACATTATCATTCTAGGGGATGACATTATCATTCTAGGGGACTTCAATGGTAGGACTGCCCATCATCAGACAATATTTTATGATACTTCAGAGGAGATGTTGAGAGAGCTGGATGTTGCAGAGACAGGCCTATCCAGACTATCATAGAATGGGGAGCATACTGAGTATGGACAGCACTTGATAGACATGGGGATTGCACATGGATTGGCCATCTTGAATGGCCTACAGAAATTTCCCGTTGCGGGAGGTTTCACATGCTTTCCACACAGACATGGAGCTAGCACAGTGGATTATGTCATCACAACCAAGCCTCATCTCTAGTATCCAGGATCTCATAGTTGGGCCCAGACCTGTTGGGGTGATTACGTGATGCACCAGCAGAGACATACCCACACACCCAGCCTGAGCAGAGACGTCGTTCTGGGAGCATGCCTCAGAACAATTGGTATGATGAGGAATGCCGCCAGACTAGAGCTAGACTTCAGAGGGAGGGGCTTTTGGGGGATGTCACTCACAGAGAGTCACAGACTGACTTCCGACACCTAGTACGGCAGAAGAAGAGGGCATTTTTGGCTCGACTAGAGCATGATCTATACCAGCTATTCTTGAGTCAGGACTCACGTGAGGCATGGTGGCTCTTTCATGACAACCCCCCCCCCCGCCCTCCTTGCCATTACCTCTAAAGAGACTTGGGGTCAGTACGCATCATCTTTGTACACAGTTTCTGGACAGCCGCCCCTTCTCGATCCATGCCCATGCACATGTGCTTTTTCACGGCTCAGATGGTGAAGAAGGCCATTGACAGGATGAGGACTGGGAGAGCATATGATCATGATGGCTTAGTGGTTGAACATTTCATACATTCCAGAGATCTACTAGCAGAGCTTCTAACAGTTATGTTTAACCATGCCATGTGTGAGGGCTTGCTTGATACTTGGAGCCTATCTATGATTGTACCTATCTTCAAGTCAGGAGACCCTATGGAGCCTGGGAATTATCGGACTATCATGATTGGACACACATTGGCACGGTTGTACGCATCCATTCTTGAGTAGCAGCAGAGTAGATGGGCAGAGAGGGAGGGAATGCGTGCAGCTGGGCAGGCAGGGTTCAGGAGAAGTTTTTCTACTCTTAACCATATCTTGACAATCAGGGCCATCATCGAGGAGGGCAGCTTTGTGGACTTCCGCAAAGCATTTGACACAGTACCTAGAGCTAGATTGATACGCAGACTACAGGAGATGGGAGTACCCACAAAGCTCATTTGGGGGATCATGGCATTGTACAGATCAGTAGTAGGGCATGTACGCACCTCAGAGGGTCTATCTACACCGGTTCACTCCACTATTGTGGTGAAGCAAGGCTGCCTGCTCTCTCCTACTCTATCTGGTATGTATGTGGATGAGGTTTCTGACTACATTGAGAGAGATTGGGATAGAGGTGCACCGCTGACAGGGACATGGATTCTGCTATTGTTATATGCTGATGATATTGTGTTGATCTCCGACTCTCCGGAGGGGATGCAACGTCACTTGAATGCTTTGCATAGGTTTGCCCATGAAGGTGGTTTGTCTGTTAACCTTGACAGTGGAGTATATAGATGCTTATACATACCTTGGAGTGGTTTTTAGTGGACCAGCTTTTTCATTGAGGAGAGCAGCAGAGACTAGTTCTCCAGCCTATGGAGGATGGTTTTGTGACGAGGCCCAGATACATGGACACCCACTTGTCTCATAGGATACGGTGTGCTATTGGCCAGATACACACATCTTCACTCCAGCTGCGGATCAAGATTGGGAGATACAACGGAGTGCTAGCAGAGGCCAGGACATGCCCCCTGTGTGACATGGAGCCTGAGACAGAGTTGCACTACACATGCCACTGTCCCGTCTATTACGAGATACGAGGCTGCTTCCATTGCTCGTTTAGAGAGGGCTTTGGACCACTCTCCAAAGTCATGAGGTACGAGGATCAGAGTTTCCTGGGTTTGTTTCTACTCGAGCTGTGCAGACACAGAGAGAGCGTGATGAGAGGAGAGGCCAGCTAGTCCCAGAGACACATCACAGACTTCTTTAGAGCAGACATTGGACACCTGGAGGAGCTACTACCATAGCAGAGCTTGTCGCCTCACACCATAGGCACACTGATCAACCGAGCGACTGAGCTGGGGAGATTTAGACGACCACGGCTGCGGAGGACTACACAACATCGACGGAGGGTACATCAGAGGATTCGGATCACCTTGGCCCAACATGCACGACGCCTGGTCAGACTGCTGACCATGGAGGAGATTGATGAGATCCGCCAGCGACCGATGCTGGATCTCTTGTGACTTGTGATTTAGTTATCCCAACTAGCTGCTTAGTTCACACCTACCAGTTTAGGATTCCACAATATTTTATTTTATTTTGTCATTTTGTCATTTTGTTACTCTGACTTTGTATTAGATCCACCCCATCGTAACGCTCTGGTCTCATAGGTCAATTTGGCCTTTTGAAGATGTTAATATAACATTTCATTTCATTTCTGTCTCTCTCTTTCACATATGGTCAGGAGATTGTAGAGTATACAGATGCATACACTTACCTTGGGGTTGTCTTCACTGGGCCGAGGTTTTCTTTGGGGAGAGCAGCAGAGACTAGACTGACTAGAGCTTTTGCGGCCTTGGGAGGCTTGGAGAGGATGTGTGTTCGCAGGTTCAGTTCCAGGAACTTCTTAGATCTCAATCTCTTAGATCTCCTAACATATACAGTTTCATTTTCTTATTAAGTCTCTGGCCAGTATACCATCAAACCCCACCCTCAAAGGATGTTTGGGTAGTGTGACTGTTGTCCGCTGGGGGTGAACTGAGCTCTGCCTAGTCTCCTCAACTCAACCAACTCACAAGTCGCTACCAGCATTTACCGAAGTAGTGCTGTTGATTGCTCCAAGAGATAGCACCAAAACTGAGGCCAAAGGAATAAATTGTGGGTATCCGGATCATTCTCAACTCTCAAATACTCCACCCTCAAGGAAGTAGGGTATCTGCACCTCCGGTCACGTACCACTTGCCGAAATCTCCAAGTCGCTACACGAAGTCCAGATGCACACAACTGAGGCTATTGAGATGTCAGCTGTCTGGTGATGAGGATCCATAGAAAATTGCAACAACCAGCATGTGTCATGAGTGAACTGCAGACTACATTTGAGAGTGAAACTTGCTTTTGATCTTCCTATGTTTGGAACATTTCCTGAGAAAGTAGCACCCTACTCTCAGAGTGAATCGGAAGATACATGCAACAGAAAAGTGCACACGTCAATACTGAGACTGTAGCTAATATGGTCAGATCAAGAGACCCTGCTCCCAAGCTCTGCAAGAGAAGAAGGGGCTTTAGAAAGCCACCGAAGAGATTGTCAATCCTATCTGCTATATGTGGAACCATAAGATCTGGAAATAGTGCGCGCAAAACTGACTCCCAAGCTGGCTTCACATCCTCCTCTGAAGACAGAACATCTGGACCATGGATAACTTCTATAACTCTCCAACAGTTTCGTTTGTGCAACTGGATCACCTAAGATAGGTGACTACGATAAGAAAAACAGACTCAAAGAGGAGAAAGTGTCAGAGTTGAAGAGCTTATGAGCATTGTTGCTGGAGGCCAAGCAAGATGAGCATTGTTGCTGGAGGCCAAGCAAGCCTCGCATCATCACTCCAAGTTTCGAACTCCATGGCATGTGGCATTCGCCATAATCCTCAATAATTCATTGCAGTCGCAAGACAAAAACACCATGCTAAATCTGGCCGTATCTGCATTTCAAGTTTTAGCACTGGAATGAAGATTGTATAGCATTCTCGTCCTAGCCCATCTGTTCCAAACCATATGCATTGTGTGTTATATTGACCAAAACTTTATCCTGGTGACCCATGCAGAAATTATAAAACCCAGAGCAGCACATCCTGTTCTTATATATCATCGTCTTATTTGGACTTTTAGGTCCCTTGAGATGGGCATAAGATGCACATCATACTTGTTCACTTTTGAATGTCTAAATTTATGTATTACATGTTTTGCACATAAATTTGCATACTTAATGTATTTTCCAGACAAATTCTTCTACTGAATGACAATTTTGTTTGCCTTCTTCAAGACCTAATAAGTTCAGGCTTGTTATGGCAGGTATTTGGCAGCATTAGAAATAGGCCATTATTGACGGTCATGCTGCTGTCTATATTGCTGGTCTTCTTCGTACATCCTGCACTGGGACTAATAGTCCTGGTGCTCTTGCATACATGCAACTGCTATATGGCTTTGTGCAGGTAACTTATAGTGAACTCTCAGAGCTAACTCTTTTGTTTTAAATTTTTTGTACAAGTTAACGAAGGGTTGTCATGACACATGTAACAGTTGTTTGGCGACTTGCTCTCGCAGCCAACAACAGAACAGTTTCGTGCCAAGCCCTGGGCAGGCTCTAGACAAGCAAATGGATCCAACAAAGGTGGATAACGAGCAGATTGCTAGTCCAAAGACCGTGATCACATTCAAAGACGCGCAGCTAGAGAGTTTCAATTACAGTCATGGCTTGCTTCTTCTTCATCTAATTGCAACTGCTATGCTGGTTCCTTCTCTTGTTGCGTGGGGTCAGGTTAGTTGTGTTGAAAACTTGCTGCATCACCTCAAACATTTGTTGCTGAGTTGAAGGGCGGTCATTCCATTCCTTTGTGTTTTGCATTTTCAATATAGAAATTTACCAAAAAACCCCTGAAATTTTGGAAGTTCTCAAAATACCCCTCATATTTCAAACGTTCCCTTGTATCAGTTTTGGGATGGAGTACCCCAATTTTTGCATAGTCTAGTCTTTTTGACAGTAGAGAACTCTCTTAAGTGTCTTAAGACAACTATTCACTGTTGAGCTCACAACTAGAGGCATTTGTTTCTAAAACTAATGAACGATTTCATCGACTATTCACCGTTGAGCTCACAACTAGAGGCATTTGTTTCTAAAACTAATGAACGATTTCATTGACTATTCACCGTTAGCTTACAAATAGAGGCATTTGTTTTTAAAAATAGTGAACGTTTTTATCTTGAGAGCCCAGAATATCATCTAAAACCCTAGTTCTATCATCTTGTGATGAAGAACCAAACGAGTTGCAAAAACAATTCGTCTTTGGAGATGTTTGCGAGGATAATGAGATTATTTTGGGAATTTTGCAAAACTTGAAGGGCAGTTTGGGGAATTATATCAAAATATGAGGGGTAGATTGGGACTTTTTGGAAATTCAGGGATATACTGGGAATTTCCACAAAATTCTAGGGGTTTGGTAATTTTCCCTTTTCAATATCAGCCTTGGAATCACAAGATAAGTACAGACACAATGAACTATAGATACTATGTCCTGCATCAAGAAACAGCTCCGCTCCCTTCTGTAGCGAGACTCCTATTGAATTGATAGTAGTTCATTCCTTTTAAGGGTGCAAAATCTTGGATCCTTGATTTCTGAAGTCATTCATCATTCTGCTCAAGCACAAGGTTGCTACTGCCGCCAATAGCCTACCGATTCAGTTTTGCATTAGGGAAAGTTCCTGTAGCACATCTATTTGAACCACAACTTTTAGTGAGATAAAGCTGTCCGAGTGTACGATTGTTGAGTTCTGTGTGTGTGCAACTTTTGCCTACTTGTTTCGCGTGCAAAGTCGCATTTACAATAGCTTTCTTCTAGTAGCTTCTCATGTCTTCGCCAATTCTCATAGCTAAAATAACAGAATGAGTTTGCTGGCTTCTGTTGTCCGCTTCTGAAGTCTTTATTTGAAGTGTAATTCTTGCAATATGAGAGCTCTTTTATATGAAGGCTCTCAAAGTGAGACATTTTGCTCCTTTGAAATAGCTATCATTGATGTAATGCATCTTTTTTTTTGAATAAAACAAGTGGTGATAAGACTCTTTATCAATGTTTCTCATTGAATTTTTTCCTTTCCTTGCAGAGGTTGGGAATGGACAAGAGTCTGCCATGGTTTCTTGATGCGTCTCTTTCTTTCGGCATTGTTCTTCATGGTTTCTTTGGGAGCAAATTAGATATCAACATCCCCTTGGTTCCACTACCTACTGCATCCAATAGCGATTCTGGGTTAAGTTTTGTATATGCTCTTGCTGGCCTGTATTCATATTTAGCTGGGTTGGCTTTAGCGCCCTACAGAGTATTCTATGCCTTGGCTTTCATTGGCGTGTTGACTGTAATACTTAGAATTTTGGAGAGAAGAGGTAGAACAAAGGGTGACTATTGTTCAAAACGTCGTCACTTTCATAGACATTGAGGTTTCTTAGGTACACCTGGGCTTTTGAAATTCAAGGAGGTTTTACCTGAGCCGAGCTATTGAGATTTGACTTCATGGGGGGAGTGCCAGTTAATTGTGCAATTGATGCACTTCCAAGTTCCCACTCCCAACGACTACATCCCTTGGATTGACAATTCTCTTTGAGGTCATCACTAGGCCCGCTCTTGTAAATAGTTGTTCAAAGGAGATGGAGCATCTTGATCTATTTTTCCATCTCTTTTCAGTATTCTTGTCAGGGGCCACGGTACCAATGCAGCGCTGCGCACTTACCCTCTCATGGTGTCATGGGAGCGGATCCCATATCCCCCGACAACGGCCCAGATGTTATCACCCCTTCGATAGGTCTACTAATGGCACATATTCATTTTACAATAGCTCTTGTAAAGGAATACATGATATGATTAGAGTGATTTTAGAAGTATCTGTTTGGTTGAGCCGTTCAAGGCTTTTGGCCTTTCCTGGTACAAGAGTTTGTGCCAGAAAATTGTGGACAGAATGTGATGATTGTATGACAACACAGCCCATTTTTTATTGTAATTCAATGCTAAGGTCAATTGGTTTTGAGTTCTTGGATCAGTTTGTAGTGACATAATCTGGAAGCATGCAGGCCTTGTCTCTCTCCCCTACCCCCTCCCCAAACCCACCCACACACACACACACACACACACACACACACACACACACACACACACACACACACAATATACATGCTTGCATACATACATACATGCATTTTGGAACTTGTAATTTTTTCTTTGACATTTTCTAAAACCTGAAATGAGATGTTAACTGTCATTTTGATATGGCTCTTGGATTAGTTGGGTTTTTTTGAGGTTAATTATGGCTCCTAGTCCTGTCCCTCTATAAACTGGTCATACACTTGCATAAAGTTTTTTTTGCTAATACATAATAAGGTAAAGGACTGAATGAACTATTCTCTCTATATCATGTCTTGGATACATACAAATAAATTCATGTAGGAATCTAGGTTTACAAATAAACAGAGAATAGGAAGGGGAGAACAAGTGGTGCTCACTCTTTGATGATAGAAAATGCAAGAATTGAATGTCCCTTTTTAATACAATTCCGAGATATGGTGAGCAGATCTTATGGCTTTGATGAAGGCACTTGGTTATGCTTGTGCTCTTACTTCACAGCACTACTTTGTGTGCTAGGAGCTAAGAAGGTTTTTCTAAGGCTTTATGTTGAGCCACACATATCTTGTTCTCGTTAGATTGGTACCCACTTGTTTTTCTTCACAAAAGGACCCAGGTTGATATTGTTTATGACATGTTATAATTTTCGTGCAAAGGGATTGTTTTGCTCAGAAAAATTAAAATCTTTAAATCAATTTGTTTTGTCGTAGCAACGTTGTTCAAAAAATAATTTGAGATTGATATAATGCTAGAATGAAAAAATAAAAAAAATTTCTAGGTCCATTAATTGTTTTAGGTTGAGGCACTTTCAAGGTAAGATAGCAACTAATTTAAACACCTCTAAACAAGGATAGGGCTCCATTTCAAAGCTTCAAAATTATTAGACTCACTACAGCTTTACTTGGTTTAAACTTTAGGAGTTTGGAGTATAACTTAAAAAGTGTTTGTTAAAGCAATGTCTAATGAAGTGGAACGAAAAGAGAGTCACATTCTCAAGGGTTCCAATTTTTCTTTAAAGTATAAGTTCATCTTCTTTTTATTATCAAAATCTACCAAGATGTCATTTCTTGTCTTCATCTTCATAAGAAGGCCATCATCCCCTTTGATGGGTATGTCATAAAATGGTTGAGAAAAAGAATTACTTGATTTTCTTGGTTGATCATTTAAAAGCCGATGTCCAATTTTTTGAAATTTTATTAAGAGTATCTCCTCCTTTTCATTAGATTTCAATGTTTTTGAACATTTTCTTCCAAAGACCCAAGTTGCAAAAAAAAAGGTTCCATGATGGTCTCAACCTAAAACAATTATAAAATCTAGTAGTTTTTTTAATATTTTCATATCCCTTTTTGAGAGAAGATGCTACGATTATAGAAGACAATATAAAGCGTTCTCTTTGCAAAAAAAACATACCTAACCCATAACCAATATCATCATAGCATCCTTTTGTAAAAAAACCAGTGGTACTAGTCTCAATAGAACAATGTATGTATGGCTCCACAAAAAGCCTTAGAAAAAATGCTATAAATACTATCCATCAAAGTAGTACGATGAAGTTAGAGCATCAAGCACTTCTTACAGATAGCCAAGTGCCTTCAATAAAGCCACATAGAGTGGCCCCTATCCTCTTTCTTTGCGAAGCAAAGGATACATACATGCTCTTTCTCTTGGTGGATGTGAACAATCAAGAGCATACTGTCCCTCTTTCCCAAAATTTTAGCTCTGCCTCTTTCTTCTCTTGGCTTCCCTCGATCCATAACAGATAGCCACAATGGCTACATTGGCTTAGACAAATCCTACATCAAGGACCTGCACTTGAAATCATGTACAACATTTGAGCAAGTCACTACAGAAGCTTTGTATCTACTTGACAATTGTAAGGCTTACAGAGAGGTGACAGAAGATATAAACAACTCTGCCTCTTCTAATTCCTATATTTTCATATCAACAAAGAGAAGCGAGCACCAATTGCCCCTTCTTATTCTTTGTTTATTTATAAGCCTTAATTTCTACATGAATTTATTTGTATGCAACACTAAGATGATACTGAATAGTTTAGTCAACCCTTTACCTTATTTTCAATGAGCACGTGCATGTGCAAATTTTGAACTAGTGAAACAAATGAAAGAAGAACAGGCTAAGTGTGTAAGAAACCCTCACTTTTAAATAGAGGCTGCAGGAAATACATTCATATATCCTCCTTCTCGCTATGCTAGGTGTTGGGGTATAGGCGCCCGTGCCTTGCGCGGCCGCCCAGAGTCTGGGCGCCCACTGACTTGTATACCTTATACATAGCATAAGTGTATAGGGGGCTGCTCACTCTTTGAGTCTCCCCACCCATATCTGTGTGTCATGTGTCTCCTTCTCTCTCTCACTCTCCGTCTATGGTGCTCTCCGATCCCCTTCAATTGGTTTCAGAGCGACAGGTGTGAGAGCGTAGATGGACGGCTTCACGATGAACTCGTCGGCTATGGCGGAGAGGTCACAGATCTGAGCAAAGAAATAGAGGAGGCTTGTGGACAACCATACAGAGGCTTGCAAGAGAGCTCTCAGGAGCTTCCTAGTGCTCACAGATCAGTCCACAGTTCCTCTACAGATCAGCCCACTGTGTACATCATTTTCCCTCTTCTCGGCAAGCTTTGCAACGGCTACATCGGCGACAGATTGGAGCTTGGAGCTTCCATAGACATGGAAGCATTGTGAGATTGATGCATTCAGCTCACGCATCGAGGTGGGAAGTGAGTTTGAGCCTTTCTATAAGCTAAAAGAAGCACAAAAGAAAGTTGTTCAATTTTTGATAGGTCGACAGTAGTCCATTGTTTTGCTTATAACTTGAGCTACACAGCTCCGATTCCAAAATATTTTGGTTCAAAACAGAGCTGGCTTCAAGCTCTACGACTTTGTAGAAGGAATCGTTTTCTGATTCGGAGTGCAGGTGGGTCTGAAATTAAAAACACAGAGACTGTTTTTCAGGACAGTTTTGGGCTCTGTTGTTTTCTTTGCTGCAGACAGCTTACCCGTGCACACTGCAGGTAGCAGGCACATAGAGGTGTTACAAGATCGGGTTTGACTCCCAGGTACAGGTTGAGTCTAGTACTCCCATAGGTGTTGCCAGTTGCAGTTTAGTGGTTCTTCTGCAGTGTTGTGGCTTGCATACATGGTCTTTGAGCGGGTAATGCTCTATGTATGCTTATGTGGTGAGCAGTAGATCTTGTGAGCAAGTGCAGAGGTTGGTTGTGGATGACATGTATGGTCACCTGTGGTACTCTTTGTGAGCATTTTTTGGACACAGGTTTGCAGAGCTTATGCATGTATGTTGAGTGTAGTTTGATGCGCATTGATTGCTCATTGTATTGAGCTTGCAGGACAATGGTTATTTTGTGTTGATAGCCATTGTGCGTCAAAACTATGGCGTAATTTTCCCAGGAGTTTTATGCGCATCATTTATGCGATCTAGGTAGAGATTGTGGGTTGCACTCAACATTTGCGTGTGGTGTTCTCTACAGGTGGGAGATTTGTGCGTGTGTATGCATCGATACTGCACAGTGTGGGCTTGGTGATTAGCTCACGGTTTGACAGGTGTACAGTTATCTTGACACACTCACAAGAGTGAATATTGTGATGTATGCTTGTGTGGCTACGAGCTAGGTAGCCGTATTCGAGTCATATTGACTTGTGATTTTGTGCAAGGTTTTGCACGGTTATTGGTGCAATTTTGCATTAGGTTTTGAGCCATATTTGCAGACTTTTGTTGATGCAATTCGAGCCAGTTTAGGGCTGATGTGGTTGACATTTTACTACTCATTGTTGGTTGCTCTTTTGCGAGCATTATGACTGATTTTTCATTTGACTTCCAGCGTTATGGTCTGACACAGTTTGATGGTGCAGATTTTGTTGCTTGGAAGGAGCATATGCTTGTTGCATTGGCAGATTTGGGGCAGGATAAACCCTTACATGGTTTATCGGCGAAGCCCAAGTCTATGCGTGATGATGATTGATAGGATCTTGATGAGTTAGTCATGTCTACGATTCGTTTGCATCTGGTTGAGTCTGTTTACTGGCAGGCTCGAGGGAGACTACAACTCATGCTTTATGGCAGAGTTTACATGCTATGTATGCGGCATCCATGTCTACAGGGGAGTCTAGTCCCACTTCTATGTCCATGGGAGAGATTGGTCCCACACGCAAGTCTCGACGGCATAGAGACTTGACATGTTGGCATTGTGGACATAGAGGGCACATTAGGCGTCGATGTTTCAGGCGTTTGAGACAACGGAGGCGACAGATGTGTGATGCAGATTTGGGCATGATAGATGCTAGTGAGATCAGTACGGTGGTTACTGAGTATGCTTGTGACGGCGATGTCACATTTACATCTAGCTTTTCTTCAGACAATCTTATGTCTACGGATTGCACATTGTCTTCACATTGGTTACTAGATTCAGATGCTACTTTCCATGTCACGTCGCATCGTGAGTGGTTTAGCACGTTTTCTAGTGGGAGACTTGATTGTGTGCACATGGCTGATGGTGTTGTGTATGACATTGAGGGTGCACGAGACGTATGTTTGTCCTTGCCCAGTGGTATGAGATTTACCCTGCGTCATGTGCGTTATGTGCCAGATCTGAGATGGGATTTGATCTCAGTCAGACAGTTACGGGATAGTGGATGTCGGGTATCGCTGATTGAGCAATTTTTTGCGTTGCATTTGGGTTCGCTAGTGATTGCGAGAGGTGCTATAGTTGGCACATGGTACCCATTGCACGTAGTACTGGTGCGAGATGGTCGAGTCTCAATCTTGTTATAGCCATACAGAGAGCGAGAGACCCAGACAATCTCTTTTGCTCATGGGTTGCAGGGTGCTTTGCATGGAGTGCAGAGTAGTGAGCTCGTTGTGCACACAGTTGGGGCACGACTTGAGCAGTCACATAGAGAGGTGACAGAGTCAGACATGCATGCTTTGCTAGTGACTGAGCAAAGCAGAGAGTCAGTTGTGCGAGATACTCCTATGCAGGATAGACAGGTAGAGCGGTCTTGCTCTAGTGAGTCACGACAAGAGGACGTTGTGCAAGAGTCTATGCATACGGAGTTAGAGCTTGAGAGCTCTAGTGAGTCACAGCAGATTGAGTGGTCATGTTTGCAGTGGATGATTGCAGAGGAGGCTGAGATGTCAGCGATTATGCAGTCATTCCTTTCTATGCTTGACAGTGAGCATGGAAATATAGTTGTGCAGCATATGTCTTCCAGCGGACACCTAGAGCAGCTGGTTTGCTCTGAGGTTGCACGACAGGTTGATGCGTCTTTTGCGGACAGTCAGTAGATGCATGTGGTTGACACGCCTTGTCAGTCAGAGATGCCTAATGCCAGGGATATATATGTTGATGCATGCTCCGTAGAGCTAGCAGGGTCCGCTAGCATTGCATCGGCATTCGGTGGTCTCATGTATGAGATGCTGATCTTGAGACCGGATATTGCAGCTGCAGTGGGAGCATTTGCAGTTGGGGTTGTCAGTTGTTTGTTGACTGATGATGGCATAGTGCACGAGGGAGATATGCAGGTATTGCGTACATACTTGCAGTACGTGTGCGGTACGTCTAGTGGTGTATGGACTTACATGGGAGCAGGACAACCGGATGTACACGATCACAACTAGCCAGTGGGAATCGGTTGAGAGCGATTTTCTCTCGCCTTTTGTAGTCTTTAGACTAGCTTCCCTTGCTTAAAGGCACAATCGCCTTTAAGTGGGAGGTTGTTGGGGTATAGACACCTGTGCCTTGCCCGGCCACCCAGAGTCTGGGCGCCCACTGACTTGTATACCTTATACATAGCATAAGTGTATAGGGGGCTGCTCACTCTTTGAGTCTCCCCACCCATATCTGTGTGTCGTGTGTCTCCTTCTCTCTCTCACTCTCCGTCTATGGTGCTCTCCGATCCCCTTCACTAGGTCCCAACATGTCCATGCTATTGCTAGTAATCTCTAGCCTCCAATGTGATCCATTGGCCCCTATTAGAGAAGTCATCTCCATAGCACACATGGAGCCATAGCCACCTCATGTTAAATAAAGGCCGTGATAATCAAGACTAGAGAAGAAGGTAGTCACACAGAGAATCAAAGTTTGGGAGTGAGTTAGCATACCCCATGAAGCAATAGCCCATGGATGAAAGAGGAGAGGTGCTAGTATTAAGTCGTCTCAAATATGTAGGGCGTTGATGTCATCCCATGTAGAGGGAAAAGAGAAGAAGACCCCATAAGGGATGACCATAGCTTGGCTCAGAAAGGAAGGCAGTCTTATGTCCCTGAGGAGGGTAGGAAATTAATGGCTATCCCAAAACCCAAGTCCAATTAAATGAAATCAACCACCAAGCTAAGAAGGGGTAGGTTCTTACTAAGTTTGGGCCCCTTGGATCAAGTAAACCCACAACAGGGATTTTTCACCAGTTGCTAGTTAGTCCCTCGTTTCCAGACACATGAGTATGATTCAAATAGGCCCATTCTTGACAAGCTCATTTACCAAAGTTTGACAGGTAGTTAGTATTACAAAACAACAAATTGTGTTTTAGAACACAACAAAACACTCATTAAAGAATAAAAGCTAGTGCACTTCCTAAGATCGCTCGCCTAAGACCTTACCGGTGTCTTCATGCCCCCATAACATTGCTTATGGAATAATATTTGTGTGGTTCATATTTTGAACTTAATGCAACACTGAAGCTTGTGCGCTGTGGACTCCAAAGAAGCCCAACTCCTTGCTTTTGATCATAATAGAAATATGGGATAAGTACACTCAACATCACATCAACAAATTAGCAATCTCCAACACCATTTAACTTAGTTAGTGATAGATCATGCTTTTCCACAATTACTCATAGATAGTTGCATATGTGGCAAGAATCACCAAGTGATTCACCAAGCTCCAAGGGGAAAGACTTATAATGTTACTTGGCCTATGCAAAGACAATGTAAAGCCCTCTTTCTTCTTTAGGGTCACAAAAATGATATCGTCTAGAGTGTAGTAGAAGTAAGGCATATGCAGACATGCCATGTCCTTCCTAAAAGGGGGCTCATGACTAGGAATCTTCTCAAATGCATTGAAAGGGCCAACACAGTGCTTGCCACTAGTTTGCAAGACAATATGCTATAATTTGTGTGCATTTGGTAGCAAAGCATCTAGAAGATTCTAAAGTTTTTTCCATTTTCCTGGTAGTTCCTCTCTTTAGATCTTCTTCTTACCCAAACTATCCAAAAGACATGAGTAACATCCCTCACATTTCTTGAGTATCAGCCTCATCTGGTATGTTGCATTGAAATGTACTCAATGGGTGCATCTTGAAACCACCTCTGTTGAGGCCTTCATGCCACTCCATAGACATTCCAAGGCCTTCTTGGTGTATCAGATATAGGAAAAATACTTGCAATCTTGGTCCCTAAGATGATTGCGATACCAATCACGGCTGAAATTTTTGGATGTCAATCACCTTCATGTCCAAGATTCTATTTTGGTATCAACCCTACTATTCTAGTATCAACCCTACTGGTCGATACCAAAATCAGACCTACTAGAGTAAATAGTGACCATATGATTAGCAAACAATGCCTCAGTAGTAGTAAGATGCACATAATGAGTTTTGAAATTGAGTATTATAGAGGACTAAATATTACAACATCCCCACAAACATCATTAGTGCCAAACAATCAGTGTAAAACTCTATCAAAATATGCTCTCTCTCTCTCTCTCTCTCTCTCTCTCTCTCTCACACACACACACACACACACACACACACACACACACACACACACACACACACACACACACACACACACACACACACACACACACAGTAGTACTTTTCTCTCTCTGTATATTACCTAAAACCACTATGCTCTAAATCACACCTAGGTCATTTTACACATAGTGACCCGCTCTATTAAAAACGCCCCCGAACTCCTTTTTTTGGATATAATTCCACTTAAGCTATAGTAAAAAAAATGCCCATTTTTCGGGGCTACATTGGAATAGAATGCACCGTGGGATGTTACCCCTAAAGGGTTATAATTACAACACCATAAATGTGGGTAGTTAAGCTGGCTGCGGCGGTAAGTGGCTTAAATCGCACTCTACACGCACTGTCTCTTCCTTGCCATGCTAATGGCGCGTAGATTACTATGTTCTACAAAACCGGGCCTCATTAGAGGTGGCTGCTTTTGTTTTCCTAGTAGAAATAGCACCTGACCTACTCTGTGCTTGGAATGATGATGGATACTGCCTGCTACACGCCATGAGTACTCGGGATCAACCTTCTTCTATTTAAAGAGGTGAGTGTGCATTCCGCCTCTCACTTAGCCTTGTGTATGTTTTATTTGCATAAAGAGAGGACTGTGTGTATTCGTTCTCTGTGGTGTCATTATGGAGCTTGCTGCGTAACCTACACAGGTCGGTTACTCTATATTTTCTTGGTATTATGGTTATCTCTCCTTGGTAAATATAGGTCTAAAGGTGATGTAAACAAGTTTGCTTACAGACATGTGTACCATGTGACTTAGCTTGGTAAAGCCCACTGTGTGGGTGGCTAAGTTAGACTGCAT
The DNA here is from genome assembly GCF_014529385.1 of Adiantum capillus-veneris. NCBI lineage: Eukaryota > Viridiplantae > Streptophyta > Polypodiopsida > Polypodiales > Pteridaceae > Adiantum > Adiantum capillus-veneris. The sequence continues at coordinate 135,229,449 of NC_140933.1, forward strand.
TTGACAATTGAAATTTTTTTGGTGTGGGAGATTATGGTTTATGGATCTCGTTACTGTTTTTGTTTATGTTTTCGGTCCTTTGAGCTTGGCTTAAACAATTTATTGCATAAGAAATGGGGCACCTAAGGTAGTGGGAATATGGGAAATTGGTTGGTTTGCTTTACAAAAATCCTCACAAAGCAGGATACTGCCTGGCTTATTGAGCATAACTCAAGAGCATCATGTATTGGTGAGTGATGTGACCTGGCGCAACACTTACTGTTCATTATTTTTCTTGTTTACCTCTTTGAAGTAGGTAGAGACTTATAAAAAGTTCTAGAAACTCTGGTTTTTTGCATATTTAATTACCAATGAAAAAGGTTTTTTGTTTTTCTCCCTAAACAACATCATTAGCGCTATCATCCCTGTTGGATTCTTTTGCATGGGTTATGATTTTTCTGTCGTTCACTTATTCTGACTGAATATCGATGATATGTTGAGGTGTAAGCATCATAAAAACTACAAAAGAATGTTGTAGCATTAAGAATGGTATTACTGATCTAACTATCAAGCTTAAAACATAAAGGGTTGGATTGGACACTCTCTACATAGGATACCGAAGGTTCGGATCTTTTATGCTGATGTGGGTATTAAGACACTTGAATTAGAAGGGGTGGTGGCCTTCTGATCAAAATGATATGTATAATAAATAAAAATTCATTGAGGTCCTAAAAAAATGGGGCTATACAGAAACCATATATATAAATATCTCCTTAAAGATTTAAAAAAAAATAAAATTTTTCGAGTATATTAGCGCTTTTTGGACATATGTTTTTAGTTAAAAAAGTTGTAAGTTGGACATGGATAACAAATGATATGGTCCTTTGACACCAGTAAAACACATCCAAGGATAACACTTGTTTGAATGGATGTAGGTGAGGACTCTATCTTTTCTTGGAATTTTTTTGGCTTAAAGCAAATGTTTGTACATGATTACACCTACACTTGCTTCTGGGGAAGTAGTTATGTTATCAGTATATACTGGAATGAGGCTTCATTCTCATAAACTCTGTACAAAGATAATTTTGAGACTGAGTTGTTTTGGTACTTATCATTGATTTTTCTCTAAATCCAATTGTCTTTTGAATGTTAAAGTTCAATTATGTTTTATTATTTCAGTAAAAACAGCTACACACACGTCCTATACATAAGTTTTTTCCATTCTCTTTGGATAAACCAAGATGCTGCTTTAGAAATTAGTTTTGAAGCTTAGTTCTAAGTTGGACCCACAATCTATAATCCCTTGATTGGTTGGCTGGTATTAGGTGCTCCCTCATAGACTAGTTTTTTGGTCACCTGCTCACGGCTATTATAGTCTCTGACTTTGCCGTTTTGAGGTTTGCATGCCCAATTCACAAGACTAATTATATTTATAAATTTTCTTTCAGGATCACAAACACTTTAGAATGACAGCTCGCATGAGAGTAAACTACGACCCAGAGAATCATACAAGGATTTTAGAGCAGATTAAGTTTTACCTAAGAGAACACACTCCAAAAAATGCCTTAGCAGCAGTTAGAACTCAACCTTTTTTTGGCAAGAAAGACCAAACATTGTGTGACTTACTACCATAAGTAATCATAGTCTTACTAACTTTTTTGTATATTGAAGACCCTTGCTCTTTCGCAAGGCCTGGAACTATCTTCTGAACCCCTCTCTGTGGCAACATCTCTTGTCCTGAGATGTATTGGTAGCCTGAATGCGCCTCAATTAATATATGATTCGGCTCTTACTATAAACAAAAAGTTGTTCTATTTTGCACATGTTATCTTTGATGATTGGGTCAAGATCTAGCTTGGACAAGGACTCCAAAGATGGTGTTAATTTGATCTCCTAGTACATAGCCCAGCTACCTATACTCTCTGTACAATATCAACAAGAACTTGCACTTTTCTCCTCTTTTGGGGCTGAATTATCTAAATTTTTGAAAAAATTATACAGCCTCGACCCCTCTTTTATCAGCACACCCGCTACTCCTACTATCCCTCAGACAGGTGGTATCTTTTGTAGAGATAGTGCGGCTCTTGAAGCTGTCAAGCAATTTCAGAGTAATCTTTGCTCTCTTAATGACTCTAACCTTTTAGAAATGGTACCAAAAATATCCAAGGTTTTCCCTTTCTTACATGTTAGACAAATTGAAATTGAATCTTTTGGGGTGGACCATCAGCTCTGGGTCCTACCTAACAAATCTATTTTAGTACCTATTCTTAATGAAACCTGGGTGTACCAGGCTAATCTTCCTGTCTCTACTGTTGAGGATTGTAGACTCAAAATTTTGAAAGGAGGACAGATCTTATACAAAGGGGAACTCATCAAAGCCCCCTCCAAGCTCAACCTTATCGACCATTCCAAATTTCCTTCCAATACAGCCCTCTACATTCGTACAAAGGGGAACATGGAGTTTGCCAAAAGTAATCTAGATTTCTACACAGAATCCATTCAGAATGTTTTTGGACCCTATGTTAAGTGTGCTTGCAAATTTCTTGACCCTAAAGCTTCTTGAGAATCCAACATCATGTGGTTTGATCATGCTATTTGGTTTATCCTCAACCATCTGGACCTTCTCTTCCCTGAAAAACCGGTGGACTTTCATCTCTCCCTTATTTGTCCTTGGTTAGAGGCCAAGCTAAACAAATTGTGATTGCTAAAATTGCTTTCAACATCTTTCGTGGGCTAATGCTGAATATCTCGAAGGAACTAAAGTCTGATGAACCTAGTATTTATCTAACCACTTATGCTAACTACAAAGGAGTGAAGATTATCATTGGTCTACTCAAGCCTTGTATTGAAGACGATGAATCCGCCTCACTAAAAAGACCCAGTTCTCTTGCTACCCCCAACTCATTTACTTCATTTCTGACACCTAGTTCTTCCTCTAGTTTTAATCGAGGGAAATCTCGTAGTTACACTACAGGAAGAGGCAGAAACACCCCAATCAGGCACCTTCTTGACTTAGAATCATTGATGAATATGCACGTTGCTATGGGCCCATGTGGAAGGAGGTATCTCAACAAAAAAACTCCTTGCAAAGATTATATTTACAAACACTTCCTTTTTCAGATGAGCTTCTCGATTGGATACACCCTAAGACACTTTTTGGTGAGTGTTTTGACTTATTGTTTGGAAACCACAAATTACTTGATAATGTATTTATTGGATGGAAGTATCAACAACCTATTATAAATTTGGTTTAATGTAATGATTTTCTTCGGCACAACTCCATTCTTGAATGTGTTTGTAATGAATATATTGCATTTTGCAAAGACTTTGATACGTTTGGTATGCATGTCTGCACTTGTGATCTTAGCATAATTGAAAATACCACAGCTCGAAAAATCATGGCTAAAGGGCTTATTCACGTTCCTAACTTTTCCAAAAACCCATATATCGCTTTATGAGCTTTACTTAGCTGCTTAACTGACCTTTTCAGTTCTCTTCGACTGGAGAAGACAATCCTATTGGACTTAGCAAAACTAGTGGAAATATGTTTTTTCCAAAAAATCTCACACATACCTAGTAAATTGCTTTCTACAGAAAGCTCTTGGATTACACCACAACTGGCTCTTGAATTTCAAAAAGTTGCAAAAAATTGGTTCGTAGTGGGATTGGATAAAAGCCATAGTTGTCTTACTCTTATTTGCAAAAACTTGGCTTGGAGAGCAGCTCATTCTCGTGTATCCGGGAGGGAATTCACAATAATTAACACATCCCTATATGAGGTCACCAATAATATTTCATGGGACTTAGGAAGTTTGGGTTATTCTCTTCAGGATACCAAACTCCCAATAATTTTTCCCACCTATAAATTTCATAAACATAAATTCAGATAAATTTGTGATGCATCGAATAGCATCTTTACTGATATGACCAAAGATATTACCTTGTATCTTGACCTTATACTAGAAGAATTTGAATCACTCTACGCTTCCAAGCAAAAAATCTACTTCAACTTTCTTCAAATACACTACAACCCTTTTTGGTTAGTAAAAAACTCCACAGAGGTTACTCTGAACCTCCCTAAACAGATTTTTCAACTTTTTACAACAGATATTACTCAATGCTATGAGAATATTCCCTTAGAAGGGGATCTAAGACTTAAGGATGTCCTGTCTCAAGTAATTAAACTAGATTTCATTAAAAGGGTTACTTATGCATTTCTTTTTCCAAAAACCCTAGATCGATTATAAAAAACACACTCATCCCATCCCTTACACTTCAATGAAGAGAGGCTATGTTTAAACATATCATGGGTACTTGATCACTGCACCATTCTCTCTGGAGGACACTGCTTTAACCAAAGCCTAGGCATTCCCATGGGCTTCTCTTGCTCCCCTCTTATGTGTAATATTTACTTAGCCTTCTTCGAATACAAATGGTTTCTTAAAACCATGGGTGACAAAAATAATAAACTTTTACTATTCAAACATACATACAAGTATATGGATGATATACTAAGCCTCAACAATAGGTCTTTCTAAGAGGAGATCAATCATATATATCCTGACTGCTTAAAAATTGAACCAACTTATGGACAAGGGTTTACTACATCCAATGCCTTTTTTTGCACTTCGGCACAATTTCTCAACTTTTCTGTCTCTCTTCATATACCTTGTGTTGGAGAGTATGACCAAAGATTTTCTTGGAAAAGAGACCTTCTAAACTTCCCATCTATTGAATTCATAAAAAAAGAACAGTAATAGACCCCACAAAGCTGCTCTTAACACGTGTATCAATCTGCCTTACCTAATTGTATACTCCTCCTCCAACTAGCTCCTTGCTTGAGAAGATATCAAGGTACTTATACACAAATATTGTCTTAACGGATTCAAAGAGATGACATAATTAATAAAGTTACACTTTCTTTCTCTCAAAATGACTGGCCTGGCTTACACTTTAACCACGTTAATCTCATCTCTTTAATAAGATAGTAGGCCAATTCACAATAGGCCTACTATCGACTCAATGTGTTTGATGGGCGGGAGAGGATGGGTACACACACACACACACACACACACACACACACACACACAATAGTATTTCTCTCTCTCTCTCTCTCTCTCTCTCTCTCTCTCTCTCTCTCTCTCTCTCTGTCTCTCTCTCTCTCTCTGTATATTACCTAAAACCACTATGCTCTAAATCACACCTGGGTCATTTTCACACATAGTGCCCTGCTATAATAAAAACACCCTTGAACTGCTTTCTTTTTTGATATAATTCCACTTATGCTGTAGTAAAAAATTGCCCATTTTTTTGGGCTACATTGAGATAGAATCCACCATGGGATGTTACCCCTAAAGGGTTATAATTACAAAGCCATAAACGTGGGCAATTAAACTGGCTGCGGTAAACGAGGCTTAACTCGTACTCTACAGTTGTGCCACACGCTAATGGCACGTAGCTTATTCTATTCTACAAAACCGGGCCTCATCAGAGACGGCTGATTTTGTTTCCCTAGTAGAAATAGCACTTGGACTACTTAGTGCTTGGAATGATGATGGATACTGCTTGCTACATGCCATGAGTCCTCGGTATCAACCGTATTCTAGTTAAAGAGGTGAGGGTGCATTCCATCTCTCACTTAGCCTTGTGTATGTTTTATTTGCATAAAGAGAGGACTGTGTGTATTGGTTCTCTGCTATGTCATTATGGAGCTTGTTGTGCAACCTACACAGGTCGGTTAAAGTATATTTTCTTGGTATTATGGTTATCTCTCCTTGATATATATAGGTCTAAAGGTGATGTAAACACCTTTGCTTACAGACATGTCCACCATGTGACTTAGCTTGGTAAGGCCCACTGTGTGGGTGGCTAAGTTAGATTGCGTTTGACAGTTGAAAAAAACCTGGTGTGGGAAATAATGGTTTAAGGATCTCGTTACTGTTTATGTTTATGTTTTTGATCCTGTGAGCTTGGCTTAAATAGTTTATTGCATAAGAAACGGGGCACCTAAGGTAGTGGGAATACGGGAAATTGGTTGATTGGTCGGTTTGCTTTACAATAATCCTCACAAAGGAGGATACCGCCTGGCTTATTTAGCATAACTCAAGAGCATCATGTATTGGTGAGGTGACCTGGCACGAACGTTTACTGTTCATTATTTTTCCTGTTTACCTCTTTGAAGTAGGTAGAGACTTATAAAAAGTTCTAGAAACTCTGGTTTTTTGCATATTTAATTATCAATGAAAAAGGTTTTTTGTTTTTCTCCCTAAACAATCTCATTAGGGCTATCATCCCTGTTGGATTCTTCTACATGGGTTATGATTTTTCTGTCTTTCACTTATTCTGACTCAATATCGATGATATGTTGAGGTGTAAGCATCATAAAAACTACAAAAGAATGTTGTAGCATTAAGAATGGTATTACTGATCTAACTATCAAACTTAAAACTGGGTTTTTTTTTTTGGAGGGTTTAGCAGTTCTTCTTTCCTCTTAGCCCTTAAAAAATGGAAGAACTGTTTTGCCAGACACAAATGGTACCTTGGATGCTATATTTTGATTGCATAGCTTCGGCTATCTCTGCTCTTGGGCAAACTAAATTCTATCGTAATGTTTTTACTAGTCTTAAATCATAAAAGATTGGATTCGACACTATTTGCATATGATATTGAAGGTTCGGATCTTTTATGGCGATGTGGGTATTAAGACACTTGGATCAGAAGGGGTGGTGGCCTTCTGATCAAAATGATATGTATAATAAATATCTATTAAGGTGCTAAAGAAATTGGGGCTATATAGAAACCATATGTATAACTATCTCCTTAAAAATTTAGAAAAACTTAAATTTTTTTGAGTACATTAGCGCTTTTTGGACATATGTTTTTAGTTAAAAAATTTGTAAGTTGGACATGGATAAAAAATGATATAGTCCTTTGACACTTGTAAAACACATCCAAGGCTAACGTATCTGTTGTCTTGTTTGAATGGATGCAGGTGAGGACTCTATCTTTTCTTGGAATTTTTTTGGGCTAAAGCAGATGTCTGTACATGATTACACCTACACTTGCTACTGAGGAAGACTTTATGTTATAAGTATATATTGGAATGAGGCTTCATTCTCTTAAACTTTGCACAAAGATAATTCTGCGATTGAGTTGTTTTTGTATTATCATTGATTTTTCTCTAAAGCCAGTTGTCTTTTGAATGCTAAGTTCAATTATGTTTTATTATTTGAGTACACACACACACACACACTCTCTTAAAGCTTGCATATACAACAAAGAGTAAGAAGCCAATGCTAATAGAGATCAAGAGGAAGGAGTAGATACTTTCTCTTTTATTAATGGGGCTAGAATGCTCATGGGCGTACAATAGAGAGAGCTTGAGAGTGCGAAAGCTTGAGAGCTAAAAGTTTCATGCAATATCTTATGAGAATGGAAAAAAGTTCCCAAATCCATAGGGCTTCATTAAATTATATAGAGATTTTCTAAAATTGTCCACACTAGCCCACTAGCCAAACACTTGGTCAAAAGTGAGGGCTAAGTACCACTTTGAACTCTTGTGGCACACCCCTAAGATAAGGCATTCTCTATTTAATGAATTGAAAGGCTTATGATGGGCCCATTGATGGGAAAAATTACAAAAGTAAATTTCCAACTCCCTCTCATAACATGAATTTTAGGAATTTGATCCCGTGTTCCCGACAAAACATTCCCCCCTTCATAGTTTGCTTCTAATACACCTCACACTAGGTAACTTGGCCCCTAGTGTTTGGCTTCAAAAGCCTCACGTAACGACCCTCACAAAAGGTTATGCAGACTTGACTATCCATAGTCTTAGAAAGAGCTCTTCCGGACCAAATCTCAAAAATGGCTAGGACTTCCAAAACAAGCCAAAATTGGCTCCACAGTGTCGTACAATGGCAGTATTCTCAACACAATGTACATCTAAAATGTGAAATTGTCATTGCAAAACCACAAGACACACGCTCAAATAGGTGAGAATGAGTATGCGAGAAAAAATACAAAACCAGCTCCTTACGGGGAGTAATATGTTCTCAACAGAGCACAAGCACTCTCAACTGCTAGTCATGCATAAACCGAATGCATCCAAACTCCCACTAGAACTGTAATGGCTATCATTGCCAAAGATGATCGTAGATCTACCGTGTCTGAGAACTTGTGACTGTGTGTGTACAACTATATTTGAGAGCTATCTTTGAGAAGCTATCAATGGCTATGCATAAGCAATCAAAGAAAATCAATCTCTAAGACCACAAATAACATATATCAATGCCAAAAACACATATGACAATCCAAATTAACTCTCAAAAATGCATTTAATTGTTGCTAATGGCAATATGTAACATGCGTCTCATTGTCGACGAAGTGTCTCTCTATCTCACTCTCTACAATGCCAGAGAGTATGTCAAAATCTGTAGTCGATGTTGTCGAAGTCGATGCAAATGATAGATGTCACTTCTCTATGGAAGAGGCACCTCACCCGTGCACGTCAATGTCGAAGGAGACGTCGTCAATGCTACAAGCCAGAAAAACGGGTTGCTGATACCAAGAATTGGAGTGTATGTGTGTGTTGTACTAGACACACAATCCCTCTCTCTTTCTATCAAATCCTCTTTCTTTTCTTCGTCCAAGAGTGTGTGTTTGAGGCCTTCAATGCTGAAGTTGATATGAAGCTATTTCTTTCTCTCTCGCTCTACAGTCTCTCTCTCCTCTTTTACTCAACTCAAATGCACAACCTGTTTTGACAAAATAGCCTTTGTGTTTTTTATTTTTGACATACTTGCACTCCAAACCAGCTAACATGCTCTTCTACAAAGTCATAGAGCTCAAAGAGATCTTTATTTTAATAAACAAAATCTTTTGAATCTGAGTTTTGTATCTCAAGTTATGAGCAAAAAAGTGACATGTTATCAATTTGTCTTAAACTGAGCAACCTGCTTCTCTTTCTTTGAGCTCACAAAAAGCTCAATCTCTCACCCCTTGTGGATCGTGGTGTTTAGCCCCTTGATGCCTTGATGTGTGAGCTTTATGTGCGAGCTCACAATGCCTCTATAGCTATGGAAGCTTTGAGCTTCGATCTGTTGTCAATGTGAAGCTCACCGGAAAGAGGGAACACCGTGAGAGGAGTAACGCTACAACCTTCGGCTCTGATACCATTTGAAGAGTGTGCAATGCATACGGAGTGAGAAGGTGAAGATGAGCAAACACAGAGTGTTGGTAGAGCTCTCAGTGAGGATTACCTCACTACTCTTATTGTTTTATATATAATTGAAAGAATAGATAAGGCTAGTACGGTCAGTTTTGTTAGGGAATAGGTGTAGCTAAGTAGATATTAGAGTGTTTTACTTAATGGAGAGAGATAATTTTCACACATGAGAGATTATAGTGGAGAGAGAGAGAGAGAGAGAGAGAGAGAGAGAGAGAGAGAGAGAGAGAGAGAGAGAGACGTGGTTCACCCAATGTGGGCTACATCCACGAGAAAGCAGCCACTTAATGGCTTTAGTGACTCAAACTAAAAGTAGGTTACAAATTGATTATACCCTTAATGGAGCTCCCACTCTCACCACCTCACCTTGCTTCATCAACTTTACAATGCATTTTGTGTGTAGATGAGGCCTCCTTTTATAGGCCAAAAGGGCTCCCCTCTCTCATGAGAGGCAATCGTGTGTAACCGCCCTTGTGTAAACAAATCCAAGTTGGACTCTCTCAGCGCCCATGTGTGGCCGTCCTTGAGAAGACAAGTCCGCTTAGATATCGGCCACCAACCATCGGCCATTGAGTTCCGACCACCGGTCATTAACTACCGGCCATCAACCAACCGACCAACTGATCGGCTATTTTTCGACCACTTTCCGGCCACTGTCTGGCCATAATATTCAAGCGAAAAGAGAATATTCCGGCCATACTATTCCGGCAAAAAACAATTAGAAGATCTAGTAATTTTTTTCAATATTTTTACTCCAAAAATAGATGAATATCACTTCCCTTTTTGAGAGAAGATGCTGCGATTATAGAAGGCAATTTGAAGCGTTTATTCGAAAAAAAAACATAACCACATCATAACTAATATCATCATGGCATCCTTTTTTCAACAAACCAGTGGTACTAGTCTCAATAGAACAATGTATGTATGGCTCAACAAAAAAGACTTAGAAAAAAGGTCACGAATACTATCCATCAAAGTAGTACTATGAAGTTAGAGCACTTAAGCCCTTCTTACATATAGCCAAGTGTCTTCAACAAAGCCACATAGAGTGGCCCCTATCCTCTTTCTTTGCGAAACAAAGGATACATACCTCCTCTTTCTCTTGGTGGATGTGGACAATCTTGAGAGCATAGTGCCCCTCCTCCTCAAAATTTTAGCTCTGCCTCTTTCCTCTCTTGGCTGCCCTCAATCCATAACAATTAGCCACAATTGCTACATTGGCTCATACAAATCCTACATCAAAAAGGACCTACACTTGAAATTATGTACAACATTTGAGCAAGTCGTTAGAGAAGCTTTGTATCTACTTGACAATTGTAAGGCTTACAGAGAGGTGACAGAAGATGCAAACAACTCGACTAGTAGTGCCTCTTCTAATTCTTATACTTTCTTATCAACAAAGAGAAGTGAGCACCGGTTGCCCCTTCTTATTCTTTGTTTATTTGTAAGCCCTGATTTCTACACGAATTTATTTGTATGAAACTCTAAGATGATACCGAATAGATTAGTCAACCCTTTACCTTATATTTACTAGCCACAGACCTTTATACAGGGGTGTATGACCCATTTTTAGAAGGACAAATGTAAGAACCATAATTAACCTAAAAAAGAAAACCAAGTATCAACACCTAGCAAAACAGTGTATTCTCAAAGGTTTAAAAGACTCAAATTTTAGTATGATGAACCAGGGTTAGAAAAAGACTTGGAACCAAGCTCGAGTCTAAAGGTCAAATTATGAATCAAAACAATTACTACTTGAGCCAATGAGGGTACTAGGCCATGCCAAGAGCCATATCATAATGACAGTTAACAACTCAGTTCACTTTTTAGAAACATCACAAAAGGTTCTAGGTTTGAGAATGCAAGTGGTAACTATATACGCTCTGGAACACTTTAAGCATCAACATATACCTATATAGATTTATGAGTCTAGAGCTCCCATGACCATAACAAGAACTCTAAGCAAACTCAAAGTCTACTAATACAATCAGAGCGTATAATTAAATCAACCAGTAGGACAATATTTGCTCTCAATTTCCACATCCTATGACTGCCAATCAATAGATAAAAATAAGTGTCTAGTAACTCAGTATGATCAAGGCAAAAGAAAAACCAATTTTTTGTATAAATTGGATTAAATCATGTACCTTGCACGGTTAAGGATGCGATGCTAGGATATCAATGGGGTGAAGAGACAAAACACTTGAATCACTTCATAGATTAAGCATGCAAAGATTCACTTTTTGTTGGTAGTATATTCTTAAGCTCTAGGAATAATGCAATCATAGAAAGCTATGCTCTGTGTTTACAGAAACCGTATAAAGGAGCTTAGAAAGCTTAAGATGTAAACAAGCCTCAGAGGATTGGTCTAGAACAATACATAACATCTTGTAATAGGGAAAGCCTAGGAGTGATAGTGGTTTTTCTGCCAAGCAAATAACGTGCAATCCTGGGACCCTCGAGGCTCGGTCTGAGCTCGAGATTGTTGTATATTGTTGATATTCTTAATACTATCCCCTCACAATTGTGAGTTTTGCACCAAAAAAAAAAAAGAAGATGTAACCTCTAGATGCTACATCTTCTTGAAACCTTGATTCATTTCTCTTTTGCATTAAAAAGTTGGAATCACCGAATCTATGGGTTAGTTACAATCCTTTTGAAACCTAACCATACCACCACTATGCATATGGCAACTGGTTGTATGTCTCCCTCCAGTTTACCTTGTCCCTGCTTATCTACGTCTTGAATGCCCATTGTTGTGTGGTTACCTTGCGGGTCCCCTTGCTCTGTTGTACTCGATGGTGTTGTACCCTACTCATATGTTCCCATGACTTTGTTTTTGAATGGCAAAGTTCTTGCAAGTTTTTGTAAGCTCACTTCCTTCTAATTTAATTCATGGTGCTTATGGTTTTGTTTTTTATTTTAAAAGAGACTTAAAATTCTAGTCTTCTACTCCTAAGGCAAAGTGCCAGAAGGACATACATTCATGTTTTTAAATCAACAAAGACTCAATATAGGCATCTCCTCGAGATTTGCCAAATACGAATCAACCTAAAATCGTGGCAACATACTCACATAGATATGAACGCCCTTGTCAAGCTTAGTTTCTAAAGCCAAACCTTAGATCTAGAATTTAATCCATTGAAGACGGACATTATCCATTGAAGACGAACATTTTTCATTGCATGAGTCATCACCTACATATTCCACACATTATGAGCCTTGTTAGTATGTCACTAGGTAATAATGAAAGGTATACTTAACTTCAAAATAAATATACTACTTACATAGTGCAAGGAAGTTCTAATAAGAAGAAAACGCTAAAGAGAAATTAAATAAAGAAAAACATAAATGTAGTAATGTGCATGCAACCATCTATATCTATCTATCTATACTATATATAATTGACCTTAAAATTTTCAAAGAAAGAGAGGGCATCCATGTGTCAATTTCTCCTTCATTTCAAAAATCTTAAGAAACATTTGGTTTGAAATGTAAAAGTGAAGGATAATTAGCAAGTCATTTGGTTTGAAATATAACTTTGATGGTAGAAAATGAAAAGACTTAGGTTTGAGTTCTCCGACTTAGGTTTGAGTTCTCAGTCTGGAAAAAAGTCACAATATATTATTTAAACTCTTTAACAAAGCCATGGAGTTTCACTCCAACTTTCAAGTTTGAAGAGTGATTACTTTTGTTTTTGTAAAGAGTGGCTTTACTTCGTATTTTGAAGGCTATAAAGAACATTGAACACTATATGGTATGGGTGTGGTTAAATGGGATCAAGGATGGAGGTGACAGATCATGACACACATGCATTGTAGACTATGCGATAGGTACCCAAATTTACAAATCAATTTGCACTTACAATGTAATGAATAGGAGTACTGTGACCTTCAGCGAAAGCATGTGAGCGTGGTGGTTAGAGCCTATGCCTTGAATAGGGTAGGCCATGGCTTTGACATGCAAGGTGCGAGACAATCTTGACTAGCTCAAATTTACTTGTTGTTGCTGATCTGAATTTACTTTTTTGCCTTAAATTTACTTGACAACCCAAATTCGACGGTCCAAATGATCCCAATGTCGATCCCATTGGGATGTGCCCGGGTTAGATTGTGTGGAGCATAAAGAACTCCCTTTTTCTTTCTAGTCTTGAAATTTATACTCGAGCTTCAACAAATGTAGAACTTTCAAAGATTTCAAGCATTGTATAATGTTGAGCTAAAATCTCGCACTTGACACCTTCATGTATAATTTTCCTTCTACCCCTGAGAATGTGCACTTTGCTTGTTGCAGCTTTGCACAAAGGATTAGAGTCGAATGATCTCGGAGTCGATTGGCACTACCTACACCTTATGTGGGACAACATCAACGTAGAGAGAGAGAGAGAGAGAAGGGGGGGGGGGGGGGAGTTCTCGTATAGGGACTGCCAAAAATATTTTTTCTGTTCGAAGAAATCTTCTACTTAAACAATTGCACAATAAAACAAGCTTTTGAATTTTAGGTTGAAATTTGAAGAATTGATAGTATTGACACTAAAACTTGCAAAATTTTGTCAATTTTCTTCATTGGCAAGTTTAAAATCTAGCAAAAAATTTACAATTTTAGTGGCAAAAATACACTAAACCTAACTTATTGCAAACATTGGGAATCTCAAATAGCCCCAAAATAGAAGAGCATTATAGATGTAGAAAAGTCGAATGCCTAGTACATCCACGATCACCCCGAGCATACCTATTGAAAATTTGCCACACCCTTGGAGAAACCTGATTAGTAATCATGGACCCATTTTTCAACTGGTATCTTACAAGATCTTGATGAAAAGTAAAAGAAATGTGTGTGTGTGTGTGTGTGTGGGGTTCGGGTTGGTTGGGTCTCAATCAAATGAAGGGTCAAACTTAAAAAGGGTGCGAGAAAAGGGGGCACGTGTCCGGCATGCCAATACAAGGAGGGGACGGGCAGAGCCGCCCAAGGGCCATTCCATGCAAGACGAGGAGGGTGAGCATATCAAGCCTAGAGAGCGAGAAGGGAGTAGGCGAGTCTGAGGTGACAGGTCCGCATGGGGGGAAGGATGAGCTGGTGTATTTTTTGGTATGTATCGAATGCTTGTGACACACCGAGGACGTGGCAAACTGGCTTAGCCCAAGAGTTGCGTAGTGCTCGCTCTTGGTCGGCATGGGTTCGAATCCTTTGAGAAGGAATTCTTACTTTGTTAGCGAAACTGGCTTGAAGGTGATAGAATCTCTAAAGATTCTATCTAATGAATGGAGGGTGGAGCCTTGTTAGTAATTACTCGTCCACGAGGTAACTACCTAGATGAATCTAAGCCTAAATACACCCTTACAAAGTAAGTGCAAAGTATAAAGTCAAGGAAGTTGCTTACCATCATCTCCATCATGTGTGCTATTAATTACAAATACGACGTTCCCTCTACTTTTGTCACAATGTTGCCCAATAGTAGGTGCGAAACTAGGTAGCAATATATGCTCCCACACACATGCACACCATACACACACATGAACATACATCGTCACAACCAATGTTAGAAAAAAACCGGGGTCTGGTGTATTTTAACCGGTAGAAATTATAAAATCTCGGTTAGATTCTGAGCTTGCCTTTAAGAAAACCGGCAAATTTACACAAGTTTTAGTGTAATTACCGGCAAAAGCTTCAAATTTTGTCCTAAAAATCGGGAGAATTTCAAGTTTCCCCTTATTTTGATCGGTTAGGAAAAATGTATTTTTCTAGCCCTGGGCCCGACTCACAGCTGTAGAGATGTAGGGTACTTAAGGGGCTCCCTCATGAGACCTTTAATATGCCTTCCTCTTAAATGAAAACCGGAGGGTCCCTTAGAAATGCAAAAAGCTCCCGGTACACCCCATTCCCTCGAAGGAGATCTGGTACAATCCTTCCTATTCTATTTCTAGCAACTTAGCCCTTTTTACCTCCTGTAGAATATCCAGATGGTGGTACTTATGATGTAGGTGGTGGTTGAGGCATTCCCTGCCTAAAATGTGGCATTCACTCCACGTTACCCTCAGTTTTGTGGATGAAGATTCCACAAAACTAGGAAGTGCAATAGGACACGAATGTTCAGTTTCAAAGGCCCTCTCTTAGAGGGTGTGTGGGGGGGCCCTCTTAGCCATAATGAAGCCTAACAATGAAAGAAGTATAGATATGAATGATTAACACAAAAATAGTATTGGAAACAAAATCAAGACCACGCCAATTCGTCGAAACTCAAATAACCAACTCCACAATCACTAATCTATATATCCGTTGTCTGACTAAAACATGTTCCTAGATGGATCTAGGATAACCCCGAATCGCATTTACAAAAAAAGTTTAGGGTTTAGATTGATAGCCATCATTCACAAGATATTTCATTGGGGATACTTGCAACAACAGGGATTGATCCTCAATACCATGAAATGAAACTTACTTGATTGATTGGAATAAGAGAGAAGAGAGAATGCAAAATTATGGCCTTATGTAAACTCAATTGGAAGGTGGTAGTGAATGTAATAAAGTAATATGAATCACATGCGGCCAAAGACAACAAGCATGTCAACTACAATAAGTAGCATGTGTTTATAATGTGTAGCATGAGTGAGAAGCATGTGTTAGGGAACTCTGTGTTGAAAATTGTATCTACGCTTATCCAGCATCAATGTCGTCATAGCAAAGGAGTCAATGCTGCCAAAATCCTTGGCATAATTACACTCTAAGGGTAAAACGGCTAGCGAAACACTTGCCATAGCTGCTATCTATAGTGATATATTTACCAACGATATAGCCCTCATATGATAGGGTGCTAATCAGAAATTCAAGCATTAGACTTTGGTAGCATATTTGGATGAAGGATTTGGCATCCATCTTTTCACAAAGCAAATTAGAGTGTGGCATGAGGAGGTGGCAAGCCTTGCACAGTCTCTAACCAATGGTGAGCAACCCTTTGGGCTTGGTAAATATCTAAGAACCATAGACAAATCATAAAAATTACTGGGTATTGCCTCTATCATCTATTATTTTACATACATGCAAAATTTTGAAGAAATTTATATATTCGTCAACCCAACCCTCCCCAACCCCACAAAAACCCACGTCATCTCCAACTGCTCCCCTCTATCACAAGAAGTTTTGGACAAATTCTCACGCTAATTCCCACATTGTGACTTACCTCAACATCACGGGCTTTTGTGAGGGAGGCACCGCATACCTAGCTAGGTACGATTGGGAGTAGGGGACTGCCCGCCCCGGTGGATGGACCGGCAGTCCCCTGCCCCCAATCCCGTATCTAGCTAGGTATGTGGTGCCTCTCGAGCAAAAGCTCACGATGTTATGCATTGAATGAAAAACATTGAAAAAGACTCCGTTTTCCTACAAGAGAATATTTCTAAATCTTCTTGTGTGTGAACCTCTCCCATACTCCCCGTCACCTTCACCCTCACCACTTACTGAGAGAGAGAGAGAGAGAGAGAGAGAGAGAGAGAGATTTGCCTCCATCCCCTTTGTCAGAGTTGTCTCCACTTGTGTGTGTGCGCGCGCGTGAGGGCACGAGAGAGCACGAGAGAGAGAGGGATGTACCCGCCGAGGACACAAACACGGAAGAAAGAGAAATCATCTTCAAAGAAACCCAAATTTCTTAGTCATGAAAATAATTACTTCTCGAATGCACAAACGAAAATCGTAGGCTTGTTAAACGAGAAAAAACCAACAGTAGTTAGTGCCAAAACCTTCAAAAAAAATAGTGAGATATTTGAATTACACATTTTCAATAAATAGAAATTAAATTAATTTAACCATCTAACCGCAATAGCTTTATAAATTGCAACTTGCAGCGGCGTTGACTTTCTGGTGTGGATAAATAACTTGATGCCACGTCGTTGACTTAACATTATCCACTATCAATTATACAGTCAGCATATTGATGGTGACATACACTTGTGATAAAGCTTCTCGAATCTCTCCTACTAAAAGTCTACATAAAAATGCCCAGCATTAGGGATACTAAAAAATGAGGGGAAAGTGGGTGTGCCAAGCAATTGAGTAAGAAGAGTACACACACCTCTTGGATGTCTCTCTGCTACCAAATTACCCCGGTGCTGCAGCCCATCAATGGTGATCAACACTTGGGAGCTCTCAATACGTCACTCGAACCCCTTGATATCGCAGAATCTCACCCACCAGCTCCCCCTTCCCCGACCCGACATACCTCCCTCGAAGCTCCCCTCCTGTGAAAAAGAGAAATGTAGGTACCTCCACCACTTCCATTTGCTTGAGCAGGCCCATCAGCTCCTCATTTTCGTCCCCATGTATGCGCGCAAACACCGCCGTCTCCCTCATCTTCTTCGCAAGCTTCACAAAGGTTGGGTACACTTTCACACAAGGCCCACAATGCTTGAGCCCCACATCCACAACTAGAAGCTTTCCATCCTCCTTATGCTGCTTGATGAGACCCTGTAGCTCTTCCTTGCTGTGCAATTGCAAAATGGGAGCGTCGGGGTCACCATAGTAGAGGACATCTCCTAGCAGTTCATCTGGCCCTATTCCTTCCTCTTCATGGACGATCTCTTTGTTCTTGTAGAAGATGAAATGGGGTACCTTATCAATGCCGGCCCGCTCGCAGAGCTCCTTCGTCTCGCCAGACTCATCGCCCATCACCAAGATAAACACGGCATCCTGACATGCGAGGCTAAGCTCCACCATAGATGGATAAATCTTCCTGCTATTGGGGCTGTGACTAGCAGCATATTCCACCACAACAAGCTTATTCTTGGCAGCTTCCAGGGCAGCATCAAATTCTTTCACGGTATGGACCTGAATGACTTTTGCATCCTGTTCGTAGATGTTGCGCTCCGCGGTGCCGCGCTGCGAGGCTGTGCGGGCCATGACAAGCGAGGGAGTGCTAAGAGAGAGCTTGCGCTGGAGGATCTGAGGGGTGAAGTGTAGGGAGGAGAAGTCAGGAGCTCGTAATGAAGCTTTCATGGCGATGGAGGAGGGCTCTCTGCAAACTGCTGCAGCTGTTGCAAGGCTGGTGGTGGTTATGGTGGCCATCGAGGTAGACTTCTGCATCGTCTTCTTCTTCGCGAGGGCTTGCAATTGGAGGCAGTTCGATAATGGGTGGGAGCCTTCCCTCCGAATAATCTGTGTTGTCGACCCCCTTGTGTGAGGAGAGAGCACACGAATGGTGAAATGCAGCTTAACGAGGAGAGGCCTCTCGCAACCACACCAGGATACAAAAATCGGATGCCCTTTTTGTGGTGATGGGGAGCCTCATATCCTCTCTTGTCACAAACGCTCTAAGAGGCAAAAGCCCCTACGCCTACTAATTAGAGATCCCTAATGTGACTCCTTTTAAAAATCTCACATATCTAGACAAGGGGAGTTGGGCCCGTGGCCTAGCGGTAAAGGTGAGGGGCTTTAAGCATGCCTGTTACAGTTCGACCTCTCCTACATGCGGGTGTGGGTGTGGACGCAATCCCCTAAAACTAGCAAACATGAAGCATCAGATTGCCAAAAAAAACTAAACATATATTGCATTTTTAACGTAGAAATGGCATTGCACCTTGTGTATACATAGGGCCAGTTCAAATGAGGTGGCGGCAATGCTGTGAACAAGGGCATCAAGGCTCCATGTTGAAATATGATTCATCGTAGTTGAGGCAGTCTTCCTCCGAGTCCTCCATTTTTCTTCCGACCGCCGTCGCCCCCCGGGGGGGGGGAGAGTTGATGGCCTCTCTCAGCCTCTTTTGTCCTCCAACGTCATTCAGACGAGGTGGCGGTAGATTTACATAGAGAGTTCTTTCACCGGCCTCATGCATAAAGAGATAAGAGGGTATAAATAATTCCTAAAACCTACCTAATTACAACCATACGGATTTTCAAAAACATTGGAAGTTATGAAGAACGAGGTGGTGGTTTTATTCAAATTGAAAAAATAAGTGGTGGGGCTTTTCAATAGCCTTTGATCGCTCATGATACTGATGGCTATTCCACACTCCTCTTCCACACATGCGTGCACTCTTCATCCATCCACAAATGATCTTCAAATAGGTTTTTCTTGACTTGCATATCTAAGGCTACGTTGAGACTTAGCCGGTGGAAGAAATAAGGCTTCCTAAATGTGCCGCCGCCTAGTGTGAACAATGTGGAAAAGGAAAAGTGAAAAAGTGAAGGGGGTTGAGAGAAGCCATCAACTCTTTCGCGCGAGGGGGGGGGGGGGGGGGGGGGGGGGGGGGGGGGGGGGGGGGGAAGAAAAATGGAGGGCCCGATGGAAGAGTGCCTCAACTCCAGCCAATCAAATTTTGCCATGGAGGATCGACGCCCCTTTGCATTTTTCTTTCGCCGCCTAATCTGAACCCACCCTAAACTAACATAATATGACGAAAAGGAGAGCTTTTTACACGTGTCGAAATCTGCAATATGAAAATTAAACTCCAAAACTGAGAGAAACCCCTGTGCACATGATAAAGAGGAAGAGAGAAAGAGAGAGAGAGAGAGAGGCCGCCTTCGGCCAGCCATACTAGTTTTCAATAAAAATCCTCTTATCATCATTCTTGACAAAAGTGTTTGCACCATTGGAGTGGCTCTCATGTGACTTTTCAAAAAAAAAAAAATCCTCGGAGCATAAACCTTCGTTTGATTCCCACTGGGTACTCTAGTTCCCACATATCAAGCAAAAGCCAACAAAGCCTTGAATGTGACTGTGCCAAAATATCTTAGAGAGCTCCTCAAACAATCCAATTTTGACATCCGTCACTAAATCTTCACTAGAGGTTTACTAAAATATCTTTCATTCACAAGGCATATTCTGCTTATCACTCAGCATTAAACTAATCCCCACATTTCCAAGACTAGAGTTTAGTGTCTTTGAAATAACGTGAAGGAACTACACTATTTTCGTAATTTTTTTAATTAAGAGAATGATATCATCTTGGTATCTATACACTATGGTAAACGCAAAGGTTTTATAGTCCACATGGTTCCATGTTCATAATGTAGCCATGATGGATTCAACCTACCCACCCAATCCACTGCGAGGTTGTCAACCCAACCCGCAAGCCGAGAGAACCCAACCCATAGGCCAAGAGAGAGGCTACAGAAGTGCACAACCCAGAGCTAGAGGGAAGAGGAGAAAAGGTGAGCCACAAGCCGATAAGTAAAGGTTTGCATTGTTGGAAAAGAGATGTACCAAGCTCCAACATCTTTTGATATGCAAGTAAGTTGTTCAACACTCATAACTTCATGCATGTGTTGCCATTACTTTTTATATCTATGCTTGAATCTGCTTTGCAAACTGTCCATTTTCAAATGATGGACCCGATATTTTGCCGCCTACCTGTTAGTCAATCACCATCAGCCCATCCCCTTTGGCTCGCCTTTGGGTGACCTTCTCCTCCTCCCTCCAAGATCACCTTGTCAAATGATGGCAACGACTACCTTCAATCCCACGAAAGAAAAAATTGGTCAAGTTTCTAGCTATGCCTATATTGTGGAGTTGGAGAGTTGTAATAGACCCTTGAGGTATCTTCGGGATTGATTTGACGTAGCTCAGAAAGATACCTCTCTCTCTCTCTCTCTCTCTCTCTCTCTCTCTCTCTCTAGTCACACACACACACCCTCTCTCTCAAGTGATTAGCAAATATTGTAAACTGGTGGGAAAAAAAACTATTTTTATTTTTTCAAGTTTTGTTTACTTGTATGTATGTTTGATGCATCTTTGGCGTGTTCTACTAGCATATCTCCTATTTGACTTGTCGGTCCTACTTGAAGTGCTACTCTAGGAATCCATAGATAGAATGTATGATGTTTAATGCACCCATGTCATTTTCTACTTTGTACAATGATTTTAAAGGCTAGCATAGCTCCAACAAACGACGAGCTATCAAATTTCACGCTCTGTGCATTCTGATCCTTGGCATAGCTTTGTTTCTTACAAAAAAGAGAGAAGCAATGTTGCTACTAGAAATGAATTTCTTGTAATGCAATCTTTCCCTGTGTTCAGGTTTGTAGTTACTCCCTTGCTCCTACAATGGGCGTTCGATCTTGGGATGGCATAGGTTCTTACAATGGGACGAGATTACATGCAATACCATTATTTGAGCATTTGAGTTTTCTTAATTGCAGTTGAATTTGCTTGGTTGTTTGACCATTTGAGCTTACTTGATTATGTTTGAACTTGCTTGATTGTTTAACCATCTGAGTTTAATTAATTGCATCATAGTTTACTCGATTGCATGGCATGTACGTGGGCTTCTGTGATGGGGGAAAAGCTACCTGCTATCCACTACTAGGAGCATGTGTTGCTAGACACACTTAAAAGTATCTCCTAAGTGATGCAGACAATGTCGCTATGGGCATTGCTATAGTATGTGTCGCTTAGGTGATGCCGATAGACATGCATAATCCATCGCCTAAGCAACACCCATAAACTACGAACAAAATTGATTTTTCTAAGCATTGCTTAAGTGATGCATTGAAATATTACGTCGCTTAAGCTATGGTAGATCATTTTTCCCCCCAGTAAAATGGAGGAGCTCCCCAACTATTTAAGCTCTCTCTCTCTCTCTCTCTCTCTCTCTCTCTTGTTGGAATTAGGGTTGAGGAAACACACACAACTTGGAGAAGACTGAAGGCATGCAACAAAGAGTATACTGCTTAGTGCACAATAGAAAGATAAGTTAGCCCTAGAATGATGGGCGTATATACAATGCACCGGGGAAAAAAGCCTCCTAGTGAGGGGAAAAAATGCCCCGACAATCCTAAGTGTGTTCATGCACATCACTACCACATATATGGTAACAAATCCCCCCTAGGAGTGATGCGGTGAACGAGACCTGGCACCTAGTGTATAGGGAAGTGCCATGCCCTGAGGACATGATCAATCCACAAAGAGAAGTAAGCCCAAAGCTGTGTGGAAAGCTTTAAACTTCTCACGATGCAATGCCTTTGTGAACAGATCTACAAGGTTGTCATGGGTCGGCACATAAGCCAAGCTGATCTCTCCTGTTGAGATTCTCTCTCTAACATGGTGATAATGCATCTCAATGTGCTTTGTGCGAGCAAAAAAAATTGGGTTCCTCGCAATTGCCAATGCACTCTAACTGTCAATGTAGATGATGTTGGAAGTGTCCTATCCAACACCCAAATCAGCCATAAGGCGTCTGAGCCATACCCACTCAATCATACATGTGAAGACTGCCCGATACTCAGACGGGCTCAATGGGAGTTCCAAGATGTAAAGAACAGGTCAATTAGTGTGCCTAGGTTGCAGATTCAGTAAGTGGTGGATGCTCGCGAGTCATAACAACTAGCCCAATTTGAGTCAAAAAAAGTATGCAAATCTGGCAGCAATGATCTGCCCTTGGGATAAAACAACCCAAGATGTAAAGTGCCACTCAAGTAGCGAAAGATCCACTTAACAGCCTGCCAATGTTTAGACCCTAGGCTATGCATACATCTGCTAAAATGTGAGACTGCAAAATGAATATTTGGCCTTGTGTTGCATACATAAATAAGGCATCCAATAGTAGTTTGATAAAAAGTGAAATCGGTAGGATCACCAACATTGTGAAGACTCAATTTCAAACCTATTTTCATTGGAGTAGGAATAGGTTTGCAGTCCTCAAGTCCAGACTTAAATAGTGATGTCTCTATGTAGCTTGTTTGACACAAGGCAATACCTCCATCACATTGCTTAAACTATATGCCCAAATAATGATGCAAAAGCCCCAAGTCTTTCATCTTTACAGTAGCATTTAAATCAGCCTTGAATTTAGCAATGTATGTCTCATTCGAACTAGTAATCGACAAATCATCTACATATAGAATGATGATGAGAAATACATCATCCTCACACTTGACATACAAAGTGCTTTGAGTTGGACTATTATGAAAGTCTTGTTGAACCAAACGAGGTCTGCTTTCTCATACCAAGCACAAGGAGATTGCTTCAACCCATACAAAGATTTCTTACATTTGCACACTTTATTTTCTTGTCCTTTCTTGACAGAACTGTGAGGCTACGTTACATATGTATGTCACCATTTAAGAAAGCAGTGACAATGCCTGATTGATGTACATCCCATCCAAAATGAGTTGCCAATGCACATAGAAAACGAACAGTAGTCATACAAAAGGTAGGAGCAAAAGTCTCTTCATAAAATGTGCCTTTCTGCTATGCATAACCTTTTGGAACAAGTTGAGCCTTGTAGCGATCAATCTGACCATCTGGCTTACGCTTCAACTTGTAAACCCACTTTGTACCACTGGCCTTTTTGTTAGGAGGCAAATCACATAAAGTCCACGTGTCATTTTCTATAAGTGCATCATATTTTCATTGCATGGCAGCCATCCAATTTTTTGAATTCTATTTTTCATCAAAAGAAAGAGGTTCTTCCTCATCACATAAACTAGAAACAGCCAAGCATAACAATCGTGCACATAAGATGCATAGCAAGAACCTGAACGAGTACGACTAGACATAGGTGCATCCAATTTACTATCACACAAAGTATGCACCAACCATTTTGGAATACCTCTAGCCTTCTCATTCTTAGCCCTTTCCACATCAAGTACATCATGTATATCTACATCAGTAATAAGCTGATCCGCAACATTTTCAGAAACCCCCATAGGTTGTACATTTTTCGCATTGGAATTTACATTCAGGTTTCCACCATTTAAAAAACGCAACACAGTGTCATAAATGTCCAGTGAGTTTACAACACTGTCTCTCATACATGATAACAAAGACTGAGTAGAATCTTCCACAAACACAACATCTCATGAAACTAAGATACGTTTTTTTTGCGGATGGTATAGCCTGTAACCTTTGATTTCAGTACTATACCGAACAAAAATGCATTTAATAGCCTTATCATCCATTTTTTTGCGCTACATTTGTGGCATCAAAGCATAAGTTAAACAACAAAAAATGCGCATGTGATCAATAGATGGCTTCTTATCTTGCCATGCTTCATAATGATTCATAGACTACAAGGCTTTGGTAGGACAATTGTTAAGTACATAAGTAACACACATGATATCCTCATGTGGTGATAAAGTTTAACTCTTGACCATACGTTGTGCCATTTTTGTAAGCGGCCTGTTTTTCCTTTCAATGACACCATTTGTGACCTAGGTGATGCAATGAAGATGGAAAGCTTCATGCATCACAAGCATAACATAAACTTTGAAGAAAGCTTTAACTATCCCAAGCCTCAGTCCCAAGACCTCAAACACCTTCGAAGGTGGAGAGAGCTAGCAGGGATTGAGGGTAGGGAAGAGGAAAGAAGAAACATTTCATAGGAGAAAGAATTAGTTCCTCACTTATTTGCTAGCATACATAATAGCATAGTAATGAAGATGGAGAAGATGGCAAGCTTAAGCATTGAAGCATGGATCTTGGTTGGATTTGCACTCCATAGCCAAGAGTGTTGGTGTAGGCTCTCAACCTCTACTTGCTTGGAGAAGGAGAGGGAGCTCTTGCACTTTGCACAATGACAGTGTGTGAGAGTGTGTGTGGGAGAGTATACCCCCTAAGAAACCCCCTAGCTTGCTTTGGTCGACCCCCCCTTGTAGCTCATGCTTGAAGCTCATTGGACCCCTCCAGGCCTAGCCAATCACAAGCAAGAGGCATTACAAGCAACAAGGGTAGCCTTGGGACAAGTGTCCCCCTTTCCCCTTTGAGAGAGAGGACTTGATAAATGCAAAGACAATTAATTAAATCTCCCAAATTATCATTGGACCCCTTGGGTGTCCAACCAATAGGCTTCAGGCACACCATGAGGGCAACATGAGGAGGAACTCGACAAGTGTTTCCTTTGCTTTCTTTGTACTATACATGCCTTGTGTGAGTGTGTGTGTGTTCTCTCTCATCCCCCCTCATGTAGGGCTCGCCCCCTCCTTGTAGGGATTGGCTTTGACCTTTTGCACACCTCAATCCACTCAACTTGGGCTTGGTTCCCACCACAAGCTTGGGCCGGGTTCCCACCTCAAGTACAACCCTAGCATCTCAAGCATGACAAGCACCTCAAGCATCCCAATCATCAAGCACCTCAAGCATCTCAATCATCAAGCACCTCATGCACCTTAGTCATCAAGCACAACAAGCACCTCAAGAACCTCAAGCTTGGGCCAGATTCCCACCTCAAGCACAACCCTAGCTTACCGAAGGTCAAAGGACTTTTACACTCATTATTGGAGGTCTTCAATGAAGCTAACCCTAAGGTCTTATGCTCCATTGGTTAGCCTTGCTCGTTAATAGACCATCTCTCATTTGAGCCCCTTTACCATTGCCCCGTGTTGAGATAGATCTATAAGCACATGTCTATATCTTAACCCTTGTTCTCGTTTATTATGCCACATTAAGTGATCAATTTAATATGAGAAAATCATTTGGGTTGGTTAGATATTAGATTTTATGACATTACCTCTCTCTTGAAATCATAGTCGTCCTCGACTATGAGGTAGAAGAGATAAAGCCTTAGTCATCAGTCAATCTTACTTGGCGGGTAAAGGATCCCTTTTTACCGTACGACATCTTTCCAAGATGGATGACTAATCCATTTGGTGCTTGGGAGACATAGCTGCCGCAAGCATGTCTGCTCTTTAGTTCATTCTCCCAAAGTAGAGTGAAAAATGCTACTCGGTGTTTGAGAGACTCGTCATCACAAACATGATTGTAAGCATGCATACTATTTAAATTTGTGCACAATTTTAAAAAAGAGAACTGGTCTTATAAGACAAAAACATGGGTCATTTAAAAGAAATTTGTACATTTGCTTACTCTAATGTAGCATTGTAAGCATTGACAAGGTTCATACTATCCTGAAGCTGTATTCCTTGCATCCATCTAGCATCTTCAAAAGGATAATTTTTGAACTTAATAAGAAGTTCTATTCTCATCAAATTGATGCAAATTGAAGAGCCCGTAGATGAAAAGGTTTAAGTGCCAATAATGGACTCTGAAGAGGGTAGTTTATCTATGCCAGTGGACGAGGGATGGCATGTACAACAACCAACACCAATTGTGGAACCTATCTAATATGCACAGCCAAAGGCTCCCCTAGTGTATTTTATTGAAATCAAGGACCTAAACATCAAATTATAAGGTAACAGCCATAGCCTGCTGACCCGAGCCGTGGGACTAAAAATTGTCATAATTATGGGGCCGATGACCATTGGCCCCACCTTGGGACTAAAAATTGTCATAATTGTGGGGTCGATGACTATTGGAAGAACGAATGTTCTCATCCTAAGAAAAATTCTAGTGCCACCAATAGTCTAATGCTTTGATTATAGCAAGAAGGGAGTATATTTTCTAGATGAATGTCCTAAAAGCCCAAATTATGAGGGAGTTGAAAGAGATTGAGTCTTACAATGGCTCGAAAGGTGCCAACCAAATAGACCTTTCTCTACCAATGGAAGGTTCTATGCCAACATATGTTTCTGCATACTTATTATCTGAAGAAGAAGATATTCTAATCAAAACCCTAGAGATGTGTTTGTTTGGGATTACAAAGACTTGAAAGGGGTGGATCTTGAGATATGTCGATACACATTTTTGATGCAAGATGATCTAAAGCCATCAAGAAAAAGACCTTATACTTATAATGAGACCTTTGCCAAGAAGATTAAAGAAGAAATTGAGAAACTCAAAGATCCACAAATTCATCTATGATATTGAATATACATATTGGGTTTCATCAATTGTGTTGTACCCAAGAAAAATGAAAAACTTGAGTTTGTGTGAATCTCAAAAAGGTGAATGCAACACCCATCTTCCAATCACAAAACATGTCTTGGAAAGGGTGGTGGGAAAAGAAACACATATCTTTTTGGATTGTTTGTCGAGGTATAACCAATTGGATATACACCCTAATGATCAACACAAAACAATTTTTGTAGCTAAAAGGGATGTTGCTAACAGAGTCATGGTGTTTGGGTTGACTAATACTCTAGCCACCTTCCAAAGATTAATGAATTATGCTTTTAAGTTTTAGCTTAACTTGAGGAGGGGATAATAGATTTTCTTATCTCCTATGCTAGTGGGAAGTTGAATACTATCAAGAAAAACTATACCACCACTGAAAGGGTCGGGGATGATAGATGATGTGAAAGGGTTAGGGATGTTATATGCTATGAAAAAATGTCGGCATTATCTTTTGTTCGACAAGTTTACATTCTTTACTTGGTGAGCCAAAGGTTGTTTTTTGGATCTTTGAGCCCACATGCCGCCACACATGGCGTAAAGAAAAAAGCAACATGTAATGTCTTTGAGAAAGAGCGACGTGTACAAAAAAAAAAGCAGCGCACATAATTCTTTTAGGCAGGTGGTGGCCTCTATAAAAAAAAAAGGAAGGTGGGTGTGCTTGAAGAGGACAATTGAGATGCCACAATTAGCGCTAAGGGAGAGCCATCATGATTGACGGAGGAGAGACGCCATCAGGGTGTGAGCAAGCTAGATCACAAGCAAAACAAATGTGTGAAAAACAAGGAAAGCAGTGAAGGCGAGAGAGGAGAGCCGCCAAATGGGACTGAAGTAGGAGAAGGGCACTGAATTTAGGGGGAGAGCATAGTCGCTACAACAAGAAGAAAGAGAGCCCGTCAAGGGTTAGGGAGAAGAAGGTGTTGCTAGTGTGGAAAAATTAAGTCACGGGACTGTTTTTCTGAAAAAGAGTGCTATAACAGCTCTATCTTACGCTATGCATGCCAATTGAGGATGTTGTGGAGGTCACCTATGTGCATAAATCTTGTTCGTGAGCAAGGAAATCCAGGCTAAGATGGTGCGCGCCATCTGCATGAGAATCATAGATCATGGGACGAAAATTTTAGAGAGTTTTTTGTTTCTGACGTGGTGATTTTGGAGAAGGCAGCCATTGCAGGTGGTGTGCATATCGTGTGGAAGGGCCACCAAGGGGGACATTCGCTAGGAGGAGGAGCGAGATGGTTTGATGCGTTACCATTATTGTAAAGCTAATGATCACTTGATCAAGCAGTTTCCTAAGTTGAAGGCCAAAGAGGCTAAGAAGAAAGAGGGTGGTTCCACTGCAAATGCTGGTTCCACTATAAATGCAGCTATTGTTGAGTCTTCTATGAAAGGAGACTGTGATGCTGTTGTTGATGCAGAATGGGCTTTTAGTGCAGAGAGTATGTATAATCTTGTTGTCCATGATGCATGCATGTCAGTTGCTACACATTCACACTTGTGGTATTTTGACAGTGGTGCTACAAAGCACATTACCTCACATCGTGATTTGTTCACCTCTCTTGAGTCTGTCCCTCATGGGAATTCAGTTACTTTTGTCAACAATGTCTTTTATTCGGTTCAGGCAGTTGGAAAGATTGTGCTTGCAAATGGCAGTTCTTTCACACTTGTTGATGCACTTTATGTACCTGGGATCAAGAAGAATATTTTGTCTATATCTGCACTTGCTAGACTTGGTCTTGTAGTCAAATTTGTGGATGACAGATGTATTGTACATGATCTCAGTTTCGATGATGAAATTGTTGCATCTGGCATTTTATGTCATGGGCTATATAAGCTCACTTTATATGACGAATGTGGGCAAAATTTTGCAAATGCAGTTGTGGATTCAAATGCTATTTTAGATGCAAAACTTTGGCATGCATGTTTTGGTCATTTGACTTTTGCCAGTTTGCTGCATTTGTAGAAATCTGATATGGTTGCTTCTTTGCCGTCTCTTGAAGCACCTCTTAAACATGTCTGTGAAGGCTGTATTTTGGGTAAGATGTAGCGTTCTAAGTTTCCAAAGGATGGTTCGGTTAGGGCCACATGCAGGTTGCAGCTTGTGCATTGTGATGTTTGTGGGCCCATGCAATCACCATCCTTGGGCAATTACCTTTACTTCGTGACTTATATTGATGATTACTCCAGGCATGCATGGGTGTATCCACTTGAGGCAAAGTCCAAAGTTTTTATGTGCTTCAAACAATTTTTGGCTATGGCTGAAAATGTCTCGAAATGTACTATGGGCACCTTCCGATCGAGGGAGGGAGTATATGTTTCATGTATTTAATGCATTTTTGGCTAGTCGTGGGATAAAACACCAATGTATAGTGCCTTATACGCCTCAGTAAAATGGTGTTGCTGAGAGGAAAAATAGGTCACTTACAAAAATGGCATGATGTATGGTCAAAAGTCAAGCTTTACTGCATTTGTTTTGGCTTGAGGCCATCATGTGTACCATTTATGTACTAAACAGGTGTCCTACAAAAGCTTTGAAGTCTACTACTCCATATGAAGCATGGCATGATAGAAAGCCTTCTATTGAGAACATGCGTGTTTTTGGATATTTGGTATATACTTTGGTGCCACGAACACACTGCAAAAAATTGGATCATAAGGCTATCAATGGTATACATTACCATGGGATCAATTAATAGAGCTAAGACATATGGTCATAAAACATGGTCAATTTACATGAGTTATAGTGCTAAAAGCAAAGGTTACAGGTTGTATCATCCACAAACAAAGTGTATTCTGGTTTCTTGGGATGTTGTGTTTGTGGAAGATGATTCTATTCAGCCCTTGCTGTCATCTACTAGAGACAGTAATGTAAGCTCGTAGGACATTTATGACACCTTGTTGACTCTTTTTAGTGGTGGAAGTTTGAATGTAAATTCCAATGAGGCAAATGTACAACCTATGGAGGTTTCTAAAAATGTTACAGATCAACCTATTATTAATGCAGATGTACATGATTACTTGATGAGGAAAGGGTTGAAAATGAGTAGGCTAGAGGTATGCCAAAATGGCTGGTGCATACATTGCATGACAGTAAATTGGATGCACCTTTGTCTAGTCGCGCTCATTCAGGCTCTTGCCATGCATCTTATGCATCAGATTGTTATGATTTGGTTGTGTCTAGCTTACATGATGTTGAGGAACCTCTATCTTTTGATGACGCACAAGATTCAAAAAATTGGATGGCTGCCATGCAATCAGAATATGATGCAGAAAACGACACATGAACTTTATGTGATTTGCCTCCTGGAAAAAAGGCCATTGGTACGAAGTGGGTTTACAAGTTGAAACACAAGCAAGATGGTGAGATTGATTGCTATAAGGCTCGACTTGTTGCAAAGGGTTATGCAAAGCAGAAAGGCATAGATTATGAAGAGACTTTTGCTCCCGCTTGTCGTATGACTACTGTGTAAAAAGCATGTATATAGATGCTAACGAGTCTGGTCGTACTATACCACTTGTAAATTCTTTGGCTTTTGATAAGTCAATGAAAAGCTCGATTTTTGCATACATGATTTTTGTCAAATAATCCACTAATGATGCTAATGATTTATCAAATGAAAATGGTAGGAATAAAAAAGAGTTAGACTTGTCTACTTTTCTAAATGGATTCCAATATGTTTTTATCGATGATATCCCTATGGACTTACCTCCAAAACAAGGGGATGATGACCATCGAATTGAGCTCCTACCAGGAAGCTCACAGCTTAATAAGCCTCCTTATTAAGTTTCCCAAGCTCAACAAGAGGAAATCATGAGGCAAGTACAAGAATTGGTAGACAAAGGGATGGTGAGGCCTAGCTCCTCTCCCTTTTGTTCTCCAGTCCTTGCAAAATAAAAATGGTACATATTGTATATGTGTGGACTATCGAGCACTAAACCATATCACTATCAAAAACAGATTTTTTGTGCCTCGGGTAGAAGATTTGTTTCAAAAGCTACAAGGCTTTACCTACTTCAGTAGGATTGATCTTAAAAGTGGCTATCATCAAATAAAGATAGTGGATGAAGATATTCTAAAGATCACGTTTCGTACAACATTTGGTCTTTATGAATATCTAGTCATGCCTTTTGGCTTGGAGGAACACAGGCAACATCTCCAAGTGTTTTTTCAAGCATTGAGGGAGAACAAGCTTTTTCTCAACCAAAAGAAAAGTGAAATTTTCCTTCAAGAGATTCAATACTTAGGTCATATTATCTCTCAAGATGGTATCCGTATGGATCCAACAAAGTTAGAGGTAATAAAAGCATGGACTAATCCAAGGAATTCACATGAGCTAAGAAGCTTTATTGGTATATGTGCGTACTATAGATGCTTTATAGCGAAATTTTCTCAAATAGCAGGACCATTACATGACTTAACAAAGAAGAACATTAAGTATTCATGGACTGCTAGGGGCAAAATGCTTTTGACAAGCTCAAAGAGAAGCTTACCTCTCAACTAGTCCTCATGCTTCAGGATCTCTCAATGCCATTTGAGGTCCAATCTGATGCTTGTGGTGATTGCCTTGGATCAGTCTTGCTTCAAGAATGGCATGCCATAGCATATGAGAGCCGAAGGCTCAATACGGATGAACGGGTCTTGGGCATTTATGAGAAAGAGATTTTAGCTGTTCTACATGCCCTAGACACATGGAAGCACTATTTATTGGACTCCATTCATGTTACGAACAGACCACCAAAGTCTCAAGTACTTCATGATGCAAACCAAGGCTTTTGACAAATAAATGAGGTGGTCAAATTTTCTTTTGCAATTTTATTTTCATATTGCCCACATTACTGGTAAGCACAATCAAGTGGCTGATGCACTTTCACGATGACCAAAAGTTAATGCGGTGTCTATAGCAACTCACAATGATCTATCTTCTATGATCGATGAGTATTCTACTGACCCTGACTTTAAAGATGTATTGTCAGCCCTTGCTTTGGGGAAGAAAGAGGAACAATTCACCTTGCAAGATGGTTATCTTATCCATGGCAATAGGCTATGTGTTACCCACTCCCTTTGTGAGAAAGTCATGTATGAATCCCATGCTCCTCCCTATACGGGGCATAGAGGCATGCAACCTACTCTTTGAGGAGTAGAGACATACTTCTATTGGCCTACCATGAAAGTGGACATACAAGAATATGTTTCAAAATGTGTGGTATGCCAAAGAACTAAGTATGATAGAGGGAAGAAACCTGGATTACTCCAGCCATTGCCAATCCCTAACTCACCATGGGAGAGTATATTCATGGATTTTATCTTTGAGGTTCCCAAGTCTATCCATGGGAATACGGGAATATGGACAATAGTCGACATGCTTAGCAAGTAAACACACTTTATTCCTATCAAAAAAACTATTAAAGCACACCAAATGGCAAACCTCTTCATATCTCAGATTTTTAAGCACCATGGATTACCAACATCCATCGTGTCAGATAGAGATCCTAAAATATAATTTTTGGAAAGGTCTCTTTGAAAATCGAAGTACAAGATTGAATTTCTCTATGGGCTGTGACCCACAAACGGATGGCCAAAGTGAGATAGCCAATATTACGATACTTGATCTACTAAAGACTTATGTTACAGAAGTAGATCAACGCTCACAATGGGAGAAGTACTTACCCCTTGTAGAGTATGCGTACAATAATATTGTCCATACTACTACGGGAAAAGCACCTTTTGAGATCATAGAGGGAAGACCTAAAAGTCCCTTGCTACTTAAAGTATATGGGAAGATCTTCACTACTGATGAGTATATCCATGACCTACAAAAATATTTTCAAAAGTTTAAGTAGACTATATCCATCACTCAACAAAGGCAAAAAGCTGTCGCTGACAAGCATAGAAGGGCCTTAACGTTCAAAGAAACTGATTGGGTTTTACTTAAGTTTCTCAAGGCTCGATTGAGGCAAACAACGTGAAAAAATCATACGGGCCATCAAAAGTATTATGCTAAACTAGCAAAAAGATACTATGATCCTTTTCAAATTTTGAAGCCAATCAATGACATGGATTATCAACTCAAGTTGCCCAACCATTGGCTCATACACAATGATTTTCATTTGAGCCTACTTAAGCCCTACAAAGGAGAGCCACCAAGAGAACCAATTATTGAAGACCCTCCAGAAATCGAAGACCAAGAAGAGGTGCTACAACCCAAAGCTATCCTTTGGCATGAAGACAAGGTACTACAACATGGTAAGATTATCTGATGGTATCTTATTAAGTTTAAAAATTATCCTTTTGAAGATGCTAGATGGATGCAAGGAATACAACTTAAGAATAGTATGAATCATGTCAATGCTTACAATTCTACACTAGAAGAGTAAGCAAATGTAAATGCTTTCTAAATGAACAATGTTTTTGTCTTCTAAAACTAATCCTCTTTTGTGCATAAATTTAAATAGTGTGCATACTTAGAATCATGTTTGTGATGACGACGTCACTCAAACACCAAGTAGAATTTGTCACTCTACTTTGGGAGTATGAT
This sequence comes from Adiantum capillus-veneris, assembly GCF_014529385.1. Lineage (NCBI taxonomy): Eukaryota > Viridiplantae > Streptophyta > Polypodiopsida > Polypodiales > Pteridaceae > Adiantum > Adiantum capillus-veneris. Next base: position 135,262,903 of record NC_140933.1, read on the forward strand.
ATGGACTGAAGAGCAGACATGCTTGCGGTAGCTACGTCTCCCAAGCACCAAATGGACTAATCATCCATACTGGAATGATGTCGTAGGGTGAAATGGGATCCTCTACCCGCTAAGAAACGTAGACTAATGACTAAGAATTTATCTCTTCTATCTCATAGTCGAGGACGACTATGATTTCAAGAGAGAGGTAATGCCATAAAATCTAATATCTAACCAACCCAAATGATTTTGTCATATTAAACTCATAATTTAATGTGGGAGAATAAACGAGAACAAGGTTAGAATATAGACATGTGCTTATGGATCTTTCTCAACACAAGGCTAAGGTTAAAGGGGTCCAAATGTGAGATGGTATGTTAAAGAGAAATGCTACCTAATGGAGCTTAAAGACCTTAGGGTTAGCTTCATTAAAGACCTCCAATAGTTAGTGTTAAAAAGTCCTTTGACCTTAGGAAAACCTTAGGCAAGCTAGGGCTGACCTTGAGGTGGGAATCCTACCCAAACATGAGGTGCTTGTCTTGCTTGCTAACTAAGGTGCTTAAGGTGTTTGTGGGAACCTTGATCAAGCTTGAGGTCCTTGCCATGCTTAAATGACTAAGGTTCTTGAAGTGTTCAATTCAAACAAATTCAAAGAGGATCTCTCAAGAGGCATAAACTATTTTCGTACTTAAATGACTAAGGTGCTTGAAGTGTTCAATTCAAACATGATATTTTAAGAAGCATAAAAGACACATGTTAAGATCTTCCCATTTGGCCCTCATGATGTGTTTGAATCCTATTGGATAGGCTTTAAAGGGGTCCAATGAGAATTTAGATGCATAAAAATAAATAATTAATCTCTTTCTCTCAAAGAAGAAAAAGAGGATACATGTTCAAATAATATAATTAAATAATACCAGAGAGAGAGAGAGAGAGAGAGAGAGAGAGAGAGAGAGAGAGAGAGAGAGAGAGGTGGACCAAGTATGAGAGGGGGTATACTCTCCCATATCCACACACATACTCTCTCATCGTGTGAAGTGCAAAGTGCAAGAGCTCCATCTCCTTCTCCAAGCTTGTTGAGAAGTTGAGAGCCTACACCAACACTCTTGGCTCTGGAATGCAAATCCAACCAGGAGCCATGCTTCAATGCTTAAGTTTGCCACACTACAAGAGGCTATTCATATTAGCGACGCTCACACAGCGATGCTCAAAAAAATAATTCCCGGCGTCGCTAGTCGCAAATTTACTTGTAAATTTGCGACGCTCATAGCGACGCTGGCTGGGCTAAAAAAAAAAACAGAGAGCGCCCAAAAACTAAGATCTCAGATCGGAGTTTTTCGGCGCCCTCAAGCAAGGAGCAAGTAACGCTCTCCCTCTCTCTCTCTCTCTCTCTTTCTTCTCCCCCCCCCCCCCCCCCCCCTACACACACACACACACACACACACACACACACACACACACGAGGAGAGGAAGGAGAGCCAGGTATGCTCCTTCCCTCTCCTCACTCTCATGTTCCCTTCCCCTCTTTCTCTCTCCCTCTCTCTCTCTCTCTCTCTCACACACACACACACACATAGTGTTTTTGAGAGAGAGAGAGAGAGAGAGAGAGAGAGAGAGAGAGAGAGAGAGAGAGAGAAAGAGTACAAACATAAACAAAAACGCACACACACATACATAAACAAAGAATGCACACACACATTGAGAGAGGAAAAGAGAGAAAGAGCATGTATAAACAAAAAACGCACACATTGAGAGAGGAAAAGAGAGAGAGAACATGCATAAACAAAAAACGCACACATTGAGAGAGGAAAAGAGAGAGAAAACATGCATAAACAAAAAAACTCACACACATTGAGAGAGAAAGAGAGAGAAACTAATTTAACGTCGTAGGAAACTAATTAAAATTAAAAGACCTAAAGATCTAGCCGACGAGGAGTTGAACTCAAGACCTATTATTCAAGAGGGAAAGGGCATAACCAATCTATCATACTTGGCATGGGTGATAGAAAGGTTATACCATTTATCTCTTTTTATTGGCACACACATCCACACACGCGCACACACACAAGAAGAAGAGAGTTATAACGTCGTAGGAAACTATCCTAAAAGACGTTAAAGATTATGTTAGATGTAGACTTACGTTAAATTAGATTTAGGTTTATTTAAGTTAAATTAGATTAGATTTATGATTATTTTTAGTTAGATTTACGTTTATTTACGCTAGATTTAGATTTACGTTATATTAGATTAGATTTAGGTCTCCATAGACTGCGATGCCTGCATGAAGCGGGTGAAGAAAGCCCTCAATGGAATATAGGGTATTGCTGCCTTCACTCATGGTGGGCTCCGTCAATCCAAAAGTACTGGTGAAATGTCTTCAGAAGATAGGGAAGAAGGTGGATCTTCAGGGCGGCAAGAGTCACTACATCCCCGACAATGACCATCTAGACAACCTCTAGTCATTCAACAGCAACTACAAAGTTAGTAACAAGAGCAAGAACGGTCCAAAGGGCCAATTGCTGTCCTCACATGTAGATGGAGATGAGGCAGCGTCACCGCCGGAAGTTAACTCTCACATCTTTAGTGATGAGAATGCCAACTCTTGCCGAGTTATGTGAAAAATTATGTGTTAAATCAGTTTTAAGGTTCTTATAATCCCTGTTAGTTTAGTTCTTTGTTTTTAATATAATATAATTTACGTTAAATTTAGATTTATGTTATATTAGATTAGACTTAGGTTTATTTAGGTTTACCCACACACACACACACACCCACACAAGCAGAAGAGAGTTTTAACGTCGTAGGAAACTATCCCAAAAGACGTTAAAGATTAGGTTAGATATAGACTTACGTTAAATTAGATTTAGGTTTATTTTTAGTTAGATTTACATTTATTTAGATTTACGCTTATTTACGTTAGATCGAGTCCACGCAAGAATTACTTACGGTTTAGGGTTTAGAGTTAGACGAACAGTGAAAAGATCTACCGTGAAAAGATGTTAAGATGCTGTGAAGTGCTACAGCTAGAGAAGAGGCAAAGGGGTTTTGTCCACTATATGCAGTATCATGTAGACGTGGGTCTGTAGATTTCTTGTACCCACAAATATAGGTATTGACCAATAAAGACGAGATTATAACCCGGTGGTTCTGATCTCCGTGCACCTCTAGACCGAGGTGTGCGGGGATTGGACATGACTAGAGAATGTGAGGTAGAGAGAGAGAGAGAGAGAGAGAGAGAGAGAGAGAGAGAGAGAGAGAGAGAGAGAGAGAGAGAGATAAGACGAAGAATTCCAATAGAATATTAAATTTGTTGTCCAGGTTATAAGATTTTTATCCTCATTATGAGTAGTGACGAGGATGTGGGACCGTCCAACTGAAACACCTATCTCTCAATGAGGGTCTTATGTCCTTGTAATCAATGCAAGCATGCTGTGCGACGGACAAGACGTGTTTCTTTGCAGCACGTTCGCGAATTTGGTGAGTTCGATCCATCTATTATAGATCGAGTTGTTGCCAATTATAACTCGTCGGACTCTGACGCTGGCCAACAAGCAGCAATCTTGCAACCCAATAGACGTGTTCGCAGGCGCTTTGGTCAAGCGGCATATGTGAGGCCACAAGATGTAGCCTCTGACAGCTCGGGGGATGATCATGCAGAGCACATTCCCAACGAGGCAATGTTTGAGCCCGAGATTGATGAAATGATCGAGACGATCATGGATTCAGAAAGGCTTATCTATGATGATATGAAAAGTGAAGCCGATACGCCATTGTATAATGGAGCACGTATGTCTAGATTGAAAGCACTCCTGGTTCTTCTCAACATGCAGGCAAAGTTTGGATGGAGTGACACTAGCGTCATAGCGCTTTTCAGGTGATCTATTACAATTAGTTTACTTTAATAAAACTCTAAATGTATAATGATCTGATAGATTTTTACACGACTGTATCGTATTTTTATGTTGTGTAGATTGCTTAAAGAGCACATACTACCAGCTGACAATGTGATGTCAGATTCCCGAGATGAAGCAAGAAAGATTTTGCAAAACTTGGGGATGGATTACAATTCTATCCACGCTTGTCCTAATGACTGCATTCTTTTCAGAGGGGAATACATAGACATGGAGAAGTGTCCGAAATGTGATTCCGAAAGATATCGAGTAGATCTCCACGGGAAAAAAATTCCACAAAAGGTTTTGCGACATTTTCCTCTGCTTCCTCGCATCAAGCATTTCTTCGAATGTAAGTCCATGGCTGCCCTAGCATCATGGCATGAGGAGAATAAATCTTCGGATGGTGTGCTACGAATTCCTGCAGATTGCATAGCCTGGAAACATATAGATGAAACATGGTCGGATTTTGCCAGGGAAGCTCGAAATTTGCGCTTAGGCCTGGCTATGGATGGCGTAAATCCATTTGGTCAAAGATCAACATCTTACAGTGTATGGCCCGTTGTCATCGTCAACTACAACATTCCCCCGTGGTTGACTACGAAGAAGGGGCACCTATGGCTAAGCTTGATTGTGCCAGGGCGATATAAAGTGGAGAATATGGATGTGTATCTTCGTCCACTATTGAAAGAGCTACAACAATTGTGAATTGGCATAGAGGTGGTGGATATGAGCCGACACACAGGACGACGGAATGCTTTGATTAGAGGCATTCTAATGTGGACCATGCATGACTATCCCGGGCTAACAGAATGCTCAGGTGATCTATTGACACTCCTCACTCAGACACTGTAAATCTTGTGTTTTCCCATAGTTGATCTATTATCATGTGTATACATGCAGGGCTTCAAACAAGCGGATACAGAGCATGTGTCACATGTGGACCTAGATTGAATGCACGTAGGGCGCCCTCACTGAAGAAGAAAATCTACGAAGGTCATCAAGCGTATCTTCCAGAGAATCATGTGTTACGCGATGGCTTTTTGGGAAGAGAGCCACCAAGGATGTCTGCACAAGCATGGTTAGAGCAGAAGGAGATGTGCGATGACGGATTGCCTCCAGGGATGAAGAGACTATCTCTATGGTACGAGTTACCATACTGGCCCCGACTCATGATCAATCACTTGCTCGATCCAATGCACATATTCAAGAATGTGGGTAATCTACTATGGGACCATCTGACCGGCAAGAAAGATACTTTAGGAGCCAGAGTTGACCTTAGAAATGTGGATCGTATGGAGCAATATTGGCCGCAAACAGCGTCTGATGGATCGATAAAACTCCCTAAAGCACCATGGATTTTCACAGGAGCCCAAGAACGCAAAGTAAAAGAGACCATTCGATCTTTGCGGACCCCCACTGGCGTAATGCACTCGCTCCGAACGTGTTTTACTAAAGAAGGAAAGCTTACCGGTTTGAAGTCACACGATTGGCATAAAATGTGTCAGGTACGTTCATAGTGGACTTTAATATCATTGCATAAAGTGTGGACTTTAATATCATTGCTGCACATACTTTACAGTTTATTTTACCGGTTGCCATTGAGGGATGTTTGTCTCTAGACATCCATAACACAATCTACAAACTTGCAAAGCTGGTGCAATGGATCTCACAAAAGGAGATCAACGTAGACTCCATACCATTCGCCAAACTAAATGCTGCGGAGCTTGTGTGCATGTTTGAGAAACATTTTCCTACTACCATGCTAACCATTCAGGTGCATCTTCTTGTTCGCATAGTTGATGAGGTGGAAATAGCTGGCACAGTTTATTCCAGATGGATGTTCTTCTTAGAACGTTTCATGAAAACGTTTAAGGGATATGTGCGTCAAAAGTGTTACCATATACATGTGGTAGTGATGTGTGTGAACACACTAGGACCGCCGGGGCATTTTTTCCCTCTTTAGGAGGTTTTTTTCCCCCGTGCATTGTATATACGCCCATCACTCTAGGGCTACCTATCTTTCCATTGCACACTAAGTAATACACTCTCCATTGTGTACCTTGAGCTTCCTTCGTCTACTCCAAGCTGTGTGTGTTTCTCTGCAACCCTAATTCCAACAATTGGTATCAGAGCAGGTCACGTCCTCCCGGGCTTAGTCGCCAGCTGCTCCAGCACATGCCTGCTCACTTTCTCCGATTTCAGTGAGCTTTGGCAAGCGTTCGCAGGTCGACAAATATTTTGGGAGGGCTCGAAGAGCTTGGTCTGCTCAGAATTCTGATTTGGGCTCATTTCGGCCTCCGTTTTCACTACGGGCAGTACTGCACAGGTTATTTCGTCATTTTGTGCAGATTTTCTGTCAGTGCCGTTTCCTGCATAACAGGTGCCTTATAGTCTTCTACGGTTTGTGCTATATAGCACAAGTTGTTCCCGCTCCATTTCTCCTATTTTCGGGCAGTTTTCACATCAGGTGCAGCATTTACCATGGCTGACAACAACAACACAGATGTGTTCAAGATGTTTGCTGCTGAGGACAGGTTGGATGGGGACAACTACCCTATGTGGGCTTATATGATGCAACACGTTCTTGTGTCAAAAGGTGTCTGGAACATTGTGCAGGGCATTGATGTACGTCCTGGTTCTGAAGATGTAGGCGATATTGAGGATGTTGCAGGTCTTGCTGCAAGGATTGCAGCTGTTAGAGTTGTTTTGCCTACAGCAGAACAAGCTCGTTGGGATGTTAAGGATGCGCAGGCTCATGCATTGATTGCGTTGTCTGTGAAGTGCACCATTATTCCTCACATCCGTTCAGCAAAATCTGCAAAACAGGCTTGGGATATTCTAGCAGGTCTTTATGCAAGCCGCAATGAGGCTAAAATTGCTTTGCTGCGTAAAGAGCTAGAGTCGAAGATTATGCATGAGGAAGATGATATGGACACTTTCCTTGCTAGTGTCAAGGATATCAATGAGCAACTCATTTCTGCAGGTGAAGTCATTTCTGACAGTTCCCTTGTGCAGACTGTTCTTGATGCCTTACCAGATTCCTACCAGACTTTTGCTAGTACTTGGAGACTGATGACCCAAGGAAATCCTGAAGTTGTCAAGTTTGATGCATTATGCACATTGCTGTTGCAAGAGTCACTTTCTAGAAAAAACAGGACTAGGCAGCGTGCAGTTGAACAGGCTTTTATTGCTTCTCAAAGAAAGGGTGGTAACAGTAATGCAGCCACTTCTTATGGTTCTGCTGCGAGTGGCAAAAATTCTGTTCCTAATGCTTCTGCTGGAAGCACTTCGTCTGGCAATTCTGGTGATAAGGGCAAAAAGAAGATGCGTTGCCATTATTGTAAAGCCAATGATCACTTGATCAAGTCGTGTCCTAAGTTGAAGGCCAAAGAGGCTAAGAAGAAAGAGGGTGGTTCCACTGCAAATGCTGGTTCCACTACAAATGCAGCCATTGTTGAGTCTTCTGTGAAAGGAGATTGTGATGCTGATGTTGATGCAGAATGGGCTTTTAGCGCAGAGTGCACTTACAATCCTGCTGTCCATGATGCATGCTTGTCAGTTGCTGCAGATTCACATGTGTGGTATTTCGACAGTGGTGCTACAAAGCACATTACCTCACATCGTGAATTGTTTACCTCTCTCGAGTCTGTCCCTCAAGGGAATTCAGTCACTTGTGCCAACAACGCCTCTTATCCAGTTCAGGGAGTTGGAAAGATTGTGCTCACTGCTGCTAATGGCAGTTCCTTCACACTTGTTGATGCACTTTATGTACCTGGGATCAAGAAGAATCTCTTGTCTGTATCCGCACTTGCTAGACTTGGACTTGTAGTCAAATTTGTGGATGACAGATGTACAGTTCATGATCTCAGTTTTGGTGATGAAATTGTTGCATCTGGGCTTTTGTGCCGTGGGCTGTATAAGCTCACTTTGTATGACAAGTGTGGAAAAATTTTTGCAAATGCTGTTGCAGATTCAAGGGCTATTTCAGATGCAAAACTTTGGCATGCACGTTTTGGTCATCTGAATTTTGCCAGTTTGCTGCGTTTGCAGAAATCTGATATGGTTGCTTCTTTGCCGCCTCTTGAAGCACCTATCAAACATGTTTGTGAAGGCTGTATTCTGGGTAAAATGCAGCGTTCTAAGTTTCCAAAGGATGGTTCAGTTAGGGCCACATGCAGGTTGCAGCTTGTGCATAGTGATGTTTGTGGGCCCATGCAAACTCCGTCCTTGGGCAATTACCTGTACTTCGTGACTTTCATTGATGATTACTCCAGGCATGCATGGGTATTTCCGCTTAAAGCAAAGTCCGAAGTTTTTATGTGCTTCAAACAATTTTTGGCTATGGCTGAAAATGTCTCAAAATGTACTATGGGCACCCTCCGTTCCGATCGAGGGGGGGAGTATATGTCTCATGAATTTAATGCATTTCTGGCTAGTCGTGGGATAAAACACCAATGTACAGTGCCTTATACACCTCAGCAAAATGGTGTTGCTGAGAGGAAAAACAGGTCACTAACGGAAATGGCACGATGTATGGTCAAAAGTCAAGCTTTGCCGCATTCTTTTTGGCTTGAGGCCATCATGTGTGCCACTTATGTACTTAACAGGTGTCCTACGAAAGCTTTGCAGTCTATTACTCCATATGAAGCATGGCATGATAGAAAACCTTCTATTGAGCACATGCGTGTTTTTGGCTGTTTGGCATATGCTTTGGTGCCACAAGTGCAGCGCAGAAAATTGGATGATAAGGCTGTCAAATGTATTTTTGTTGGTTATAGTGCTGAAAGCAAAGGTTACAGGTTGTATCATCCGCAAACAAAACGTATTCTGGTTTCACGGGATGTAGTGTTTGTGGAAGATTCTGTTCAGCCCTTGCTGTCATGTACTAGAGACAGTAATGTAAGCTCACAGGACATTTATGACACTTTGTTGCCTCTTTTCAGTAGTGGAAATACGAATGTAAGTTCCAATGAGGCAAATGTACAGCCTATGGGGGTTTCTGAAAATGTTTTAGAACAGCCTATTACTGATGCAGATGTACATGATGTACTTGATGAGGAAAGGGCTGAAAATGAGCAGGCTAGAGGTATGCCAAAATGGCTGGTGCACACTTTGCGTGACAGTAAATTGGATGCACCTTTATCTAGTCGTACTCGTTCAGGCTCTCGCCATGCATCTTATGCATCAGATTGTTATGCTTTGGCTGTGTCTAGTTTACATGATGTTGACGAGCCTCTGTCTTTTGATGAAGCACATAATTCAGAAAATTGGATTGCTGCCATGAAATCAGAATATGATGCACTTATAGAGAATGACACATGGACTTTATGTGATTTGCCTCCTGGCAAAAAGGCCATTGGTACGAAGTGGGTTTACAAGTTGAAACGCAAGCCGGATGGTGAGATCGATCGCCATAAGGCTCGACTTGTTGCAAAGGGTTATGCACAACAAAAAGGCATAGATTATGAAGAGACTTTTGCTCCCACTTGTCGTATGACTACTGTGCGTTTTCTATGTGCATTGGCAGCTCATTTTGGTTGGGATGTACATCAATCAGACATTGTTACTGCTTTCTTGAATGGTGACATATTTGAGGAAGTTTATGTAACGCAGCCTCGCGGTTTTGTCATAAAAGGACAAGAGGACAAAGTGTGCAAATGTAAGAAGGCTTTGTATGGGTTGAAGCAATCTCCTCGTGCTTGGTATGAGAAAGCTGACACTCATTTGGTTAAACGAGGCTTTCGTAACAGTCCAACAGAAAGCACATTGTATGTAAAGCGTGAGGATGATGTATTTCTCATTGTGGTTCTTTATGTTGATGATTTGCTGATCACTGGACCAAATGAGAGACATATTGCTGAATTTAAGGCTGATTTGAATGCTACTTTCAAGATGAAAGATTTGGGGCTGTTGCATCATTACTTGGGTATACAGTTTAAGCAGTGTGATGGTGGTATTGGCTTGTGTCAGAAAAGTTACATAGAGACATTGCTATGTAAGTTTGGACTTGAGGATTGCAAACCTATTGCCACTCCCATGGAAACAGGTTTGAAGTTGAGTCTACATGATGCTGGCGATCCTGCTGATGTCACTCTTTACCAAACTGCTGTTGGCTGCCTCATTTATGTATGCAACACAAAGCCAGATATTCAGTTTGCAGTCTCGCAGGTCAGCAGATTTATGCATAGCCCAGGGTCTAAGCATTGGCAGGCTGTCAAGAGGATTTTCCGCTACCTTAGTGGCACTTTACATCTTGGCTTGTTTTATCCCAAGGGGGGATCATTGCCGCCAGACTTACATGCTTTTTCGGACTCAGATTGGGCTGGTTGTTTTGACACGCGAGTGTCCACAAGTGGTTTTTGTTTCATGCTTGGCAGTTCATGTATATCATGGTTGAGCAAGAAGCAACCTACTGTGGCCACTTCGAGTTGTGAGGCTGAGTACAGGGCAGTCTTCACAGCTACGGTTGAGTGTGTATGGCTCAGACGCCTTATGGCTGACTTGGGTGTTGGACAGGACACTGGCAACACTATCTACACTGACAGTCAGAGCGCATTGGCAGTTGCGAGGAACCCAGTTTTTCATGCTCGCACAAAGCACATTGAGGTGCATTACCACTATGTCAGGGAGAGGCTCTCAGCAGGAGAGATCAGCTTGGCTTATGTGCCAACACAAGACAACCTTGCAGATCTTTTCACAAAGGCATTGTCTCGTGAGAAGCTTGAAGCTTTCTGCAAAGCTTTGGGCTTACTCCCCTTTGTGGACTGATCCTGTCCTCAGGGCATGGCACTTCCCTTTACTCATGTGCCAGCTCTCGTTCACCGCATCACTCCAGGGGGGATTTGTTACCATATACATGTGGTAGTGATGTGTGTGAACACACTAGGACCGCCGGGGCATTTTTTCCCTCTTTAGGAGGTTTTTTTCCCCCGTGCATTGTATATACGCCCATCACTCTAGGGCTACCTATCTTTCCATTGCACACTAAGTAATACACTCTCCATTGTGTACCTTGAGCTTCCTTCGTCTACTCCAAGCTGTGTGTGTTTCTCTGCAACCCTAATTCCAACAAAAAGGCACGTCCGGAGGGTAGCATGGCAGAAGGTTGGTTGGTATCAGAGTCCCTAGTGTACATTGGAGAGTGGCTAGACGGATTTGATAAAGCCCGGGACACGCTATGGCGAACCATAGATGATGAGCTCATATCGGAGATTGTCATACCGATTTTGCATGCTTCACAATTCAGTGATGCAAAAGTGGATTTCACAATATGAGGATGCAAAGCAAGAGCGACAAAGGGCACGAATCGAGTGGAGACGGGGAAGACGACCACCGATGCACTATCCGACGGGTCTGGAGAGACTACCAACATTCATGAGCTTAAGATGGTTGCACAACCAATTGAAAAGCGCACAACAATGCGGTGACGAAGTGACAGAGGAAGAGTGGGAGTACTCTCGGGGTTGCGCGACCAAGGTAAGTTTGCAATGTACGACTAGCTAGTGACTTTATTTCTAAACGTTTGAATGGCCACTCATAATCTTTGTTCGTTGTAGTATAAGTCGTACACAACAGCATGGTGTAAAGGTCGACATTTTAGGGTGGAACGGATCGACAAAAAGCGTTTTACTCAAGATTGTGGAATCATGGCAAAATTTGAACAGTCTAGTCGACGACGTTCCTCTGATGCAGATCCTGTGGTGGCGGAACTCACTTACTTCGGCACGCTACAAGAGATTTTGAGGATCGATTACAGAGGATTTTTTGTCGACTTGTTTGACGTGCAATGGTTCAAGATAATCATGGAGGGTCGCAACGCTACTGTGCGTAGAGGAGATTCTGGTTTTCTTGAGGTGGATTCTACTAAGAAATGGACCGACCTAAGAGACACTTTCGTACTACCCGAGCATTGTGAACAAGTAAGTATGTAAATAGTTAACATCCCCTTTTACAAGTTATGTGCTTGAAAGCTCTCATGTAAGTTATGTGGCTCTGGCAGGTAATATTTCATCCTACAAAGTCTACATCAAACTGGTGGTACGTCATAGAGGTAGCCCCTCGTAGTGCAAGGACGTATGAAGGCTACCATGTGCCAATCACAACGGCATCAATGGAGGAGATCAGAGAAGATGCTCAATCAGAAGCCGCTGCGGTGGTGCCAGACGAGCATCAAGATGCTACTACTCTATATGGGGTGCATGCAGAGGATCTACAAACTGAAACAGAGGATATGTGTTTAAACGGAGAGCTCTATATAGATATAGGAAGTTATGCTGAGTTATGCGAGGATGAGAGAGAGATCTCTTAAAGCCACAAATATTGTATTTGAACAATTTTGCTCCGTGTTGTAAAAGCTCTGGCTCTCTAAGTACTTTCCATGGTGTATAACGCTCTTTTCTACTCGCGCTCATATCTTTTGATTGAAAATTCTGAGTTTTCGACTTGCCTCTTCTATCACTCAATTCATTGCCTCCACACCGCCTCGTGTTCGACGAGGCTCTTTACCCTCCCCTTCTTTGCTCGCCCCCACACCAGCCACAGCATCGCCATCTACGCCAGGTTTTGCGCGGCTAACTGTTCCTAGCAGCTACACACCTCTACCTACTCCGCCAGGAGCCACCCCACTCGACACTCCTCGCTTCGGGGCCCAGACGCCGGTGGAGACACCTGACGTCCGTACCCCCATCGACACACCGCTAGAGACCCCTGCCGGGACACCCAGGTTCACGCGTCACCGGCTAGAGGGCTTGCCTTACTCCGTCGACTTCAGCGGCGGCATCATCATGGATGATGACGGCAAGGAGGTGATCTCGCGCATGCGTGGTCTTTGCTCTCAGCTTTTTAGACACTACATACTAAACAAATGGAGTGAAGTACCAAGTGATTTAAAAGACAGAGTCATCAGCATACTTCATGATGAGTTTCCCGTTCCAACACGGGATCAGCGCTTCAATGAATACCTGATGAAGATTCGAATGCGCGAATACTGCAAACACAAGCGTTCCGAAGTGCAAAAAGCAATCAAGCATGGGTGGAACAGGCCAGATTGGCTGGCCAAAGAAGATTGGAAGAATGCGAAGAAAGCAGCGCGCGAGAATCCCGACAAGTGGAAGCAACAAAAGGATGCAGCCAGAGCGCGAGTAGAGGCAGGGAGCTCGCACCACTTGGGGAGCGGTGGATGGGCATCATTTGAGGCCGATTTTGTAAGTGTTTTCGCATTGCTCTTTATGTTCGATAGTTTAGGGTTTATGAGTTTTTTAATACTAACATAATGAAATCTTTGTATGTTTTGACAGTGGTCGATGACAGGATGTGATCCCACAACGTACGAGCGCGAGTACGCAGGCAGGAAGGGCTTAAACGCCCCGATGGACATTCTCAGTTCTCGCGGCGGCATGGTTAGTATTAGGGTTTACTCTTTTCTATTTTTTGTATTGTTTTGTAAATGTCGTTATATGTTTATACTTACTGAAAGCTGTCTTATTGTCTTTTTCTGCAGAATCCGACAGATACGCCGCTTGGACGCAATGAGACGTCTGACTAGACGACGTCAGTTTAGCCGTAGCTAGATAGCATTAGTTTAGGGTTTCTCATAGCTTATGTATCATGAGACGGATTTTATACGTCTTTTTGAACCATGTATATTATTACATTTGTCACCGCAGTTCATTTTGCCAATCAATTCTTTATGCCTATGATGTTGTACAATTGTCATTATTACATTTGCCAATCAATTCATTTTGCCTATGATGTGTACAATTGTCAATTTTACGCTTGTCAATTTTGCAAACAATGCGTCTTGTAGGTGACTATTTTGGGTCTATTATCCACCCTTGCACTTTTTTTAAAAAGTGAATCAAGTACAATATGGTTGATGGGTGGCAGGGCATTCAATGCCCTGTCACGAAAAATTTTTTCTCTCGGGCGTCGCTATTTATGGCTCTGTAGCGTCGCTATGAGCGTCGCTATAGACTTCTGCGTAACCGTCGCTATGAGCGTCGTTATGAGCGTCGCTATGAGCGTCTCTATATAGCGACGCTTATAGCGACGGTTTTAGCGATGCCGGGGGTTATAAAAACCCAGTGTATTTCCGTCGCTAACAGCGTCACAAGGGCACACAACCTCTTGTAGTGTCATCTTCTTCATCTTCATTACTATGCTATTATGCTATGCTAAGCAAGAAGAGTGATGATAAGTGAGAAACTATTTCTTTCTCCTATGAATGAATCTTCATCCTCTTCCCTACCCTCATTCCCTGCTAGCTCTCTCCACCTTCGAAGGTGTTTGAGGCCTTGGGACTGAGGCTTGGGACAATTAATTCTTTTTACAAAGTTTATGTTATCCTCGTGATGCATGAAGCTTTCCATCTTCATTGCATCACCTAGGTCACAAGGAACACAAAGATTGTATTGTACCAAGTCTCTATTGATGGGAGAATCTATAATACAAACGCCTTTTGGAGGGGGGACCGGCTCCAAATAAATCCGATCCTCAACTATTGTCATGTTCTCTAATACTCTCTCTTGAAAAAGTATTGTTCATGCCAAGTTAATTAAGTACTATGTTTGTGTTGCTACCATCAATTAAGTTCACCCTCTATGTTCTCAAAGTAATCTCACAAAAATGCTCACTCTAATTCTCTTAATTCCGATATCCTCAAAGTTCATAGGCCATTTTCATTACATCCAGCAACCAGAATCAATGCAAAACTCTAAGTTTTCTATAGGAATTCATAACTACAATTCCAAAATTTGGCCTTGAAAGGCCTTTCATCTCTAGTTGGCACACTAGTCAATTCTTGAGCCACTCTCAAGCAGTGAGCCATGTCTTGAGATCAAAATAAGTGAGAAAGGGGGAGCTATTTTCGTCGTTTTTGGAACATGGAAAGACTGTAGCAAGAAAATAAAGGTGCAAGCGAGTGTGGTTCACAAGTGGAATGATGAACATCGACTTTGGACCTTGTAGTTCTTTGGGTTTGTCCCAAGTGGAAGCGAGTGAGTGTGGTGCAAGCGAGTGTGGTTCACAAGTGGAATGATGAACATCGACTTTGGACCTTGTAGTTCTTTGGGTTTGTCCCTAATTTGCACTCCAAGACCCTAATGCACATGCTACATATAAGGGATCAACATTGTGGAATGAAGAGTAGGTTATTCTCGATGTTGGGCATTGACCATGTCCTTTTGTCATTGAGGAGTACCCACCTAAGTTGTGGCCCATCAATGTGAGACCCCAACTCGTTGAAAAAGCCATCAAAGTTCCATATCAATTTAGACACCACACCTTACCCAACCCATCCTCTTTTGAGATGGGCTAGTGTGTTTTACACACAAAGGTCTACCTCTTTATGAATTCTTATAGCTAGTATGTATGTCAAAAGTTTTGCCTTTGCTCCTTTGCTTGGGGCCTTTCCTTTTTTTGAGTGAACACTTAGTCCAATCTTGGAGGGGGGGTGGGGTATTGGCTGACTATTTGTTCGGCCACTCTGTTTTAGCGAAGGCAACCACAATTCGTCCATTTGGCATCGATGTGAGGGCACCATTTGGGCAAGTTGGGCAGCAGGCGTGTAAACACCCTAACAATTCTTCTTGTGGCAACAAGTAAATGAGAACCCTTGAGAGTGGATAAGCCTTCTTGGCAGCAAGATCAAATGAATAGTCGACAATTGTCAAAAGCACTTTGTATGTGCCGTTAGCAGAGGCAGCAGAGCAAACTGCGAGAGTATCGGAAGCAGAGAGAGTAGAAGTGGCTATGGCGTCTTCCTCTCCTCCGGCAATGCTGCATTCATCTGTGTGCTCAAGCTTCGTCGCTCCACTCTCCAAGCCCTCCGTTCTCGTGGCCCCTGCTTCAGCATCCGCTGCCTCGTCGCCCTCGCTATCCCTTGTAGTCTCTGCCTCGTCGTCGTCATCACACCCCAGCAGCGATGGCCCTGCTGCCCTTAGCAGGCGCTCTATGGCCTCCCTGTCTGGTGTAGCAGGCATACTTTACCTACTCTCTGCGACCCCTCAGGCTCTTGCCGACATTGAGGATGATTACAAGCGGGAAACCCAGAGTGTGATCGTGCAGGTGCGAAGCACCTTGGAGCTGGACAAGGCCGATCCTACTCGTGGGGACGCTGTCAAAGCGCTTCGCCAGACATCAAACGAGTGGGTCGCAAAGTACCGCCGCGAGAAGAGATTTGCTGGTAAGCCCTCCTACAGCAACATTTATTCAGTGCTGAATGCTGTATCTGGACACTTCATCAGCTATGGTGATGGTGCTCCGCTCCCAGCAAAGCGCCGCACCCAGATCCTAGAAGAAGTCGACATTGCGGAGAGGGCTCTTGGGCGAGGCCGATGAGCCCTTCATTATATGTGGGTGCTACATTTGTAAAGGATATGTACATCATGAAGCCAGAGTTTTTCCATTCTGGTTGGCAAGCTGGTGATCCTTGGCAGCTCACATGGCTGCGACAAATTTAGGGACCTCTGGCATTGCGATGTACATGCGGCTGAGAGAGAGACTGTCTTTGTTCGTTAGCTTTTTCTTTCTGCTTTTCTGTCTCATAATTTTGCTACACTGTATAATGATGATGCCAGATGAATTAATGTACACCTGTTATTACCAGATTGTGGCTCAACCACAGATTTGCCAATTTTCTTGGTGTGTCAATGCTAGACGCTTTGCCAGTGGATAGGAATTCTAGCGTTCCATGTGTGTCACCAGGCTCCGACTTTAACCGGTGGTTACGTCGTGCTCAACTTGTGGATGTGGTACACTGATGTCGTAAGGCTCAACTTTTCTCTTTATGGTCGTGTTATGACTGCGGATATGTTGACACTGCAGGTAATCCACTCACACCTGTCACTTCTAAGAGATAGCAATATCGGGAGCTCAGACCGCATTCATACTTTTTTCTCTTCACGGTCTAAGGTCCTTGTAGTTGTCAACGATCCGTCTTTAGAAGGGTTTGTGCTTGCCTTTGGGATCAGGGTCTTTTGAAGGGGCCTGAAACAAGTAATTGCATATTGCAAGATGTTATTGGAAGATGGAAAAATATATGGGTACATTTGTTAATTCGATAGGTTCCCATCTTGCCAGTCAATTTCTATGTTCACG
This sequence comes from Adiantum capillus-veneris, assembly GCF_014529385.1. Classification (NCBI taxonomy): domain Eukaryota; kingdom Viridiplantae; phylum Streptophyta; class Polypodiopsida; order Polypodiales; family Pteridaceae; genus Adiantum; species Adiantum capillus-veneris. The sequence continues at coordinate 135,279,870 of NC_140933.1, forward strand.
GGAGAGGTGCCAATCTTCTGGTTACTCTGTGATAAGGTTGTACTAGTTTCAATTTTGTGTTCAACACATGACTATAAGGGCTGTCACAGCTGTTGCGATTTGTGTTTTTGTCATGGACTTGTCATGTTTCAAGTACAATCATTGCACGTGAGGATGTAGTGTATATAACCGGCATTGCATGGTGGATCCATGCAATGCCAGTTTGTTTGCCCGAGCATGTCATTAAGACAAATAGCAGTACACAGTTCTACAATGCTGTGCTACATCAAAGGCTTGCCGCAAGTGTGAAAACATGGCTTGCATGCATGTTCCATATCATAATATACTGGCCATTGCAACCTTCCAACTTAAGACTAATTGCAGAGATTCCTCTGGTCTTCAAACTAAAGTGTAAGGGGAACTGGACGAATATTTATGGCAGTAAAAATGAGAATGAAAGTGCTATGAAACACTAACCTTCCAATTGCTTTTTCTTGATTTTCCTCTTCCACCTTGTAAGGTTTTTTTGCCATCCAGTCCCATTTTTATTTTAGGCATTTTTCATTTTGGCCCTATTGAGAGGGACTCTGTTCTGTGGGCTCAAGGCTAACCAACCCATCTTCATCCTAAATGCAAGCTCTTGATTTTCCTCAGCTATAAATGTGTAAAATGGTATTAAGAAAGAGGTACTTCAAGGATCTAGAAAGAGTAAAGTTTCCCTCTCTTGAACTCCTGTTTCTGTTGCTGTAAAGAACTCTCTTGATGTAAAAGCTAATAAAGACAGTTCCTTTTGTGCTGCATGTAGACGAGGAAGGCACGGCTTGAACATTTTTTTACCACAACTGCATAGGAATGTACTAAAAAAATGTACAGTTGATACTCAGCAGAGTGGTACCAAATTATATCGCTTTGCCTCCAGATCAACCGTTTTTCGCTGTGAGTTTGTTTCAATATGAAGATAGGATGCTTGTTGAGTCTCCTAGAAGAAATTAGTTCGAGGGGACCGACTGTTTCAATGGTGATAATTCTGTCAAATCAAGTGCCCTTTCTTTGACATATGGCTACTACCATCTACACACAAGCAAAGAAGCTAAGAGCATGATGCAAGCCCAAAATACACAGGATACGGCTATGGACCAAACAATCTGAGAAAGGCATTGTAGATTTAGTACCTTGGTTACTAAGGCATGATTAGGACCACTTTTATCTTCACACATGGAGTTGTATGTCAAGAGTTTCATCATGTGAAGATACAAGCTCTTCTAGTTTCAACCAAATCTTGCAAGAAATTGAGAAAGATGAGCCAAATCTCATAAAAAGTTCCATCTTTTATGCATTGTATGAAAAGAAAAAGATTTTTTCTCACGAGGTTTTTCCCTTTCTCTGTATATATTCATCTAGCCTGTTGTATTCACAAGGTTTAGACATTGCCTATACTACTAGTATGAGGTAAAACCACCCTTTCCATTTGCACTCCTTTGGTCTTTTTAACCTAATTTGTATTGAGGGTTTCAATATAGAGGAGATTCTATATGACTTTTCTCTAAAGGTTATTTGTACTCAATCGTTGAGCCACAAACACTTGCCTATGAGCCATGAACGTATGCTTCTGAGCCATGCATGATGGTTTCCTCTAAGCCATGCATGTTGTTCCTTTGAAAATCATCACTGAACTTATCAAGATCTGTATCCACCTTTTGCACCTCTTCTTGGGTGGCTTATCTATCATCTCATCTCATCTCATAGGTTCAATTCACCTATGTGCTGAAAGGGGGGTTTGTTGGGTCTCAAAGGAATCGTTACCTTTAAAGAAAACCATCCTAATCCTATTGGTCGCTTAATTAAATTTATCCTACCCTCTCCCAGCTCCACCTCCACTTATGAATTTTTAAACTCCTTCACCATTCATGAAATGCAAGCAAGCATCACAGTAGAGAATGGGACTATTTTTGGGATGGTTTGGATTTGAGACTCGTGGATGACATTGACCCCATGCTTCTTTCTTGCCAACCATGGAGCTTGAGACATGCAAAGCACTACACTCTGTTGATCCCACAATTTGGGATCCTTAAGGGCAATCTGAAGTACAAGGTAGCACCCCTATCTTGCTTGCTTCAATTCAACCTCTCCTACCCTTCTCAAGTTTGCCAAAATTGGTATAGTTCAAACACTTAGCTTCCATACTCTCATTGAAAGACTTGACAAGGAGGAAACAATGAGCAGTTCAACTTTTGCTATTGCTATAGTCTAAATTTGAAGACAACTAAATTACCCATGCTTGCCTCACATGTGCAACAATTTTTAAGACCTCATACCCTATAGTGTTGTGGGATGTGGACTCTCTCTCTCTCTCTCTCTCTCTCTCTCTCTCTCTCTCTCTCTCTCAATCAATTCAACATCTTGAGGGCACACACTCCAAAATCAAATATAGAAAATGCCGATTGCTATAGTGGAATGTAGACTAATTCTACATATCTCCATAGATATCAAATTAAAACCAAAACTATTTTCGGCCTACCCTGTACAAAGTGAATTTGTTGCATGAAAATCAACCTTTGAATTGCAAAACTTTTATCGGTGATTTTTTTTTAATGTGTGGGTCCTATAGACTTTTTGGTCTCTCTCACTCTTCTTTCAATGATCTCATGTTTCTCTCCCTTTGTGTGTATAGTGAGTACCTCTCTCTCTCTCTCTCTCTCTCTCTCTCTCTCTCTCTCTCTCCTTCCTTTTTTTTGTGTGTGTGTGTGTGTGTGTGTGGGTGTGTTCTAATAAAAGGAGGAAAATGGTATAACCTTTCTATCACCCAATGTGGTATATTAGTTATGCCGTTTCCCTCTTGAATAACAGGTCTTGAGTTCAACTCTCCTCGTCTGTTAGATCTTTAAGGTCTCTTGGGATAGTTTCCTACGACGTTAAAATACTCTTCTTCTTCTTCTTCTTCTTCTTCTCAAAATCTTAATGTGTTTATGGTCCAAGGGGCCCCAATAGATGGCTATCAAATAACTAATGAGAGTTCCTTTTAATTCATTTTCCATCCACATCCCAACATTGAAATTGTCAAGCTGTGGAGAACCACAGGTGTCAATTGATTGTTGATCCAACTTGTGGTTATATTTATTGAATTTACAATATACTATGTCATCTCACTTGGTGTGTCGAGCAACATTCCTTGACTTTTTTTAAGTTCATATTGTGGTTTGTATTTGTACGTTCATCTTTACTATACCTATGAATGTTTTATTGTTATGAACAGCCGTATAGGTATGTTGATTGTTACATATGTTTGTACAATTTCTAGTTTGGTAGGTAGGTGATAAGGTTGCTAGAATGTTAACCTTAGAGGAAATCTAGAAAGAAATTCTTCTAAGACCTAATAGAGATAAATCGGCTATATGTGTACATATTTGAAGTTGTTGACTAATAATAGTGACATATAATTGTGTGCCCAAGCTAATTCTAGATGTACCTTGGCATTAGCCACTTTCGTTAGGTTGTGAACAACTGTGTGCCCCTCTTGACTGTTGATATAACTCTAGATTTTGTCTAATGGTTCAATTGGATTTTGTGTTCGAGGCTATTGAGATGTAAACAAATGTGCATTTCAAATAATTATTGGTACATGCTGATATTTTCTCTCAGCCCAAATTTTTGGTCTATATTAACAGCATGCAATTGAATCTATCAATATGTGCATGAATGGGTATCACACCTAACTATTGATACAGGCTATAATCTTCCTTGGACTCAATTTTTTTGACTTTTCTCTCTTAGTCTATGGTACCATCAAGAAGCTCTATACTTAAAATTTTTTCCAAGTGGGAGCTATTACACAGAGATATATGATTTGCTTTGAGCATTAAGAATGTGTTCTTCAAAAGCAAGTAATATTGAGTGATTTCATACAGTTTGGTGTCGTTACAAAAAAGAAAATTAACCATGATAAGCGAGAAAAGGACATTGTTGATTATTTGAACTTAAAATCAAGATATTGAAACTTTAAAGTTTATAAACGACTCTAGACTATAAGGAGAGACTTAAATAAAATATTTTTATGATGATATTGGATCAACATGTAGATCTATCATTTTGTGATTTGATAAAAACAAGTTGTGTATATTGCATGGTCATTACTTCTATTTAGCTCGGCAAGGGAATAGTTCTATTGACACGAATTTACAAGAAGAGCATAGGTCACTTTTGAAGAGAACAGAGATGTTAAAACAAATAGAAATGAGTAAGAACAAAGTATCCTTCAAGATGTGAGTTGAGTTAGATAGTAATTATTTGCATGAATTGTGTCTTGCAAAATTTGTATTTGAATTCAATAGTAAGATATATACACCACTATGTGAAGTTCAACAAATAAAAAGATCTTGAAATTATTACTACATACTAAGCTTACTTTACTTGCCTTTAATTTTTAATAAAAAGAAATATCTTTCAGGATCTCAAAAATGCTAGAGTACATTCACAGAGCTTGATGCCATAATTTTAAGTAATGTAAGAAAGTTTGACACTACTACTACTACTACTACTACTGGGAACGCTTTTAAAAAATTCATTACTTAAAAGATTCCCATTCGATTCCCCTCACAACCACTATGCTGCATGTACGCCTCTGTCCTCCCTCCCGAGTCCCCCTCCTCTCCCTCAACACTGCGTCAACAACAACCCTCGATTGGCTCCCCACCCTTCAGCTCCTGCGTCGGTCTGCCTTTTCCCTTCCCCTACCACAACACTCCCTAACTAGCAAATTCATCATGAATTCGCAGTCAGCTGAGAGAGAGAGAGAGAGAGAAGGGGGGGGGGGGGGGGGGAGTATAAACATGTTCCCTCCTCGCCCTCTTCCCTCCTCTACCGAAGCACTCAAAACAAGTCTGCGAACTCTCTGCCAACGGGGGGAGAGAGAGAGAGAGAGAGAGAGAGAGAGAGAGAGAGAGAGAGAGAGAGAGAGAGAGAGAGAGCATTTATCCTCTACCAATGCAAAACCTCTAAATGGGTCTGTGCACTCCTCTACCAATGCGAGAGAGAGAGAGAGAGCCTCCGCTTTGCCGCCACATCTCCTGCTCTCCCTCTACACCACTGCCCTGCAAACGTTTGGAGAAATATAGCATGCTAGCCCACGTGGGTAGGGGAGACTTCACTTTCCAAAACCTCATAATGTGCATACAATCTCACCCTTCCCTTCTCCTTCTAAACTTAATGACCCATTTTTTGATTTTTCATCATTGGGTACCCCCTACCCTACTACTACCAACTTCCAAATATGAAAAATAACCAAAATATATGATCAAATGTCAACAATATCGTTTAGTTTCCATGAGCTCAACAAATCTAGATACCATCAAATAGAGTCTTTCAAGATGAGAAAGAAAACAAAATAGTTTACCATAACCAAGTATATATGTAGGTTGAACATTAGGCAAGTGATTTATTTTTTGATAGTAAAAGCAAAGATAATCACAGTTAAAAGGTTCTAGAAAATATGAAAGTTTCAATTCCCGTGGTTGAAAGAAAAACTTGATCATATAGCGAGCACATAATCGTTTTTCAAGAATCAAAGGGTTGTAGTTGATCCGAGTTGAAATCAAACTTGATGATAGATGTGTGTGCATCTATTTATTGAAAGCAATGATGCTATACAAAAAATAAATTAGAGATAGGAACAATAGCCACCAATGCTTTGAAAGTTATCTTTGCAAATTTCCATATTGAACTGATTACATGTTATGTATCATGTCTATTTATTGAAATCTGGGTAATCCAAAAAAAAAAAAAAACCCTCGAAAGTATTGTAAAAAATATTAAAAGCAAACAAAAGACCTAATCACTTAAAAATCATCAGTGACTAACAGTGAAACAACCCCAAGGCGTATTGGATGCTACTATAGTCCATCCCGGGACCCTCCCCTCCCCTAGTTTATCGGCAAAGAAAGCTCGTGCCTTGTTGGTACTCTAGGCAAGCCCTCTTTTTCATGCGTCCCAATTAAGAACCAGGCTACACCATGGGTTAGTGGAGGCAAGAGGGGTGAAGCATTGCATAGGGTCGCACCCATAGTAGTAGATAAAAAGGGTTGGAGTTTCTATTTTCAAGGAGATCATGAGAGATATTTGACTGAAGATGGCAAGCCTATGTTTAAGAAGAGCTTTTCACTACCTAAAAGATAGCTTATTCCCCTCCTTTTTCAAAATGCTAGTCGGGTTTGTGAACGTTTTCTACATTTGTGGAGGAAGACATGGATATACATTTGTTTAGTAAACACTAACCCTACTAACCCAGGGTGCAATCCAGCTCTAAGAAAGCTTCAAGCTGATGGATAATGTAAGGGTCTCCTTGAGGACCCAGTCCCTCCTTCATCATTTCTTAAACAATGGATAAAGAGCTTGCTTCCTTTGTGGAGTGTGGAGTATCTAGCACTTTGTGAAAGGGTGCACACATGAGCTAGAAGTAGTAGCTGACAACGACCAGCCTTTGTCCTTGGAAGCTTCCGCCAATGTTTTCTCACCACTGGTTTCCCACAGATCCTTCTCTATTCAGTGTATCAGAGATCTAGGACTAGCTAAAGTTGATTTGGAATAAGTAACTGACACACATAGATGCCCATCTAGAGCTTGGTCGTTGGTTATCCAAGCTACTTAGGCTTATCTCAAACAAGCCAGGAAAGAAGTTGTAGACATCAGAAGAAGGGGAAGGGAAAATATCTATAAAGACACATAGACGCCCATCTAGAGTAGAGCTTGGTCGTTGGTTATCCAAGCTACTTAGGCTTATCTCAAACAAGCCAGGAAAGAAGTTGTAGACATCAGAAGAAGGGGAAGGGAAAATATCTATAAAGAACTTATAGCACTTGGAACCAGCCCTCTAGGTGAAGAGACTCGAGCAAGATCACTCAAGTAAGAACTAGCCTCAAAGCTGAATAACTCCCTCTAAGACACACCCAATTGTTTTTCAAGAAGTGGTGGGCGGGAAAGATGGACAAACTCTCTAAGGAAAGGTTCAAAGCTCTTAGGAGGAAAAACGCCAGAGAAGCTATCCCTCTCTTGCACTCACCTGATTATCCCATCATGAACGAGGAGGATGATCTAGATTATGCTAGAATCCATTTCAAGAAGCTTTTCAGCCCTCTCAAAGCTATGATTGAAGAAAAGGTGCCTAGCACAATGACCATCTTGAGTACCAAAGAAAATATCACCCCCCTTTCTGTGCCTAAGTCTCTGGACTACCCCTCTCACCTATAGAGATACAAATAGCAATTGACAGCTCTGGCTACCTACAGAGTTTTCTCAAGCATTTAAAACTCTCTTGTGTCCCTTCACCATCAAAGTTTGGGAGGAGTCGCTGAGACATCCAGCTCTACCCTTTTCGATCAGCATAAAAGAGGGCCTGAGGAAGACCTTGCCAATTGGTTAGCTTTGACAATGCTCAAAACTCTGTACAAATCCATAACAAACAAAGTTTCAGTGTCCACAAAGAAAAAAGGTTTTATAAAAGATCGTAGGCTTGTTGAACTAGTCATATCCATCTGGATGGCATAGAACATGCTCAAGACTCCTCCCAAGAGTTTTTTTTTAAACAAAGCCTACCACTGTGTAGAGTGACCATTTGTCTTGAATGGCTAATGAGGGATACACTACTATTAGAGACGAGCAAGTATTCAAGCTATTGGGGATTCCTATGGGGTTTGGTGTGTCTTCAAAACAACAATGGAATTGGGTGTGCCCTTATTTTAGTAAGAAATTGGACAGATGGGTGGGCTCTCAAGGTTCTATTGTGGGTAGGTTCACGGTCATTAATCACTGTCTAGTGGCCTATGTCGGGTTCTTTTTGGCGTGTTGGAGACCCCTTGACTCCCACCTTGAGCAAGTCACTAGGAGTTGTAATATTTTTGGGTGGGCGGGGGATCCATCAGCCAAGGCCAAAAGAGAAATGGTCAAATCTCTTGCTGAGTGATCTAATAAAGTTCCAAGTTAATAGTTACCTTGGCGATCTATCCCTCTTGTTTAGCAGGTTTGAAATCCTGGCCTCTAGTTCTAACTTGATGCGTTCCCTGTGGAAGGCCTAGAACAAGGAAAAATTCATCATTAATTGGGAATCCCATGATAGCATGACTATTCCTAGGGTGGGCTCTATTTGCAGACCCACTCTTGGCATCCGAGAGATTGGGGCTGGATCTCAAAGGAAAGCCCTCCAGCTCTACAAAGAAGGAAGATGTGGAGAGACTTATATGATTCCTCAGAGGGTCAGTGAATCCGAGACCATTCTCTCCGCTGAAAAATCCAACTCATCAGGTTGAGATGTGCTCCTTTCCCCGACCATCTCCTTTGGACACTCAGTACCCTGTTTCCTTGTCTCTCAAAGCCTTCAAATGGACAAGGGCGCATTCGCACAGGCAAGGTTCTACCCCCGCTTGCTTGCGTCAGAAAACGCTGCCTTTCACTCTCAACTCTGCCGAAATCGGCAGGAGCATACACCGTCTTCTATCCCCGCCTTGCTTAACAAAAGCGTTTTGTATGTGCGCTGCAGTTACCAGCATAAGACAAAATTGCTGATGAGTGGTGGGGGTTCTACCCCAGCCGCACGAATCTGCTCCAAGCTCCACCATCCCCCATGCTCCGTGTCATCCCCTCCCTATCCATCCATTTCACTCTCTTAACAAGAGATGGCTAATTGACAAGGACCGTTCAAATTTCAGAAGTTATGAGCTCTAAGTAAACATCCCAAGAAAGCGGTCATACTTTGGCTCATTCTAAAGATGGGGATTGGGCAAGGCTCATGTCCTAGATACAAGACTAGGATCAATCAAGGATACTGTTCAACTCTACAAGTCATTCATTTAACGATACAAAAGTGCTGTATTTGACACTCCATAGAGGAAATAGAGACAAACTCATGTTGATTTATCAATATCATTGAAACTGTTGTGCAATAGTCAGGCTCACAAATCCCCAATTTTGCTGTTGTATGCAACACAAAGAGATCAATATCTAATCAACATTGGCTTCGCCTTATATACAAGCATGATTAGCAAGTTTTTCTATGGCAGGTCTTTGCTAAGTCTTGCTTCACTCCTTTGACTTGTTTTATGTTCAACCTCTCAGATCTCCCCCATATACATACCCCTAAACAAGAGGTGAAAAATTCTCTTAGTGCTTGAATCCCTTTGTCTTTAAACTTGATACAAGCCTTCTATTTGCGTTCTCTCTCTCTCTCTCTCTCTCGACATGGGTACAACCAGCACAGGACCTGGGCACAAAGATGGCTTTCTACAGAGAGCATCTTCTCCAGCTTACGACGAACGGTTTTGTGACGAGGCCCAGTTATATGGACACCCACTTGTCTCATGGGATACAGTGTGCAATTGGACAGATACGCACATCTTCACACCAGCTGCGGATCGAGACTGGGAGATACAACGGAGTGCCAGCAGAGGCCAAAACATGCACCCTGAGACAGAGTTACACTATACATGCCATTGCCCCGTCTACTACGAGATACGAGGCCGCTTCCACTGCTTGTTCAGAGAGGGCTTTGGACCACTCTCCAAAGTCATGAGGTACCAGGATCAAAGATGCTTGAATTTGTTTCTGCTTGAGCTGCGCAGACACGGAGAGAGCCTGATGAGAGGAGAGGCTAGCCAGTCTCAGAGACACATCACAGACTTCTTTAGAGCAGACACTAGACACCCAAAGGAGCTAGAGGTACACTGATCGATCAAGCAACTGAGCTAGGGAGATCGAGACACCCACGACCGCAGAGGACTACACAGCATCGACGGCGGCTACATCAAAGGATTCGGACCACTTTGGCCCGACATGCACAACGCCCGGTCAGACTGTTGTCCATGGAGGAGACGACCAATGCTGGATCTCTTGTGACTTGTGGTTTAGTTATTCAGCTAGCTGCTTAGTTTACACCTACTAGTTTAGGATCCCATAGTACTTTTATTTTATCATTTCATTTTGCTACTCTGACTTTGTATCAAATTCACCACATTGTAACGCTATGGTCTCATAGATCATTTTGGCCTTTCGAAGACGTTAATATGACATTTCATTTCATTTCTCTCTCTCTCTCTCTCTCTCTCTCTCTCTCTCTCTCTCTCTCTCTCTCTCTCTAGCTCGACATCCAGAGTGCATGACGATGGACTCATCACCCATCATATCACCCTCCTGTATTGGGCACACGCTATACCATTGATCACACATACCATACACTTTTCCATTCAGTAGCACCTCTAGTTTCACTTTAGTATCTCTCTTTCTTTTTTGAGCCCAGACATGGTATCAGATTCACCAGTTTGTCTCGTAGGTCATTGTGGCCTTTTCGAAGACACTAATATATCATTTCATCTCTCTCTCTCTCTCTACACACACACACACACAAAACAGGTTTTGAGTTCAACTTTGAGGTCTCTTAGGATTGTTTCTAGAAACTCTCTTTTTCTTCTTGCTTCTTTTGCCTGTGTACATGCACGCATGCCTGGGCAACCACGACATTGACGGAGGCTCCAGGATCAGGACTATTCTAGCAAGACATGGGAGACGCCCAGTACGACTATTTACATAGGCGGACATTGGTGAAGCTCTTCAACGACCGATACAATACTTTCTCAGACAAAGCCCGATGCCGGGCATCCTTGGGCATTGATGATGATGATTTTAGTCTTTCCCTTTACTTCACTTCATTTTTATTTTGTACCCAGACATTGGATTAGATCCACCAAGATTGTATCAGTTTGGTCTCATAGGTCATTTTGGCCTTTTGAAGATGTTTAATATAACATTTCATTTCATTTGTCTCTCTCCCCCCACCTTGCAGCTTGTAATCACAAAACACAGTAGAAAAGGGTCTGACATGGCTGAAATCCAGTGTTCACCTCTTGAACTCCTAAAGCCATCCAAAAGCAGGCACGGTACCCATTACACTACAAAAGTCTACAAACCTTCCATCAGTGTGCATCAAAAGTATAAAGAGACTAAGGACATATTGGAGAAAGCTTTAAATCATGATCTCAATTGCATCCTTGAGCTATCAGATTGAAAACACATCTAATTGAAAGTTGTAAAGAGTACAAAGTTGGAGTCTTCTCTGCTGCCAAAGCTCAGCAACTTCCACAAAAAAGAAGTCATGGTGCTTTCCTGTTCATGGATCTTGATTTGCGTATGAGGAGAATGCCAGTTCTCAATGACAAGAACTCTGGCAAGTTCTGGTATGAATTTGAAGTACCAATCTGTAACCAACATCGTAATCATACAGAACATTGTGTGTAAAAAGGTTTCTATGTGTGGATAGAACATTTGAGATAGAAGAAAATGAGCCATGTCTACTGCATGTGAACAGTAAAAAGCTCCGAGAGTGTGTTCGGGGCGCTGTCGTGACTTTTGTCCACGCTACTGTGCTTTTGTTACACCTTCCAAAGTGAACAATCCCCACAGATATCTTCTGCTAGACAAGTTTCCAAGTGCTTTGTGATGGCCTGATGGGCCTTGTACACGGAATCTGAATTGGTGCAGTAGCTTGCGTCTCCTGCATGCAACAAGAATCAGTAGGATAACAGACCATATACTCTAAATTGATGTTTGGTGCCTAGAAATCATGAATCCTCAGGTTATCATTAGATAATAGCCAATACAGACACGACTGAAGAAGCTGTATGCACATGTTTGGCATATCCTGTTGCCTACACTTTCTAGACTGGCCTGACTCATAATCATCATGAATTGTTTAAATTAGCGCTTTAAAAATCTTTCAGAACCGTGCCCTTGGATGGAAGCTGAAGTGGATATGTTGATTGAGAATTATATCAAAGTGCCTTGCACATCCTACCATTAGCTTTTAGAGGTTACTTTTATACCATGACAAATACTCTATAGACAATACATTTCTTACAAAATCTACTCAGGATGTGTTTTTTAAAGCTTGAGATGCACACACAACATGCCCCAGGATGGCAATATCTCAATGTAGCACAACGAGGTACATACGTGGCTCTTTATGTAAGTTATCCTGCATCACAGTCTGTACAAGCAAACTCTTGGCCCTTTTTCCAAAACCCTCCAGATTCACCCAGGGTTAGGAAACCAACTGTAGAGTGACAAGAAAGGAAACTGACACTACGTGTTGAATTTAGGAGACAAAAGGCATGACACGGGAATGCTTCTGACTCTTATCATTCCTGCTCGCTAATCAAACCATTGCTGCTATTACCACACATTTGCATTACAAGTGAAGCCCAAGAATAAGGAGAGCGCTAATCAAACCATTGCTGCTATTACCACACATTTACATAACAAGTGAAGCCCAAGAATAAGGAGAGTCAATCCGGTACCAACACCTTTTAGTTGACCTTCGGTTTGCCAGCATTAAGGTTAGAAGCCCACTCATGAGATCAATCTCTTCAACTATCACACATGCCAGTTTGCAACATTGGCGAGATTTCACATGGGTGGATCTCTTCACATAATCATGGTTACCCGGAACCAGAAATTGGAACGCGGAAGGAGGAATGGCAACTGACATGAAATGCCATTCCCTATTACGGGTACTCACGTTTGAAACACGGAACGGGGATTTGGAACGGGAAGCTATAATGGCAATGGGGAACGGAGACGTGAAAATGGTCATTCCCTGTAACTATGATTTAAATCTAAAGTAGTCTACCTCTGCAAGAAAAATAAGGCCTTGATTCCAATTGAGTCCCAGGGAATTCACTATTACCTATGAGAGGACGTCACCTTTGAGCAACCCCTTGATCCAAAACTCCCCTATATACGGAACCATGCATACTGACCGAACCCCTATCTATGGAGATCATAGCAATGACATAAACCCCTACAAACGGGCTTTTGAGTATTTGCAAAGCCCCCCTACCTCATGTGTACTAACCCTATTTCCATCTTGAACGAAAAATAGTCAAATCCTTGACTAAATTTTGCCAGCAAATACACGTTTATACTGCTAGTCAACAAATACATGTCACCTACTATCTATGATCCCCTCATGGAATCTAAGGCATTGCAAACATAAATAAGCCTCAATGTATTGAAATAGCAGATATATAAATTGTTGAATGCTCTTTCAATGTTAAGAAACATCTACTTATTTCAAAATTATGTTCACTACTAACATTAAAAACACTCTTTGGAACAAATTTGATAGTCTTTCCCCTAAACAGAGATCATATTTTCAACCCAAAAAAGCAAGCCACCTCAATTTTATCCCACATGGGATTTAAGGCATTGTAAAAATATCCATACTTCACATACTTAGATAGAAATAGATAGAAAACTTAAAAGCGCTTTTTTGACTTGAAAAATCAAAACAGCCAAAACTTCCATAAAAACCAACATCTCTCTCTCTAGATCCAGACACCCACGACTTTGGAGGACTACACAGCACCGACGGAGGCTGTATCAGAGGATTCGGATCACTCTGCCCGACATGCATGACGCCCGGTCAGGCTATTGACCATGGAGGAAATTGATGAGATCCGCCAGAGACCGATGCTGGATCTTTTGTGATCTGTAATTTAGCTATCCCACCTGGTTGATTAGATCACACCTAGCTGTTTCGGATTCCATAGCATTTTATTTTGTCATTTTTGTTACTCTGACTTTATATCAGATCCACCACATTGTAACTTTCTGGTCTCATAGGTCATTCTGGCCTTCCGAAGACGTTAATATAACATTTCATTTCATTTTCATCTCTCTCTCTCTCTCTCTCTCTCATGTGGTACTGATGGATGGAGATGTATGGAGAGGCCCTTGGTGTCTATGATTTCTCGGAAGTTAGGGCCAAGGCCTCAGTACCACATGACATTGTTAGGGCGGAGCTCGCTGCTCCTCCATTGGTAGTGGAGGCACTCACTCAATCAGTTTCATTCATGCATAGCACCTGGGCTCTCCCTAGAGACATATATGCTCGATTGGCACTAGAGTCTTCGCGATAGCTGGCATTGCAGGGAGATAGATCATGTTGGTATGCAAAGATGGCATCTTGGTTTCAATTACATGGCTTTAGTACGCATCAACTACCCCCATTTTAGTACTCTCTGGATGCACCCTCTATCTCCCTCACTAGGGCAAAGATTACCAGGCTCATCAGACAGGACTTGATTCAGTTGGATACGAAGAGGACATGGATACAACGTACACATGAGTTAGGTACGAAGATGACTTTCTATAGAGAGCATCTTCATTAGCTCACGGAGGATGGTTTTGTGATCAGACCAGGATACATGGATACTCATCTATCCCACGGGATACGATGTGCTATTGGTTAGATACGCACATCCTCACATCAACTAGAGATCGAGATAGGCAGATTTAGAGAAGTACCCGCTAAGTCCAAGATTTGTCAGGTGTGCCAGATAGAGCCCGAGACAGAGCTACATTACATGTCACTACCCAATATACTATGAGATACGAGGCCGCTTTCACTGTCTATTCAGAGAGGGTTTTGGGCCACTTTCTAGAGTCATGAGATACCAGGATTAGAGATGCTTGGGTTATACTTACTGGAGATTCGCGAACACAGAGAGGACCTCTTGCAGAGGGGCACAATGAAAGAGATCCAGCGACAGCGGAAGATTACAGATTTCTTTCAGTCACAGACAGAGGAGCTCGAGTAATGCCCACAACATAACAACATGAGAGGCACCAAAGGCATACTGCTTGATCGCACGATAGAGTTGGGGCGGTCCCGTCACGAGAACAGTGAATCTCTATAGCCTTTTGGATACTGATGTATATGTATATGATGCCTCTACTGTCAGAGAGCTCCATTGTATCAACTCACCCCTTTGTATTCCCTTTGTATCAGCTTTTACCCCACCCCTACCCACTATTCTCTTTTCAGTTCTTTGTACTTTTTGTACCCAGACCTGGTATTAGATTCACCATATGTAACCTTTTGGTCTCATAAGTCATTTTGGCCTTTTGAAGACGTTCATATTACATTTCATTTCATTTCATTTCTCATATGCACATCGGTTCTCGTGTTGCGTTACTGAGATACTTCTCCTCTAAAAAAGACACATTTAGTTTCTAGCATAATGTATTTGCATTTATATGGTACAAGTGCCAAAATTTGAATTTTAGTTTTTGTAAGAGTGCCGTTTTTGCAAATGAAGGGCATTTAAAACCCTTTTAGTTTACTTTTACAAATGCATTTAGTTGAAAATCTCAATTGTCTGTCTAATTTTCCGTTTAAAAACATGGCCAAGAAAATGGTTTTCCTTAGCACTGGAAATTCTCTAAAAAAACATGGCCAAGAAAACTTTTCCTTGAAAGCTGACCCTAAACCCCACTACAAGGACCACCCTTTTAGGCTGTAGTCCCTCTGAGAGATGATATACAAAATACCAGTTGCATTTCTCCATCAAGCATTTAGAATCCCCATTCTACTTCATGCTTTTGGGATTCAAGTGACTCGATATAATAAAGCCTTGTCCAAACTCACTAGAGCAATGCCATTCAGAAACTTGAAATGAAAATGCCACTACAACGCAAATATGTTTTTGGCTATATTTACACTATATAATTGCAAAATCTAGCAACATTTTTCCTTTTCACTCACACATTTTCTAGTTGTCTTGAATTTTTTCGAACCAAGCGAAGTGCTATGTGAGCAACAAGCTTGAAAGCTTGAAACATAAATAATAAATTGTGTTATGGTAGTCTATGAAGTAGTCGGATTGTGACAATGAAAAATAATGCAATACCTTGTACATTGGATTCATTTCTAAGCTAAGAAAACTCTCATAAGTTTGACTTGAGGTCCTGAAGCATAGCCTCTATGCAGTGCATAGGTGAATCGAGTGGATGACGAGTGAGTCTGAAGCTTGAGGCTTGCTGCTTGCAGCTGCACGCTGATTGGGATGAGGCGCTGAAGCTTGAAGCTTGCTTCTTGCAGCCACTTGGTGCTTGAGGTTGACTGGTCCGACTCCAACACGCCCAAACGCAAAACAATAGAATGATGGAACTTGGTCGTGGAGAGTGCAGCTGGTGGCTGGCAGCCTAGCCTCTTGACTAAGTGACAAAAAATTTAATTTGGGCGGGGGGGGGGGGGGGGGGGGGGTGGGGGTTTGAGGGGATCCACGGCTCAGAAGGGCAAGGCGCGATCTCGAGGCAAGCTAAACCCGGGCAGTGTGAAAATCGAGGCAAAAAGGAATCCGGGCAGCGCAAAAATTTGCCCCCCCACCGGCAGCTTTTGAACCCCACCACCTCACAACCCAGATTTTGGATCACAAGGACTAACCAACTCACCCACGCGCACATGTTGTATCCATGCCCGTTTTTATGATGTTTTATTCTAAGGCAACATGCACTGCCCGGGTTTAGGAGGTTCAATTTGTGGTCGGGGTACAGGTATGACGGCACTATGCAAATAATGATATCTTGCAGCTTGCCGCCTAGGTTTAATTTTCAAGAACTAAGGGCGCGCCGAAAGGCCGCTTGATTTGGTCCTTGCTCAGTTAAAATATCCAAGGGACCAAGCCTCAAGAGTCCACACTCCAACGGTGTCGAAATTTCCAATATTCATAGTCCAACCTTGGAGTTTGGTCTCCAACACTCAAGCTCCACAGTCCAAACTCCTGCCTATAATAAAGGCAGGCAAAATACCCCTCATTAACCTCGCAAATATCTGGACATTCAAAATACCCGTCAATAACCTTGCAAATATCTGGACAATCAAAATTTTTTAGCAACTCTTCATAAAAAGATTGGTTCTCCCTCAATAGAAGATGATAGAACTAGGATTTTAAATGGTATTGTGGGCTCTCAAAGATAAAATCGCTCATCAATTTTAGAAACACATGCCCCTCCTTGTGAGCTCATTTAATAGCCTCATACACGTCTTTTCATTGGGCCCTTTTTTCAAGGTAAAGAAGGTGACTCAACATCTTCTAACCAAAGGGAAAAATGACACACTTAAAACTATGCTGGCTTTTGGGTTGAAATTTGTAGCATTTACTTGTATTTGCTATTACACTTACAAAATTTCTTTTAGGAAAACTTTTAACTTGCGAGGATTTTGCACTTTAACCCACTGTTCTAGAAAGGTTTTGCCTCAGCTTATAGCCTGGAGCAGGTTCAAAACCCAATCAACCGTTTGATGGCACGCGTTGGCGAAAGAATTCTCAAAATACCCTTAATCTTGTGGAAAAAACCTACAAGGTGTTGATCCTTTAAAAATCCTTTTATTTGGAATCTGCAGAGTAGATTCTGTAAGGTCCCCAAGAGCATATATCCCCAGCTCATACATTTCTCAGCACGTCACTGTGTCTCACTCAACTGCAACTCTATCCCAAATACAATTGCAACTCTGCAAACATCACTATCCATATCTGTGCTTTTGAGAAACTGGTAGGGTGAAAGTCTGAGAGAGGCCGAGGATTTAGTATCAACTAAGCGAGACAGCCAACTGATCATACGCCTGTTGACACTTCAGTGCAGACAGCTCTTGCTTGAATACGTCGAGGGATGAGTTGCTTGGATAGGCCGAGAGAGAAGACAGGCGGCGGACGATGTTGGGCAGCGGCGAGGGTAAATTTTCCGGCGAGGGCGAGAGAGGGAGACGAAGACTTAATCGGGGGCTAGGCGCGAGAGTTAGATAGGTCGGGCGAGGGGTCGATAGGCTTAATCGAGGGCGAGGCGCGAGGGGTCGATTGGGGGGGGGGGGGGGGGGGGGGGGGGTGAGGGCTAGGTAGGGGCGAGGGGTCGATTAGGGGGGGGGGGAGGGGGAATTAGGGGCGAGGGTGGTGTGTAGGGGTGAGGGGTGGGAAAGGGGTTCATGGCTAGATAGGGCGAGGGGTAGATAGGGAAGCACACAGGGAGGGTAGGGTCGGGAAAGAGGGGGTTTTCATAAGAGGCCCAAGAACCCAGCAAGAGATGGGCATTACGGCAAGGGTGCAGTGAGCGAGAAAAAGAAAGAAAAAAGAAGAGATAGAGAGATAAAAGAGAGCGAGAGATAAAGGCTGCCAGAGATAGAGAGATAAAAGAGATCGAAAGATAAATTTTTTTAGCTGTTCTCCTCTATTAGGATTTGGGCTTCTCATTAACCAGATGTGGGCTATAAGAAAGGTTAGAGGAAATTCGCACCCTCGAGAAAACTTGCCTTGCATGTGTGAGAGAGAGGGAACATAGAGTCAAATGAAAGGAGGAAGGCATCAGGATTGAAGCATATTGAGGAGTGTTACAAAAGAGATCGCACCAAAAAGGCAAAAAGAGATGTGAGTGTGTGAGAGCGCACCATAAGTTAGAGACGGAAAAGGGAGATGCAGCAGTGCAGGTTTAAACGTCGAACAATATCCAAAAATCAAAGATCTATCCAACAAGACTTGAACCTCGTATATTTAAGAAAATTACAAGAACAGAGAGGCAACAGAGACAGAACAACAGTAAAGTTGGATTATAGTGGGACTCCAAAAACCCACTTATCTCAATGAGATGAGAGCAAAATGGATGCATGCAGTGAAATAAGGGGAATTTTTCAAGATAATAGACTACAACTGAGACGAGAACTATCATGAGGAAGATTGGAAAAGAGGGGAAAATGGTAAGCCAGAGAGAGAGAGAGAGAGCTGAGGAGGGGATAATCATATGATGGTGGGATGGATATCATCATCAGATTTCTATATAATCAGGACAAGTGATAGCACTTAATTCTTGATCCATTTACTAGTGGCAAAGGAACGCCTGCCAGAGTGACTAATTGGACAGCCCCCTGTGGAAAAATCTCTTGTACTATGAATGGCCCTTGCCAGGCTGGGACCAGCTTCTTAGCTTTTTTCAGATACTTCGCTTGATAGAGTAGCACCATAGAACCCTATGTTATTTTCGGCTTTCGGAGATGACGATCATGCCACGCTTTGCGACGAAGTTGCTCGGCTTGGAGAGCATGTGAAGCTAACATCCTACTTTCTTCTAACATTGAGAGACGAGAGAGGTTTGCTGAAGCAATCCCCGCTGTGACACAAACACTTCCCACTCTTGCTGAACCTGAGTTGAACTCATATGGTGCAATTGCTTCTAGACCGAAAGCTAGCTGGAATGGGGTGTAGTTAGTGGTTGCCTTGAAGGAGGTGCGAAAAGCCCAAACTGTGTCGAGGATAGCCTGAGCCCAAGATGTTGGATGCAGGTGACAAGCTTTCTTGAGAAGCGCGATTAGCACTTTGTTAGTGCTCTCAGCCTGCCCATTTGCTCGAGGATAGTAAGAGCAAGACTTGCGATGAAAAATCTTGTAATTCGTGAGGAGTGTGGATATTAGGTCGTTGACAAAATGACTACCTCGATCACTGGTGACTTCCAGAGGGCACCTAAACCTGCAAGAATTATTTTCATACAAAAATTTTGCGATAGTAGCGACTGTACAGTCGATGGTAGCCACCACTTCGGCCCACTTTGTTGCATAATCCGTTGCTACCAGGAGATACTTACGATTGCCGGGTTGAGCAGATGGAGTAACTGGACCAACAAAGTCCAAGCCCCATCGCTCAAAGGGCAACCACGCCATAGATACCTGCAGAGGGAGATTTGATTGCTTCATAGGCTTGGGCGCACACCTTTGGCAGACATCACAAATCTTGACATGAGCAATGGCATCTCTAAATATATAGGGCCACCATAAGCCTGCCTGTAAGATTTTTTGTGCCGTGATGTGACCAGGGTAGTGGCCACCTGTAGGACCACTGTGTGCATCTTCCAGAATGTGGTCTACTTCATGAGGGGAGACGCACCTCTGCAGCACACCATCTACCCAGATTTGTAGAGATGTCCGCCAATCAAAGAGAAGGGTCTAGACTTCAGCAAGAGGCTTCTTTTGTGCAAGGGAGAAGCATTCTCAGAATAAAGGCCAGTAGAGAGCAGATGTAACACATCTCCATACCATTCTAGGGTCGTGTTGACCTTAAAGAGATGACTATCAGGAAAGTCATCATCAACCCCAGTATCGGGCTCACTTGTGTATATGCGAGAGAGATGGTCGGCCATGACGTGTCGCTTGCTTAGACTAAGAACTACTTTGAAGTCGAATTCCTGGAATATCAGTAGCCACCTCAAGACTCTTCCTGCAACTTGGGGTTTATTCAGAAGATAGCGTAGCGCATGATGATCTGTGATGATAGTGAAATGAATCCCTAACAAGTAATGACGAAACTTTTGTAAAGAATACACCATAGCCAAACCTTCCCTTTCTATGGTGCTGTAGTTGCGCTCTGCTTTGGTGAGCAGGCAACTTGCATAGTGAACAAGGCGATCCAAGTTGTACTCCTTACTAGGTTGAGTCAGCACAGCCCCCACAGCCAGTTGACTGGCATCAGTATGCACATGAAAAGGGAGAGACCAATCTAGAGCCACTAAATAGGTGCTTCAATGAGGCTCTTTTTGAGGTATTCAAATGCTTCAGCCTCACGTTTTAACCATTTAAAGGGTACTGTAACACTAGTGAGTCGGGTCAATGGTTGAGCCACTTGTGCATACGTTCGTATGAACCTGCGATGATAGCCTGTGTGGCCTACAAAGCACTGAACACCTTTCGGGTTGATGGGAGGTGGTAACTTCAAGATTGCCATGATCTTCTCTGGGGTCAGATGCTTAATCTTTGGCAGACACCACATGGCCTAGAAGTGTGCTCTCAATGACCAAAAAGTGACATTTGTTAGGATTGAGCTTTAGCCGTGCCTCTCTGCACCTGACGAAGACAACAGAGAGCTGAGCGAGGTGCTCCTCTAGATTTTTCACTGGGGTTGAACATTCGGCACCTGAGAAGGTCGAAAAATTGTCCATAAAGATGCGAAGATGATCCGTAAGTAAAGGACAAAATATAAGATATATTGCTCGATTGAAGAAAGGTGGAGCATTTTTCAACCCAAACGAAATCCTAGTGTGGATAAAAATACCCAGGGAGTCACAAAGGCCGTTTTAAGCTGATCACCTGGATGGATGCCCAACTGATTGTATCCACTGAACCCATCCATGAAACTGTATAATACATGCCCTCTACATCTTCGAGCACACGCTCAGTGAAAGGTGTGGGGAAACCATCTGGGATAGTTAGCTTGTTCAAAGCGCGGTAATCTACGCACACACGGATTTTATTGGACTGCTTCTTAGGCGCTATCACCATGGGTGATAACCACTCAGAGTGCTCCACAAGTACAATGATCCCTGCCTCTTGCATTTTTTCGAGCTCTGACTTGACAGCCTCTGCATACTTTGGGTTGAGCTTGTAAGCTCGGCCTCTGACAGGCTTAGCCCCTTCAACCAGAGGGATAGTGTGGAGACCCAATTCTGGTGGGATCCCTTTCAAATCCTTGTAGGACCAAGCAAAAACATCCTTAAAAGAGTGTATAAAAGAAACTACCTGATCAAGTAATGCGGGATGCTCCCATAACCAAGCTGCTAAGAGGACGTGCTGAGGGTTGTCAGGGTCGCCCAGGTTGACTTTTTTGACAAGGTCAGGAGGTGTAACTGTGGAGGGTACTTCAGAAGTTGAGAAGTGAGCTACCTCTTGGAGCTTCGAGACATCATGTGTTGGTGTTTGATCGATTGGAAACTCCACATACTCTTCTTGTAACCATCCTGGTGGAAGCTCCTCGAAGGGTAAATCTTCGGACACAGACATAGCAGAGTGCTTTTGAGGGGGCGGGACGTCCAACCTGGGAGATGTTAGAGAAATGAGGAACATTTGAATCATGGGAATCAGGGACTAACACACTTACTTCTTCGTCTGGCACACTTTTTGCTGTAGGGCCTGGGACATTGGTGTCCGCTTGAGGAGCTGGGAGAGAGAGTGTTACCGGCACAGGTGGGTTTTGAATAGAGACCACATAGCATGACATCGAGATGGTAGCTTCCAACCACTGCAGCAGGTCTTCGTGAGACCCGTCAGGTGGGATGGGCTGCTCAGGGTCGGGGTGGGACTGTACTGACAATGAGCTGTGATGAACCACTGGATCCATACCTCCTTCGAGCCGAATTGGTTGCATGGGGGAGCCAGGAGTGTGTATCCACATGGTGTCGTTTCCCCAATCATGAAGTGCCTTAGTATGCCGCAACCATGGTCTACAAATAAGCAAAGGAAATCCTCCCTCCACCTGAGGAAGACTGACCACCACAAAATCCAAGCTAAATGTTAAGTCTTGTACCATCAAAGGCACCTTCTCTACTATGCCCACAGGGTAGACTATCCTCAGGTCCGCCAATGTAACGGTGAGTGGAGCAGGGCGAGTAGGCTGAAGACCTAAGGCCAACATAGTAAATTCAGGCATCAGATTGATCCCAGATCCACCATCCACTATGACGCCTAAGAATTGATGCCCAAGAATAGACACAATGAGATGAGGACTTTTGTAATTGGTGAGGGGAGCAGCTGGATATGAAATCATGTAGGACTCCAAGGGCTGCACAGGTAGGACCCCACCACTAGGCCCTACACCAAGGTACAGAGACTGGATGATGAAAAGGGTGTCATTTCTAAAATTTGCATCAAGTCGAAGCATATCGTACAATGACACTTGCTGAAAGGTATTTTTCAAGATAGACTCTTCTGTAGGCTTCTCTCTGTTGATTAGATCTTGCTCTGGTATCTTAAGCTTCTGCAAGTCCTCTACTGCTTCCATGAAAGCACCATCAATATCTGATAGAAGAGAGGTGGGTTGGCTCTTGGCACTACCTGCTGGTTTGTCAGCTACTAAGGGAGTTTGACTCATTTGTGTGACTGGAGATGAAAAAATTGGACCGCTAGGTAGGCTCAGGCCAAGAGCAGCTCTCTTTGCCCGTGTAAGCACACTAGCCGGCTCTTCCACCTGCTTCAACCCATTGCGAGAGGCAACTACAAGAGTGGAAGGCGGAGCCTGTGGAATGGTGCTTACTGTGATGAGGTTAACCTTTGGGAATGTAAACTCCTGTTGGTTTTGGCTTGTGCTTGCAGATGTGGATGACCGTTGTTTTGGGCAGTCCTTACTATAGTGATCCTTAGCTTCAGGGCAGTGTCGGCAAGGAGGGGACCCTTCTGGCAAAGGACATTTGCTCTGATAATGTCCATACTCCCCACACCTGTAGCATAAAATTGGCCTATTGGAGGGACGAGGTGGTCTCTGCCCTTGTTGCATGGGATCGGATGCTGACGTGTAGAAGCTTTGGGGAATTGAAGGAGTACTAGCATGATAAAAGCTGGGGGATGAAAAGTTGTTGTGCATACCTTGCTGCATAGGAGGTGTTGTCAGTAGAGGTGGCAACGGGTTTTGATGGCCATAGGGTGAGACCATGTTGGATGCAAGTGCTAGCCCTTGTTGGAGAGGACCTAGACTTTGTTGTGTTTGCCGCAATCCCTTGATATAGTAGCAATCCTTGTCCTCATGCCCAGATTTTTCGCAGAAGTGGCAATAAGCCCGAAGGGGATAGTCCTATGGAGGATGTCTTGGAGAGCGACAAGAGTTGCACCATACCATAGCTTTAGTCTCCTGCTGAGACCGAAGCTCTTCTAGCTCTCTCTTGATTTGATCCAAAGCCTCAAGATGTGGTGGTTTCTCTTGTCTAAGAGAGATTGATTTCTCTTCTTGGAGAGCGCGTTGTAGTTTTAGGGCTTCAAGTTCTCTGCGCAGAGAAGTCAATGGATCAGCAAAACTTTCCAAAAACACAGAGGGAGCCTCTATGTGAGGGGAGTTGGTGAACAACTTCGTAGCCCCCTCTATCCTAGTAGCAGCTGCGATGAACTCCTCCAGAGTGGTGTCGGGTCGGAGACACTCGGAGTTTTTGCTGAGAAGTTTTGGGAAGCGCCTTCTCTACCCACTTCTTAACCATAAATTCACCGGGTTGCTGGGGAAGCTTGGCAACCAGAGACTTGGTTTTAGTCATAAGTTCTGCAAAAGTCTCCTCTGGCTGGAGCACCATGTTGGCCAACTCATCCAAAATCTTCTCCTAATAGCACCTGGCCTGAATGCTGCACAGAACTGTTGTCTTAAGCCTACCCAAGTTGCAAAATGGTTCTTTGCAAACTGGCTGTACCATTTGTTTGCTAAGCCATCCAAGGTAGATGGAAAGAGTACCAAATAAGCATCCTCTCTATTAAGACCACGACCCCTACAGAGAGATACAAACCTCCTTGCATGGTCGTCAGCATCTTCTGAAGAGAGTCCTTTGAAGGTAGGGAACTTGATGTTCACCTTGGCCAAAACACTTGCCAAAGCCTCCATGGCCCCTTGTTCAGGAGCCCGTTGCTCAATAGCCTGATGTAGCAGAATAGGAGAGCTTTACTGGGGAAGGTGATCTAGAAGATGTGGAACCGGATGGAGGAAAGGGTGATGTCGTATGTGGAGGTATGGGTGATGTCGTATATGGAGGTATGGGTGATGAGGTTGATGGACTTCTACTAGGTACCAAGAGTCGTCTTTTGTTGTAGTACTTCAGAGGACTCAATAGTGCGCTTTGACGCTCGACTGACCGCCTTGAATGTGTCATGCAGCGACCACCAATCCAACCAAGCTTTGGGCAAGAAAACCTTGAACTGGCTGAAGACTGGTCTAGACTCTACTAGACCAGGCAAGTGACTAGACCCAGGCTGGACCAGGGACGAGGAGGACTGGACCAGGGTCGAGGAGGACTAGACCAGGGACGAGGGCTGGTTGGACCAGGGCAAGAGATGACTAGGGCAAGAGAGGACTAGACCAGTTGGACCAGGGCGAGAGGAGAACAATGCAAGGCGAGGTAGGTGAAGCTAGATAGACCCAACTAGCTTCAAGATTTGTACCTCACAGAGAGTGAGACTTCAGTTGAGGTCCCACCGTGATCGCCAAAATGAGAGCACCTGTAGCGCGGATAGTGTGTCGTGCTCTCTACAGTGGGTGCTCCTCAGTGCAATGTACGTGACAATCTCACTCAAACAGACTGAAAACAAAGCAACAAATAAACAACAACTGAGCTCACAAAGACACAACAACAAACCACAACATATGACTCGACTATCTCAAAGAACTGATACAGACTCTGGCGTGGCAGCACACTCAGCTCCAGCCCAGGACTCTAGGTACAATGGGGTGTCGAGGCTCAAATGTGCAGGGATGGTGAAGACATGTTGTGTGTATAGACTCATTACTCTAGATGACGACGTTGGACCATATATCTAGAGGATGATCCGATGACCCAACAACTGCTACTCATATGTACAATCATAAAGAGCCACCAACGGCTCATAAATGTCAGCCATATAAATCTATCCCCAATTGATGACTGAGTGGTGGTGACCTGGCCACGATGTCCATTAGACCACAATCCGTATCCCCTGCCACGTGTCACTGCCCAGCCAAGAGAATCCGTCCAGTCCAGTGTGAACCAGCCTTGACCAACTGTAACTGTGTGTCTAGTGAAAGTGACACTGTAGCCTGCTACGCACACTCGGTTCTCTATGTGATTTCAAGATTGGCCGGTTTAAGTACTAGAGTGCGGGGTAAGGGAAATCATTTGGTCCTTGACTTTGCTATTGATGACATGCTTAGATTTGGAAGGAAGGCAGCTAGCTGAGGTGATATGAGACCTACAGGAGTTCTTTGTCCATCTGGACATTATCTGATCTTACTCCTTCAGGATTGAAAGAAATTGCCTAGGTGAGTGTTTTTACCTAGGCCTAATAGGACATGAATGGCAGCCTCTCATGTAGGGAGGATCAGGTGCTTCTACAAAATTTTTGTTAGCAATCCAGCAATCCAGCAATCCACAACAAAACTGCTCAATCTAGTCCCTCAAAGTAATCTTCCGAAACGAAGACACCGGCAAATAAGTATCCATCTGATTCCTTTTGAAGATGCCACTCCCCCTGGACCTTTAAGCATGTGAGATTGAATGATGATGTGTTGAACAATTACCAAGATTCTCAGAAATGATGCCAAACATTCAGTACCTGACCTGCAAAGCGTTGTAGACTTCACCATCACCCTTATGAAAGTTTTTTGCTGCAGAAGTGTCCTTGTGCATACCGGATGGGTCTACCAATCGATTAGAGGATATCGATAGTATACCTTTGGCAGCCTGACTAGAAAGTAGGACATGAATATACACATTTATTCAGCACACTTGCTAATAGTGCCAGTAGGTGCATTCACCATGCCTGACACGGACTACTATCTTTCAAACAATAGACTTTTCAGGCTTTTATTGATACAATACCATGGACCTTTGCAAGAGCGGGGTCACACCTCTCTAAGTGACATGAAATATCGTGCAGTTTCAAGCGTTCCAGACTTTGAAGGTTTTGACCACATTTGTTTCAGATCAAGGAAAACGAAATACAGTTTTGTGTCACATACAATGGTGGCAAGTGCACTGATGTATTACAACATTGGTCAGAAATACAAAAAACATTCAAACATATGTCCCAGGCCAATACTGATGCAGAATAATTAACCATACACTCCTTGGCTTCTACTTGGAAATTAGAATCAGACATCTTTTCTCAACCCTTTACTGAAGACATGAGACACTAAGATAGTTCCAAGAAGGTAGTAGACACATGTAAACACAGCTTGCATGCCATACATGTAAGTTGGCACCTGTGGCGAGGCATATATAAGGCTTTGACATCAACTTGTTTCATCACCACACCCACCTGGTTACATATTGTAAAGTGAACTATCCTGAGAAACATCTTCTGCAAGACAAGTTTCAATGTGTTTCATGATGGCTTGTCGCGCCTGGTACACAGCATCTGGATCAGCACACTTGCTCGCATCACCTGCAATGCAACAATGGTCAGTGGTACAATTGATGTCCCCTCAATCGAGGCAACTGTCTAGAATCACGAATCCTCAACTTGTCATTACATCATAGCCAACGCACACAAACGAAATACCTATGAGCACATGTTTATCAGGTCCCATTGCTTAATTCATTCTCAAAAAACAAAGCTTTCCTCTGTCTCCAACTTCTATCAAAACTGACTAAAATGCTCCAGTAGTTAAATTCAACTCCTAAAACTTGAGAATTGTAAATTAGGGAAAACCGTGCCATTAGACAAGCTGTGTACAATCCCAGCAACAGATATATAAAATAAACCTCCATAAGCTAATAGGAGGATGTGAGAGCCGTGCAAGGCACTTTGATAAACACCTCATCAGGCTCAGTAAATGAACTCGTATTAAAAATGATGGTATAAAACAATGCCGAACTTACATAACCAATTTCCAAAGCCAGCAGAGGACTGTCACATGTAGACATCTAGTGAGACATGGAAAGGAATCCTGCCAATGTGGGCAACGGCAATTCAAAAGAAAATCTCTTCTGAACATGTAAAACATCGATGCCTTCCTTCCAAAATTTTGCAGTTATGTGGAGTACACTGCACTACAATAGGACACTTCCAAACAAACACTCTTCCTTGCGAAGAAGGTATTCTAGCAAGACAATTTAACCACCAACATACTTCTGATACCCGAGAGCGCGGCTCCAATTTAGTGTAAACTATTTGAACCGTGTCAGGCATTTTATGCAACGATAAGTTCTTGGGAAAGCTTGCCAACATGTGGGTGGATGCCGTAAGCAAATGATGCAATGGACTGAGTGTAGATAGTGTGAAGCGGTTGCCGCCATGTATATGCCTTGCCATGAAATGGGGCCTGAATGTGGTGCCATTTGTTTTTAGTTTCTTTATAACTTGTACAGAACGTTTTTAAACTTAAAAAATTTTAAATGCATTGTGGTAAAGTACACATCTTGCCTAGAAAGTTCAACATGCAAGCATGCAGGGTCATTAAGAAAATTCCAAGAGCCCATGAAAAGTGGTAGTGAGAGGATTTACATAAATTTGGAACTAAAATGAAGTTTTTCAGTTATGCTCCACCTTTTACTTCACTTATCACTTTTGGTGTCGATTAGCGGAGGGCAAGTACTCTTGGTTACAATCTTGACAATTGGAAAGTTTAGTTATGCCTCAAGATCTTCCAAAGTTCCATGGTTCCCACAAGCGGATGCCAATTCCTTGTTGGAAGGATTGGAAGGGGAGTGTTTGATTCGTGGCACATAGGACGGGCTGCTGTTCATAGGATGCATGACAATGTCACAAGGAATGGCCATTTTTGGGTTTGCTGTACGCATTCCCTATTCCCATTTCCCATTCCATCGCTCATTCCATGTGACTATGATGCAAGAAACTAGAAGCTCTAGCTAAAATTCCACTTGTAGTGCTTAAAGATGATATGCTCAAGCATGCTTTTTGGATTAGTATAAAAATGTCACCGATTTAGCCCATAGCCATGGATAGGGCTGAATATCTGGAAGTGTTAAAAGCCTTTGCTATGTTTGCTGAAACTTTGCAAGAATCACTTGAAAAGCTGCAAGAGAGCTGCATGAGATTCTGCTGCTTGTGAAGCTCTGGGTGCTTGACCTGTGCTGGGTGCCCAAGAGAAGGGAAACTAGCAGAGCATACAGGGTGACTCTTTCTGTAACAAACTTGGACACCCCAAGTCTAGAATCTGTTGTGACACGAGAGATTCACTTAAAACACTTCACAGACAAATTACAATTGAGTCGACACGGCCCAACTTAGTTCCGGGCCCTTAGGCTTCTTTTATTCTCACAAAGGGATGCCAAAAGCAAAGCCCCAAAAATAGTGAAACTCAAAAAGGCTCTAAAATCTGCCAAAAACAGCCAGCGTAAGTTTCGAAATTCCGTAAAATATGTCACGTCAACATGTCAACGCGAAAAGCGGAAAAGTCAATTTTTCCTTGAGTGTCTGAAAAGGAGTCACCTCTGTCGGTCCCCACGAGAAAGGGACTCCTTTCTGAGTCAATAAGTGCAAAGGCGAAGCTAACTTTGCAAACTTCCAAATGAACCGCCGATAATAAGAGCAAGCCCAAAAAGCTTCGAACTACATGAACATTCTTCAAGTCAGGCCAATCGCGGATAGTCTCAATTTTAGTCGAATCCATCTGTACTCCTGCTACTGGGACGATGTGTCCCAAGAAATGTAACTCCGGCAAGAAAACTCGCTCTTTTTGGCATTAATAACCAATCTATGATCGCGCAATGCCTGAAAGACCTGTAGCAGATGGTGTCGAAGCTCTGCTTCATTCTTGGAGAAAACTATAATGTCATAAAAGAAAGTGCCCACAAAAGATCGATGCTCTAGGAAAATCCTATCCATCATTCGGTTGAAAGTTGCTGGAGCATTTGTAAGTCCAAAGGGCATCACCAAAAATTTGTATAAACCAAAACTTGTCCAAAAGGCTGTCTTGTAGACATCTTCCGCACCGATTCTTATCTGATGATATTCGCTTTTCAAATCAATCCTGCTGAAACAAGAGGATCCTTGAAGTCTGTCAAGAATATCATCGATCCTTGGAATTGGGAATCTGTTCTTGATGGTGATTTTATTGAGAGCTCTATAATCAATGCACATTCTCCAAGATTCGTCTTTCTTTAGTACCAGTAAAACCAGAGAACATTAAGGTGACATGCTAGGTTGGATGAGACCCTTTTAAAGGTGGTCTTTCACTTGGTTCATGATTTCTTCATTCTGGGCTCAGCTAACACGAAAAGGTGGCCGGTTTGGTGGTGTGGTCCTCAAGACGAGATGGAGGTAACTTGCCTGGTAGGCCTATGGTTCATACATAAATTGATATCGTACTTCCTACTTGCCAGACCGACTCAAAAAGCTATAGAGAGATCGAGTGAAACTCCACCGACATCCCACCGGGTGTGCCAAAAGTAAGATCAATTGTAGAGGAAAAGATTGTCCTGTGCTCTCTGTGCAGTGGTTTGCCTCTACGCAGCATGCTGAAATCTCACTTACACCAACCGGTACATCTCAACACAGACCCAGATTGATACACCAATGATGGGCTGGCAGCACACCAGGCTCCAGACCAAGCACCAGGGCAAAGATACAAGGGGTGTAGAGGTTCAAGGTGCAGAGTAGTATTGCAGTGAGGTTTAGATAGACTCTGGATACAAGAGACACATTAGACTGATGGTGATGGTATGCTTGGTAGATGAGACTCCTTGCATGGTCCTCAAGTAGTCCGAGATCTATCCATACAAAATATCTGAGCGAGTGGTCTAGCTGGCGGTAGCATCACCAACACCCCCCCCCCCCCAGGAATTAGGCCCCACAGATACAAGGTGTACTTGTTGGTCCACACAGCTGCGCCAGTACACCTTCATCCACACGGCATTTCACAGAAAAACAGTGGTCTGCCCGGCTACCTTGGTACACTTTGGTCCACCGGTACACTTGGTCCACCAATTGGAAATCTTTCCACCTACCAACTGCAAGATCATTGTAGTAGCTGGCTACAATCAGTGATGACTAGATTTAAGTCATGCTTGATCAGTATTTCTCCCTCAGAGAGAATACCAGAATCAGCAAAAACAAGGCAATCTGCCCCTTAATGGTACCAGAACTAGCATACATTCCCCTGATATTATATTATTGGATTTCTATTAGGTACCCCTTGCCAATCGTTTTTTGGTCTTTATGCAGCATTTTAATGTTATTTTGCTTGGCTTTCCTTTAAAATGTAAAAGATCCTTTGATATGACTACTGCTAAAATTTGAATGAGTTATGTGATCAGGTATTTGCAATATTGCATGTATTATTGCGTTAGGCAATCTGGCTTTATTAAAAAATTAGTGCTATGGCATCTACTGTACTAGCAAGTCCTCCATTTGAAAAAGATACCTTCTAGCTGGAGAGGTGTTTGTGGACAACCTCGCAAATCAGTTCCATGGCCACAATTATCGCAGGTGATAAGCCAAGCGGGTTCTGCAGGGCAACATTAACAACATTTGAGGCTTATTGAATCACCAAAGAGTCTCCTTTTGAGGGGAAAAAAACCTGAAGCTGCAGTTAATTGTTACCGCCACGTGAGGATATCTGCTTGGAAGCATGCCGCCATGGATCTTGAGAACCATTTGTGAAAAAAATCTTGGAACCTGTTAAAAGAAAACAGGCAGAAGCATCTCAATCAGACGCAATAAGCAAACAAGCATCAGTGAACTTGCAAGTGCTTCAACAAGGATGGTACACTCTCCACTGTTGCAGCATATGTGCAAACAAGCATTACTGAACTTGCAACTCTTTCAACAAGGATGATACAGAATTCATTGCTGAATTGTACGTACAAATAAAGCATGCATGAAGTAGTATTGTTTAAACGGTATATACATGTGATTCATACATTGCAAACTTTGTCCACGGTTACAAGACCATCAAAAGTAAACAAAATTACCATTAAGCATGTACATTGAGCTCCAACATAAACCCTCAGTTTTCTTGGTTTCCCCATTAAATTGGGAGCAAAAACTTTAAGCCAATACAAGATTTACTGCTTAGATGTTGACCACAGGGTTGAAAGAATTTGTGCAACTTCATGTGAATGCTGCTGCAAAGGATTGTGTGAACCTTATGCATGAGCTAAGTTTCAAAGAATATATACAATTGTTTGCTTTAAGACAAACTGCATCTCAGACATGCTGTTTGTCTAGGAAAATGCACTCACGAAAGTTACAGCTGGTACCTCAGACTGAATAAGAACATTGACGTTCATATTCCGCTTGGTATAAGTTTTTAGGCAGGCGCAGAAAAGATCTTAAGAAACCTCAAACCTACTTCAAAAGTGGAAATGACTGTATACAACAAGATGCCATCTCTTATCATCATCTTAAAGCTTGGCATACAATGATACTAAGTTTAGAATATGATTTGAACTTAGTCCGGTATCTCCAGGATTAGTTTGTAGGTTTCTGCCTATCAACGAACTTCATTTTCTGCTTTAAAGAGGAATCTCCTAAGAAAAAAGAAAACACTTGCAGATTGCTACTAAAATCTTTGAGCAGCACTCTCTTCCACAAATTAATTAGTCCTTTTCATAGACCCACACAGCTTCAAACAATCTCGTTACCTTTCACAAACAGAAATATACATCTCAAACTCCTTGCAAAAATTTAACAAACATTATGCTCCAATAATGCGTGCAGAATTCTCACCAGCAATGCCTTTTCCACCATAGTACAAATTTGTAATGTTAACTTCTGGATAGGTATCTTTTTTGAAAACATTTGCGCACAAATCTAAATGGTATCTGAACAATGGAATGCAAATCTTTCAACCTCTCTCTCTCTCTCTCTCTCTCTCTCGCTCGCTGCCCCCTCGCCCTGTCCGCTGCCCTGCTCCATCGCTGCCCCCTCGCCCTGCTCGCTGCCCCCCCGCACCCCCCTCGCCCTGCTCGCACGCCAGTGTGCCCACCTGCAGCCCCGCTGCGCCCGCTTTGCCCGCCTGCTCTACCTGCGCGCCGCTTTGCCCGCTTGCATCCCCACGAGCTGTTGAGCCCCTGCTGAGCCGCTGTGCCTCTGCAAGTCCGCCCCCCCCTCCCCACGTGCTACGCGTAGGATGTCCCTCCCCCTTCCTCTACGCGTAGGGTTCCCCCCCCCCAATTTTTAACGCGTAGGATGTCCCCCCCCCCCTTCTTCTACGCTTTTTACCGAGACGGAAAAGTGGTAATACTAGAGCGACGCTCCACATGACGGTGCGAGACTTATGCGACCACACTCAAAGTAGCTGCCTGGAACTGCAATGGATCTATGCGTCTTGATGTGGGAGCTTTTGAGGATAGCTTTACTGGAAGAGACGTCATCTTTTACTCTGAGACACACCAGGCCCCTGGGAAATCCATGCTACACATCAGTGGATACAGGTGGGAGACAGCCTACAGACAGGAGACACGCTTAGAGCACAGAGGGCGGGGCTCGGGGGGAGTGGCAATGTTATTTAGAGAGGATCTGCAGCCACTGATACACATAGCCCGCAGGGATGAGCAGGCTAGGTACATGTGGGTGAGACTGAAAGCAGAGACAGGCAGATACCTCTATCTAGCTATTTGCTACTTTCCCCCGAGTACATTAGTTTATGCATCACCCAGAGGACAGTCTCCTTTCTCTATTTTGGATGATGACATATGGGAGTTCTCTAGGGATGGTGACATTATCATCCTAGGGGACTTCAATGCTAGGACTACCCATCACCAGGCAGTGTTTTATGATACTTCAGAGGAGATGCTAAGAGAGCTAGATGTTGCAGAGATGGGCCTTTCCAGACTATCACACGATGTGGAATATACTGAGTATGGGCGACACTTGATGGACATGGGCATTGCACATGGATTGACCATCTTGAACGGCCTACAGAGATTTCCTGCTACGGGAGGTTTTACATGCTTCCCACACAGACATGGAGCGAGCACTGTGGACTATGTCATGGCACAACCGAATCTCATCTCTAGTATCCAGGATCTCACAGCTGAGCCTAGACCGGTCGGGGTGGCAGTGGATCATGCTCTGGTGTCGATGACCATCTCCTTCCAGTTCAGTGTAGCACACAGGCCACGAGTAGCAGCCCCCACTCACTACACATTCACACGGGAGACGGATTCTGTATACATGGACAGGATCTACAGACGCCTATGCACTGAGGACCCGGGGCGACCTTTGGAGGAGCTAACTACTGTACTGACACAGACATTACATGAGGCAGCAGCAGAAGCATACCCAGACACCAAGCCTGAGCAGAGGGCTTTTTGGCTCGACTTGAGCAAGATCTATATCAGCTATTCTTGAGTCAGGACTGGCATGAGGCGTGGCGGCTCTTTCATGAGCAGTCCCCCCCCTGCTATTTCCTCCGTAGAGACCTGGGGTCAGTACGCATCATCTTTGTACACAGTACCTGGACAGCCGCCCCTTCCCTACCCCCCCGATCCATGCCCACACGCATGTGTCTTTTTCACTGCTGAGATGGTGAAGAAAGCTATTGACAGGATGAAGACTGGGAGAGCATATGATCATGACGGCCTAGTCGCTGAGCATTTCATGCATGCCAAAGACCTACTAGCAGAGCTTCTAGCAGTTATGTTTAACAGTGCCATGTGTGAGGGCCTACCGGACACTTGGAGCCTATCTACGATCGTACCTATCTTCAAATCAGGAGACCCCATGGAGCCTGGGAATTATCGCACTATTATGATTGGGCACACACTGGCACAGTTGTATGCATCCATTCTTGAGCAACAGCTGAGTAGATGGGCAGAGGGAGGGAATACGTGCAACTGGGCAGGCAGGATTCAGGAGAGGCTTCTCTACTCTTGACCATATCCTGACACTCAAGGCCATCATCGAGGAAGGCAGATCTCATGGGAGACGGATCTATTGTAGCTTTGTGGACTTCCGCAAAGCTTTCGACACAATACCCAGAGCTAGACTGATGCGCAGATTACAGGAAATGGAAGTACCCACAGAACTCATTTGGGGGACCATGGCATTGTACAGATCAGTAGTACGGCATGTACGCACCCTGGAGGGACTTTCTACACCGGTTCACTCCACTATTGGGGTGAAGCAGGGCTGCCCGCTCTCTCCTACTCTTTTCGGTATGTATGTGGATGAGATTTCTGACTACATTGACACCGATGGGGATAAAGGTGCTCAGCTGGCAGGGACATGGATTCCACTTTTGTTATATGCTGATGACATAGTGTTGATCTCCGAATCCCCAGAGGGAATGCAACGTCAATTGGATGCTTTGCATACGTTTGCCCACGAAAGTGGTTTGTCTGTCAACCTGGGTAAAACCAAGGTTATGGTGTTTAATACCACCCCACAGTGGATCAGGAGGTCAGCACCTACATTCACATACGGCCAGGAGACCGTGGAGTACACAGACGCTTACACTTACCTTGGAGTGGTTTTTAGCGGACCTGCATTCTCACTCAGAAGAGCAGCTGAGACCAGACTTACTAGAGCCCACGCAGCATTGGGTAGATTGGAGAGGATGTGTTCGCAGGTTCACTTTCAGGAGCCCCGGACGAAGTTCTGGCTCTTTGACACCTTGGTGGCTTCAGCATTGCTCTATGGAACCGAGATATGGGGACCTTCACTGGATCACCACGGGAGGCCGGAACGCACAGACGGATGGGGGAACATGGAGAAACCTCTCGTTTCTATGATCTCGCGGCTCATTAGAGCCAAGGCATCAGTAGCACGAGCCATTATCCGAGCAGAGCTAGCGGCCCCCCCACTAGTGGTGGAGGCACTCACCAGATCAGTCTCCTTCATAAACTGCACATGGGAACTTCCTAGAAATAGATATGCTCGCATAGCACTTGAATCCTCTCGACAGTTAGCCATACAAGGAGATACAACATGCTGGTATGGGGAGATGACATCATGGTTTCAGGCACATGGGTTCAACATAGACAGACTGCCACCATTCCATTACTCATTGGATGCACCATCTCTCACTCTTACACAGTCAGAGATCACCAAGCTCATCCGCCAAGACCTGACCCAGCTAGACACCAGGAGGACATGATACAACCAGCACAGGAATTGGGCACGAAGATGGCTTTCTACAGAGACAACCTTCTCCAGCTTACGGAAGATGGTTTTGTGACGAGACCCAGATACATGGATACCCACTTGTCTCATGGGATACGATGTGCTATTGGCCAGTTACGCACATCCTCTCACCAGTTGATGATTGAAACTGGGAGATACAGCAGAGTACCAACAGAGGACAGGACATGCCCCTTGTGTAACATGGAACCTGAGACAGAGCTACACTATACATGCCGCTGCCCTGTCTACTACGAGATACGAGGCCGCTTCCATTGCTTGTTCAGAGAGGGTTTTGGACCACTCTCAAGAGTCATGGGATACAAAGATCAAAGATGTCTGGGTTTGTCCTTGCTCGAGATGCGCAGACACAGAGATAGCCTGAATGGCGAGGCTAGCCAGTCTCAAAGACAGATCACAGACTTCTTCAGAGCAGACACGGGACAGCCGCAAGAGCCACTCCCACAGCAGAGCTCCCCCTCGTCTCACACCAGAGGCACACTGATTGACCGAGCGATTGAACTGGGGAAATCCAGGCGCCCGCGACTCCGAAGAACTACACAGCATCGATGGAGGCTACGACAGAAAATTCGGAGCACGTTGGCTAGGCATGCACGACGCCCAGTCAGACTAGTAACCATGGAGGAAATTGATGAGATTCGCCAACGACCAATGCTAGATCTCTTGTGATTCAACTATCCCAACAAGCCGCCCATTTTTGGCTTAGTTTTTTGCTTGGCTCACATCGACCAACTTAGGACCCCGTAGTATATATCTTTGTTTTGTACTATTGTTAGGTTATTTTGTTACTCCGACTTTGTATCAGATCCACCACTTTGTAACTTTCGGGTCTTATAGGTCACTATGGCCTTTTGAAGACGTTAATAAAACATTTCATTTCATTTCATTTCTCTCTCTCTCTCTCTCTCTCTCTCTCTCTCTCTCATGGGTCTCTCACTGTTTTTAGGGTTTCGTCACTTCTCTTTGCTGTTTTCAAGATTTTGAACATGCTTTTTGGCTCTACTATTGTGCCTATCTTCAAAGCAATTGATCCTACAAAGCCTGGGAATTACCGCACTATTATTGTTGGGCACACATTGGCACGGTTGTATGCATCCATTCTTGAGCAGCAGTTGAGTAATTGGGCAGCGAGTGAGGGTGTATGAGCAAAGGGCCAAGCCGGTTTTAGGAGGGGTTTCTCCACTCTTGATCATATTCTGACACTCAGAGCTATCATTGAGGAGGGCAGGTCACATGGGAGATGGATTTATTGTAGCTTTGTGGATTTCCGCAAAGCATTTGACATGGTACCAAGAGCTCGATTGATGCGCAGACTGCAGGAGATGGGGGTCCATACAGATCACTGATGGGACATGTTTGCACTCTGGAGGGGATATTTGATTTAGTTCACTCCACCATTGGGGTGAAATAGGGTTGCCCATTGTCTCCTACTCTATTTGGTATGTATGTTGATGAGGTGTCTGATTACATTGACAGAGAAGGTGATAGAGGTGCCCAACTGGCAGGGACGTGGATTCCATTGTTTTTATATGCCGATGATATTGTGTTGATCTTTGACTCACTAGAGGGTATGCAACAACAATTGGATGCATTACACAGTTTTGTAGAGGATAGTGGATTGTCTGTAAACCTTGGTAAAACCAAGGTTATGGTGTTTAACACCACACCACAATGGATCAGGAGATCAGCACCGACTTTCACATATGTGTCAGGAGATTGTAGAGTATAGGATACATACACTTACCTTGGGGTTGTCTTCACTGGGCCGAGGTTTTCTTTGGGGAGAGCAGCAGAGACTAGACTGACTAGAGCTTTTGCGGCCTTGGGAGGCTTGGAGAGGATGCGTTCGCAGGTTCAGTTCCAAGAACCTCGGCAAAGTTGTGGCTCTTTGATACTTTAGTAGCCTCAGCTATGTTGTATGGGGTGCAGATATGGGGACCTTCTTAGGCTAGGATGGTTGGAAACGTATGGAGAGGCCCTTGGTATCTATGATCTCTCGACTGATCAGAGCCAAGGCCTCAGTACCCCACGCTATCATTCGAGCAGAGCTAGCTGCCCCTCTTATGGAGATTGAGGCGCTTACCAGATCAGTCTTCTTTGTGCACAGCTTGTGGGATACTACTAGAGACAGATATGCTAGACTGGCCCTTGAGTCTTCCAGACAGTTAGCTCTTCAAGGGGACACTCCGTGCTGGTATGCACATATGACATCATGGTTTCAGACGCATGGCTTCACTATGGATAGGCTGCCCCCTTTCCAGTACTCTCTTCAGGCACCCTCGATGCCTCTTAAAATGGGTGGAGATTACTAGACTCATTCGTCAGGACCTAATCCAATTGGATAAGAGGAGGGCATGGATAGAGCCGCCACAAGAGTTGGGCACGAAGATGGCTTTCTATAGAGAGCATCTTCTCCACCTCACAAGAGAGGGGTTTGTGATTCGACCAAGCTACATGGACACACATATGTCTCATGGTTTGCGGTGTGCCATATTCATATACGCACATCCTCACATCAGCTGGAGATTGAGACTGGTAGATTCAAAGGGATACCAACAGACAACACGATATGCCGCTTATGCTTGGTAGAACCAGAGACAGAGCTACATTACATATGTCATTGCACAGTGTACTAGAGATACGGGGCCGTTTCCACTGCTTATTCAGAGAGGGTTTCGGTCCTTTCTCTAGGGTCATGAATTATGAGGATCAGAGATGTCTTGGGCTATATCTACTTGAGTTACATAGATATAGAGACACTTTACTAGGGAGAGATAGAGAGAGACAGTCCCAGAGACAGATTACAGATTTCTTTTCACTAGATATGGGACAGCCAGAGGAGCAACCATCACTACAGAGCTCGGCCCACACTCATTCGACCACTACCGGCACTCTCATCGACCGAGCACTAGAGCTACGGAGATCGCCATTGAGGAGAGGGGCTACACAGCATGGACGGAGACTATAGCAAAGGATTCAAGCCACTCTCTCGACATCCAGAGTGCAGATGAGGATGGATTCTAGTAGTAGTATCTTTGTTCTAGTTCAATTGTATCCAGATATGGTATTGGATTCACCATTTTGTAACAGATTGGTCTCATAGGTCAATTTGGCCTTTTGAAGACGTTAATATAACATTTCATTTCATCATCTCTCTCTCTCTCTCTCTCTCTCTCTCTCTCTCTCTCTCTCTCTCTCTCTCTCTCTCTCTCTCTCTCTCTCTCTCTCTCTCTCTCTCTCTCTCTCTCTCTCTCTCTCTCTCTCTCTCTCTCTCAGACCCAGGATGTCTTCCAGTGACAAAGACAACAACAACAAATCAGACTTATCTTGATGAGACGCAAGAGCCGTCCTGTGTAGACCCTCTCTGTGCAGGATATTGATACCATTCCGCATCGACCCATGTGAGCCTTTGATCTTGACACCTCCCTAGATACTTACCCACCGATTTTATCATTTTCTTTATTGTTATTTTGTACACACTTTTACTGTTTCACATAGACTTTGTATCAGATCCACCAGAATTGTATCAGTTTGGTTTCATACGTCATTTTGGCCATTTGAAGACGTTAATATAACATTTCATTTCATCATGTGTGTGTGTGTGTGTGTGTGTGTGTGTGTGTGTGTGTGTGGACTATTTTAGCACAACATGGGAGATGTCCAGTATGACTATTTGCAGACGTGGACATTAACGATGCTCTTTAACAACCGATGCAATATATTCTCGGACAACGCCGGATGCTAGGCATACTGCGCTCCTTGAAAAAACCTGTCTAGGTCCCATGTATAATGCTCTCTAGAAGTGCCCGACTCCTCAAACTCAGAGCCCTGGCAAGAATTATATAGGCTGAGTTAAGGATGGTGATGGGCCACCACTATCGAATCTCATCCAAGGAGCCACCCTCCTTGGGAATGAGGTAAATCAAATCCTCACTTATGCTGTCAGGCATCTCTCTTGTGTGTAAGATGTACTGAAAAGTGCCGTAGAGGTTTGAGCCAAGCAAGTCCTAGTAATCTAAGAAAAAACTGGGAGTCAAACCATCGTCACCCGAACAGCTACCACGGGGAAGTGCTCTGAGGGCCACATGAAGCTCCTCTAGCTGAAGAGGCAGCTCAAGCCTCTGGCACATCTCCTCAGTCACGAGACAAGGCATCTGTGCCCAAACCTGCTCTCTGCATGCATTCTGATTGAGGCTCTACTGACAACAGGTCACGGTAAAAGTCAATAGCAATTGACCCGTCAGGCCTCCTCAACTGGCTAACACTGGCGTGTGCATGCCGGGGTCCCACTGTCTCAAAGAACGCCCCTGTAACTCTATCACCCACCTAGGTCCACTGAGATGCCTGTTGATGGAAAGCAAACTCATGACGCCTCTCCTATGTGCTGGCTAGCTCCTGGCGAGCCTACTGCAATTGCTCCTCCAACCAAGGGTTGTCTGGGTGCTGGTCCTGCATCCTCTGCAGGGAAGCAACGCCTTGTCGAAGACACTGCTCCTCCTCTCTCGTTGCAGCCAGGCGGGCCGTAGAGTCCTGAATAAAGAACCGACTGAGCTGAGGAAGTCCAGAGGCCACTCTCTCAGCAAGAGAGTCCTGCGTATCCAAGCCCTCTGTCCAAAGAGCCACCACTCGCTCTCTGAGCTCAGAGTCCAGCAAGATCCAATAGGGATGCGTAGCATCGTGTTACCCCTCCTCTGTCTATCTATCACTGATCATTGATGCATGGTCCAAAAAGGATATCCTAGCCAAGATGCAAACTTACCCACCCAAGTCACAAATGCGACTACATCTAACCTCATTCTCTAATAAAATGTTAAAGAATAAGGAGCTATGTGTGATCTCTTTCCTCCAACATGTGAAGAGAAGGCGATTGTGGAGTAAGCAACACTCAATTTTCAACGGCTTTGGGCAAAACATGGTGTTTCCCTCATTGCTGACAGGTGGAGCGATACAAGGAAGAGATCTATCCATGGCCTCGTTGCATACTCAAGTGGAGAGATGTACTTTGTGCACTCTCATGATGCCACCCAGAGTGGCAAGTCCATCCGCCGATGTCCTCTCTATAGAGTGGACAACGGCCATAGAAACAATCAGTGAGCAACATGTGGTGGCCTTTGTCACAAATGGGGAGGCATCAAACAGGGCAGTAGCAGCTATTGTAGAGGGCCACGATCTGCATGTGACAGTGTGCTTTTGCATGGCACACTGCTTGAACAACCTTCTAAAAGACATTGACAAGCTAGACTAGATCGCTCCAGTCATTGTTGATGCAGTGAAGATTGTTACTTTCATCAACAATCACAACTTGGTTCGGAGTGAGTACCTCAAGACGTCGGGTGGAAAAGTGCTTCTAAAGTATTCAGACACCCGCTTCGCATTGAAATCTCTTCTTGTGCGCAGGCTGTCTGAATGTCAAAATGTGGTCCGACAGGTCTTCATCAGTGATGAGATCACCACCTCCCCCTATGCAGAGACAATTAAAGGGATTTTATGCAAGATAAGGCAGAGGATCTTGAGTTCTGGAAGGAGCTCAAGAGTCTAGACGCACAGGTAAAACCGGTGGTTCATCTTCTTCAAGTTCTGGATGGCATGGACCCTTGTATTGGCAGGGTTTATAAGGCAATGGACCGCATGATCGAGCAGCTTGCATAGCTTGAGCCGAGAGCAGAGCGATATGAGGAGATCTATACGCTTTGCAGCTCGAGGTGGAATTCATACGTCTCTCCTTTACATAGGGCAACATACATGGTGGATCCAAAGTTCCAAGGTGCAGGGCAAGAGACAGATAGTGAAGTCATGAACCAATTTACAGAGATCTTAAACAAGATGATTCTAAACAGAGATGGGCGATGCATTGTCCGAGATCTGTTGAGACAGTACAGAGAGATGCAGGGCACATTTGGCAGTCCAGATGCTCAGATTGATCACAAGAAGATAGGTTCAATGCTATGGTGGGAGGACTATGGCTATGATGGCCCTGAGCTTCAGAGATTAGCGGTCCGTATTCTCAGCCAGTCAGTTAGTACCTCATGCTTGGTGCAATTGTGGAGTACCTTTAGCCACATTGCTTCCAAGAAGAGGAATCGGCTTGGAGTGGAGAAGGCAAATGATCTTGTCTTTGTCAGCCCAAATTTGAAAATGCTTTGCAAGAGTACAAGCAAACGCACAGATCCTTTTACATAGTGGAAGATGGAGCAAGAGGCTCCTCAGGGCCCAGGCAGGTGGAGATGCAGAGCCACCGACACTAGGTACTTCATCCATGGCTGAGATCGAGCCGGGTGGGCGTAGAGCTCGATGATGAGGAAGGGGAGGATGTCCATGATGTACATCTGGAGACTACGAATTGGGAGACCTCTCAAGCTAATGACTCTTGAGTCTTGAGTCTTGAGACTTGAGACTTTAGGACTTCCATTATCCTTACCTTTTTGTATGGCTGCTTGCCCTCTTTGTAGCATCTTTATGGTATTTGTCACCTTTAATCTTTTGGTATTGTGGTCACTGGTTTGGCCCCCTTGTAGTCTCATTGGTTTGTAGCGCCTTGGCGGGCCTTGTTAGCCAAAATAAAGCGAAAAGTGTTATCTCTGACTTCTACTCTTGCAATTATTTGAGAGCTCTAATCTGTAATTACATGTGTTATTGTGTATGGACATTGTGTTTGTTCAATGTTGTGTATGTGCCATCATCCATGGCTGCGGCGCCGCACATCCCAATCTAGTCATAATAAGGTTGAATGGTCTTCAAATCGTGTTTTTTGTGGGTATTAGAGTCAAAGGACTCTGGTACTACTTGTATTCAAACACATAACGCTAAAAAAAGCATTATTTGGGTGTTTTTAAAGCCTCCCATTCCGTGCCGTTCTCGTTCCCCCGTTCCGTAGGGAGGCCCGTCGCCGTCCCCGTTCCGCGTATCTTTGAGGCCGGTTTGGATGGGGAGTAATCCGCATCCGAAAGACCTCTAGACAAGCGCGTATGGAGTGATTGTCTTGCCCACGCCCAAGCCGAGCGTGCAGCCTGTAGGGCTACCTCCTTTGTCTAAGAATCCTCATGTACAAATACATAGCAAGGAGGACTCTGAGTGTCAGCAAACAAATGCACCACAGTGTGCCTGCAACCCGCTGCATCCGGTGGCGTCACGCTGAACTTGGCAAGAGGCCAAAGTGTCTATACCAGATTTGTCACCCCTAAGTCTCCTGTGTGGTGTGAGAACTCAGTGGCCTAAATCTGGAGCCAGTCAAGAACTGTGTGCAAGGTCCACTGTAGGATCCCTATCGCGCAGCAGGAAGAAGAAACCTTCCACTATGTCCAAAGCCTCAATACCTGGAGCTCGAAGAAAGAGGACGTGGACTCGAAAGCAAGCCTCCTCCAAGTCACGAGAAGAGTCACCCAGGAACCGTGTGAAGCTGTAGTCGAAGAAGTCCCAACGTCTGCGAATGTCAAAGCTAGTCAAACCTCTAGGGACTGCTGCAAAAGGAGAAGTATGCACCAAAAAAGGCGGCCTCAGATGGGGCTGTCCCTCCCGAGCCACACGGCTCATAACGAAAGCACTACCAAGAGATCACCTCGCGGCAGACACGTGTCTAGTCCGTTGCGTCGGAGGAGGAGTGAAGGAGATGAGGCTATGGGTCCCGCCGGGGAGAGCGGAGGGATGAGAGGCGAGGGTGGAGGTGGGGGAGGAGGCGGGGGAGACGGAGCGGCAACGTCTTAGGGAGGAGAAGGTGGAGGTGGAGGAACTGAAGTGGACGGGGTCTCCTCAAGCGGGTCCTGCTGAAGGGGGTCAAAACGGTTCCCTGTCGGAACCCAATGCTGCTGAGCTGCAGGAGGTCGGCCACCAAGGGGAGCAGTGTGAGGGAGCCCGCCCCTGTCTACGGCGGCCAGGCACCTGCTACCAACCGTCAGTTGTTTGATCTCTGGTCTTTGTCGAGGTACCAGCCTGTGCGTCCTGTGTATCTGGCTGCTGGGCATGCTTAGCCTTTGGGGGCTACACATGTGCTATGGGTCGATGTCTCCTACGAGGATAGGCCTTTGCCAAATGGCCCATCTGTCTGCAAATGAAACACTGATTCGAGAGACCCGAATACTCCACACTCTGTCTCATCCAATCCCCACTCACCTGCGGAAGCAGTACCACCTTCGGGAGGTAGTGTGTCTCGAACAAGAACCCGCACAGTAGGTAAACGTGCGGCCTTGGCCACAACTGAAGGTGCAATCTGCAAAGACTTTACGCCTCAAGCCTGGGAAGCAGATTGAAATCGGCAAGTCGTCCTCCTCAAGCACATCTGTAGTAGGGTCAAAACCATGATGCCATCATCTGAAGTAAGCTCGAGTTGCTTGGGTGCCGAGCGGGCTCATCAAAATCACCTTGGCCGTCATCTCTAGAGACTCTAACTCTATCTGGTAGTACCCTCTCCCGAGGATTTGGACATCGGTGATCTTGCCTACATCAGAGAGAAGGGGGGTCTGAAGTAGATCCCGAACCTCGCCACCAATTGGCGGAGTGTCAATGATCTTGCAGATAGTCGAAGTGGCTTGCAAGTGTTCCACTTTGGCCATCTAGCTCGCTTGCTCTTCTGGCGAGAGAGCAAGTCGAAGGGTCGGCTCTACGGTGTCGGGCGGGGGCTTCTATAGAGTC
Organism: Adiantum capillus-veneris; assembly: GCF_014529385.1. Classification (NCBI taxonomy): domain Eukaryota; kingdom Viridiplantae; phylum Streptophyta; class Polypodiopsida; order Polypodiales; family Pteridaceae; genus Adiantum; species Adiantum capillus-veneris. The sequence goes on from NC_140933.1 coordinate 135,323,872, forward strand.
CCTCTGAGGTGGAGCAAAAGCCGCCATTCTGTGTCTCCTGTTGAATCAAGAAGGGCGATGGTGAAGAGGAAACCACAGTAGGCTGAAAAATCGCCTACCTTCGAGTTGAGAATGTGATGCGAAGGCGAATAAGGATGGAAATGGAAGGGGGCGGGGGGGGGGGGTTGAGCGCGAGGCAGAGGCAGAGGCAGGCAGGCACGAGGTATGGGTGAGTGAGTGCGGGGCTGAGGTGGCAGGCTGTGCGCAAAGCAGGCAGTGCAAGGGAGGAGGGGGGAGTGCGAGCTATGGCGGGGGGGGGGGGGGGGGGGTGAGCAGCAATGAGCCTGAGTCATAGATACTCTTTTTATCCTCATCGATTTTTACTTCTATGTTCCCCAAACATTGTACTAGTCACACATGGAAGTAACCTTTTGGTCTCATAGGTCATTTTGGCATTTTGAAGACGTTATTTTGACCGAGCACCGGAGTTACGGAGATCCAAACGGCCACGATTGAGGAGAGGGGCTACACAGCATCGACGGAGACTACAGCAGAGGATTTTGAGCCATACTCTCTCAACACCAGAGTGCAGATGAGGATGGATTCTAGTAGTAGTATCTTTGTTCTAGTTCTGTTGTACCCAGACATAGTATTAGATTCACCATTTTGTAACCGATTGGTCTCATAGGTCATTTTGGCCTTTTGAAGACGTTAATATAACATTTCATTCCCCCCCCCCCCCCCCCCCCCCCCCCCCCCCCCCCCCCCCCCCCCCCCCCCCCCCTCTCTCTCTCTCTCTCTCTCTCTTTACACTAGATATTGTACATCCAAAAGAACAGACAGAGGAGCAACCAACAATGGAGAGGTCTGCCCGCACTACTGGCATTCTCATAGACCGAGCATTGGAGCTAGGGAGATCTAGATGACCCCGATGGAGAAGAGGAGCTCCATAGTTTCGAAGGAGGCTACAACAAAGGATTCGAGCCATACTTTTTCGTCGTCCACAGTGCAGATGAAGATGGATCTCTACTTCCCTCCCATATTGTCTACACATTGTACTGCTTAGTTCACACATTTCATGCCTTTCACCTTTCACACCTATCAGCTTAGTTTAGGATTCGCAGTATTTATATTTTGTTATCTTAGTTTAATTTATTTTGTTAATCTGACTTTGTATCAGATACACCGCATTGTAACTTTCTGGTCTCATAGGTCACTTTGGCCTTTTCATCTCTCTCTCTCTCTCTCTCTCTCTCTCTCTCTCTCTCTCTCTCTCTCTCTCTCTCTCTCTCTCTCTCTCTCTCTCTCTCTCTCTCTCCTTGTAAAGCTAATTGTCTCGAGGACTCAAGGGCCAATCTAGCATATCTCTCTCTGATAGTATACCATAAGGTGTGCATAAAGGAAATTGATCTAGTAAGCGCCTCTCTCTTCATAAGGGGGGCTGCTAACTCCGCTCCTCTGGTACCGAGGCCTTGGCTCTAATCAGCCGAGAGCTCATAGATACCGAGGGCCTCTCCACCTATCGTGACGCACAGAGAGTCCCCAAACCTGAACCCCATAGAGCATAGCTGAAGCTACCAAGGTATCAAAGAGCCAAAGCTTTGTTCAGGGTTCCTACAACTAAACCTGCGAACACATCCTCCCAAGGCTGCATATGCTCTGGTCAGTCTAGTCTATGTTGCTCTCTTTAAAGAAAACCTTGGCCCAGTGAAGACTACCCCATGATAAGTGTATGCATCTGTGTACTCTAGAGTCTCCTGGCCATATGTGAATATAGGTGTTGATATCCCGATCCACTGCGCAGAGAGAGAGAGAGAGAGAGAGAGAGAGAGAGAGAGAGAGAGAGAGAGAGAGAGGCACACCATGCTGCTATGCACAGATGTCATCATGGTTCCAGATACATGGCTTCAACATGGACACCTTGCCTCCTTCCCAGTACTCCCTTGATGCACCATCGCTACACCTAGTTCGACACCAAGAGGACATGGATAGAGCCGACATAGGAGTTGGGCACGAAGATGGCTTTGTATAGAGAGCATCTTCTCCAACTCATAGGGGATGGGTTTGTGATTTGAGGCTTCTTTGTTCGCCTCTACAATCTCCCCTTCTTCACATGATGGGCGGTCTTGAAGGGAGGTGATCTCCACCTTGAGTTTGCCCATCTCTCTCTTCATTGTGTCTCTCTCCTGAGTCATTCCGTTCTCCTCTATCCTTCGTCCACTCTTTGAGCAAGGTCATTTTCTCCTTTCTCCAATCGTCTATCTCCTTCCTCAATTCTTTCATCTCTGCCTCATGTGGACAGATGCTTGTTGATGGCCACAAATGTAGCCGCCTTGCTTGCCATTGGGGAAGCCACTTTGCTTTTCATGGAGGCCATGGAAGGAGAGGAAAACCTTCAAAACAGCCCAAGAGGCTAGAAGAGACGCAACTAGGCTCAAAGAGGGGAGCCTCCATGGTGGCTACGTGTAGGTAGTATGTGTGAGTGTGTGTATGTAAGATGGTACCCTATGTCGTCTCACCAAAACAAAACAAAAAAAGATATATACAAATTAAATACAAAAGGGAAAGAGACGATGAAGACTTCAATTCCACCCATACTCCTAGGGTAGACGCTTTTGTCACTAATTTCCTCGAGACTACGCGAGGACTCGTCTCCTCAAGAGGCCAGGCTTATCTACTCTCTTAAAGCAGGGCCCTTGAGAGACCCACATCACTAAAAGTTATGGGCGTGACAACGACCACATACATTAGATCAGAGACCCAAGTATTGCCGGAATTTTCTTCGGCATTCTCTTTGGAGTTTCCTCCCCCAGGTAACTTATCGCTCACCACGCTAAACTGCCCTTGGAACCCGACGGTTTTATCAAAGGAAATGCCATAACCGCTTGGAAGGGCGACGGCTCACAGGTGGTGTCCACAAGGATTGGTGGTGCCTCCCTTCCACTTCTCAATCCCATTTTGGCGAGGTTGACCCCCTTGCACAGGCAAGGTACTTGAATGGGTGTAAGCGCTCATATGTCATCACTTTGGGAGAATAACGTCATTTACCTTGAGAGGAATCGGAGTATAAGTTTAAGCATAGGAGGGAGGGTATTATCCCTCCATCCACCTATGCAGAGCACCGAGGCACAGCCTCACCGAGAAACTTCGTTGTAGGGACGTGCCTTGTAGTTCCATTCCTCGAGTGGGGATCACGGTGTACTCACGAAGGTATCCACTTCCCGCGAGCCTCCCCACCGAGGATAACAATCAACTCATTTGGGTCCAATGGCGCGTCCATATTGTCGAAGGTGGAGTTAAATTGGTTTAGCCATCCTCCCCTAGGACCATCAAGGGCTGAGCAGCTTGTCATGAAATGCGAAAAAAATCTACCTTGTAACTTGGGGTACAGTGGACAGACACTGTGTCCATGCCTCCAATTATCTGCCAGTTTGAGCCCACCTATCCGCACGAGTACCAACAGTCTCTCATCTCGGCTATCTACAACAATACTCCTATTGAGTTGCAGTAGCATCCACGAGTCTGTTCATAGCTGGCCGTCTTACAGGGTTCTAATGCAAGGCACGAGTGCCTATCGTCCCACTTGTCCCATGCCTGGTAGCGTACTAAGCTAAGTCAACCACACGGATATATGTATTCATCCAATTCCCGGTTCGGGTCATCCAAGTCCATTTCTTGAACGGTTGGTTCTTAGGCTTCTTGTTTACCAAGGAGCCTATCAAGGTGGCTGAAGGCGAGTGGTACTTGTCAAAAGCCCTAGCTTGTTGTCCCCCACAGAATGCAGGTACAAGAAGGATGTTAAATTTGTGATGGAGGGTCGCCGTCCCCACGAAGGTCAACCTCGCTCCTTTCCCCACTAACATTCGCATCCCGGTGACAACGAGGCGCTACAAAGAATGGAACACACGCTGATCGTGGGCCCCCATAATCTCTGCGCCATAGCAGATCATTCGATATACGCACACCTTAAAGACAGTTTGTCGAGATCAAATGGGAATGCCCCAGTTAGACAATAGGTGCTGGCATGCGAATAGGCTCTTCCTACCTTTATCAGCTCATTCCTTAACGATGCGTTCAATGGAGAAGGTAGAGTCTATATCGATACCAAGCTACTTGTAAGTCTCACAAACTAGAACCATCTCATCCCCAGAAGAAAGATCCTCATAGAGAGGTCCTGCACGTCCCCATGGAAAACCGTGACCGTGCATTTATCAATTCCGAACTTTATACTCCAGGTGTGGGCCCATTCCCGTACCTTATCAAGGCTCATTTGTAGGCTTCCATGTGAATCAGCAAGCAAAACCACGTCATTAGCAAAAAGAAGTCCCTTACTTTTCCGGAGGAAATTAGGTATTTCCAAGCTCCATGTTTCCTCGTATGTGTCTAAAATGTCATTGATGTATATGCTAAATAGACAGGGCGCTACCGGGCAACCTTGGCGGACTCCACGCCGCCGCTATGCCGATATTGAATTCGACGGCTGATCCATATGTCGGACTTACAGAGGTGGACCTCTAAAGCGCTTGGAAGAATCTAAGCGCTCAACCTTGCAGGCCAGACACAATGAGCTTCACAAACAGTTCCTCGTGAGGTACTATGCCGTATGCCTTCTTGAAATAAATGTATGCCGCATAGGTCAGTTTCCCTTCCTTATGACGGAGTTTCACAATCTCCTTCGGACATGTAACTAGCCCTATGCACTCCTCTCTAGTGCGAAAGCCTGCTTGACCGGGGTTGAAGAAGTTCCTCTTTTCTAGCACCTTGATGATCTGCCTAATCATGATTGTAGTGAGAATTTTTATGGCCGCCGAGATCAAGGCGATCCCCCGATAGTTATCAATGTTGCTCAACCCTTCTTGGGGATCGACACAATCACTACATCGCTAGCGCCACCAGAATATCTCGTGTCGTAAATCTCCTCGATCGTGTACAAGTAAGCCTTGTCCATTCTGATCATGGCTTACACGGATCCAATTTAACCCCCTTATCCTTCACAAGCAGCTTGAAAAACTTAGGTGGTAAACCATCTCTGCCTGCTGCCTTGTGCCTCTTCAACCGCCCAGAGGCATCTCGCACGTCATACTAGTTCAATGGGTCACAAATCTCCAGCATACCAGGCCAGATGTTGACGTGTTTGTCATACTAGGCAAACAGATCCTTGCTGGCACCGTCCGCATCCGCAAATACCTTCGAGTAGTGACCCTCTCATAGTTGCAATTGCTTTACTAGATCCGTTACTAATTCACCATTTGCGTTCAAAGGTTGATTGACCATTGTTTTTTCCCGATTGACCATTGTTCCTTGTCCCTTCCCAATTTTCTTGAGGTGGGTGAAGTACTTCTTCATTTGTCCCTCCCTTGGAGCTCATTTTCCTTCTCTGCGAAGCACTCAAAAGATCTTTGGTTGCTGTCCTTCACAGCCGCTTTCTAAAGCAAACCTTCATGAAGAAGGGAGTTCAATGTGAAGCATTGAATGGTTGAAATCTTCTTTGGTATTTTAGCTTGTAAATGAGTCGTTTCATTTAAGAGCCTCATATGGATCCTTTTCATGTTTTTTGTTTAAAATGTCGTGACCCTTCATCTTGTTTTTACCATTTTTTTCTTGATGTATGACCATAAAACTAACAAAACTCGGCTAAAATATGGACACCGCTTGATATACATTTATGTGAAATTTCACTTTTGCTTCATACTCCAAACAAGAAAAGGACAGTGCAGAACTCTTAAATTCTCTTAGATCTCTCAAAAATGGACACTACAACCTATTTAAAACTTTGAAGAAGAAAAAAAATTTGGCCTACGTTGAATTCACAAGATGCGAACGAATGCTATTGTTCTCTGGGGCCACTTGAAAATAGGCAAGTTCAGTACACACTTGATACCACCATTGCCGGTCCCCTGTTGTTTAAAAAACATCCTGGCTTTTTTTTTAAAAGCATCAAAAGGGCTGAATACAACAACTTGACACATAGCCCTGCAACCTATGGACATTATTTATTACCACTGTTGACTCCAGCCTCTGTTTCTTTGAGATGCTCTTGGTTGTACGTATCTACAGATGCGCCAAATGTTTTGATGTAGTATTCTTTAACATACTCAGCATAAGCCTCCTACAACAAACAAGAAGAAACAGATGAGGTGGATAAAATAAAAAGGGAAATATTTTAGTCTAGAGTGATGAAAACAGAGTAAGGCCTGTCCAAAACATGATACACTGTTGATAAGGGATAAAACATTGTCTCAAACCATGTTTTGTAAAGCCAACTTAAAATTTAGCGCACAGAAGAAATAGCAAATTCAACACACTGAAACCTATGATGTTCAAAACACATTCAACCTAAATTTGTCCACATTGATGACTGCATGTTGTCATGGTAGCCCTCTGAAGTAGAGCATAAAAAAAGACGAGCGATATCTGCCAAACGGTTGCCAAAATCCCTTGGCCTTTGAACAGCTAAGGTCGTGCCCATTTCTCTGTCTGACAGTTGGATGCTGGCAGTTTTGTCAAGACTAATTCTTGTCTTGAGAAAATAATAAATTTCAATACCAGATATATTCCTGAAAAAATCTTAATAAAAACATGACAAAAGCGCTGGCTTGACTGTCAACCAAACGCCTTCAGGATTATATATCCATTGACATTTTCTTACATAGACCAAAGAGGACTACATATTCCGAGTCAACTCATTGAAAATTGGGGGGTGGGGGGAGAGAGAGAGAGAGAGAGAGAGAGAGAGAGAGAGAGAGAGAGAGAGAGAAAGAAAGAAAGAAAGAAAGATTTTTAACGTCTATGTCAAGCCGAAATCGGCCTATGAGACAAAACAGATGTGCATGGTGTGTATGTCATCCGTCTATCGGAAAGACAAATGAAACAAAACTGATACAAAACTGAACTGAATGTAGGTAGTGGAGTATCTGAGGAGGGATGGAGCTCTATCTCTCTAGGGGTATATGCATGTCTATATGCTCAAGGTAGTACAATCATGAGAATGCATCAAGCTATCTAGCTCCATCCTGTACTAATGGGGGGATGTAAGATGTGGTACATGGGCGGGGCTGGTGCCAAGGCTACCCGGATGAAAGCTGTCGGGTCGGCCCTCATCTGAGCTACTCGCTCCTCAGTGGCACAGCGCTCCCGGGCTCGGATCTCCTCGATCTGTCGGTGGTGGGAGCTCGCGCCCCTGTAGAGAGAGAGAGAGAGAGAGAGAGAGATGAAATGAAATGAACTGTTATAGAAATGAGTATGGGTACAATAAAATGAAGTAAAGTGAAAGACTAAAACTAAAAGACTAAAATTGTCAGCCTGAAAATCATCATCATCATCCATGCCCGAGGATGCCCGGCATCAGGCGTTGTCTGAGAAGGTATTGCATCGGTCGTTGAAGAGCTTCGTCAATGTCCGCCTCTGTAAATAGTCATACTAGGCGTCTCCCAGGTCGTGCTAGAATAGTCCTGATTCTCTAGTGGAGCCTCCGTCAATGTCGTGGTCGCCCCCGTAGACGTGGGCGTCTAGCTCTCCCGAGCTCAGTGGCTCTATCCACTAATATACCTCTGGTAGAAGTGGGCTCTAAAATCTATCGTGAAGCATGCTCATCCGGTTGTTGACTCCCTGCTCTAAAGAAGTCAATGATCTCCCTTTGTGAATGTCTCCCACGACCTGGTCTCCTCAAGAGACCAGGTAGTGGGAGACATGCTATGAAGCATGCTCATTCGGCTGCTGGGTCCCTGCTCTAAAGAAGTCAGTGATCTCCCTCTATGAATGTCTCCTACTACCTGTGTCTACGCACCTCTAGCAAAAACAACCCAACGCATCTCTGATCCTGATATCCCATGACTCTAGCCAACGGTCCAAAGCCCTCTCTGAATAGACAGTGAAGGTGCCATCGTATCTCATAGTATACCGGACAATGACAAATGTGACGTAACTCTATCTCTTGCTCTATATGACACAACTGGCATATCCCGGCTTCTGCTGGTATTCTACTAAATCTGCCAGTGTCAATCTCTAGCTGATGCGATGATGTGCGCATTTGATCAATAGCACATCGTATCCCAAAGGATAAATGAAAGTCCATATAGGCCAGTCTGGATATGTTCACATATCCATCCTCTGTTAGTTGGAGGAGATGCTCTCTATAGAAAGCCATCTTCGTGCCCAACTCTTGTACCGGTTGTATCCATGTGCTTCTGGTATCTAGTTGAATCAAATCCCGACATATAAGTCTAGTGGTCTCTGTCCGTGTGAGAGAAAGGGAAGGTGCATCCAAGGAGTAATGGAATGGAGGCAGTCTATCCATGCTGAAGCCATGTGACTGAAACCATGATGTCATCTGCCCATACCAACATGCTGTGTCCCCTTGTAGTGCTAGCTGTCGGGATGACTCAAGTGCTAGCCGAACATATGTCTCTGGGAAGGTGCCACTAGAGTGTCAAAAAGCCACAGCTTTGTTCCAGGTTCCTGAAACTGAACCTGCGAACACATCTTCTCCGAGCCTCCCAAGGCTGCATAAGCTCTCATCGGTCTAGTCTCAGCTGCTCTCCTCAATGAAAATGCTGGTCCACTGAAGACTACCCCAAGATAGGTGTATGCATCTGTATACTCCACTATCTCTTGGCCATATGTAAAAGTAGGTACTGACCTCCTGACCCACTATGGTGTGGTGTTAAACAACATAACCTTGGTTTTCCCAGGTTAACAGACAATCCACTATCATGGGCAAATGTGTACAAAGCATTTAAATGACACTGCATCCCCTCCGGGGAGTCGGAAATCAGCACAATATCATCAGCATATAACAATAGTGGGATGCATGTCCCCGCCAACTGTGCTCCTCTATCACCATCCCTCTCAATGTAGTCAGCAACCTCATCCACATATATGGCAACCTCATCCACATATATGGCAAATAATGTAGGAGATAGTGGGCAACCTTGTTTCATCCCAATGGTGGAGTGAACCAAATCAGAAATCCCCCCAAGAGTGTGTACATGCCCCACTACTGACCTGTATAGAGCCATGATCCCCCAAATCAACTCTTTTGGAACCCCCATCTCTTGTTTTCTATGCATCAATCTAGAACTGGGCACTATATCGAAGGCTTTGCGAAAGTCCACAAAGCAACAATAGAGCCGTCTCCCACGTGATCTCCCCTCCTCAATAATGGCTCTGAGTGTCAGAATATGATTGAGAGTAGAGAAACCTCTCTTGAAACCCGCATGTCCTGCTGCCCGTACACCCTCTTTCTCTGCCCATCTACTCAATTGCTGCTCAAGGATGGATGCGTACAACCGTGCCAATGTGTGTCTAATCATGATAGTGCGGTAGTTCCCAGGCTCCATAGGATTCCCTGACTTGAAGATAGCTACAATCGTGGACAAACTCCAAGTACCAGGTAGGCCCTCGCACATGGCACGGTTGAACATCACTGCTAGAAGCTCTGCAAGCAAATCTTTGGCATGTATAAAATGCTTTGCTACCAGGCCATCGTGATCATATGCTCTCCTAGTCTTCATCCTATCAATGGCTTTCTCTACCAACTCGGTGGTAAAGAAAGCACATGTACGTGGGCATGGCTTTGGCGGATCTGGCACAGGTGGCTGCCCCGAGACGGTGTGTAGAGATGATGCATACTGACCCCGTACCTCCGTAGAAGTGATGACCGGTGGGGAAGAGTGCTCATGGAAGAGTCGCCATGCCTCGCCTGAATCCTTGCTCAAAAACAACTGATATAAATCTTGCTCTAGCCGAGCTAGAAACGCCCTCTTCTTTTGTCGTACCAAACGCGGAGAAGCAATCCGTGACTGTCTGTGAGTAATAACACCTAGTAGTGCCTCCCTCTGAAGTCGGGCTCTCGTCTCTCTGAACTGCTCATCATACCAACTATTTTGGGGTGTGCTCCCAGAACGTCGGCGTTTTCCAGGCTCAGTATGGGGATATGCCTCTGCTGTTGCATCCTATAGTGTCTGTCAATATATAAGTGAGCTCCCCTAAAGGTCTCCCCGGACCCTCTGTGCATAAGCGTCTGTAGATACCATCTGTGTAGACAAAATCAATCTCTAAAGTAAAAGTGTATCGGGTATTCGTAGGTGTTTGTGCTAGTCGAGCTGTGCTGAAGTGGAATGAGACGGTAAACGTGAGGAGAGCATGATCTACTGCTACCCCATACGCTTGGGCCCGACTTTAAAGTCCTGAATAGAGGGTATGAAACTGGGCTGAGCCAAAACATAATCCACTGTGCTAGCCCCATGTCTATGAGGAAAGCAAGTGAACCCACTCAACGCTAGAAATCTATGGAGGCCATTCAAGATGGCCAGTCCATGTGCAGTCCCCAAATCTATCTAAAAGGTAGTCAACACTGTGGGTCCCCACGAGAAAGGGACTCCTTTCTGTGTCAAGATATGCAAAGGGGAAGCAACCTCTGCAAACTTTCTAATGAGCAGCCTGTAGTACAAACACAATCCCAAGAAGCTTCTAACTTCATGGACATTCTTCAAATCGGGCCAATCACGGATAGTCTCTATCTTGGCCGGATCCATTTGCACTCATGCTGTTTTTTTTTTTTTTTTCAAGAAAAAGATCCTTCTATTAGTTACTGAAACTGCCTATAAGGCTGGACAAGACCCTTTTCCAAGACGTCTTTCAATTGGTTCATAATCTCTTCGTTCTGGGCTCTGCTCACACGGTAAGGTGGCCGGTTTGGTGGTGCACTTCCAAGTATTAGATCAATGGTATGATCTTCAGGACAAGCAGGTGGTAACTTGCCTGGTAGGCCCTCTGAGAAGCAATCGGCATGAGAGTGGAGAAAATCTTGACATTCTTTATCAAGTTCAGACATATTTGTCCTATCCTCATCACTCAACTCTTTCATAAAGATCGAGTAAACAAATAGACTGGATATCATTAATTTTGAAATGGCCGAAGCCGATACAATAGGAACAGACTCACCCTTAAGTTTTATATCGAGTACAATGGTTATGCCCTTCTATGTGGTTAATGTCGCTTTCCTCACCCGATAGTCGACCACGGTGTCGTTCTTGTGGTACTAGGAAATTCCCAAGACAACGTCACAACCTTCCAAAGGCATTATAGAAGTCCTCATGCCCCAAACACCCCTGACAATGCAACCGAAGTTTGCCAATGACAGGTGTAATGGCTACGTCCCTACCGAGTGCCGCTAGAACTGCCTCTGCAAGTGGTCCCATCCGATCGGGAGTGATCTCGAGCTGCGCCGCCAATTCCAATGAGATGAAGTTGGCCTTGGCTCCTTCATTGAGGAAGATCAAGGCTTCTTGGTCTTTCACTTTGCCCCAAGCTCGGCAAAGTTCTGTACTCCCGTCTATCGTGTTGGAATCAATACCCACGCAATCTGAAACCAGTCCTGTCTTCATCTTGCCTTTTCTTCCACGGTCCTCAGCTGCTCTCGAACTTTCAAGCCTCTCGTCATCCTTGTCGTTCCGTTCTTTCTGTGCCTTCTTAGGGCACTTCGCGGAGATATGCCCAGTTTCCCCGGATCCAAAGCACCTTCCCTCCCTGATGTAGCGAGCTCTCTTCGACCCTCTTCCACCTCCGACTTTGGATGAAGTGGAAACAGAGGAGAGGGAGGTCAATGAATCAATTCCGATGGCAGCAAGTCTTAGCGAGGATGATTGTTATGATGATGAAGATGATGAGATGGAGGATGACGAACTCGAAGATGACGATGCCAATGCATCCACAAACGACAATTCTGTTTCTCTCTTTATTGATTTAGGAGCCATGAGCTTAGAATTGGATGATGCCTCACGCAGAGATCTTTTGGAAGATGATTCATAAACATTTTGCAATTAGAAGTTTTTTGGTCGTGTAGTGAAATCCTAATTATTCTTGATCATGTAAGCCGAATAGTTATCTTAGAGCCGGTTCCCATAGGATTATGTGCCATCCTTAATGATTGCTTTATGAAAGAAATCTAGACTCTCATATAGGAGGGATTAATTGATGTCACTAATCTACCCATTGGACTGTTATGATGCTTGTGAACCTTAGCTCTTTCTCCAAGCTAATCATTTAAAGTAGTGAGAAATGGCCCCGGTTAAGAGGACGCGCTTTGGTGGTGCCCATGATCGCGAAGCAGGAACGAGCAATGTCAACGGGAAGGGGAAGGCTCCCATGGACGAGCAAATACCGGCCATCTCACGGGCTATTGACGAGGAAATGGAAGAGGTAGGTCCCAATTTCTATTCAAGTTGTTTAATTAAAATTGCATACGATTAGTTAGGAATGAACATATCCCCGAATAGACGAGCTAGAAGAACAATCAGCTACCTCTGATGATTTGGGCTCGGAAAAAGAACATGTGAGAGCTAAACTACTCATGAAAGAAGGGGAGGAAAAGTTGTTTTACTTTCCAAACCATAAACCGAGAAGGCAGAAATGGTATAGAAGAAAAAGAGACACCAAAAACTTGAAATCTAAACCCATGCCATCAGTCTCTAGTAGAAGACAGTTTCTGATGCATATAGATGCACATGATTGTGTCAAAGACAAAATCACGGGTAGATATCCTTCAGACGAAAAGCAAGAAATATCAAAAAACATTGAGAAAAACGAGAAAGGAAACTCAAGAAAAACCTAAATACCAAGACAAGGATTTAACCATGACACGAGTTGAACAAAAAAAAGTATCAAGAGTTGAAGAAAGCTCTAAAGGAGATGTATACCACTGAAATGGAAACAACTGAGGAGAGGGTAAAGATGTAATGAGTGTTCCATCCCATTACAATCAATATACTCTTCAAGATCAAAAGATTATAGTCGAACAACCTGTCAGGAAACTAAGAAAACAGGTTGAGTACTACGAAGGACCAGAAAATGCAAAAAAGATAGATCTGGTCGAACCAGGAGAAGAGTCTAGACCTGCCTACATTGCAAACGACCTGACCGAGGAAGAAGAAGAGCTTTTGTTAAGCTTACTTAAGGAATATCGGGATATCTTTGCTTGGTCTAGGATCTCAAGGGTGTTGATCCAGAAATTTGTCAACATACCATACCTATGAGAGATGATGCAAAACTAAACAGACAAAGGCCATATACTTATAATGAAACATTTGCCAGAAAGCTCAAAGAAGAGATAGAAAAGCTAAAGGAATCCAATTTCATTTATGAAATTGAACATACAGATTGGGTGTCTCCAATTGTGGTAGTACCCAAGAAATATGGAAAATTAAGAGTGTGTGTCAATCTCAAGAAAGTAAATGCACTTACCATTAGAGACAAGTTTCCTCTTCCAATCACTGGGCTCTAATGGAAGAGGAAAGCGAACACGTGAGTTTGGGTCGTGCAGCTTTCTTTTTTGGGTTGCTCTTCCTCTTTCTACTTTCATTTGTCGAAGTTTGTTCAACTCTTTGCGTCATGATCTCATCTGTGGTGTAGGTCAAACTGCGTGAGTGAATGGCAAAACCCCGTTTCGCATGACTCATCAACTCCTGAATGGAAGCTGACTTTTGTTCCAAGCAGTGATCTCGGATCTCTGTAGGAAGACCCAAGGTAAACCGCTCAATCTGTTCCTTGAACGAGATCTTCTTAAATAAAGAGGCGGGTAGAAAAGAGCTCCAAAATCTCTCGCAATAAGCGTCCACTGTATCCTTCTTGGTCATCCGAAGATAGTTCCAAGTTGTTTGTATATCGCGTTCATACTCTCGAGTCAGCCAAGAAGAAATAGAAAGCCTCTTGAATTTCAACCATTTAACTGGCACAGTCTTGTTTAATAGAAGCGTGGACCACCAAGTTCGAGCATTCCCCTTAAGAGTAAGAGGCAGCTCTCCAAATCTTAGAGTGTTTCTGGGTAACGCCCTCCTGGGAAAGCGATGTCAAGCTGCTGTACAAAAGACAAGGCCTTCGAAGCATCTCTATAACCAAAAAACGTGTCAAATTTAATTGACTATCCACCTTCCTTAAACTCTCGGACTTTCTTGCTTTTGTCTTCCAGAAAGTCATACTGGTTGGCTTTGTAAAAATTCTTCTTTTTTGCATAAAAGCTGTTGTCATCAGAGTCCGAACTGTCTGAAAACGAGTCCTCTGTAGAATTGTCAACCACGGGGCGAGATTTAGGCTTCTTTACCTTTTTCTTGCCCTTTCCGAAGTGTTGCTTTTTGCTTTGCTTTTTGCCTTTTCTGTCTTCTTCGCTCGAGTCAGATGAGCTAGAAGAACTATCAGAAGAAGAAGAAGAAGAAGAAGAAGAAGAAGAAGAAGAAGAAGAAGAAGAAGAACTGGGTACTCCTTCAAAGCGAACACGCTTCTTCTGTTTCTTTGTCTTTTCAAAAGTAGACTGATGACCCAAATAACCCAGGAAGTCAATGCCCTTCTTCTGCTTTTTGTGGTGTTTTATAGCTTTGTTCTACGCATCAAAAAGTTGAGCAATTCGTGCATCAACCACCTCTTCTAATTCTTGCTCTATATACTTCCTGGGGGTAGGAGGTTTCTTGAGAGTGGGTTTGCGGGGTGGCTTGGTGGTCTTCTGCCACTGCGTGTGCACCTCATTGAAAGAAGTCTGGCTCATATATTTTGCCAATTTTGGGTTCTTTGCAAAATTGAGCATCATCTTTGTTGCATCCACGATCAATTGTCAATGCCCCATCTCTTGACGCTCCCCCTGAGTAGGCCGAGGCGGGCCATACTCCTCGTGTGAATCTTCGTTGTGATCCCTTCCTGCATCTCCGGATGCAGAGGGAGTGGACTGATCTTTGTCTGAACCTCGAAACGACGCAGACGGAAGTCTGGGGAGTGTTTCGTTGTATGCTTAAAAACCTCGGAGGGACGCAGACGGGATGTTTGGGAGCGTTTCATTGTATGTTGGAAAACCTCCGAACGATGCAGACAGGATGTCAAGGGAGCGTTTGGTTGTATGCTTGAACCTCCAAGCGAGGCAGGCTACGGTTAGGGGACCGTTTGGTTGTATCAGTCCTCTGAGCTTCTAGCCCGGAACTTTTTAGGTTATTTGCGGAGTGGGAGGGGGGGAAGTCATTGAGTAGCCTCATACCGCAGACCGTCTATCTCGGGGGAGTGCTCAGCGGCGCCGTTCGTTGTAACATGCATATGTGAGCATTGTGTTGCATTGTGATGTGTCAACCACTGAATATTCCTTATTGGATGAGATTTTTCTGAGAAGCCAACGACCCAGGATATCAAGAGCTCCAATCTGGAATGAGACTCCTTATTGGATGAGATTTTTCTAGGAAGCCAACGGCCCACGATATCAAGAGCTCCAATCTAAAATGAGAAAACTGATTGTCCCTCGGAATGTCCTTCGGAATGACCCTCGAAATTTTTTGAGCTAACTTGAGTTGTTTTGCAAATATACGGTAATCGCGGACGATTACTTTCTTTCAAGAAGGGGGATGTCACAATTTGCTGACGTGTCAAGCCATTGAAGAACGGAGCTAACCTGTAGATCCCGGCAGAGGAGCCTATACCCTTAAAGAAAGCAGCAGCAGAAGAAGAAGCAACAGAAGAAGTTTTTATCAACTTTTGGGACCCTGTCCGATGGGGGCCCAAGTGACCCAAAGACCATTTAACAAAGCAGGACCCACACACACACCTAAAAACCCTTGCGTAAAGACTTGTGACGTGGCATACCTGTACGGAATTCCACATATTGCACTCACAGTGCCACGTGGCAACATGTACGGACTTCCGCATTTTGCATTGTTGCTGATGATGTGGCAAGTGTACGGATTTTTCATGAAATGCGCTGGCTGATTTCAGCGCCAGCTTTTTGGGACTAGATGCCTAAGTTTTAAACTGCTATTCATTGGCCAAGGACCTTTAAATACGTGCAGAGGGCCCAGTCTCTGGCATGCTTCAGTGTGAAGGTGCACAGCTTGGAGTACCGGCATTGTACTGAATTCAAGCAATATAAAGAAATATCGGAAGGGGCGCCACGTTTGGGGCCAGTGCTCTCTCGGGGTGGAACTCCGCCACTCCCCGTCTCGTGTGTCGTCTATCTTTTTCAGTTCAGTTGTTATTTAAAGTGCTTAAAGTTGTTCAGTCTGTTCTTTTCCGTTGGCACGTCCCCGTGCCCGATCTCCCCTCCTCAATAATGGCTCTAAGTGTCAGAATATGATCAAGAGTAGAGAAATCTCTCCTGAAACCCGCCTATCCTACTGCAAGTACACCCTCTCTCTCTGCCCATCTATTCAACTGCTGCTCAAGGATGGATGCGTACAACTGTGCCAATGTGTGTCCAATCATGATGGTGCGGTAGTTCCCAAGCTCCATATGGTCCCCTCACTTGAAGATAGGTACGATAGTAGACAAACTCCATGTATCAGGTAGACCCTCACACATGGCACCGTTGAACATCATTGCTAGAAGCTCTGCAAGCAGATCTCTGGCATGTATAAAATGCTCTGCTACAAGGCAATCGTGATCATATGCTCTCCTAGTCCTCATCTTGTCAATGGCCTTCATCTTGTAAAAGATATATATATATATAGATATATATATATATATATATATATATATATATATATATATATATATATATATATATATATATATATAGAGAGAGAGAGAGAGAGAGAGAGAGAGAGAGCTCTCCATAACAATGCAACAAGGAAACGGGAACAACAATAGAAACGGTAACAAGAACAAAAACAAGGAAAAGTTTCAAGTTTTTGAATCAAGCGAAATAAAAAGGGAAATGGAGACAGTAATAAGATTGGGAATGGGGGAGAAAAACAAAAAGACAAAATAGTGGAGATTCAAAGAGTTTCGAGTAACTATGTCTTGATTGTGTTTGAGAGTGCAAGAGGCAGTCAGGAGTGCACTTGGAGCTCCCCTTCTTCACGGTTTGTGTGCTATGCGGATCTTTACCATTGATTTGTTGTGGGATAAAAGGCAAGTGACATGGACAACAGCTCACCAAGTCCCTCCAAAGAATGAAAAAGGGGAGACCAGGATGAAGGACAAAGAAGAGCAAGTCCAGAAGGCAATGGAGGAGTCGATGCAAAAGGCCAAAGAAGAAGAAGCTACCAACAGATGAGAAGATGAACCAATGAAAAGAGCCCTCCAGGAGAGTGAGCGGCTAGCACATGAAGAGGCTATTCAGAAAGCAAGGGCTGCAAGTGGGAAGCTTGCAAACAGTGATCAAAGAGTTAGAAGCAAAAAAACAAAGAAGGCAACAAGAAGATCCGGAGAGAAGACAACAAGAGGGTGTGTTGCCTCGTACCACAGCGGTGTCGAAAGACCTATCTACTACTGAAGGACCAGGAGGTAAAGACAACACAAGATGAGAAAGCTACAAAGGACCGATACATAGAGGAGGAAGACTCTGAGGGGGATGATGACCATTCTGACCACAATGAGGGAGGGGATGTACCAATACCTCATCTCCCCGTTCTCACCATCAACAACAAACCCCACTGACCACTACGGTAAAGAACTCTGACAAAGGAAAACCCCAAGCGGTCCATGATCTCGAGTGATACACACTCTAAAGATGATGGGAGTTTCTTTATTCATGAACAGTATGCCAAATACCTTAAGAACAAAGAGCAAACAACTGAAGGCAGTGTTACGAGCTAAGGAAGCTGGTAGATTTGAGCATACAAAGATCCACAGGAAGAAATAGAAATAGAGGAGGCCAGGCTCCAAGCCGAAACGCAGAAGTCCAAGCTAGAACAAACAACAAGCCAATTCTTAGAGAAAGAGAGCAAATTCATTCCAATGTCATTGGAAAACATGAAGGGAGCATTGTATGCTTTAATGATGAAAGCAGAGTACAACCCAAGGGCCAGAGATGGTATAGCTGAAGTTATGGAGTATACAACAAAGCTAGGGATTGTAAAAGAAAAAGAGAGACACAAGCACATGAAGAAAAGAGAACCAGAGTCAAAGAGGCCAAGGATGGACATAGAAGAAAGCAAAATACAGCCACAGTGCCACACACTCTCTTCTTCTTCTTCTTCTTCTCTTGAGTATGACTTAGTATAGTGACAAACACTACAAGCTGGCCAACATTTGCCTCAACTACAAAGATTTATCAAAGAACTGTCCTCGAAAAATCCAAATATTGTTGAGATAATGCTCTTGGGAAAGATGGCCAACAAACAAAGATATTATTCCACCCAAGCTTCAGCCACAACTTCCATTGTTCAAGGGCGAAAGGCTCTATTAAAAGATGAATCTGAGGTCTTCAAGACCAAGGTCAAAGAGTTGGATGCAGCATTGTGCTTGCAGACAGAGGGTAGCTCTGAGCTTTACAACAAGAAGAAAGCGGCTTAAGACAAAGCTTGCTAATGCTCAGAGCACAATGCAGGAGACAATAGACAAAATAGCAGCAAGTGCAGAAGAGCCAAGGAGGCTCGGGATGTTAATTTTTTTGCAAGGAGCCTGCTTATTGTACAATCAGGGGGGCAACTTATCACATAAGCAAGTAGGGGGCAGCTTGCCTGACAAGGAGCACATATGAACACGAGCAGCCCTTCCGTGTAGGCCCCTCCCACCACCTCCTCCTAGCCCTACGCATGCACACATATGCACATGTGCGCGTGCACACACACACACACACATCTTCAAAATAACAGAAAAATACTCAACGACATTAAATGCATCCACTGCTGGTTAAACTGGCAACCTAACTAGGAGACTACCATCACCCATTTCAAAGAACTAAATATTTGGTTAAGTCTTACCAGCAAATCTTGTTCATGCAAGTTTTCTGCCACTAAGGATCCACATAGAACATCTGGATTTCCATACTGAAACTGCATTTGAGAGGCAAACACCAAAAGGTGTGAAATAAAAAGGGGGATCGATATTTTTTCAAGCATTCACCAGATAGTTCACTATGAGAAAGAAAACAAGTCCATTACTGCTATGGCTGCTGCATCTGCAAGAAAGTACATGAAATCGCCATCAATTGCTAGCTGTACAAATCAAATAAACAATGTTTGAACCTATCTTCCAGTCAATGCGTTGACACTTAAAAACACAAAAACTGCATTACTTAGACCTGTTCTGCACCAAACATTGATTTCACAGCTGTAGCATTTTCTACCAAGCCTTCCTCGACAAGTGCAGTAATCTCCCTCAAAGCTTTGCTACAATTGGGACCTGCAGATGTTGCAACCTGCAATTAAGAGCAAGATTTCAACGAGAATTAGTTTGAGCCTACAACTCAAAGATTATGCAAACATGTATCCAGTAAGCTGCATCCAACATGGAAAACTTTTCTTTTGACATGACATGAGTAACGGCAAGGAAATTGGTTTAGGTTTTCAATGCCCGTGCAAAGAGGGTCTTTCACACGAATTTTATGTTCTTGATCACTTGATTTTTCTAAACGGAGCCCTTTGAATACAGAACGTAATGCCCAGCTCAAGGGCTTTTCATCTGTATGTACAGTTGTGTGGGTTCATGCGTGTTTGCTGAGGCAAGAGCCTCTTGCACAAGTACTGGATTAGCTAATTGCTAATCCCCTACAGGTACAGGTGAACTCGGAGAGAGGTTTCACCCAAGAAATCTCGTCCGATTCAAAGGGCAAGTAGCCCTACAGGTGCCAGAGCTCGAGGTCTTGCTATGGATGCGACCGGAACGCGAAACGGAGCCCGAAACAGGAAATTACAGCCTGCTGTGTATTTTTGCACGTTTAGGGATTTGACCCTTTTTTATCCTTAATACCCCTAGGAGCTTCGGGGAAGCTAGGGGATCGTTGTACATGTGTTCTCGCGCATTTCGGGGCAGAAAAGAGAGAATTCAGCGTGCTGTAAATTCTCGCCCGCTCAAATGCGCCAGGAAAGACACCTTTTGCTTGGGAATTTGTTTGTGAAGCCTCCTACTGCGGTTATGCTGCCGAAATCGGGCTAGACTAGGTCATTTTCAGCCTGATAAAAGTGGGACAGCTCGTACAAATTTACAGGATTTTCTCCAAAGTTTAATTAGATAAAGAAATACCGAGAGGGGTGCCAACCTTTGGGGCCAACGCAGTATCAATGTCTGCTTGGTAGCACTAATTGCCAGGCCATGGTTTGTTTGAAGTGTAATTTCCAGTCACAGGTTTATTAATGAAGTTCCTTTGTGTCGTGAAGTTCAAGTGGAGATTCAGTTGAAAGCTAAATCCTACCACCCTCTAGGGAGTCTACAGGCCGGTTTCATGGTTCCGTCGCCGGGCCAGAATCACTTTTTCCTTGAGAAGTGAGCCTTGGTTAGTTTTTGGAGAAGACACAAAGCACATGAACTTGGAATTACACTATGGTTGACAGGACAAAATGACATCATGGAAGAGGGTTCCTCTTCACAGGACAGACAAGAAGTTCCTCCAGTGTTTGGGGTTGGCGAGAGTCCACTGCCACCACTGTCTGTGCCTCTTGTTGATGTGATTGTTCGACAAGTTCAAGGGTTTATGATTGGGCAGCTAGACGAGGATGCATCCAGGACACAATTGGTTGCGGCTGTGAATGTGTTCACTCAATTGGTGCAGAATCCCACGTTTATGGAGTTTCTGCAAGCTCCACCAATGTCACAGCAGGCAAGGAAATTCACCCAACCAGTAGAGCCCGTTGAGGCTCAAGCAGAGGTACCTTGTGCGTCCAAGCAGGGCAAGGAGTGTTCGCATGTTGCAGAGTCAATTGGGACTCCAAGATAAATTCCTTCTGTCCACGAACAGGTGGTTAGGACGTCTATTCCACAGGCTTTTCCAATTCAGCCAACCACCTTTCAAAGTCCAAATGTTGCATGAAATGGACAGGGAACCAATTTCTAGGCTATGCAACAGGTTTTTCCATCACCCACGGTACATCTTGGGTATTTCGGGGTTGGATCTGTGTTTCAGAGCATGGCTAGTAATGCGCCTAGAAACCAGCAATATATGCTAGGAACAGTCTTTGGGGGTATGCAAGGCATGATGTCAAACCCATGTATGGCAATATTGGCCTCCAACAAGGGTTTCACTGCAACCAAGGCCAGTTGTTTGGGGTGCCATAGGCCACTTTTGGTATGGTTGGTTTTTCCGACCAAAGCCGGAAAATATGGCACCACGGAACCAAAATGTCAATGGCCAAGGGCACAGATGATCCCCACCCATTGTACCCATGTTGGAGACACTTCCCTATGATAATTTGGAAGCACTAGAAAAGCCAAAACCATACAAAAGGTGGTGTGCTGTGAAGTTCGATACTTTCAGCGAGTCTGAGGACAAGACGAAGGCTCTCACTTTCTTCGAGCAGTGTGATAGTGCCTACTCAAGGATGAATTTTACAAAAGCCTCCAAGGTCAAGAAAGCTGCCACCTTCTTGAGGGGTAATGCGCGTACATGGTGGATGACACTGTTGATGCAAGGACAGGAACCCGCAACATGGGTTTACTTCAAGCAAATGTTTACATTTGCGTGGCTGTCAAACGAATTTGAAGCCGATCTCATGACAGATTGACACCAACACACTACGGCTACTTGCAAGAGCCTAGAGCAGTACAATCGAAAGTTCTGTAAAGCGTTGCTCTCAGTAGCTTCCTACAAGTTTGTGCCACTGACAGAGCAGATTGAGAAGTATTATTGTGGGAAGTTGCCAACAGTGGTCATCGAGCACAGTGGGTTTCAGGGCAACGTGAAAGGGGGCCAGCCCAAGAAAAATTAAGCAAGAAGCCATTTGTCAAAGCGACTCCTGAAGCGTCCCAAGGGTTAGAAAAGGTAGAGAAAGCTAAGGACTCAGCCGAGACATCTGCTGGACATGCTAAGAAACAGCAAAGGAATCCTTTTGTGCGCAAGTCATTCGAAGAGAAGAAGACTTTAATGGCTAAAAACAAATGCTTTATTTGTGAGCAACCTGGTCATTTTGCTGTGAATTGTCCACAGAGAAAGAGGCCAGAGGACTCAGAGGACAAAGAGGGAAGAAGCCCAAACCCACGACACGTTTAGTGCCAAACATGGTGGGTGATAGACCAAACTCGGATGCCAGTGCGTTATGCAGAGCGTGGGGTAAAGTTAGGGATCAAGCACCACTATTTTCTTTGATCCAAGTGCCAAGGCAAACTTTATCTCACCGGAGTTGGCTATCAAGTTGGGCATCAAAGCTGACGAGATGGGGTACACAGTAGAGGCAGGTTTGGCATGTCCTGGCCACTCAGAAGTGTGTTACTCCCATCATTGGAAAGGTGCGTTTGCATATCCACTCGTATGTGGACATAGAGGAATTTTATATCATGCCACTAGAAGGGTGCGATGCGTTGTTGGGAATCCCATGGATGTTCGGTGTACATGGAGTGTTGGATGTCTTCAACAAAAAGGTCACCCTTTAGCATAGGCAAGACTCACATCCTTGATGTAAAGCTTAAAGGGGAGTCTGTCCCTATTGTATCAGCTTCGGCTATCAAGTCTGTAATTAAAAATCATCTTTCAGGGTACTTGATTTTTGCACGTGATGTTTCAGATAATTGTCAGTCAAATTTATCTGTGTTAGGCATGGATGTTCACATTTACAAAGTGCGACTCCTATGCCTTGCTTCCTCTAATGCCATTTCATCCTTAAGATGTCATGGGACCTCTTTTTCGTCATGGGTTTTTATGGCTTGATGGGTTCTATGTATGTTAGCCCCTTTTACCTTATTTGCCAGAAGTTGAGAGCACCCATAGAGCTTGTTACTTCTTTGAGCTAGTGCTCTCACCATTGTGTCCATCATGCTTGCACGACTTTGAATTATTGATCAGCATATGTTTTGCATTCCATGGTGTCCATCTCTTTTCGCTTTGCTCCATGGTCTCTTTCTCCCCATTTACGAAACGCACTCTGACAAGATGTCATAGAAGCAAGGTAGTACATCCATGATTCCTATGGCATGTTTTGATTGATATAGGATGCCTTGTAGGTTACAAACTACGAATTGTTTCAGCCCTGAAACTTCGCGTTTTGAAGTGTGGAGTTCCAACAAGAGATGTTCCGTCTGCTTGGCAGGAGGAGGAGAACTGCTTGCTGGAAGCATGAATATATAAAGGCCAATAGATTTCTAAAATACAAGTGTTAATAAAAAATAAGGTAATTGCCAAACATTTTAGATGGGAATTGCACGCCAGGTCTGAAACGTTTCTTGAGTTTCAACTGTTCGAGTTTTAGGGTTTGCATTTCATGGCCTTTCCATTGTGGCTATAAGAAGATGGAGGATACCACCCACAAAAAGGGATATGCTTTGATGTTCTCTCACCCAAAAACCTCCACACACACAAATGCTACGATTCACGGTGAAAAACGCGAGCTACTTTTCTGATGAAGTTATTGAAAGCTTTGGCTTTTATTTACACCAGCTTTTGGTAGTGCCAATTTATCATAGATTTTGCTTTTTGGCTTGCATGCCTTCATCATCATATTGAACTTAGCAGGAGCATTTGTAAGACCAAATGGCATCACTAGAAACTTGTAAAGACCAAATGTCATCCTAAACTAGTCTTATGCACATCCTTTGGCCTAATACGAATGTGATGGTATCCACTCTTGACGTCTATCATGCTGAAAATTGCAGCACCCTCTAAAGGTATTTGGTGGGCTACAACCCGGCACCAAATCTATTGCATGATCCTCAGGCCTCTCCGACGGCAATTGAGACAATAATGTATCAAAAAAACAATCGCTAAACTCTCGTAAAAATAAACAAGGAAAATCTGCACGCAAAAGAAATGAGGAAGATGAGCCTATAACAATCTAGACATCGGTTCACCAGCTTGTACATGGGGAAAACAGAGCTTACTTGGCTAACCAGGATGACTGGTTGTATCAGCTATTATTGAGTCGTAAGTTAATAGAGGCATAGACACTCTCCCACTTTTATGACCTCTGGTGCTCTTACCATGGTAGTGATGTGCACTTCCGACCACCAAGGCACTCTTTTTTCCTTGCCAAGAGGTTTTTTTCCTGGCTTGTATATACTCACTAATACTACTTATGATGTGTACTCTTGAACTTCTCCTTCATTTTCTCCATCTTTGCATGATCACTTTCTAGGTGATTTTTAGTGAGAATTTGTAGGGCAGCATAAGCTTCGGGCGAGCTCATAGAGTTCCATATTATTAGAATCTTGATTGAGACTCTCTTCAAAGTCCATTTCCACTACTGGCAATTTTGTGTAGGCTATTTCAGCCTTTCTGCAGATTTTTGAAAGGGCAGATTTCTGCAAAACAAGCACTTTGTAGTATTCTATGGCTTGTGCTATATAGCGCAAGCTACTTCTGTGCAGTTTTTCCTCTACACAAGCAACTTTTGTCTCAAGTGCAATCATTGACCATGGCTGACAACAACGATGTTTTCTGTGTGTTGTTACCTGAGGACAAACTAGATGCAAGACAACTACCGAATTTGGGCATACATGAAGCAACATCTCCTTGTTGCAAAGGATGTTTGAAACATTGGGGACAATTCTGATGTGAGATCATGTTTTCTGGATACAAGTTTTGTGAATGATGGTGTTGGTTCAAGCAGCTCTTCTGCTAGAGTTGATTTGCCTATCGCTAAACAACCACATTCGGATGCTAAGAATTCATAGGCTCATGCATTGATTGTGCTTTCTATCAAGCGTTCCATTACTTCACGCATTCATTCAACACAAACAAACGAAACAGGAACGGGATAGACTATAGCTGCTTTGTATGTAGATCATCATTTGGCAAAAATTGCTTACCTACATAAGGAACTAGAGTCCAAGGTTATGTATGAGAACTTAGAAGGATGATATGGATTTATTTCTTGTGGAGATTAAAGATCTCTATAAGCACTTAATTTCCATTGGTGAGGCCATTTTTGATAACTCTCTTGTGCAGATATTTCTTGATGCTTTGTGAGATTCTTATCAAACTGTTGCCTCCATCTTTGGGCAAGTGACAAAAATTAAACCCGATGAAATGAAGTATGATTTCTTGTAACTGTGTTGCAAGAGGTCGAGTCTAGAAAAAAAGATGACTAACTAGTGTGTTGTTGACACAGTAAAAGACGATACCATTGTTGTCACCACCAATGATTCTACAAGTAGCACCCTTTCTCCATCGTTGCTCCTTCTTCAAATAGCAATAGATCCAAGAGTCTGGTGATAAATGTCACGATTGTGATGTATTCTTTGTCTTTGTATTACCTTCTTCGCTTGATTCTTTTGCAGATACGAAGATACACCAAATCCAAGACCCCCAATTCTCCAAAGGATGCGTCTCTTCGCCCAAGAGTCACACTTGTTCGGCGAATAGCCATGCCTCTTCAGCAAATGGCTGCACCGTTACGCCGAACGGTCACGACTCTACGGCAGAAGGACACGACTATTGGCCTAGAGTCATGTCTCTTGACCTATGGTCATGTCTTTTCATCGTGTCTCTTCAATTTCTATATAAGAACATTCTTGTAGCACATTTCAATCAATCAACACACATTTAGTCTCTGAGTCTCTTGTCTTCTAGTTTCGTTCTAAATTCAGTTTTTATCTAAGTTCAGCTATGAATAAACACACATAGTAAGCGTGTTCTTCATAGTGGTATCAGAGCAAAAAAAAATCCCGGGACCCGAAGGTTGTGAGCCTCTCACCCTCACCGCTACCCTCTCCCCCCTCTCCCTATTCGTTATATGGAAGTAGAATAAAGATGGAATGCAGTTTTTCTCCTGACGGTATGAGGTAACATTCGTATTTTTTTATTACTTGCTACTACTAAACATATTGTAGCAGTGATTGTGTGTCACGTACCCGGAGAACCTCGAGCACCTTTGCTCGGGTGACACCCTTTCGACCCCGCACTCACACCCCTTCAGTGAAAGGGCACAAGATGGCAAGCTGCCACCACTTCCCCAAGTGCTCTCCCCTTCTTTTCCCTTGCTCACACTCTTCTCTCAATCGTTGGGTTAAGAAGAAGAATCACAGAGCAGAATTGCTGGGCTGAATCACCAAACCCCTTCGCTGGCTTCCCTTTCGTCACATAAACCTCTTGGCTGGAGTTTTTACATAAAGAAACCAGCAGCGCATAAGTTTTAACACCTTCAATTTAATTGAGTAAATTGTGTTGTGAACCCCAAAACTGGCTGGCCTGCCCCAAAAATAACTAATGTGAATATCTTTTAATTGAGGCCAATAACCAGCAGCGCTTTTAGGGGGAAAAAAAAAAAGAGAGCACCACACAGCGTAGGACTCTCTCTCCTCCATACGATTGCTAGCTATGGGACATAACGCTTGCCTTCTTGGAGCATGTTTTGGTAGCACTACTGCACCATATTCCTTCATATATGCTCCCAGATGGAACCCGATGGCACGGAGCTTTGCAAGATTCGGAATCTCCCGCAGATAGACGAGATTCTCGATGAAATCTTGCCAGAGAATTCCCCTACACATGAAGTGTTCATGATTCCACATTCTCCTGCTCAGAGCCGGAAGTGATAATTATTCTAGATTCTCCGACTCCAGAGCGCGAACTTATTCCAAAGGCACTTTTCGCTCTCGGAGCACCCGTCCCTGAACTTGTTCTCGAACCAGAACCTGCACCTACTCGAGTTCCCTTTGAGGCGTAACCATGCCGACATCACACGATGGAGAAGGTCAATCTGAGGATGGCCTTGCTCTTATCAAGGAGCAAATGTCAGCACTTTCCACAAGCTTCACCTCAATCAACACCCGCCTAGAGCAGATGCAAACGCAAAACACATCACGGACTGATCATACTGCTTCTCGGACTACACATGCTACTTCTCCACCACCCTCTTCTGAAACTTAAGTGGACGAATAAAATGAACCAGTTTTAACAAATGAGGTAGACAATCGTAAACTTCAGTTACTTAATATAAATTTTAATGTTGCTTAAAAGAAGAAACTGGATATTAAACTACATGAGCCCTATAATGGTCGCCGTTACAAGCGCGTGCTGGACCAATGGCTATTCAAAATGGAAGTCTACTAGTCCAACACGGACTTAGTAGAGAGTAGAAAAGTTGCACTTGCTAGTTCTCTGAACAGACTCACCTTGCATGACAAGACTAAAGCCATCACTAGGAGAATCTATTAGAGCTTACAGGCTAACCAGATATTTCAACTGACACCCAAGCATATACTTGTAGCCAATCTCTATTTGCCCAACTCTCTCTCTCTCTCTCTCTCTCTCTCTCTCTCTCTCTCTCTCTCTCTCTCTCTTCCCTCAACCTATCTCTCTTCGTCTTTTCCCTCTCTCTCTCTCTCTCTCTCTCTCTCTCTCTCTCTCTCTCTCTCTCTCTCTCTCTCTCTTCCCTCAACCTATCTCTCTTCGTCTTTTCCCTCTCTCTCTCTCTCTCTCTCTCTCTCTCTCTCTCTCTTCCCTCAACCTATCTCTCTTCGTCTTTTCCCTCTCTCTCTCTCTCTCTCTCTCTCTCTCTCTCTCTCTCTCTCTCTCTCTCTCTCTCTCTCTCTCTCTCTCTCTCTCTCTACCTCCTTTCTTCTCTTTCTCTCTTCCCTCTATTTATCTCTCTCTCTTTTTTTTTCTGTGCTTTTGAAACCGGCCCGTGGGGCGGTGGACTTAGCCTTCACCCGATCTTTAACACTTGACTTTACGACACAAAGCAATGACTTAAAAGGAAACTGTAACTGATAATGGAATTACACTTGAAAACAAAAGCAAAGCCAGGAAGCTAGAATGTTCCCAAGCAGACAGTGACAACCTATAGGCCCCAAAATTGGCGCCCCTTTCAGTATTTCTTTATACTTTGAAAGGGTAAATTACAAAGTAGGGTCCTGGGAATTCTTCACCTGTATCCAGCTAGATACCACTTGTTTTGGCCAAATTTCGGCAACATAACAACCCCAATACTTGCGCGAAACCAATTCCCCTGCTGTAACTCACTTCCACTAGCATAAACTCTTTGATTCGTGCCCAAAAACAATAAATTCAGCACGCTGTATTTATTGGTTTTTGCCTTGTTTTCAGCCCTAAACAGTCCCCAAACTGTCCTCTGCCAATGGGGCACTGTTCCCAATGGTTCTGGCGTCCGTATGGCTGGAAAACAATCAAATTACGACACATACACAGCGCTGAAAACGCACCAGTTTGGTGAGGTTATGACCCTCACCGGTGCCTGCTTTTGGAGTAGCAGTTAGCTACTCCTGTTCCTTCTCAAGGTGGCTCTTGCCTCAGCACAAGAGCATGAAATCACACAGCTGTACATCAGTCAAATGAAGAGCCCTCTCGTGGGGCATCACATAACTGCACATAGGGGGGAGAGAGAGCAGTGTGTAGCGTGCAGGGCATCACTCCTAGCACCACACTGTACATGAGAGGGAAAGAAAGCACTCCATAGCTCTGAACCTGTGACAGGTTCTCAATGAAGTATCCCCCCAGCATAAATCGAGCACCCCCTCTTCTGCGCTTGACTTGTAACGCATCTGTGAACAAATAGATGCAAAAGGGGAAGATTTCCATGGCTGCCAAAACCTGTGTATCGCTGAAAACGCAGCAAAACAGCCATGTAAACACGCATTTGATGCCTTCCAATGCTGAAAATGAGCTTCTTGGTCCAAGGTAATGTCATGGGAAGCTCAAAAATGCAAAGAAATGGCTGAAAATCACAATTATCAGCCTCCAAAACTGCTCCAAAAAGTCAGTTACGAGTTCTGTTCTCCCAAACTTGGTAAATTGACCAAAAAGTGCCACTTGGCACTCATGCATGCAATTCCCCCACATTGGGCTTCCTGCTTAAAAATCTCTCAACTTGTGCATCAGTTGACTTTGCAACAGAGTAATAAAATGTTCCCTTGGTTATACCTAAGGTAATGACGCGAACACATTTCACGACCCAAAATAGCAATTCCCTAATTTTTAGGAGATGCTTCCGTTGGGCTCCCACTGGTCATCTGACCATCTATCCTCATTGGGACCGCATCCAAAAGTGCAATGTGGCCCAACTGTCAGATACTTTTTGTTGGTGATCCCACCTTGACTTTATGCCTTTATTGAGTTCACTTCCTAGTATCCACCAACTTGCTAAGTGCGACGGGGGGACCTACATGATCTTGAACTGAGCCTAGACATCCTCTTACTATACGAATTCCAGTGCCGACCAACTTCCCTTCTGCGGGTGAAACTACCGTTCACATTGGCCATACAATGTCTGACCATTTGCAACTTCAAAAAGAGGGTCTCAAAAATTAAACAAAAATCATTGGAAAGAAACCAACAACTAAGGTTAGCAGTTGCCACCTGACAGCCTCTCTGTTTCTCTCCCTCTTATCTCTATCTCTTTCTCTCTTACTCTCAATCTCTATCCCTCTCTTTACATTCCTCTCCCTCTCTAAATATCTCCCTTTGCCTCCCCGCCCCCCCCCTTCTCTCTCTCTCTCTCTCTCTCTCTCTCTCTCTCTCTCTCTCTCTCTCTCTCTCTCTCTCTCTCTCTTTTTTCCTCTCTCTATCTCTATCTCTTCTTCCAATTCCTTTCTCTATCACTCTATAGAGCCCTCTCTCTTTTTGTAATTTTTTCCGATGTAGACTTTCTTATATAAGTGAAAAATATATTAAAAAAACAAAAATAAATATAGATTGAAAAATATATTAAGAAAGCAAAATCACTCTCTCCCTATTGAGCTTGGTGCTAGCGCCCATTCTGAGAGAACAAGTGTGAAAGCTTGGCTTGCTCATGAGAGAGAGAGAGAGAGAGGTGATTTTTTTTAGTGACGCCAGCAAATTTCGTCGCAACTCTCCCTCCTATGTAGCCTTGCACTATCGCCCACAATGAGAGAGAGGAAGAAAGAGATGAGTGAGTGAGAGATATACTAAAAAAGATGATTTAAGGTCTGGAGCCTATGTTTGTAGGTGGGTCCTCTCTCTCTCTCTCTCTCTCTCTCTCTCTCTCTCTCTCTCTCTCTCTCTCTCTCTCTTTTTTGAAAAACTGGCAAACAGATAAATTACAACTCTAGAACAAAAAAGCCCACAATCAATCACCTTGCCCTTTGTGTCAATCAAAACAAGAAGACTCCATAACAAGAACACTTCGTAACTATTAGCCGTGACACTTTGAAACTCGCGCCATCAGACCCTTGATATTCACTCTTCTCATCAGGTGGAACCAGTAAGACCCATTATATCTCTTGCAAAAGAAAAATTTGCATGGGGACAAGTTTCCGCCAGGAAAACTAAGATTTTGGTACATATTTAATGCCATATAGCCAATCACACCTGAGCCCCAAGATCTTTTATGTACTACATTGCGGTAAAAGTAAGTTCACAAGCCGTTTAATTTCTTGTGAATATACATCCTTCTCAAAAAAGAAATCGTAGCGCCCTTCTGCTCTCCTTGGTTGCGTGTGTGTTGCAATGGTTTGAGGCTACAGCTCGCACACCATTCGGATTGGCAGAAGATGATATCAATGGAGGGAGAGAGACACCGTGATGACTACCTGCCCCATGTCCCCCCATTTTGCTTTGCTTTATGCCCTTCCTTTCCAACGGTCCGCTGCTTTGCCGTTGGTCTCTCTATCATCCACGCGCTCTCTCCATGCATTGTGCCCTCCCTTTGAAGCCCTCTATTGCTCCGCTTCATCCCTGGCCTTGCCCCTATGCACCTCCCTATCTTGGCCTTCCAGGTACATCCCTTGCACATTGGAGCATTCAAAAACACCTTATTAGCGTATCTCACGCACCTGCCAATGATGCTTACAGGATCGTTATCAACCTTGCAAATCAAGGAAAAAAACCTCAAGCACGTATTCTCAATTCTTCCAGTGAGAGAGCTTCATATTAAGTCGTCCATAATAGCCTCCGGTCCATGCTTTCTTGCACAGCACAAAGACATAGAGAAGAGACCTAGACTTTGACCCCTCTCTCTCTCTCTCTCTCTCTCTCTCTCTCTCTCTCTCTCTCTCTCTCTCGCATCAACTAATTGGATTAGAGAGCTTAAATTGAAGGCTTCTGGACAAGGAAGCCGGAGAAATGGACCTGCCTCTTGGCGTCAAAGCCCGGGAGGTGGATGAAAGCTTCGGGATACTTCTTGCTGCACTTTGCAATTTCACGCAGCACCGCGGTGGCATCTTGGCAGCCAGACATGGCAACTTCCACATCACCCAGTATCGCCCATCATAGTAGCCGCGCCATAGAAGTTCTCTCAGTACACGCTCCCAATTTTGTCAAGCTCAATGAAAGGGGTCCAGCCATTTCGGACCATGAAGTTGTTGGAATTAGGGTTGCAGAGAAACGCACACAGCTTGGAGAAGACGAAGGAAGCTCAAGGCACACAATAGAGTGTGTGTTACTTAGTGTGCAATGGAAAGATGGATAGCCCTAGAGTGATGGGCGTATATACAATGCACGAGGGGAAAAACCTCCTGAAGAGGGAAAAAATGCCCCGGCGATCCTAGTGTGTTCACACACATCACTACCACATGTATATGGTAACAAATTCCCCCTGGAGTGATGCGGTGAACGAGAGCTGGCACATGAGTAAAGGGAAGTGCCATGCCCTAAGGACATGATCAATCCACAAAGGGGAGTAATCCCAAAGCTTTGCGGAAAGCTTCAAGCTTCTCACGAGACAATGCCTTTGTGAAAAGATCTGCAAGGTTGTCCTGTGTTGGCACATAAGCCAAGTTGATCTCTCCTGCTGAGAGGCTCTCCCTGACATAGTGGTAATGCACCTCAATGTGCTTTGTGCGAGCATGAAAAAGTGGGTTCCTCGCAACTGCCAATGCGCTCTGACTGTCAATGTAGATAGTGTTGGCAGTGTCCTATCCAACACCCAAATCAGCCATAAGACGTCTAAGCCATACACACTCAACCGTAGATGTGAAGACTGCCCTGTACTCAGCCTCACAACTCGAAGTGGCCACAGTAGGTTGCTTCTTGCTCAACCATGATATACATGAACTGCCAAGCATGAAAAAAAAACCACTTGTGGACACTCTCGTGTCAAAACAACCAGCCCAATTTGAGTCCGAAAAAGCATGTTAGTCTAGCGGCAATGATCCCCCCTTGGGATAAAACAAGCCAAGATGTAAAGTGCCACTAAGGTAGCGGAAAATCCTATTGACAGCTTGCCAATGCTTAGACCCTGGCCTATGCATAAATCTGCTGACCTGTGATACTACAAACTCAATATCCGGCCTCGTGTTGCATACATAAATGAGGCAACCAACAACAGTTTGATAAAGAGTGACATCAGCAGGATCACCAGCATCATGTAGACTCAACTTCAAACCTATTTCCATGGGAGTGGCAATAGGTTTGCAATCCTCAAGTCCAAACTTACATAGCAATGTCTCTATGTAACTTTTCTGACACAAGGCAATACCACCATCACACTCCTTAAACTGTATACGCAAGTAATGATGCAACAGCCCCAAATCTTTCATCTTGAAAGTAGCATTCAAATCAGCCTTAAATTCAGCAATATGTCTCTCATTTGGTCCAGTGATCAGCAAATCATCAACAAAAAGAACCACAATGAGAAGTACATCACCCTCACGCTTTACATACAATGTGCTTTCTGTTGGACTGTTACGAAAGCCTTGTTTGACCAAATGAGTGTCAGCTTTCTCATACCAAGCACGAGGAGATTGCTTCAACCCATACAAAGCCTTGTTACATTTGCACGCTTTGTCCTCTTGTCCTTTTATGACAAAACCGCAAGGCTGCGTTACATAAACTTCCTCAAATATATCACCATTCAAGAAAGCAGTAACAATGTCTGATTGATGTACATCCCAACCAAAATGAGCTGCCAATGCACATAGAAAACGCACAGTAGTCATACGACAAGTGGGAGCAAAAGTCTCTTCATAATCTATGCCTTTTTGCTGTGCATAACCCTTTGCAACAAGTCGAGCCTTATGGCGATCAATCTCACCATCCGGCTTGCGTTTCAACTTGTAAACCCACTTCGTACCAATGGCCTTTTTGCCAGGAGGCAAATCACATAAAGTCCATGTGTCATTTTCTATGAGTGCATCATATTCTGATTGCATGGCAGCCACCCAATTTTCTGAATTCTGTGCTTCATCAAAAGATAGAGGCTCCTCAACATCATGTAAGCTAGACACAGCCAAAGCATAACAATCTGATGCATAAGATGCATGGCGAGAGCCTGAACGAGTACAACTAGACAAAGGTGCATCCAATTTACTGTCACGCAAAGTGTGCACCAGCCATTTTGGCATACCTCTAGCCTGCTCATTTTCAGCCCTATCCTCATCAAGTACATCATGTCCATCTGCATCAGTAATAGGCTGATCCAAAACATTTTCAGAAACCCCCATAGGCTATACATTTGCCTCATTGGAACTTACATTCGTATTTCCACCACTGAAAAGATGCAACAAAGTGTCATAAATGTCCTGTGAGCTTACATTACTGTCTCTAGTACATGACAGCAAGGGTTGAACAGAATCTTCCACAAACACTACATCCCGTGAAACCAGAATACGTTTTGTTTGCGGATGATACAACCTGTAACCTTTGCTTTCAGCACTATAACCAACAAAGATACATTTAACAGCCTTATCATCCAATTTTCTGCGCTGCACTTGTGGCACCAAAGCATATGCCAAACAGCCAAAAACACGCATGTGCTCAATAGAAGGCTTTTTATCATGCCATGCTTCATATGGAGTAATAGACTGCAAAGCTTTCGTAGGACACCTGTTAAGTACATATGTGACACACATGATGGCCTCAAGCCAAAAAGAATGCGGCAAAGCTTGACTTTTGACCATACATCGTGCCATTTCCGTCAGTGACCTGTTTTTCCTCTCAGCATGACAGCAAGGGCTGAACAGAATCTTCCACAAACACTACATCCCGTGAAACCAGAATAAGTTTTGTTTGCGGATGATATAACCTGTAACCTTTGCTTTCAGCACTATAACCAACAAAAATACATTTGACAACCTTATCATCCAATTTTCTGCGTTGTGTTTGTGACACCAAAGCATATGCCAAACAGCCAAAAACACGCATGTGCTCAATAGAAGGCTTTCTATCATGCCATGCTTCGTAAGGAGTAATAGACTGCAAAGCTTTTGTAGGACACCTGTTAAGTACATAAGTGGCACACATGATGGCCTCAAGCCAAAAAGAATGCAGCAAAGCTTGACTTTTGACCATACATTGTATAGTGACCTATTTTTCCTCTCAGCAACACCATTTTGCTAAGGTGTATAAGGCACTTTACTTTGGTGTTTTATCCCACAACTAGCCAGAAATGCATTAAATTCATGAGACATATACTCCCCCCCTTGATCGGAACGGAGGGTGCCCATAGTACATTTCGAGACATTTTCAGCCATAGCCAGAAATTGTTTGAAGCACATAAAAACTTCGAACTTCGCTTTAAGCGGAAATACCCATGCATGCCTGGAGTAATCATCAATGAAAGTCGCGAAGTACAGGTAATTGCCCAAGGACGGGGTTTGCATGGGCCCACAAACATCACTATGCACAAGCTGCAACCTGCATGTGGCCCTAACTGAACCATCCTTTGAAAACTTAGAACGCTGCATTTTACCCAGAATACAGCCTTCACAAACATGTTTGACAGGTGCTTCAAGAGGCGGCAAAGAAGCAACCATATCAGATTTCTGCAAACGCAGCAAACTGGCAAAATTCATATGACCAAATCGTGCATGCCAAAGTTTTGCATCTGAAATAGCCCTTGAATCTGCAACAGCATTTGCAAAATTTTGTCCACACTTGTCATACAAAGTGAGCTTATACAGCCCACGGCACAAAAGCCCAGATGCAACAATTTCATCACCAAAACTGAGATCATGAACTGTACATCTGTCATCCATAAATTTGACTACAAGTCCAAGTCTAGCAAGTGCGGATACAGACGAGATTCTTCTTGATCCCAGGTACATAAAGTGCATCAACAAGTGTGAAGGAGCTGTCATTAGCAGCAATGAGCACAATCTTTCCAACTCCCTGAACTGGATAAGAGGCGTTGTTGGCACAAGGACTGAATTCCCATGAGGGACAGACTCGAGAGAGGTAAACAATTCACAATGTGAGGTAATGTGCTTTGTAGCACCACTGTCGAAATACCACACATGTGAATCTGCAGCAACTGACAAGCATGCATCATGGACAGCAGGATTGTAAGTGCACTCTGCGCTAAAAGCCCATTCTGCATCAACATCAGCATTACAGTCTCCTTTCAAGAAGACTCAACAATGGCTGCATTTGTAGTGGAACCAGCATTTGTAGTGGAACCACCCTCTTTCTTCTTAGCCTCTTTGGCCTTCAACTTAGGACACGACTTGATCAAGTGATCATTAGCTTTACAATAATGGCAACGCATCTTCTTTTTGCCCTTGTCACCAGAATTTCCAGACGAATTGCTGTCAGCAGAAGCATTAGGAACAAAATTTTTGCCACTCGCAGCAGAACCATAAGAAGTGGCTGCATTACTGTTACCACCCTTTCTTTGAGAAGCAATAAAAGCCTGTTCAACTGCACGCTGCCTAGTCCTGTTTTTTCTGGAAAGTGACTCTTGCAACAGCAATGTGCATAATGCATCAAACTTGACAACTTCTGGATTTCCTTGGGTCATAAGTCTCCAAGTACTAGCAAAAGTCTGGTAAGAATCTGATAAGGCATCAAGAACAGTCTGCACAAGGGAACTGTCTGAAATGACTTCTCCTGAAGAAATAAGTTGGTCATTGATATCCTTGACACTAGCAAGGAAAGTGTCCATATCATCTTCGTCATGCATAATCTTCGACTCCAACTCTTTACGCAGCAAAGCAATTTTAGCCTCATTGCGACTTGCATAAAGACCAGCCAAAATATCCCAAGCCTGTTTTGCAGATTTTGTTGAACGGATGTGAGGAACAATGGTGCGCTTCACAGACAACGCAATTAATGCATGAGCCTGCGCATCCTTAGCATCCCAACGAGCTTGTTCTGCCATAGGCAAAACAACTCTAACAGCAACAATCCTTGCAGCAAGACCTGCAACATCCTCAACATCGCCTACATCTTCAGAACCAGTACGTACATCAATGCCTTGCACAATGTTCCAGACGCCCTTTGACACAAGAACATGTTGCATCATATAAGCCCACATAGGGTAGTTGTCCCCATCCAACCTATCCTCAGCAGCAAACATCTTGAACACATCTGTGTTGTTGTTGTCAGCCATGGTAAATGCTGCACTTGATGTGAAAACTGCTCGAAAATAGGAGAAACGGAGCGGGAACAACCTGTGCTATATAGCACAA
The DNA here is from genome assembly GCF_014529385.1 of Adiantum capillus-veneris. Taxonomy (NCBI): domain Eukaryota; kingdom Viridiplantae; phylum Streptophyta; class Polypodiopsida; order Polypodiales; family Pteridaceae; genus Adiantum; species Adiantum capillus-veneris. The sequence continues at coordinate 135,360,007 of NC_140933.1, forward strand.
ACCGTAGAAGACTATAAGGCACCTGCTATGCAGAAAACGGCATTGACAGATTTTCTGCACAAAATGACGAATTACCCTGTGCAGTACTGCCTGTAGTGGAAACGGAGGCCAAAATGAGCCCAAATCGAAAATCTGAGCAGACCGAGCTCTAAGAGTTCTCCCAAAGTTTTTGTCGACCTGCGAACGCTTGCCAAAGCTCACTAAAATCGGAGAAAGTGAGCAAGCGTGTGCTAGAGCAGCTGGCGACTAAGCCCGGGAGGACGCAACCTGCTCTAATACCAATTGTTGGAATTAGGGTTGCAGAGAAACGCACACAGCTTGGAGAAGACGAAGGAAGCTCAAGGCACACAATAGAGTGTGTGTTACTTAGTGTGCAATGGAAAGATGGATAGCCCTAGAGTGATGGGCGTATATACAATGCACGGGGGGAAAAACCTCCTAAAGAGGGAAAAAATGCCCCGGCGGTCCTAGTGTGTTCACACACATCACTACCACATGTATATGGTAACAGAAGCCCACCTGCTTCGCAATCTGCTCGCTTGACAAAGGCAAAGTAGGATAGAGTCTCGAACTTCTTGTTGTCGTATGGCTTCCACACAAGCATGGCGCTCACACGGCTGCCATTAGAGATGGCGAACGGCTTCGGATTCTTGGGGGTGAATAGGGTAGTGGCCTTGAGACCAAAGAAGCTTGTAAGGTGCAACGGAAGTGATTGTTGAACTTTGCTCAAGATGAGTGCTCCGAACTGTGCTCAAGGTTCCGTTTACTTACGAAAGGGAGAGACTTCCGTTCCGTGAGTGTGAGAGTGTAAGTGATCACACACAAAGTGGGTAAGCACTGTGAATGAAGGCACTAAGACTGAGAGATAGAGAGAGAAGAATACGACACCAGAATGTTGTCAAAACCCTCCTCAGAAGGCCCCACTCTCTATGGCAAGAGCGGTCTACTATTGATTGCACAAATCTCTACAATGCTTTGGACTTGCCGACGATGTCGATGACGATGAGGACGACGACGACGACGACGAGACGGGCTAAAATCTGAAAACGCTAAGGGCTGAAATCTGCAAATCTTGTATCTGCTGAATTCTGACTCTATGTCGGTGACGACGGCAATGATGACGATGGGACGACAACGCGCTGAAAATGCAGATGCTAAAATCTGCGTTTTCCGGGCTGAAACTACAAACTACGCTGGATCTGATCGTGCGGAGAGGATCTGCTGCGGGAAGGTGAGATCTGCAAGGTTCGGGACTTCTACTGCATTGTGTCTATGCTGAAAACTAAAAACGTTGGTCTATCTTGCGGATTTGTCGCAATGAATCTGCAAAACGCTAGATGGTTATGCTGATGCAAAAACGCTAGGCTGAATTCTGTTCTGCTGTGGAAATCTGCTAACGCTAGGGTTGATCTGTAGTCTTCTGTCGCCAGGCTACTGCAAATGCAAAAACGCTGGGCTTGTTCTACTGAAAACGCTAGCTGTTGCTGATGCAGAAAACGCTAGGTCTCTGCTCCAAAAACGCTAGGTGTCCTGTGGGGTCCTGCTGAGAAGGTGTCTAATGAACACGCGGCACCTGCTGCCTCTTCTGCCAGAAATGCTAGCGCTAGGGTTTCTTATATACTTGGCTATCAAAATTGCCTTACCTAGTTCCCAACAAAAGTCACTTAAAAATAATAAGTGAAAAATGGCTAAATTAGGGAAAATAGGTCTATGCACTGTAAAAATGCTCTTGATGGGTTCTGACTGAAATTTGATGATCATGTTGTATGCAACCAGAGGATATGCATCTAATCTAAGTGTCTGGACATGCACGGTCTCCGAACAAACTCACAAAAGTGCCAGATCACTTCCTAATCTAGGCTGACTGAACTGAATTGAACTAAACCCATGTCATGAAGTAGCTTGTCCACGTACACATAGGGTTAGATGTGCGCGTGACATCCCCTCCTTTTCAAAGAGAGGTACTGGTACCGAACTGTATGGCGTCGAGGGGGATCGCCAACAGCGTCTGGAATCCTGGAAAGGACTCTTCGTCGGCCCACTCCGATGCGTGGATCATGCGATACTTGAACTTCATAAAGGTCTGCAACGCTTGCTTCTTTGGGCCGTGACGAAAGCGACACAAAGTCATCTGTGGCTCCTTCAATGCTTCAACTTCGTCTATAGTCATGCGTCTACCTTCTTCAAGAATCTCCGAGGATGAAAATTCTTGAAACCATTTCCAACACAAAACCATGAACGTATCCATTCCATGTAAGGTGACTGGAAAAATTCTAGTCTTCCTAAAAGATTGTGCATGCAATGTAGATGAACATAGAGACGGAGTGCCAAACCGTTCATCAAACACACGCAAACAATGGGGTCGAATCTTGACTTTCTGATCTAAATCAATCAACTGTGACAAATCACAATGGAAATGCCGATGCTTGATACTCAATCCTTCTTGTGTTCTTTCTAATACTGTGTCATGCCAAGGAAGAGACATGGAATGTGAATTCCTTGAATGCAGACATTTCAGCTTTTCATGAGTAACCCGCATACATCCGTGCTCATTCATGAGTGAATCGTGCTCATCGTACAATATGTCATGCCTGTGAAAAGGGATCACATAAGGACGGTGACTAAAATACATGAAAGCATCACGAATGAAACACTTGAACAATGCGTGCTGACCAATCATTTGAATGCATAATACTTCCTGTGGGGGTTCTTTGGACCTCGACTCGAGAGCCAAGATCGGTTCTTTGTGATGGATCGAATCTGCAATGAGGTTAGCTTCACTAGAAAAAGCATCAACTAAACCATCATCCTTGTGAACAATCATATCTTTATCCTGCAAATCATCATGCTTGTGAGTAATCACATCTTGATCATGCAAATCATCATGCTCATCAGTATCATGCAAATCATCATGCTGATCATTATCATGCAATTCCTGTGTGTCGTGCTTTGGAGAAGACAAGATTGAGAGAGTCTCCTTCTCCCGAATCTCTTTAAGCTGCGCCTGCACATTAGAAAAGAGTCGGAACAATGCGGCTTTCCTTTCGTTGTGCTCACGCTCTATGGCTGCCATTCTTTCTTCGTTTTCACGGGCTATGGCTGCCATGCTTTCTTCGTGTTCCCGAGCTATTTCTACTATTTAAAGAGTACAAGGGATGCCAAAAGTAGAGCCCCAAAAGCTGAATTCAAAAGCTTGGTAAAAATAAAGCAAGTTCAATATTTGATCTCTCAAGCCATTCTTGGTAAATAAGCAAAAGCTTTTTTTAAAAAATAAAAGCTTGGTCTCTCTCTCTCTAATTCCTTGCGTAGGAAATAAAGCAGCCAGAATTGCGTAGGAAAAGCAACAAAAACTGCGGCTGCATCAGCCCGCAAAAAAGCGCTGAGAATCACGGACGTCCGTACTGCTGCCACGTGGTAGGTCCGCATTTTCGGGGACAGTCAAACACGTCAGCATTTTGCTCTCCCGGGTTCCCAGGGCAGCCACATCATCGGGGCAAGAACTGTCCATGCTAAAGGGTGGATGTGTGTTGCACTGGCTAGCCACGTCATCAGTTTGTGACAGGCTAAAATAGGGAAAATAGGTCTATGCATTGTAAAAATGCTCCTAATGGGTTCTGATTGAAATCTGATGATCATGCTGTGTGCAACCAGAGGATATGCATCTAATCTAAGTGTCTGGACATGCACGGTCTGCGAACAGACTCGCAGACTCACAAAAGTGCTAGATCACTTCCTAATCTAGGTTGACTGAACTGAACTGAACCCATGTTATCAGGTAGCTTGTCCACGTACACATAGGGTTAGATGTGCACATGACAAAGCTCTTTGACAAGCTCTCTACGGGGACGCAGCTAGGAGCGACAATTGCCGAGGAAGCGGCTATGGAGATGGCCATTCTATATACTGCGTACAATCACTCTCCCTTTGCTCTGCTAATCTCTCTCTCTCTCTCTCTCTCTCTCTCTCTCTCTCTCTCTCTCTCTCTCTCACCACGTGTTGGTGAGCGTTGGCGCTTGCCTTTAAAGTTTAGCTTTGGCATGAGAGAGGGGGGAACAAAGGGAGAGAGTTTCTCCCTACAAGAGCTTCCCGCTAGCATCGAGTGCACCAGCAACTTCTTTAAGAACCAATGGAAAAAAAGAGAGCTTTGAAAATCTATGAGTTTTAGAGAAATTTAGCTGGTTTTTATTAATTTTTACACTGAAGTGCTCAAAATTTTAAAATTTAGCCAGTTTCTTTCAAGGCGGCCCTCAAAACTAACCGAGAATTTTCAATTTTTATCTCTTAAAAATATATTAAAGGTTGGTTTTTTGTGATCACTGACACCCACTATGAGAGAGATAGCGATTACTACATAGCCAAAGCAAGAAGCTACTAGTGGCGCGACAAAAGTATGATGGAACTTAAATAATCTTTCATGCATTTTTGTGCTTATGATTTTGCATCATCTCTTGCTCTATATCCAGCTTGGCGCTAGCTTCCAATTTGAGATGGAGAGAGTGAAAGATACGATTGACAGAGAGGTTGAAGGCGAAAGGGGTTAATCTACTGGCGTTTTTGCGGCAACGTTTTTTTGTATCATCTCTCTCGATCTATTAATAGGACTTGGCGTTAGGGTTCGCTTTGAGAGAGAGAAATTAAGTAAAAGAGATGATTGCCAGAGAGAGTCAAAGAGATGCTTGAGAGAGGGAGCCTATGAATTAGAGTTAGTGTCAGATGTTTAGGATGCTCTTAGTGAGTGTCAAATGTTCTTTATGCTCCAACCACCCAACGCCACTCTCTAGTGATATCTGTTGATGTAACTGCATAATGTTTTGTGGTGGGCTACGACAATTACCCAAATGCCATGAAAAGAAGCGCACTGATCCTCATTTTCCTAAGCACAACAACAACCACCGTTGCTTTACATGCCACCCACCATTGGATCGCTGCTCTTTCATACATTTGACCTACAATTAACCTTACCTGCTATGAACCTTAATGATAAAGTAACTCTATTACGAAATAGCAACCGGGTGCTCTAGCTGGATAGTAGTAAAGCAGGGTTACATGACCTTATCCTAAGTCAGTGAGGAGAATTGATATTAGAGAAATTACCAAATAAAAACAATTGCAAATGGAGCATGAAGGGTCTTACTGACACTCACACCTACTGCAACATGCCAATTGAGGTGTGTTTTTCTCTCTTGAATTGTCAAGTATAGCCCCCCGGCGCACGTCGCATGCATTGCATCCTTTAATAATTGAAACATGCAAACATGCATTGTCTTTGGGTGACCTTTGCAATGGACCAAATGCTCGTATTTTAATTATGTTGTGTTCCAAGGTGATTCTTGCTTTGTGGAAGCATGAGTCGTATAATGCTCTCGCATGTGAAACTTATACGCTTGTTTTTATATATAATATAGCTTGTTTGCAAGCACATTGTTAGAAGTGCACATAAGACCTCCAACCACCCAACCGCCATTGTATAATAGTGCCTAATAATGTTGCGGCACAATGACGGGTGACGAACTGCGACACTGGCCTGCATTTGGCGGAGGGAGCTTTTTGCATAAGATTAGGGAATCCAACACAAAGTGCCTAGAGAGAGCTAATTCAATAAATTTTCCAACCTGTCAATTTTCCATAAAAAGCTTCCTCCGAAGCTCCCTCCATTCCCCTACTCCAAGACGGGCACCACGTGCCAATATAAAAGAACATACTGAACAGACTTTTAGCACTTCAATAACAATTGAAACTGAAAGAGAGAGAGCTGACGTGACACGGAGTGGCAGAATTCCACCCCAGAGAGTACTCGCCCCAAACCTTGGCGCCCCTTTTGGTATTACTTGAACTCAGTACAATGCCGGTACTCGCGCTCTGCACCTTCTCACCGAAGCGTGCGAGAGACTGAGCCCTCTGTACTTATTTCAAGGCCCTTGGCCTAGAAAAGCAATTTACATGAAAAGCCTTCAAACTCAAAAGCAACTAGCCCAAAAGCTGCCAACACAAAACCCAGTTCCATTCCATGTATTTATGATTTTTTGGTGGCCCTATGCAATTTGGGGTGGTAGTGGATCATGTTGTCCTGACTTTTACGCTTATGGTCTCTTACAGTCTAGCTGCACTGTTGCAGGCACCCATGCCCACTCGCTATACATTTACGAGGGAGACAGACTCATCTATATTTATTGAGGTATTCATGTGCCTCTGCGTGGAGGAACCTCTTCATGAGCTCACATAGGTTCTGACAAAAACACTACATGATGCAACAGCAGATGCCTTCCCACATATCCATCCTTCAGAGAGACCTCCTTCTAGGAAGATGCCCTAGAATAGTTGATATGATGAGAAGTGCACAATGACAAGAGTGACGAGAGTCAAAATACAGAGGGAGGTGTTCAGGCGTCATCACTCACAGAGTCACAGATTACCTTTCGGCACCTTGTGCGACGAAAGAAGAGAGCTTACCTAGCTTAGCTAGAGAGAGTTATTCTTGCGCCATGACTCAAGTGAGGCTTGGAGATTGTTTCGTGAGCACTTCCCAGCACCAGCTATTACATCTACACACATATGGGGTGCGTATGGTACTTCTCTCTACATGGCCCCTAACCAGCAGCCATTGCCAGATCCACCAAAGGCATCCCCACGTAGTTGTGATTTCTTTACCGTGGAGATGGTAAAGAAGGCTATTGATAGGATGGAGACTAGGAGAGCATATGATCATGATAGCTTGGTAGCTGAGCATTTTATACATGCAAAGGATCTTTTGGCTGATATTCTTGCATTGATGTTTAATAGAGCTATGTGTGAGGGTTTCCCTAATGCTTGGAGCATGTCCACGATTGTACCTATTTTCAAATTTGGGGACCCTAGTTTTCCTGGAAATTACCCCACTATCATGATTGGACACACTAGCCAGATTGTATGCATCCATCACTGAGCATGAGCTAAGCAGATGGGAAGAGAGGGCATCCAAGCGGTAGGCCACGCCGGTTTCCATAGGGGTTTCTCTAACCTAGATCACATTCTCACACTACGAGCCATCATTGAGAAGGGCAAATTTCATGGGCGGAGGATTTATTGTAGCTTTGTGGATTTCCGCAAAGCTTTTGATACAATTGTGAGGGGCAGGAGCTAGGAATGTCTATAGAGCTCATATGAAGGATCATGGCCTTGTACAAGACAGTTACAAGACGAGTGTGTACGCCCTAGGGGATGTTGGAGATTATTCATTCCACCATTGGGGTGAAACAAGGTTGTCCACTATCCCCCACTTTTGTTGACATGTATGTGGATGAGGCCTCATACTACATAGAGGGAGGGTGACAAAGGAGCACAGTTTGTACGAACATGGACACCCCTATTGTTATATGCAAATGATTTTGGCTTATTTTAGATTCACCTTAGGGGATGGAGTGCCACATTGATGCTATACACATTTGCGCAAGATACCGGTATGTCTGTTAGCCTTGGGAAGACCAAGCTTATGGTATTTAATACTACAACGCATTGGGGTCAAGCAATCAACACCCAGTTTTACTTATGGACAGAACCCAATGGAGTATACAAATATGTACACTCACCTTGGGATGATTTTCAATGGCCCGATTTTCTCCACAAGGAGAGCGGCAGAGACTAGACTGACTAGACCGTATGCAAATTTGGGAGGTTTGGAGAGGATGTGTTCACAAGCTCAGTTCCAAGAGCTTCACACCAAGCTATGTCTTTTTGATAGTCTAGTTGCCTGAGCTATGCTATATGGAGTGCAGATATGGGGACCTTCGTAGATCATCATAGTTGTCAATATGGATGTACAAATGGATGGCGAGACATGGAGAGGCCACTTATCTCCATGATTGCCAAGATGATCAAGGCTAAGGCCTCGGTCCCCCATGCAATCATCCGAGCAAAGGTGGCTGCCCCTCCTCTAGTGGTGGAGGTTCTTACGAGATTAGTGGCATTCATACACAGCTTATGGGAGCTCTTATAAGATCGTTATGCTCGGCTGGCTTTGGAGTCCTCACGGCACTTGACAGCACAGCGAGATACATCATGTTGGTATGCACACGTGATAGCATGGTTTGAACTACATGGTTTCTCTATGGACAAGCTCCTCCCCTTTCAATCTTCCGTAGATGCACCCTCTCTCTCTCTCTCTCTCTCTCTCTCTCTCTCTCTCTCTCTCTCTCTCTCTCTCTCTCTCTCTCTCTTACATGAAGGGAGGTCACCACATGTAAGGGAGGTCACCAGACTTATACGACAAGATCTAATTCACTTGGATACCCAGAGGACATGGATGCCATTAATTGGTACCACGCATGGCAAGAGGCACAGTTGACCGCGCACCTAGAGGAAGCCGAGGATGGCACGCCCCTTTCCTTCAATTGGGCCGACTTCCAAGACAAGCTCAAGGCACAGTTTATGCCACCACAATACCTAGCACGGTTGAAAGACGATTGGCGCAGTATCAAGCAAAATGGTATGCCAGTTATGTTTTTCTCTAATCGTGTTTTGCAGCTCGGCACCCAATTACGCAAATCGGATGATGAGCGCAAGGAGGCTTTCATTTTCGGGTTGGACGACTATATGAGGTTTGATTTCGAAGTCCTCGACTCAATCGATCTCAACAAGGCGGTAGCGATTGCTCTCGCACAAGATATGAAGCACAACAAGGGAAAGCCTAAGGAAAACAAGACTTCCACAAGTACCTCTCAGATTTCTCAGAACCCTAAGAACGGTAAGAACGGTAACTCTTCTAACCAATCTTCCAATAGTCTCTCAGAAAAGAACTCTCCAAATGAACCTAAGGGTAAAGCTAACACAATTGCTAAACCTAAGCTCACTCCATATGAAAAGGCAGAACAAGGAATTTTAGGAGGATACATCACGTCGGAAGAACAAAGCATTTATTCTAAGGAAGGTCGTTGTTTTCATTGTCACATCAAGGGTCACATAAAAAGAACATGTCCTAAGCTTGAATCTAATGACTCTAAAGAACCCACAGAACCCACTTCCTCGGTCAATGCAATAAATGAGAACACGAGTGTGACCCAAGTCTCTCATGATCCTCCCATTGATGAGTCTCTCATTAAGTGTTATGGTCATGTGAAGGGTCGGCGTTTTGTCATATTCTTTGACCTAAGCAATATGCAATGATTTGATTAGTGACTTTCTTGTCGAAAGAGCACACTTGGAGGTTTGCAAGACATCTCCTTTCGAGGTGTCAGGCTTCTCTCCCGGTATGGACTCTCTCATCACGCAAGAGTGCCTTGATGTTTTGTTCACTGTTCAACAAGTGTCCTTCCACACTCTCTCATCACGCAAGAGTGCCTTGATGTTTTGTTCACCGTTCAACAAGTGTCCTTCCGCAGTAAATTTGTAGTCTCTCCTCTTTCAGGATGTGATATGCTTTTGGGCATTCGATGGTTTTGTGAGCATAACCTCCTCATTGATTGGGCGGAAAATACGTTTACTTTTAATGCCAAAAGTGACTCTCCCCTTCTCATTCGTGGAGAGCAAGTTGTTCATTCTTCATCTCTCATTTCTAATGTGTAGCCGAAGATTGCAAAGAATCCGGAAAAGGAGACTCTCTTAGTCTCTTCTTTTCCAAAGCATGACACACATGATTTGCATGATTATGATAAGCATGATGATTAAGATGTGATTATTTACGAGCATGATGATTTGCAGGAAAAAGATGTGATTATTCACAAGCATGATGATTTGCAAGATAATGATGTGATTGTTCACAAGGATGATGGTTTAGTTGATGGTTTTTCTAGCGAAGCTAACCTCGTTGCAGATTCGATCAATCACGAAGACCCGATCTTGGCTTTCGAGTCGACGTCCACAAAACCCCCATAGGAAGATTCGATCAACAACGAAGAACCGATCTTAGGAGGTCCAAAGAACCCCCATAGGAAGTATGATGTGTTCGCATGCATTGTTCGAGTGTTTCATTCGTGATGCTTTCCTGTATTTTAGTCACCGTCCTTACGTGATCCCTTTTCACAGGCATGCCATATTGCACATTGAAGACGATTCACTCATGAATGAGCACGGATGTATGCGGATTACTCATGGAAAGATGAAATGTTTGCATTCAAGGAATTCACATTCCATGTCTCTTCCTTGGCAGACACAGTATCCGAAAGAGCACCAGAAAGATTGAGCACCAAGCATCGGCATTTTCATTGTGATTTGCCACAATTGATTGATTTAGATCAGAAAGTCAAGATTCGACCCCATTGTTTGCGTGTGTTTGATGAACGGTTTGGCACTCCGTCTCTATGTTCATCTCCATTGCATGCAGAGTTTTTTCGAAGGAATAGTGTTTTTCCAGTCACTTTACATGGAATGGGTATGTTCATATTTTTGTGTTGGAAGTGGTTTCAAGAATTTTCATCTTCGAAGATTCTTGAAGAAGGTAGACGCATGACTATAGACGAAGTTGAAGCATTGAAGGAGCCACAAATGACTGTCGCTTTCGATGCGGCCCAAAGAAGCAAGCGTTGCAGACCTTTATGAAGTTCAAGTATCGCATGACCCATGCATCAGAGTGGGCCGGCGAAGAGTCCCTTCTAGGATTCTAGACGCTGTTGGCGATCTCTCTCGACGCCATACAGTTCGGTACCATTACCTCACTTTGAAAAGGAGGCGATGTCACGTGCACGTATAACCCTATGTGTACGTGGACAAGCTACTTCATGACATGGATTCAATCCAGTTAGATTAGGAAGTGATCTGGCACTTTTGTGAGTCTGTTCGCAGAACGTGCATGTCCAGACACTTAGAGCAGATGCATATCCTCTCGTTGCACACAGCATGATCATCAGATTACAATCAGAACCCATCAGTAACATTTTTACAGTGCATAGACCTATTTTCCCTATTTTTGACATTTTTCACTTATTATTTTAGAGTGACTTTTGTTGGGAACTAGGTAGGGTAAATTTACCAAGCATGTATATAAGAAACCTAGCGCTAGCACTTTCTGGCAGAAGAGGCAGCAGGAATACTCTGTTCAACAGGCAACTTCTCAACAAGACCCCCATCAACAAACCTAGCGTTTTTGCTACAGCAGAAGCCTAGCGTTTTCCCCTACAGCAGCCTGGCGTTTTTGCACAGCAGATCAGCCCCGCAAGACAGCAGATCAGCCCTAGCGTTCGCAGATTTCTGCCGCAAGACAGTTTTTAGCCCTAGAGTTTTTGCATCAGCATAGCGTTTTGCAGATTCACCGCCATAGAACACCAAGAAGCATCAGCATTTTCAGTTTTCAACAGTCACACACCGCAGAAGAAGTCCCAAACCTCACATATCTCACCCTCCCGCAGCAAATCCTCGCCGCACGGTCAGATCCAACGCAGTTTGCAGTTTCAGCCCGGAAAACTGCAGATTTCATCATCTGCGTTTTCAGCACGTCATTGTTGCATCGTCGCCATCGACATCGTCACCAACATAGAGTCAGAATTCAGGAGATAAAGATTTGCAGATTTCAGCCATTAGCGTTTTCAGATTTCAGCCCGTCTCATCGTGTTCCTCATCATCATCGACATCGTCGGCAAGTCCAAAGCATTGTAAAGATTTGTGCAATCAATAGTAGACTGCTCTCACAATAGAGAGTGGGGCCTTCGGAGGAGGGTTTGACAATATTCTGGTGTCGTATTCTTCTCTCTCTATCTCTCAATCTCAGTACCTTCATTCACATTGTTTACCACTTTGTTTGTGATCACTTGCACTCTCTCACTAAAGGAACGGAAGGCTCTCCCTTCCGTAAGTAAAAGGAACCCTTGAGCACAGTTCGGAGCACTCATCTTGAGCAAAGTTCAACATTCACTTCCGCTGCACCTTACACAGAGACAGATCAGAATGTTCTACCATCCAAAGATTGAGCAGAGACGAGAGTAGCTAGAGAGGAGGGATATAGAGCATATCACTAGTAGAGGTATACTGAGTGATTGAGCAAGAGAGTTGGGGAGATCCAAGAGGCCCATGATGAGGAGATCCTACCATCGTCAGAGGAGGTTGCCGTAGAGAATCTATATCAATGAGACATGGAGACGCCCTATGCAAACTCTCACCATGGAGGACATCGACACGATCATGCACCGACCAATGCAAGCCATCTCTGGATTCTGATACATATCCACCATTTTGTATCTATTCTCTAAGAGACACGTCACTGTTTGTATATGTACTCCCCAAGGTCTTGATACCCACCTTTTACAACTCAAGTAATGTTTTTGTTTAGTTAGTTTCTTTGTTTCTGTCCCGACCTTGTATCAGATCCACCATGATGTAACTCTTTGGTCTCATAGGTCATTTTCGCCTTTAGAAGAGGTTAATATAACATTTCATCTCATCTCTCTCTCTCTCTCTCTCTCTCTCTCTCTCTCTCTCTCTCTCTCTCTCTCTCTCTGTGTGTGTGTGTGTGTGTGTGTGTGTGTGTGTGATCATGGCACTGTATGAGACAATTATAGGGAGAGTACAGACATCGAAGGGTCTTTCAGACCCGGTTCACTCTACTATTGGGGTGAAGCAAGGATGCCCACTTTCTCAAACTTTGTTTGGATTATATATTGATGAGATTGCTAACTATATTGAGACTGCACGAGATAGGGGAGCACCGTTGTCAGATACATGGACACCTCTATTGCTTTATGTTGATCATATTGCAGACTCTCAGGAGGGTATGCAGAGACATCTAGATGCATTGAATGCTTATGCACATGACAATGGGCTCTCCATCAACCTTGGCAAAACCAAGGTGATGCTATTCAATACTACAACGCAGTGGGTCAGGAGATCAACGCCTATTTTCAGAAAATAGTGGAGTATGTAAACTCTTATACATATCTCGGTGTTCTATTTAGTGGACTTTCTCTATGAGAGGTGTTGCAGAGGCGAGATTGACGAGGGGATATGCAACATTAGGAGGACTAGAGAGAATATGTTCACATGTGCAGTTTCAGGAGCCATGCACTAAGATGTGGCTATTTGACACCTTAGTCACTTCCACCATGCTTTATGGGAAACAGATATGGGGGCCTAGCGTGGATCATCATAGTACATCAGGGCGTCCATATGCAGTTTCAGGAGCCACGCACTAAGCTGTGGCTATTTGACACATAAATCACTTCCACCATGCTTTACAGAAAACAGATATGGGGGCCTAGCATGGATCATCATAGTACATAAGGGCGCACATATGATGTGTAATAGAACTTATTTTGCAAAGTTTTGATATATTTTGTTTGGAGTAAAGTTTGTTCATTTCAGCGTTTTTCCAGAGTGTAGGACTTTATTCTAATCGTTTCCGTGAAGTTTCAAATTTTGACCCGGGACACCTCTTGGGAGCTAGTTTTGAGGGTGTTAAGGTCAAAACTTGGAAAAGTTTTGTATGTAGCAATTGTAGTCCTCAATACGAGAAAAAATATTGCTTCTTTGAGTTTTTTCAAATTCCTTCATTTTGATGCCCGTTTCAGCCCGTAGATTAGGAAAAAAGTGAGAAAATACTTCTTTAGGCTGTTTTTGTAGAAATTGTCAACTTGCAAGTAAATTTTTGGCCAAACTGAGCAAGATATGGATTTTTCGCATCACACAACTTTCAAAGAGCTCGACGAGACGAACAAATTCATATGAGATAGCCCCGGGCAAATTATGAACCGTTTGGGAGTTATGGCTCGCTGAAAATGGCTAAGAATTGTGGACTTAAATTTTATTGTTTTTTTTTTTTTAAGTTTCTAAATTTGGTAACTCGCGTGTGTGGGTTGTGTTTTTGCGGTTCTTATGCGTTTGCGTGCAAGACACCTCTTTTTCGAGCTTATTTTTGGGCCGCTTTGCTAAAGACTGGAGGGAGGTCGAAAATAGCCACTTTTTGGCGTGAAGAAGATAGCCTAGCCCATACTCAGAAGGAGGCTATTCTACTGTGATGGTGCCTTGAGATTGTGATTGAGAGTGAGTGCGATTGGGATTGAGAATTATGCACAAGATTGAGAGTGAGATAGCTCGGGGGTGGTCGGGAGGTTTGACACGAGCTACGCTCTTCTTGTACCCGTGAATTTACATCAATACATATCTCTGTTTTCCTACGTCTACTCTGTGTACTTGCAAATTTCTATTATTCAGTTGTTGTGCTCCCGTGTCTCGTCACATGATGGATGGAGATCCATGGAGAGACGGCTTGTATCCATGATCTCCAGGCTGATCTAGGCGAAAGCCTCAGAGTTGAGATGAACACACCACCAATTGTAGTGGAGGCTCTTGCTAGATCAATGTCTTTCATTCATAGCACATGGGAGCTACCACACAACAGATATGCACAACTAGCGCTTCAATCATCGTGACAACTGGCCAGTGAGGGTGATACTTCATGTTGGTTTGCATAAATATCATCTTGGTTTGAGCTACATGGATTTACTATGGACAGGCTGCCCCCTTCTTAGTATTCCCTTGACGAACCATCCTTACCCTCACACATTCAGAGATTAGAAGGATTATCAGACATGATCTCATTCAGCTCAATACTAGAAGGACTTGGATGTCTTTGTCACATGAATTGGGGACGGAGATGGCTCTTTATCCAAACCATCTTCTCCAGACGACAGATGATGGGCCCAAGTATAAGGACACCCACCTATCTCATGGCATTAGATGTTCTATTGGTCAGCTACGCACCTCATCTCACCAATTGGAGATAAAGACTGGCCGATACAAAGGTATACCCTCAAAGGAGAGATTATGCCAGGTTTGCCATAGAGAGCTAGAGACAGAGTAGCACTATATCTGCCAATGCACAGCATACTATCAAATACGTGGGCATTTTCATTGCTTATTCAGAGAGGGCTTTGGCCCCTTATCCCGCATCATGGATTACTATAATTAGAGGTGCCTAGGTCTCTTCTTGCTGGAGATCCGTAGACTCAAAGAGACTACCCTTCGGAGCAAAGGACCTACACATAGAGGATCCATACAGAGCCAAATCACTACTTTTTACAGAGGGACTACTCGGGATGGCCCACCACAGGTTACCCAGTCACACCCTCATTGGGACAATCTTCTTGATCGAGCCATCCAACTTGGCCACTGACGAACCCGAGGATGCAAGGATCTTCACACCATAGACAAGGTCTAAATCAGAGGCTACAGAGCATCATTGAGCGACATCAACCCCCCCCCCCCCCCCCCCCCCCCCCAAGAGCTGACCATGGAGTACATTGAGGCCATACTGCAGAGACCCATGAGAGAGCTCATGGGATGATCACCATTGTCAACTTTCCCCACTGTGCACCTCATTAGCCCCCATATTATTACCCAGAAGCAGCCTACAATGGCCACTTCTAGTTGCATAAGGAAGCTTCCACACTTACTGTGAGTGGCTTTGGCTCAAACACCTTTTGAGTGATTTGAGTGTTGGACGATGATACTCCACCACGATCTATAACGACAGTCAAAGTGCTTTGGCCATTGAGAGGACACTCGTGTTCCATGCTCGCACAGAGAACATCGATGTGCATTATCATTATGTCACAGAGAGACTCTAGGCTTACATGCCTACGCACGACAACCCTGCTGATTTTTTCTTGAAGGCTCTACCTCATAAGAAGTTTGAAGCTTTGGACTAATCATATAGAGTCTCGCACTTCCCTATAAACAAAGCCAGCTCATGTTCACGATATAACTCCGAAGGGGAGATTTGTTACCATATTATGGCAATGATGTGTGTGAACATACTAAGGACAAACAGGGCACTTTTTTCTCTCGTTAGAATGTTCTTTCCCCCCAGCTTGTATATACACCCATCACTCAAGAGAAGCATTATCTTTGTGTTAGCATACTCCATAAAACCACTTCTTCTATTGTGTTCTCTTGAGCTTCTCATTCATCTTCTCCATCTTCACGTGCACTTGTAGAGCCATATTTTCAATAAGTGTGCCACTTTGGGTCAAAATCTAGCAGTTTATATCACATACAGCAAAGCTTCCGCTTTTGAAAAACAAAGACCATAGGTTTCCATTACCTTTAAGAAGAGCATCATAATGGACAGAATGAAGAGGGGGAAGGTTTCTACTGATGAAGGGCTAATAGCAGAGCACTTGATGCATGTACAAGAACTTTAATATCCCTACTTGCACAAATGTAATCACACCCTCGTAACCATCTTGAAGTTGAAGGAATTCATGGAGCTGAGTAATTACCACACTAGTGTGGTTGGTCATGAAACTGAGAAATTACCACACTAGTGTGGTTGGTCATGTTTTGGCCAACTTATGTATATCCATTCTTCAGCATTAGCTTGACACAAGAGGAAAGACATTGATACGATCTTTCTTTTTCTGTTCTCTCCTTATAGATACACCCCCTCCAATACATTTTTAAAGGTGGTGCCTTTGACTAGCAGATACAGAACTTGACATGCCGTCCCTCAAAATAGGTCACTTAATTGCATAACATTTTTTCTTTCCTATAGCATGTAAACATCTTGCTTTTCTCCCAGTAAAAGAGAGAAAATCACATTGTACAAGAGAGTCCTAGTCTCCTAATCACCCTTGGTCAGAAATAGTTTGTGTCCATTCTCACAAATAGACAAAATAGATCTCACATGCACGCATACCCACGCCCGCACGAGCATGCACACACAAGTACCAGGCAGACATCTTCCATAAATTGAAAACCGTGCGGGCACATTCTCCAAGATACGGGTAACGGTGCACACACTCGCATGCATTTATCACATTCTTCAGTAGCATCTAGAATGTGTAAAACACGCGGTAAAGAATGTAAACAGTCCTCCTACGAACCTCACTTACGAAGTGAAGATTGAGTACCAAAACCACTTTAAAAATAGTTTGAAAAGCTTTCCATACAACTCCCTTTAGAAAAGTTAGCAATAAATGATAATGTCTTGTAAACAACTATCCTAAATTGTTATTGAGAAAGGACGTTACATTACTAAGAATATTCTTGCAACTATAGCCCTATACAAGTAGAGGCAAACCCAAAAAGAAACTGGACTTTCAAAATACTACCTGTTCATCAAATGCTGTGTAATTGAAAATGGCCTCCACAACACCAGAGCTTGCAAGACTGCCACGGGACAGATGTGGAAATTTGAGTTGGAACCACGCACTCAATGCTCCAGAGTAAGACACCCCAAAAACAATCCACGGGTTTTCTAACTCTGGTAGATTAAATCTGGTCCTCAGCAAACCCTACATGTCAATACATTAAATAGAAGTTCAAAAGGAACTCGTGAAGCCAGTCCATAGTGTAATGATTTGTTCCCAACACATATCTTATCTGCAAATGTGAAGGTTTCTTTGAAATTCCCAGTAAGTTACCATGTATGCCATAAAATCCATCCAGCTATAGTACGTTCCGAGTATTATAAACCATATTCTGAGTATCTAACCCAGTTCAAATAGTGCAGGTAATCCCCAGCGCAGAATACGATGACCATCAATCTAACTCTGATAGAAAATAGCTTTGTTGTTGTCTCAAAAGCACCATACAGTAAACATAACTTTAAAGTTCATTTGACCAAAACAGTTGCAGTTCTACCCACTGTCTCATAATTTTTAAAACAAACCACACAAGTAGAGAACAGTCCACCCTACCAATGAATACAACAATCTAGAATGAAATACCCCAAGGGATAGCCTTGAAGGCAAATATACAGGTAAGCTCACTGAAAGTCTTGGTTCACACCGCAGCCCAACAGCAGAATTCATTGTAGCTAGGTAGCCAAAAGAGGGGTAGACCATATGTATTGTCGGGAACAGATATCCAGCCATAACGCTCCCATGAACTGTTACCCTTGTATCTATCAAGTCAAAGACAAACTAACATAATCTGAATCTTACAATCAACCCAAGTCATCTATAGCATTGCAGGAGACCATGTCTTATAGACAGCCATTATCTCCCGATAATCCCTAGTACGTCAATGTTAAAAACCAGTAATAGCTCCAATATATAAATGGCATGGTATAAAATAATACACAAAATATACCTTATCACTAATATAATGCTATGGTATAAAATAATACACAAATTATACTTGATCTCTAAATAATGTCATAAATCTCTAAAAAATATAAATTATATTTTTCTTAAAAACGCAAGTTTTCAAACAAGGGAAAATTACCAAAATACTCCTAAATTTGTGGAAATGAATAAAATACCCCTCAAATTTTGAAAGTTCCTCATATTTGGCAAATTTTGCAGCAAGTTCCCAAATGCCCTTTGATTTTCCCAAATCCCCCTTGTCAATCTCACAGATCGCTCAAGACATTGTGTTTTGCACCTTTTCATAGGAGATATGATTCTCCTTCAATGGAAGGTGAAAAAATAGGATATAGAGGGCTAATTAGATGAAGCACTGCTTTGTTTGTAGAAAAAAATCCCACTATTTGTGAGCTACTTGGAAGAATTTTTTGCAAAAAACACTAAGATAGAACTCTACTATTCAAAAGAGAAAACTATGTGAAAATTGGAGGAATCCATAATTGACATAATAGTGTTCTGAAAATTTTTACACTTAAGAGTATTTTGCACCTTCCGCAAAATACAGGGGTATTTTGGTAAATTTTGATAATTTTCCCTTCAATATTAAGTATTCTGGGATAATTATCAGAACACTATATCACTTGGAATTTTTTACAAAGTTTACATGAGTTTTTCCTTTGATTTACAGACAATTTTCCTAGCCTAAAGTAACTAGAAAGATGTTGAGATAATTTGTGCTATAATTACTAATTACATGCATAAGTCAATTCCAGTCCTCAATTATACTAACATATTGGCCAAAATAATTTTAGTTCAGAGCTACTATGGTAAATTTCAAAATCATGCACAGCTTAATATCAATTTCCTAACAACAATTCTATTTTAGTTTTAAATTTACACAAGCCAAGCAAAAATCAAAGTAGAATGATGTCAAGGTTACGAACACTTTGGGTCAGAGAGCTGAAGATTATACAAATCTAGTCTAATTGGAATGCAAATAAGTCAATTTAGAAAGGAATTGAACTTTTCCCCTTTGAGGACTTTAAGTAATCTCTCTTTATGCCATATTGCCAGTAAGTAGCACCATCTGTGTAAAAGCACCCATGTGACAAAAAAATGGAGGGTAAGTCTTTATCATGTTTGGGTCAAGCAGGGGATAATTCCAGTCTGGAGGGGTTAAAACCAGGAAAAAGGGATAAAGAAACTAAAATGGGAGATAAAGCATTTGCCTGGAAGATAGAACCGGGGCAATTTCTTCCAAAAGCTTTAAATGTCTCTAAAACATTTTGTCACTCTACAATAGGATAAATTGGAAACAAATATGAAAGTTTCAAAGTGTCCCATGGAAGAAAATGGAACAAGTTTTTCATACCTCGTCTTCTTGCACGTCTCTACTGGAAGCAAATGCTAGATTTGTCACACAATTACCATGCTCTATTACAGTGTGATAATACTGATAACAATTGCAGCTGTATATGATAGAATGCAAATTGCCATTATCAAGAGGCAAGTTCAAACCTGTTTTCATACTGTACTGTGTTCAGCCATGCAAACTTCGAATATATGTACAAATAGCATGAAAACAACCGAACAGTAGACATAGACAAAAGCAGATGCATCCTCCATTGGGTTCGTGTCTTACACACTAGACAACTTCAGCAAGTCTATTATTTCATATTAAAAGAATTCAATACTTGGAGCAATGGCAGCAGGCACAACCTGATAGTAATCACGAAAAGAAGCCAAATCGAACAAGGCTTGATTGGTTGTCAAGTACCGCAATTTCTTGGTTTTCAGCTTAGGAAAAGGTGTGCTTTCTCCATAGTAACGATGCTCAAGACTCACTAATGCTGCTTTGAATTTTTTGGCTAAGACCTGCAGCATGTTTACAATCTCACTGACTTGAGCTTTTCCAAACATTGTTCAAATCAACAGGTAAAATAATGCAGATAAACAATTACCGCACTGTAGTCATTGGCAATGCCTCCACAAGTAGACTCTCCACATATTTTTAAAAACACGGGTCCAGAAGGGGCATCAAAGAACTCCAAGTACTCAAAGTACCGCTGCTGAAACATACTCCGATCCTGTAAAAGCAACAAGAGATATCATTAACCCATACACTCAATCAGTCCATGTAAAGCCATGGTTTTTATGTAAAGCCCATTCCAGACGTCAGTTTCTTCAAGGTAAAGTCTCGACAAGAATATCAAGAATCATAGCCTATATCACTAAAGTCAAATCAGAGCTTCATTCATAAAGTTAAAACAGGCTTCTAATGCCAAAAAAATT
Organism: Adiantum capillus-veneris; assembly: GCF_014529385.1. Lineage (NCBI taxonomy): Eukaryota > Viridiplantae > Streptophyta > Polypodiopsida > Polypodiales > Pteridaceae > Adiantum > Adiantum capillus-veneris. The sequence goes on from NC_140933.1 coordinate 135,380,286, forward strand.
CTGACAAATATGAGTCTTGTCAGCTTCAACAACCAGCTGGTAAGGTATAGTTAGATCAAAACCAGAACCATACTCTCCAAGTCCACTACTATTATATTCTCAACAAAATAATTGATAGAATTACAAGAGGTTTGAAAATACTTGAAATTTCCCATTAAAGTTAGTAAAATTGTATGCTAACAGCCAGCAGGCTTTCAACCAAACGTCATAGCCTAAGAGTTTAACAATATGTTGTGCCAGAGATGACATAATCATTCATCAAAACATCAGATACATCAACCAAAAGGTAAAGATTCTATGAGAATTACAACTTATCAGGCTAATCCTTTCATTGGCTAAACATGCTAATTATCACCGATACCAAATCAATCAGCACCGCTATAGTAATGTGTTTCAGGTCAAGATAAAGCCAGCAGACATTACCAGATTTTGAGCCTAAGGTAAAGATCAAAATTCTTCGTAAAACCATATCATAATGCAAAGAGAATATCAAAGCAATCATCCCCCAAGTGTAAGTCCAGTATCACTAATCTTATTACCAGTCTATGCAAATATTCTCCAATCACGACTATGCAAATATTATTCAATCACCAGGTTTATTAAAGGTCTACAATATGTTCAAAGTTACAAGAAGGCAATAAAGAAACATTCATCAGCCAGGAATTAGATAGTTGTATAACCTAGGATCACATAGGCCATCTTTATCCCCATCCAACCCCATTAGCACGGTTGAAGCACAATATTAAAACCATGGATATATCAATAAAGAACATCATTTATGTCAGTTTTTAAGAAATCACAATATAATCAGGCAAAAGGCAGCTGCCCTAGCCTTGTATTACTAAGGCCATCCATATCAGAAGCCCCATGGTGAAGTTTAGGTATAGAAAAACACCAACACTCGGATAAATATTCTTAGTATAGACACATCAAAAGAGACCATTAAAGAAAAGTATAAGAAAATAATCCAAGTATTAGTACACTTGAATGCTTTCAAGCATAATAAACCAGCAGTTTAAAAATGCATCAACATGTACTCATTAGAAGCAATTGCTGTTAGCTTGACAACTGACAAGACATACTTCCTTCTATAGCACTAAACAAGCTTTTGGACAAAACTTTTATTCCCCAAGGGCAATTGCCAAGCAGGGTACAATTCTATTGCAACGAAACCATGTAACCAGCCCGTAGGGCTGTAGACGTTAGCTTTCACCCGATTCTTTAACACTTGACTATACGACACAAAGCAATGACTTAAAAGGAACCTGTAAAATATCATTCGGCATAGTAAATCAAAACGATTTGCTAAGGTTATTAAGAAACCATTAGAGTCAGCTCGGCCCCAACCTGCAAAGCAACAGTTTTCTCAACCAAATCCATATCGAAACATGCAGGATAGCAAACAAAGCCGCGACCACCATTCAAAGAATATAACACGGGCAGAGCAGACTGGGAAATGCATCTTCATTCTGCCTTTGGGTTTATCGAGTTTCCTTCAAAACCACTTTGAACGCAACTCCTTTTAATTTGGTCTATGGCTTACTCTCAGAGTTGCTACTGAGTCAGAATGGAAGGGACACAAATTGTCGGAACGACTTGAATCAATAACGGCAGTTCGGCACCGACCTGTGAAACATCAACCAGATCCATATTGTGGGACACCAGGCAAACTCCACGATCCTCTCTCAAATATTAAAAAGTAATACAGTCATTTAAGGCTAAGTGAGGGGAGAATTCCCTCACCTTTGGTTAAATAGGTAACTTATTCACCATAGCAATGTCGAGACCAGAAAGGCACATCGGTAGCACCTTCAGGATGGAATCTAGTAGGACAACTTGAATAATGTTCCAAATTCCACAAATCCAGCAACATTGCAAGCCTCGATGTCAGAAGACGGGCACCATGTGCCAATAGAAAAGAACGGACTGCACAGACTTTTAGCACTTCAATAACACTTGAAGCTGAAAGAGAGAGAGCACACGCGACACGGAGTGGCGAAATTCCACCTCAGAGAGTATTGGCCCCAAAGCTTGGCGTCCCTTTCGGTATTTCTCTATATTACTTGAACGCCGGTACTCACACTCTGCACCTTCTCACTGAAGCGTGCCAGAAAATGAGCCCTCTGCACATTTTTAAAGGCCCTTGGCATCAAAAGCAATTACATGAAAAGCAGTAAACTCAAAAGCAACTAGCCCAAAAGCATCTTGTCCAAAAGCTGCCAGCCCGCAAAATGCGAAAATCCATACAGGTGCCACGTGGCGTTGCCAGCGTAAAACGCGCAATTTCGTATTGTCTGCCACGTCCGCATGTCAGCATGAATTGCGGAATTTCGTACTGCCTACCACGTCAGCATGTGAGCGTGAATTGCAGAATTCCGTACGTCTGCAGCCACGTCATCAGTTGTGTGTGCGCTGGTCCTTTATTTAAATGCCTTTGTCACTTGGGCCCCATCAGACGGGGTCCCATAAGTTGGTGGGAAATCTTCTTTAAAAATAGGCCACTTGGCAAGACTTTGCAAGTTGGTAAAACTTCTTCTGCTGCTTCTGCTTCTTCACTTAGGGTTTAGGCCCCTCGGCCAGGATCTGCAAGTCAGCTCCGTTCTTCAATGGCTTGACACGTCAGCAATTTGTGACACTAGGTTGTGTGAGTATTACCAAAGCTTCGGTACATGGGAGATCACCCATATGCAGGGCCTGACTCGAGTACAAAGTCTCAATCTGTCACGCGGCGTCAGAGGATGCTATGCATAGAGGGGAAAGGAGCAGGGTACATAAAAAATGCTATAGATCTCTCCATCAAGCAAAATAGAGCAGCAAGCGGTATTACGGGTGCACAGAGAATGGCATGAGGTAGCGGGCCATAATGAATGCTCTGTCTAGCATAATGCCACCAAATGCCAAGTGTAAAAACTCTTAGAAGGGTGGTATCACACTCAAGGGAAAAGTTAATTGTTAAGGGAAAGTCCCATATATGTTTAAAGTTAATAGTCGACGAGGTATCATCAAGCATTGCTTAAAAATGACTATAGTTTAAGCTACTATAGAATGATGCATGGTAGTTAGGTACAAAAACTGAGGCAGCTTAGATAGACCAAGCTGGGGTTAGGCCCACTGGAGATGAGAGATTTAGAGCATCAAGTGGGTCGCACTCCATTGGATATGGTCAGGTCATATTGATATTGCTATTAAAGGCTTGAGACAAAAGTATCTAAGTATGGAATCGACTAATTATCAGGGGAATTTTCAGCTAGTATACCACAAATAAAAGTGACTAGTGTCAAAGCCACAGCCACAACCAAGCCAAAACTAAGGTCAGGTCAAAGTGATAGTGCTACAGAGGCACAAGAGTGATATATTAAATATAGAGTAAATGAGTACTTGTGGAAAATATCCTGCTAGTAACCCACTGTAGCAGACTTGGACACTCCAAGTCGAGAATCTACCACAACAGCACCAAATAACCACTTCAAAACATTTCACAGTTCACAATCGATTCAACACTAGCCCAGCGGAGTTCCGTGCCTAGAGATATTGGCCCCAAAGACTAGTGCCCCTTTCGCTATTTCTTTTTGTATTAATCTGAGTTCAAAGTAGAAGAGTGCGGGCAGGCGCTCACACTCAGACTCTGCGTCCAGATGCACTGAGTTGTGAGAGGTCAGTCCGATTATTTAAAGGTTACATGGGATGCCAAAAGCAGAGTCCCCCAAAAACTGAAAATTCAAAAGCTTTTAACTTTTCTCTCACAAGCTCTTTTGAGCCTTAGAATAAAGCAAATCAAAAGCTTTCTCTCTCTCCCTCTAAGTCATTGCGTAGGAATTCACGCAACCAAGATAAAGCATAAAATAAAGCAAGCAACGTAACCAGCCTTCCGCAGAGAGAAGCATCGCCAAAAAAAACTGCCGTTGGTCGTCCGTACAGTTTTGTCGTCCGTACAACCTGCCACGTGGCACTGCCTCCGTTCGGGTATAGCCAGCCACGTCAGTCCATGCTGCCAACAACCATTTCAGCCCCCACAGGGTGTGTGTGTGCGCGCGCGCACGTGCACTGGGCAGCCACGTCCTCAGTTTGTGACATACCCCCCTCTTGAAAGCATTGTAATCGGCCTCGATTACGCCTACAAAACAGACAGAGGCCATAAATGTCTTAGCAAACACTGACTGTTAGTACCGACGCACTAGGAACACACATCTAGCACATGTACCAATCAACAGTCACATCACGCGACATCACAGGACATCACTCGACATCACAGGACATCAAATGACATTCAACATTCATTCGGATCTTAAACCATGATTTATCGGCAATGTAGCTAGCAATCGCATCTAGATCCAGTCGGGACCTCATCAATGCCCGATTGACTAACCCCTATTGCAACAATGTCTATTTGAGATCAATTAAACCAAAATGCTGCAGTCATTTCGTCTATCAGTTCCTGCACTTAAAAACAAGTCAAGAACAAATCAGTTTCATATTCAAGAATTCCATTTCATAAAGTCATACAGCAGAATACTATCAGCTCTCAATATCCCTAAAGCTCAAAGAGACATCAGTGACTTTGATATACAAAAATCAAGGCATCTGTTGATAAAGGAGCGGAGTAACTCCCCTCTTGTGCATCCCACTGTACCAAATCTCCGGCCAAGCTGAATTCGAGGTTCCATTTGGAGTAGACTATGCTAAACCAAAAGCTTCAAGGTAAAGTTTCACAATCTGAGGAGTATCTGCTAGGTCCTCCTCCTCCATCCACTTCGCATCCAATGCAGGATAGTTCTTGAACTTAACCAAGAACTGACTTCCGACTTTACCTTTATTCTTTGTGTCCTTATGTGCCAAAATCTGTTCAGGAACAAGGATCTCCTCGTTTTCTTCCACTTCGGGTTGCTCATCAGGCTCCTCATCATCAAGCATATCACCTTTAAAAGGTTTCAAGAGACTCACATGGAATGCATTGTGAATCCTCCAAGTGTCAGGCAGTTTCAGTCGGAAGGAGACATCATTGATCTTTTCAAAGATCTGGAAAGGTCTGTAGTATTGCATACTAAGCTTTGAAAAAAGCCTCTCCTTTCCCTTCTTCTTTCTCAGGCATGCCTTCTCAAAACGTAAGAGCACCCAATCATCCTCCTTCAATTTCAAATCGCGACGATGGGGATCCTTTTTCTGTCGTTCTTGAAATTTTTGCAAAGCCTCGCGGACCTTGGCAAAAGCCGTGTCTAAGTCGCGCGTATACTCATCCGCTTCAAAAATCTTATCTTTCGTGCTTAGGAAGGGTGGAACCTTCGCAGCACCTTCAACAATCTCAAATGGCGCCTTTCCCGTCGAAGAGTGTATCGTGTTATTGTAGGCAAATTCCACCAAAGGTAGATACTTTTCCCATTGAGTCTTCTGATCTGAGATATAAGACTTCAATAAATCTAAAACCACTGAATTGGCAATCTCGGATTGCCCGTCAGTCTGCGGGTGGAACGATGACGAGAACTGCAACCGCGTGCCAATGTTCTCCCAAATTGCCTTCCGAATCAAACTCGTAAATCTAGGGTCCCTGTCGGAGACAATCGTCTCAGGCATGCCATGTAATCTGAAGATCTGGGCCACAATCAATCTCGCTAAGTGATCCGCCAAGAAGCTTCTAACTTCATGGACATTCTTCAAATCGGGCCAATCACGGATAGTCTCTATCTTGGCCGGATCCATTTGCACTCCTGCTGCTGACACAATGTGTCAAAAAAAGTGTATCTCTAGTAGCAAAAATTCACTTTTCTTTGCATTAATCACTAACTTGTGATCTCGTAATGCCTGAAAGACCTGAAGAAGATGAACTCTATGTTCTGCCTCATTCTTGGAGAAAACAATGATATCATCAAAGAAAGTGCCAACAAATAGCCTGTACTCTCGAAAAATCATGTCCATCATCCAGTTAAATGTCGCAAGAGCATTGGTTAAGCCAAAAGGCATCACCAAAAAATCAAATAACCCAAAAGTCGTCCGAAAGGCTGTCCTGTAGACATCTCCCGGCGCGATTCTGATCTGATGATATCCACTCTTCAAATCAATCCTGCTAAAACACGAGGATCCCTGTAATCTGTCAAGTATATCATCAATCCTAGGAATCGGAAATCTGTTCTTGATGGTGATTTTGTTGAGAGCTCTATAATCGATGCACATTCTCTAAGATCCGTCTTTCTTCAAAACCAACAACACTGGAGAGCAATACGGTGAAGTACTAGGCTGGACAAGACCCTTTTCCAAGAGGAGTTTCCTTGGTTCATAACCTCTTCATTCTGTGCTCGGCTCACACGGTAAGGTGGCCGGTTCGGTGGTGTGCTTCCAGGTATCAGATCAATGGTATGATCTTCGGGACGAGCAGGTGGTAACTCGCCTGGTAGGCCCTCTGAGAAGCAATCAACGTGAGAGTGGAGAAAATCTTGGCGTTCTTTATCAAGTTTAGACATATTTGTCCTATCCTCATCACTCAACTCTTTCATGAAAATCGAGTAAACAAACAGACTGGATTTCATTAATTTAGAAATGGCCGAAGTTGATACAATAGGGACAGACTCGCCCTTCAGTTTAATGTCAAGTACAATGGTTTTGCCCTTCTCTGTAGTCAAAGTCGCTTTCCTCGCCCGATAGTCGACCACGGCGTTGTTCTTGTGGTACCAGGGAATTCCTAAGAGAACATCACAACCTTCCAAAGGCATTATGTAAAAGTCCTCACGCCCCAAATACCCCTGACAATGCAACCGAAGTTTGCCAATGACAAGTGTAATGGCTACGTCCCTGCCGGGTGCCGCTAGAACAGCCTCCGCAAGTGGTCCCATCCAATCAGGAGTGATCTCGAGCCGCGCCACCAATTCTGGTGAAATGAAGTTGGCCTTGGCTCCTCCATCAAAGAAGATCAAAGCCTCTTGGTCTTTCACTTTGCCCCAAGCTCGGCAAAGTTCTGTACTCTCGTCCATTGTGTTGGGATCGGTACCCACACAATCTCGAACCAGTCCTCTTTTCATCTTGCCTTTTCTTCCACGTTCCTCAGCTGCTCTCGAACTCTAAGGCCTTTCGTCGTCCTTGTCATGTTGTTCTTTCTGTGCCTTTTTAGGGCACTTCGCAGAGATATGTCCAGGTTCCCCGTATCCGAAACACTTCCCCTCCCTGATAAAGCGAGCTCTCTCCTTCACAAAATTGAGCATCATCTTTGTTGCATCGCCAATCAATTGACGACGCTCTATCTCTCGACGCTCCGCCTAAGTAGGCCGAGGCGGGCCATACTCCTTGCCGGAATCTTCGTTGTGATCCCTCGCCGCATCTCCGGATGCAGAGGGAGTCGACTGATCCTTGCGTGAAGCCATGGGTGCTGCGGAAAAGAAAAATTGGAATCGGATTTCCCATAGAAGAGAAATCGGTCGTGCTCTGATACCACTGTAATAGACTTGGACACTCCAAGTCGAGAATCTACCACGACAGCACCAAATAACCACTTCAAAACAGTTCACACCGTTCACAACTGATTCAACACTAGCCCGGCGGAGTTCCGTGCCTAGAGATATTGGCCCCAAAGACTGGTGCCCCTTTCGCTATTTCTTTTTGTATTAATCTAAGTTCAAAGTACAAGAGTGAGGGCAGGCGCTCACATTCAGACTCTACGTCGAGATGCTCTGAGTTGTGAGAGGCCAGCCCGATTATTTAAAGGTTACATGGGATGCCAAAAGCAGAGCCCCCAAAAACTGAAAATTCAAAAGCTTTTAACTTTTCTCTCACAAGCTCTTTTAAGCCTTAGAATAAAGCAAATTAAAAGCTCTCTCTCTCCCTCTAAGTCATTGCGTAGGAATCCACGCAGCCAAGATAAAGCATAAAATAAAGCAAGCAGCGTGACCAGCCTTGCGCAGAGAAAAGCATCGCCAAAAGAAAACTGCCGTTGGTCGTCTATACAGTTCTGTCGTCCGTACAACCTGCCACGTGGCACTGCCTCCGTTCGCGTACAACCAGCCATGTCAGTCCTTGCTGCCAGCGACCATTTCAGCCCCCACAGGGTGTGTGTGTGTGTGTGTGCGCGCACTAGGCAGCCACGTCCTCAGTTTGTGACATCCACAGCAAAAAGTGACTCAAGGTAATTACCCACAAGACAATAACCATATGATCATTCAGTAGCGCGAGTGTAAGTGTGTGTGTGTGTGTGTGTGTGTGTGTGTGGCTCAAATTTCAATGAAGCAAACAAAGCCAGATGAAGTGACAAAGTGTGTGTGTGTGTGCGTGCGCGTGCGCGTGCGTGCATGAACTCACGACCCTCTTCCCCTAAGCTTCATATGGAATTTGGGTTATCGTGGAAGCAGGTGGTGAACACACCACCCTCTTGCCCTACACTTCACATGGAATTTGGGCTATCATGGAAGTATGAAATGATCAAATTTATGTTTGTTCCTTCGTCACATGTGAGAATTCTAGTTACTAATCCTTAATTAAGTACTTAAACTCATGATTAAGAGTTAAGAAACTTGAACTGAACTCAGAAACAAGACTCAGAAGACTCTGTGTTTGATTGCTCGAAAGTGTGATACAAGGGCTCCTTATATAAGAGACGAAGAGACAAATGAAAAGACACATCTCCTGGTGAAGAGATGAAACCGGCCCATGGGGCAGTAGGCTTTGGCTTTCACCCGAAATTCTTTACTTTACTTTAGACACACACAAAGAGAACGTGCAAAGGAAACCTGCGACGGGAATTAACACTTAAGCGCACACACGGCTCGGAAGCTAGAATGCCCCGAGCAGACGCCGACAACCTGTAGGCCCCAAAATTGGCGCCCCTTTCGGTGTTTCTTTATACTTTGAGAGGGTAATTTACAAAGTAGAGTCATGGGAATCCTTTGTCTATATCCAACTAGATACCACTTGATTTGGCCAAATTTCGGCAACATAACAACCCCAAAACTTGCGCGAAACCAATTCCCCAGCTAGAACTCACTTCCATTGGCGTATACCCTCTGATTCCAGCCCAAAAACAGTAGATTCAACTCGCTGTATTTACTGGTTTTTGCCCTGTTTTCAGCCCCAAACAGTCCCCGAGCTGTTCTCTGCCAATGGGGCACTATTCCCAAGGGTTCTGGCGTCTGTATGGCTGAAAAACAATCAATTTTCTGCGCATACACAGCGCTGAATTTACACCTATACGGTGAGGTTATGACCCTCACCGGTGCCGCTTTGGAGTAGCAGCTAGCTACCCCTGTTCCTGCTCAAGGAGGCTCTTGCCTCAGCACAAAAGCATGAACCCACACAACTGTACATCAGTCAAATGAAGAGCCCTCTTGTGGGGCATCACATAACTGCACGTAGGGGAGAGAGAGAGAGAGAGAGCAGTGTGTAGCGTGCAGGGCATCACTCCTAGCACCACAGTGTACATGAGAGGGAAAGAAAGCACTCCATAGCTCTTAACCTATGACAGGTTCTCAATGAAGCATATCCCCCCAGCATAAATCGAGTGCCCCCTCTTCTGCCCTTGACCTGTAATGCATCTGTGAACAAATAGATGCAAAACGGGAAGATTTCCATGGCTGCCAAAACCTGCGTATCGCTGAAAACGCAGCAAAACAGCCCTGTAAACACGCATTTGATGCCTTCCAATGCTGAAAATGAGCTTCTTGGTCCAAGGTAATGTCATGGGAAGCTCAAAAATGCAAAGAAATGGCTGAAAATCACAATTATCAACCTCCAAAACTGCTCCAAAAAGTCAGTTACGAGTTTTGTTCTCCCAAACTTGGTAAATTGACCAAAAAGTGCCACTTGGCACTCATGCATGCAATTCCCCCACATTGGGCTTCCTGCTTAAAAATCTCTCAACTTGTGCATCAGTTGACTTTGCAACAGAGTAATAAAATGTTCCCTTGGTCATACCTAAGGTAATGACGCGAACACATTTCACGACCCAAAATAGCAATTCCCTAATTTTTAGGAGATGCTTCCGTTGGGCTCCCACTGGTCATCTGACCATCTATCCTCATTGGGACCGCATCCAAAAGTGCAATGTGGCCCAACTGTCGGATACTTTCTATTGGTGATCCCACCTTGACTTTATCAAAGAAATGACTTCTGATGTTGATAGAACTTTGGAAAAGCATTAAATCTTCAAAAAATCTTCAATCTTTAAGTTATCGGAAACCTTTGTCTTGAACCTTTGCTTCTTGCGAAACCTTTTTGCTTTGACTGCTAAATCCCATGTCATTGCATTATTCAAAGAGTTTTTAGAAGAATTTGGCTTAATTAGGTTGACTGCAACAAGTGGTTGATCTTCAAAATTCTTCATGCGATGTAAGGCTTTTGGTTCAAAATCTTCTAGTAACTACGAAGTATTTGGGGAAGAGGAAACCTTCTCAAGGTACTCTTCGGATGGGGTAACTTCAACTTTATAAATCACTGGAGAGGATTTTGGCTTGAGAGTATAATCATCTTCCAATAATAAATCCCAAAATTCTTCAGAATCATCTTCAGAAACTGTCACTTCATGACTTGCAATTGGCATATCATCATCGAGCAAAGAATCAAGGAAAGCATAGTCATCTTCAGACTCAGAATCTACAACTATGTCCTTATCTTTGTTTGGTAACGAAGAACCACTTGGAAAAACTTCTTGCTTGAATTCATCTTTGTCTTCAGCAATTATTTCAGGAGAAGTTAATGCATTTAAAAATTCATCAATTAGAAATTCTGCATCAATTAGAAATTTTGCATCTGCATCGGAAATCATATTCTCTTCATAATCCACTGTATCATGTTGTTTGACTAGTACACGTGAGGCTTGAATCACTCGTTCCGCATAATAAAGCCCGTGTAAACAATTCCATCTTTGAACAAATTGATAGTATGTCCTCGAAAGCTAATCGCTAGATCATATTGAAATAACCAATGCTGAGCAAGAATCATGTCATAATAAGATAAAGGCATGACTTCAAAATCCAATTGATTTGCATAATTTTGAATCTCAAACTGCAACTGTTGAACTGTCTGATTACAAGTCAAAATTGATCCATCTGCTAATTACACATCATATAAGTGAGATGTCTTCTGAGTTGGCAAACCAAGCTATTGAACTATCTGAGTGCTGACGAAATTATTAGAGCATCCACTGTCCACCAAAACATTGATGGAGCGACTATTGATAGTTCCAAGAAAACTCAAAACTTGCTTTGAGAGAGGCTCTAAAATTGAAGAATTGCATTGAGCATGCTTCATAAGAATAGTCGTATCCTCTGAGACACGAATCGTATTGACCACTGATTTTCCTTTACCCTTAGCAAAATCTGGTTGTTCAACATTCGATGACGGGAGCACCTGCGAATCCTCAGAGGGAATTCGCCGGTACTGCTTCTTCGGGAACTTCGTCTAGATGCGAAATTTACAGAATCTACAACAAACTGCTGACGTGTCGACCGACTAAAGAACAGAGCTACCAGCCGAGGGGCCTAAACCCTAAAAGGAACAAGCAACAGAAGAAGTGTCACAGACTGATGACGTGGTTGACCGAGAGCACAAACCCTAACCCTAATTTCTGCCAAAAACCCTAACTGCTGAAACCCTAATTCTGGAAACCCTAACCCTAAAACCTGCAAACCCTAATTTCTGCCAGAAACCCTAACTGCTGAAACCCTAATTCTGGAAACCCTAACCCTAAAACCTGCAAACCCTAATTTCTGCCAGAAACCCTAACTGCTGAACCCTAATTCTGGAAACCCTAACCCTAAAACCTGCAAACCCTAATTCTGCTGCCAGAAACCCTAAAACTGCAAAAACCCTAACCCTAACCCTAAGGACAGATTTCTGCGTTTTGCGACATGGCAGGCTGTACGGATTTCCATGATTTACGCTGGCAGCTTTTTGGCTTTGCTTTTGAACCAGAAGCTTTTGAGTTTTAAAGGCTTTTTACTATAACTGCTTTTCAGGCCAAGGGTCTTTAAATATGAGGCTAGGGCTCATTCTCTGGCATGCTTCAGTACGAAGGTGCAGAGTCTTGAGTACCGGCTTGTATTGTGTTGATGCAATATAAAGAAATACCGAAAGGGGCGCCAAGGTTTGGGGCCAATACTCTCTGGGGTGGAATTCCGCCACTCCGTGTCGCGTGTCGTCTCTCTCATCCATTTCAGTTCAGTTGTTATTTGAAGTGCTTAAAGTTGCTCAGTCTGTTCTTTTCTATTGGCACGTGGTGCCCGCCTTGTGACAGAATCGGCGCATCCTGGAATTCGTCCGCCATCGCGCGCGGAGTACGATGCTTACTGAGGGGCGGCCAGCGCTAGAGGTTGGCAGAAGAACATTCGGCAGCAAATTCTCACGATGGTTCCTCATTTCGCTGGCCTGTGTGCAATTTTTTTTATGTTTGGTACCAAGAGGGTGCCCACTTGCAACTATTGGGCGGCCGGCCAAATCCTTTAAAAAATTTAATGGGTGGCCACTTAAAAACTCTAGCGCTGGCTGGTTTTAATAAATACATAACGCTGTTGTGTTGCCTTGCGTAGAAAAAATTTGTCGAACAATGCCAGCGTGGGCTGCAACGCAAGGGGTGCCCGGTGAAGGGACATGCCAGGTGCACATACCAGGGCCGGGGGGTGTGACTCTTCATGGTAAAAGAGGCAACTCGTCCACGCGAAGAGGCACCACCTGATGGAGAGGTATACTCCAGGATTGCAACCGGTATGCCGCAACACCCATCTCCGTCTTCTGTTTTATTTATTTAGAAGAGAAGATTTCAGGTTACCTCATGCTGGGCTGTGTATTTTCCATCGTTCTTCTGCTTCCATGCAACTCCGGGAAGGGGGGGAGAGGGTAGTAGCGAGGGTGAGAGGCTCACAACCTTCGGATCCCAGAAAATAATTTGCTCTGATACCACTGTGAGGATTCTAGTTACTAATCCTTAATTAAGTACTTAAACTCATGATCAAGACTTAAGAAACTTGAACTGAACTCAAAAACAAGACTCGGAAGACTCTGTGTTTGATTGCTTGAAAGTGTGATACAAGGGCTCCTTATATAGGAGATGAAGAGACACTATTGAAAAGACACGTCTCCTGGTGAAGAGACGTGACTTTAAACGTAAAGACACATCCTTTCGGCGAAGAGCTGCAACCATTGGGTGAAGAGTTGCACCCGTAGAGCAAAGGGGTGTGACCAGCTGTCGAAGGAGTGTGGCTTTTGGCGAAGAAGCACGTCTCTTGACCGAAGGGTCGTGACCATCCAAGCGCAGGGGTCCTCCTTGGCATGGCACTTCGCGTATCGGCAGCTAGGAGTAGATGTAATATTGCAACATAGTCACAATCGTGACATCACATCTCAAGAGATCATAGGGTGGGTAATTTTTTCATTCATTTATTGAATCGATATTGAAAGCACCATCTCTTTCTTCTCTTACAGTAAACACTTGAACTTGGAATAGAAAACAGAGACACTAAAGTTTAAAAGAAATCGCTTTTGGCTCGCTGCCGTTGCCTTCGCCCCTTCCCCTGCGCACTTTCCTGCAGCCCCTCGCCATCGCCATCGCTCTCTCCCTCCCCCCCCCCCCCCCCCCCCCCCCCCCCCCCCAACCCGCTCTCGCACTGCCCTACCGTGCACTCTGCGCTACCTGCCAGCGCACAGCCAGCCCAGCGCACACCTCAGCCCTCAGCCCCCCCCCCCCCCCCCGCTCTCTCGCCTTCACCCATCCTCTGTGCCTCAGCCTGCCCACCCGCCCCTTACGTTCCCGCATACATCCCCCCCCTTCCCCCCCTCCAACCTCTTTTCTTAGCTCGCAGAGGTCTATCCTTGCAGCCTTCTGGGAGCTTCGCGTCACTTTCGCCTTCCTTGACTCAGCAGCAGACACAGAATGACGGCTTCTGCTCCACCTCTGAGGGACTCCACTGAAGCCCCCTCGCCCGACACCACAGAGCCGACCCTTCGACTTGCTCTCTCGCCAGAAGAGCAAGCGAGCTTGATGGCCGAATTGGAGCGCTTGCAAGCCACTTCGGTTATCTGTAAGATTATTAGCACTCGACCCAGTCGGGGCGAGGTTCGGGATTTCCTACAGGCCCGTCTTCTCTCCGATGTGGGCAATATCACCGATGTCCAGATCCCCGGGAGAGGGTACTACCAGGTCGAGTTCGAGTCTGCAAATATGACGACCAAGGTGATTTTGATGAGCCCGCTCGGCATTAGAGAAGCCTGAGCTTACTTCCGACGTTGGCATCACGGTTTTGACCCTACTACAGATGTGCTCGAGGAGGCGGCAAACTTGTTGATTTCGGTCCGTTTCCCAGGCTTGAGGCGAGAGTACCTTCCCCTCCTACCCAGGATTGGTTCCATGTTCGAGACAGTTCTGGAGTCTCCACGCACGGCAGCTTCAGTTGTGACCAAGGCCGCAGGTTTACCTACTGTGCGGGTTCTCGTTCGTGACACGCACTCACTCCCCAAGGTGGTACTACTGCCTAGGGTGAGTGGGGGATGGATCAGACAGAGTGTGGAGTATTCGGGTCTCCCGAACCAGTGTTTCATTTGCAGAAAGATGGGCCATATGGCAAAGGCCTGTCCTCGCAGGAGCCCTCGACCCACAGAGCATGCGCAACCTCCCAAGGCTGAGCATGCCAAGCAGCCAGATACACAGAACGCACAGGCTTGTACATCGACAGAGACCAGTGATCAACCAGCTGATGGTTGGCAACAGGTGCCTGGCCGCCGCCGACAGGAGAGGGCTCGCCCCACTGCTCTCTTTGGTGGCCGACCTTCTGCACCTCAACAACTCTGGGTTCCGACTGGGGACCGTTTTGACCCCCTTCAGCCGGACCTGCCTGAGGAGGACCCGTCCACTTCAGTTTCTCCACCACCGCCTCCTCCTCCCTGAGACGCTGCTCCCCCGCCTCCCCCGCCTCCCCCCAAAACCTCCACCTTCGCCTCCCGCCCCTCCTCTCTCCCCGATGGGACCCACAGCCTCGTCTCCCAACCCTTCCGCCACTCCTCCTCAGACGCAGGATACTGGACACGCTTCTGTCGCGAGGCATTCTCTTGGTAGTGCTTTCGCTACGAGCCGTGTGGCTCGAGAGGGACAGCCCCACCTGCAGCCGCCTTTTTTGGTGCACACTTCTCCCTGTGCAACGGTCCCTGGAGGTCAGTCCAGCTTCGACATTCGCAGACGTTGGGACCTAAAATCTGAGTAGTAAAAGGTTGGCTAAGTTCGGTTCAAAGTCATTTAGGCCCCGCACAACACTTATAAGTTGGTGGGTACTAGAAATTTAACTCAAAAGGGGATACCGAACACATGGCGGCTCCAGAGCAAATTGTTAGACTCATCCCAGCTAGGGCGCCCAATTTTGAGAGAAGTGATTGATTTTTGACTCACCTTGAATACTAGAGTCACTGATGTCTCTTTGAGCTTCAAGGATACTGAGAGCTGACAGTATTCTGCTGTATGACTTTATGAAATGGAATTCCTGAATATGAAATTGATTTGTTCTTGACTTGTTTTTAAGTGCAAGAACTGATAGACGAAATGATTGCAACATTTTGGTCTGAATGATCTCGAATAGACATGGTTGCAATAGGGGTTAGTCAATCGGGTATCGATGAGGTCCTGAGTGGATCTAGATGCGATTGCTAATTGCATTGCCAATAAATCATGGTCTAAGATCCGAACGAATGTTGAATGTCATGTGATGTCCTGTGATGTGACTCTCGATTGGTACATGTGCTATATGTGTGTTCTTAGTGCGTCACTACTAACAGTCAGTGTCTGCTAAGATAGTTTATGGCTTGTCTGTTTTGCAGGCGTAATCGAGGGCGAATACAATGCTTTCAAGGGAGGGGGGTATGTCACAAACTGGTGATGTGTCGTGCCCACAACACACACAAACACTCTCTGTAGCCTACTCCCGCTAAATGGCAGGCTGACGTTGACGTGGCAAGCTGAGGCTGACGTGGCAGGATCCGTACTGGCTGACGTGGCAACCCGTAAAAAGCGGCGGAAAATGCGGACAGATTTTTGCTGCTTTTTGCTACGCAAATGCTGGCTGAAATTCTACGTAAAGCTTTTGGCTACTTTATTGACTACGCAAGGAGATAGAAAGAGAAAAGAGCTTTAATTTTTTAGGCTGGCTTTATTTGTGGCCAAGTATCACATGAGAGAGAAACCTCTTTTAGCTTTATGAAGAGCTTTTGAGTTTAACAGCTTTTGGGATCTGCTTTTAGCATCCCTTGTAATCTTTAAATATGTGAGCACGCCTCTCACAACTCAGAGCATTTGGACGCAGAGTCTGAGTGTGAGCGCTTGCCCGCACTCTTGTACTTTGAACACAGATTACTACAAAAAGAAATATCGAAAGGGGCGCCACTCTTTGGGGCCAATATCTCTAGGCACGGAACTCCACCGGGCCAGTGTCGAATCAATTGTGAACTGTAAACTGTTTTGAAGTGTTTATTTGTGTTGTCGTGGTAGATTCTCGACTTGGAGTGTCCAAGTCTGTTACAATTTGGGGATTTTCCCCGAATTTCAAGGTTATTCTGGTAAGTTGCCCATACCGTAAAAAGAGTTGTATCTATCTCAACTTTCTGCAATCATCAAGATTGCCTCACAGTACCCAAAGTACGCCAATCTGGGGAAATTGAAAATCGTAGCATCTCTCAAAGTATCCAACAGCCACTGTGGTAACTTGATAGGTTTGCCCCCACCACTGGGAGCAATTGGCTTCTCCTCCTCATTATCAACACTCTAATGAGAAACATCGTCCACTGCATCAGCATAGGCAGAGGGAAGACCGCACATCAAAATCTCAAGTCTTAAGGGACAAGAACTGGGGAAGAGGGTTCATCACATAGGGTGAACAATCATCATCAAGTCACCAAGAAGAGGCAAATCCAGGGATAAAGGGGAAGACCTAGGACTTGAAGTCCCCCCCTAAAAGGAACATGCTCGTCGAAGACTACATCACGGCCAACCATGATCACCTTCCTTATCTAAAGTATATAGCCGTTGGAAAGAGAGTTGTAGCCGACAAGAATCATCCGGAGTCACACTTCTCTCTCTACTTCTTCTAAACATATACACAAGCATCGCACCCAAAAACCTGGAAATGGGAGAAATTGGGCATTCTACCAAACTAAGCCTCAATTGGACTTTGTCAAGAAACAAAATCGTAGAAGACCGGTTGAGGGAATGAACAACTGTAGTAATGGCCTTGACCCACACGGCACAAAGACTTGGGTAGATCCCGATGCTCAAGTATAGTTCGAGCCATCTTCACCACAATCCTATTCTTCAGGTCCGCTACTTCCGTCTTTGAGGGCAATCTAGTATTTGCAAGCTCACGCTGGATGCCATGGTCTGCACAACACTATACAAAAGCATTGAAGGCAAACTCTCCACACTTGTTGATTCCGTCGCTTGATGTAACATTTCGAGCACTCACTCCATACTGACAAGGGGTGCTCGCTGCTATGTCCTCAAGTTTGCTTGATGCCATCCTGGCCAACTCACTCGATATCCACGCTAGCAAAAGGAGCCACCCAAAGTCCAGACTCCAACTCCAAGGCTCCAAGCTTGCTGCTCGAGGTCACTTATGCTCATGCTCGCCATCATGAAACATGAACCCTTCCCATTTACGTTGACCGTGCTAGTAACACATCAGGTTCAATGTAATCCTGATTCCTACTTGCAAAAAGTTAAGTTTGAAATCAATCTTCCAAATAAAAAGTTAAAGGTACATGATTTCAATGTAATTTTTGTGGTAAATACATTTAAAATGCTCGAATTTAATCAATATACCTCTAAATTTTTCCAATTAAAGGTACATGATTTCAATGTAATTTTTGTGGTAAATACATTTAAAATGCTCGAATTTAATCAATATACCTCTAAATTTTTCCAATTAAACGTTTCTCGAGTGGTTGGAAAGATGTTATTTTCAAGCCTTGTCTACTTTTTAGTGTAAATTTCTCTATTGAAAAACAAAAAATGTTAGCTATAATTTCATTCATGGAAGTCCTTCCACCCGTCTAGGATGTCGTTTGGTGCCATGGGACGTGTGTCGTTGAAGTGCGGTGCCGGGCAGGCTGTCAAAAGGATTTTTCGCTACTTGAGTGGCACTTTACGTCTTGGCTTGTTTTATCCCAAGGGGGGATCATTGCCGCCAAACTTACATGCTTTTTCGAACTCAAATTGGGCTAGTTGTTTTGACACGCAAGTGTCCACAAGTGGTTTTTATTTCAAGCTCAGCAGTTCATGTATCTCATGGTTGAGCAAGAAGCAACCTACTGTGGCTACTTCTAGTTGTGACACTGAGTACAGGGCAGTCTTCACAGCTACAGTTGAGTGTGTATGGCTCAGACGCCTTATGGCTGATTTGGGTGTTGGACAAGACACTGACAACACTATCTACATTGACAATCAGAGCGCATTGGCAGTTGCGAGGAACCCACTTTTTCATGCTCACACAAAGCACATTGAGGTGCATTACCACTATGTCAGGGACAGCAGGCTCTCTCTCAGCAGGAGAGATCAGCTTGGCTTATGTGCCAACACAAGACACCCTTGCAGATCTTTTCACAAAAGCATTGTCTCGTGAGAAGTACGAAGCTTTCCGCAAAGCTTTGGACTTACTCCCCTTTGTGGAATAATCATGTCCTCAAGGCATGGCACTTCCCTATACTCTTATGTGCCAGCTCTCGTTCACCGCATCACTCCAAAGGGGGATTTATCACCATATACATGTGGTAGTGATGTGTGTGAACACACTTGGGACCGCCAAGGCATTTTTTCCTCACTAGGAGATTTTTTCCCCGTGCATTTTATATACGCCCATCACTCTAGGGCTATCTATCTTTTCCATTGCACACTAAGTAATACACTCTCTACTGTGTTGTCACGTGACACATCCCAACCCTATGTGTCTGTGGACAAGCTACACCATAGCAGGGTTCAGTCAGTCCATTCAGTTTAGATTAGCAGTGATCTGGCACTTTTGTGAGTCTATTCGTAAACCGTGCATGCCCAGTCACTTAGCATAGATGCATATCCTCCGGTTGCACATAGCATGATCATCGGAATTCCCATCAGAATCCATTACCATCAGTTAGGGGAATTTTCCAATGTATTTAGCCTATTTTCCTATTTTTGGTTATTTTCACTTATTATTTTTAAGTGACTTTCCAACAAAAGTAGGTAGGGCAATTTTGCTAAGTTTATATATAAGCAAACCCAAGTTAGCACTTTCTGGCAGAAGAGGCAGCAGGAGCTTCCCGCTCAAAAGGCAACTTCTCAGCAGTACCCCCTCAAGCACCTTGGCGTTTTTGGAGATCCCATCCTCGCGGACCCGCAAGCTCTGGCGTTTTCAGCCTAGCCTGGATCGTCAACACCACCAGAACCCTAGCGCTAGCTAATTACTGCCATCGCCAGCAATTTCATCAGCATTGCTAGCGTTTTTCCACAGCAGCCTATTAGCGTTTTTGGTCTCCACAGACAGCGTTTTTGGCAAGAGAAAAGGCAGCCCAGCGTTTTTCAGTTTCAGCCCTTATCGCATCAGATCCACAGCATTTCCAGCCCTACGACACAGTAGCAGATCAGCCCCCAAGATGGTTGCAAATGTTCCCCCATTTTCAGCCATAAAAACGCAGCCAAAACAGTCATTTTCAGCCACCGAAACAGTCCTGAAATTCAGCGATTAGAAGAACTCAGATTTCAGCCATCAAGTCGTCGTCGTCACCACCGTCGTCGTCATCGGCATAGTCCCATTGCATACGCATTGTACACCTTTGTGCAATCAAACTAGACCATTCTCGCCGACGAGAGCGGGGCCTTAGGAGGAGGGTTTTACAACCTCTCGGGTGTCGTATCTCTTCTCTCTCCTTCTCTCAGTCTCATTTACTTGCACGCACAATATCCACTCACTTTGTTCGTGATCATAGCACTCTCCATAAAGACGGAAGGCTCTCTCCTTCCCTAAGAACTAAAAGGAACCTTGAGCAAATAAAGATCACTAATCTTGAGAAAATACAACATTCATTCCGCTGCACCTAGCATTGGTATCAGAGCTTTGGAAGTGTTCTGCATTACTCAAGGAAGAACCACAAGAATTTTTTTGCCTGTTGCAATCGCACGAACCCAAGTTTACTTGGGCGTGGCGATTCCTAATCGTGTTTTGTTGAAGAGTGACAGGAATCCCAAGAAAGAAGGGCTTGTTCAGCCTCCCCTTGTGTCTCTTTTCACTCATTGAGAGCGGACCGTGCACTTAGCGGCCGGCCAATCGACGTGAGGTGGAAAAAAGCAACCTTGGTGTGAGCGCAAGGCCGCCAAGGGGTGCGCCCGCAGAAAAGGGTAGAACTCGGGTGAAGAGAAGATCCTTCTCAACGCGATTTGCAAGCGAAAGAAAACCTCAAGAACCCCAAGAACCCAAGACCCCTCAAGAAACTCAAGAACCCAAGATTCTCACGAATCAAGGACCTCAAGAACCTCAAGACTCTCAAGAACCCAAGTTCCTCGCGAGCTTCAGACCCAAAGATCATAGTGCATGGTCGTCACCCGAAGCGGCATGGATACTTCGCATTCAGGTGATGAGCATGAGAGAGGCGACGAAGGATTTTCCCCACCACGAGATTTTTCCAACCCTCCCCCTTCGCCATCTACGCCCGACCCTATGGAGGCAATGATGAAGCAAATGATGACCATGATGGATAGACATTAAGACAAGCGCCTTGCTTTAGAACGCGAGCGCGATGAAAGAAACGACAAACTTACTGCAAAACAAGAAGAAAATCGACTTGCTCAGGAACGTGAGCGCCTTGCTCTTGCCGCAAAACAAGAAGAACAGCGACTTGCTGTTGAACGCGAGCGCGCTGCACAAAAAGAACGCAAAGCAGAAAGGGACGCCGAGCGAGAAGCTCAAAGGGAGATTCATAATCAAGAATTTATTTCCCAAGTCCTAGCCTCGAAGACCGAACCACCCAAAGATCGTGGAAGTTCGTCAAGTGGCGCAAGCCACGATGCGGATTCACACAATCCAGTCACAGAGAAATTGACACATCCCAACCCTATGTGTCCGTGGACAAGCTACACCATAGCAGGGTTCAGTCAGTCCATTCAGTTTAGATTAGCAGTGATCTGGCACTTTTGTGAGTCTATTCGTAGACCGTGCATGCCCAGTCACTTAGCATAGATGCATATCCTCCGGTTGCACACAGCATGATCATCGGAATTCCCATCAGAATCCATTAGCATCAGTTAGGGGAATTTTCCAGTGCATTTAGCCTATTTTCCTATTTTTAGTTATTTTCACTTATTATTTTTAAGTGACTTTCCAACAAAAGTAGGTAGGGCAATTTTGCTAACTTAATATATAAGCAAACCCAAGTTAGCACTTTCTGGCAGAAGAGGCAACAAGAGCTTCCCGCTCAACAGGCAACTTCTCAGCAGTACCCCCTCAAGCACCTTGGCGTTTTTGGAGATCCCATCCTCATCAACACCACCAGAACCCTAGCGCTAGCAGATTACTGCCATCGCCAGCAATTTCATCAGCATTGCTAGCGTTTTTCCACAGCAGTCTATTAGCGTTTTTGGTCTCCACAGCCAGCATTTTTGGCAAGAGAAAAGGCAGCCCAGCGTTTTTCAGTTTCAGCCCTTATCAGATTAGATCCACAGCATTTCCAGCCCTACGACACAGTAGCAGATCAGCCCCCAAGATGGTTGTAGATGTTCCCCCATTTTCAGCCATAAAAACGCAGCCAAAACAGTCATTTTCAGCCACCAAAACAGTCCCGAAATTCAGCGATTAGAAGAACTCAGATTTCAGCCATCAGGTCGTCGTCGTCACCACCGTCGTCGTCGTCGGCATAGTCCCATTGCATACGCATTGTACACCTTTGTGCAATCAAACTAGACCACTCTCGCCGACGAGAGTGGGGCCTTCGGAGGAGGGTTTTACAACCACTCGGGTGTCGTATCTCTTCTCTCTCCTTCTCTCAGTCTCATTTACTTGCACGCACAATATCCACTCACTTTGTTCGTGATCATAGCACTCTCCATAAAGATGGAAGGCTCTCTCCTTCCCTAAGAACTAAAAGGAACCTTGAGCAAATAAAGATCACTAATCTTGAGAAAATACAACATTCATTCCGCTGCACCTAACATGTGTGCCTTGAGCTTCCTTCGTCTTCTCCAAGCTGTCTGTGTTTTCCTGCAACCCTAATTCCAACACAACACCAGCCCTCATGCATTGAGGAGTGCTTGAGGCAACCTCTTGTTTGGAACTTCAGTTTTCAGGCCTTCCCGAGAAGACTCAGAGCATCAAGCTACGAGGCATGAGGGGGGTGCAAAGCATGTGTCACGATATTACAGAGGCCATGCCTATTGAGTGGGATACCCCTCTTGAGGCAGCAGCTCCCAGATGGATGAGGGCCTTCACGCGTCTGGAGGTCCTCATTGTTGTTAGGGCTTGCTCGGAGTCAGTACCCCACATGTTTTTCGAGGTTCAGGGAGAGGGTCATCTTCACACAGTCTTAGTAGAGGCACCACAAGTTGCAAACTGTTGCTTTCAAAGGATCCGAGTTGTGGGCATATGTGGGAGGACTTGTGCCATTGATCCTAACCCAACAAGAGTCAGGACATTGGCGGCTTTAGGCTTGGGAGAGCTGTCCTCTGGTACGAGTGCAGTGGGACCCGGGAGACTGGTTCTGGCGGGATCCTTTCTCTCCAGCCGATCACCCAGGGACTCCTTTTTTCCAGTACACAGCTCGCTTGGGGCAACGCAACACAAAGCGAGGCTCGCCTAGCTGTAGCACTGGCAAGAAGAGGGCCTCACAGTCGAGTTCTTGTCAGGCTTTTGGGACCATTTGTGGGACAGCAGGCAGCCGAGGCGAGTTATTATGTTTCAATGGCTAGGTGCACACAAGGCTACAGTAGTTGGAAGTTGGCTGGTACACAACAGCTTCTCCACACCATGTGCAACCTGTGGTCATTCTTTGGAGAGTCAGCATCACTGTTTATGGGACTGCCCCATGGCAGAGCAGGTTTGACTTCAAGTTCTTCAGCGAATGCAAACCCTCTCGACAACCCAACAATACATTTGGCACTTGGGGTGTTGCAGCCTAGTCCACTCTCACAGGCCCTACGCTCCATTTTGAGTTGGCTTCCACCAGCAGGATGATAGTGATGCAGGGGGGGGTCGACCTACACCCCAACCTGCAACAGAGCTCATCCTCGAGGAGTGGTGCAGTGATAGAGAGTGGTGTTGGGAGCTCGTCTACAGACTAACACTCTAGTTTATCTGGCGGGCCACCTGCTTCCGCATCTTTGAGGCTCGCCCTGTCCACCGGCAGAGACTATTTGTACATTTGACTAGAGCTGATTCATACACTCAAGGGTCAGTTTCAGAGACTTCAGGGCAGCTCCGACCACATGCACGAGCGTTGAGAGGCCTTCTTGCGACTTTGGCACCCAGGGCTTTTCTTCACCCTAGTTCAGGGCGTGCCTAGATGGCACTACCGGCCACCAATGTGGCTCTTTCCTCCTTCCATCTCGTGATCCAGCCCTCATTGTACATACTTTGTTTTCTCCCTAGGAGAGTCTCCCCATATTTCTTTTTTTTTTTCTTGAGAGTAGTTGAACTTTGAAATTGAACACGAAAGATGCCACTAGGGGGTTCGAGCCCGGGTCGTTACTCACCCACACATCCACCTTGACCACTAGGCTACGAGTCTATTGGCATCTCTCCCCATGTTTCTGATGTAGCCCTTTCTCGCAGAGGTGGTTTTGTAGCTTTTGGGCAGTTTTATTAACTAATGGAAGGATCTTTTCCTTGAGAAAAGAAAAATGAGGTTCGCAAATGAACAGTAGATTGTGGACTTGTGAATCATAGGCAACATGAGCTAAGGGGTGATTATTTTTTTAACAGCAGAAACGGCAGCAGGCATGAATCTCAAATGATATGAAAGGGGACGCGATGGCAACAACATGCTTTGTTTAGTTTCCTGCACTCTTTGTTAGCAAGGTGCCTAGCACACATCGTCGTTATGCGCTAACCAAGAAGAGATGCTCAAAGAAAGCTCTATAGGAGTTGTAACTCTGCTCCAAAACACATTCTACCATAAGAAACAGGTGATTGTTTGGCACAGCTACCTTTCTGCTGAGCAAGTTTCAATTCTGCAAAGCAGAAAGGCAGCAATCTCCATGAAACACACAAATACAACGCATAGCCATGTCAGAGAACTTGTGGAGTTACGTTACTGACATGAGAGAGAGAGAGAGAGAGAGAGAACCAACCCGAGGCCTGAAATGATCAATGCGCTGAGACATCCAGCTCGCGTTCTGTGTGAGGTAAGAGCCTCCCGAATGCAGAGAGGAGGAGGCCTCTCTGAAGAAAGGAGAGAGCGCCCACACCGACCCATGGCACAGCAACGCGGTGACCACAAGCGTAACCAGGAGCACGTGGGAGCGAACCATCGCACTATGCTAGCCTAGTAGTAAGTTGGCTAAGTTGGCTGTGCTATAGACGCAGCACGCTGGTGGCTAAATGGAGCTTGTTTGCACTCACCATTGTGTAAAGAGTTGTAGTAACAAGTGTACGAGCCTCTCTCTGCGTGTACTAAATAGTGACATGTCCAGTGTAAATTTAAGGTTGAAAACAAAGTTAATTTTCAAGGTCAAAATTTGGCATTGTAGTTATAAACCGCGTTATATACCTTAGACCTTAGTCACACTCTGCATCGTGAAAGTAGTGTACCAACCATCACATGTCCTGGTTTGAAGGCCAAAAGTTTGGCATTGTAGTTATAAATCTCGGTAAATACCTTAGCCTTAAGTCGCACTTTGCATTAGTGAAATTAGTGGGATTTTGTTTACTTTACTACAAATTAGTCACATTTTTACATTAATAAATTTAAGAAGACATGGTTGCTTAAATGCTCTTCAAAACTTAAGTTTTTTATATTAGCTTTTCTTTGGGAAACCTAACAAATCGAAACTCACCTTCTTCTGTGGCAATTCCTTAAAAGACCAACAAACTTCTACAAGGAAAACATGAAACCAATGGCATCATTTCTTCAAGCTTTCATGAGACACAAAATTAACATAAGTACGTGTTAATCCCACTAATACCAATGAAATGTTGAAGGACTGGCCTCTTAGATTTTTGCATAAATTCCATTTGTTTTATTAGTTTTTTGAAAAAAATAAGGGACAAAAACATGGTTTTTTGTGAGCATTGGATTATATAAAAGCAAGGGATGGGTTCTAATGGTCAAATGGAGTCTTTGTTTTGAGTGTTGCTGACAATCTAGCTTTGGTTTGCGTGCACTCACACCAACACTTCCCTCTAAATTACAACCCTATAATGGTATGTGGAGTGCATTGACTTAAAAAGATCATCAAGAACATGATGGACAAGGAATTAGATGTTTAAAGAGACCCTCACATGACCAGTGATGGTTTATTCTAGTTCTAAAATCAAACAACTAGCTATGGGAAATATAAGTTTGACAAGTTTCATTTGTGATGTTATTAGGGCCCCATGTAAAAACAGATAAATATTTGAGTTTATGGTGGCTGTAGACATGCAAGTGCTATGTTGAGACCGTACTATTTCTTGGCTCATGAAAGGGTCAATCCACAAGAGACAACTTTGAGTCTAAAAGATTTACCATACACTCACCATATGTTCACGTCCATACCAATGGTATGAAGAAACAACATAATCATTCATTCTTTGAATTGTCAAGTTTTCCCCTCTTGCACCCACCATATTCAAAAGGAATGAAAGTAGTAGGCAGGCTTAGTCGGCTTGTCCACATGAGGATATTGACCTCTTCTAACCCTTAGTGTCTTATCCACTAAGAGTTGGAAGTAGTAGGCAGGCTTAGTCGGCTTGTCCACATGAGGATATTGACCTCTTCTAACTCTTAGTGGCTTATCCACATGAGGACATTGACCTCTTCTAACTTGATATTGTCAGTTATCTTGGTTGTATTGTTATGTGCAGATTCTCAATACCTCGAGATAGCCCTGGAAAACATCAAAAAAATGTCATTTAGCTATATAAAAAAACAAGCACTTAAATTTACTTACTTCTTCACCAGTGATTGTTCTTGAGATAACTCCATTGTATCTCTAAAATGTAAGAATAAGATATTTCAATAGTTGATCTTTGTATCCAAGCAATCTATCATCAAAAAATGATTCTTTAGTGCCAACAACACCCTATATAAAGTAAAGGCTCCCAACACTCGACATTTCTATTTATGCGTATATGCAATTTTCTTAATTTTGGCACCTCCAATAGAAAGCTTGGAGCATGGATGATGGCACACCAACATTTTTTATGAATGTTAAAGCTATAAATATTGTTGCTTGCAAAAATGTTCTATAAGCTTAGTCAACTTTGTGTTATCAATTACCTTTGCTGTGGTATGAAAATTTATATGGTTGCCTACAATACGTTGCAAGCTCTTAGAGAGACACAATAAAATGAATTATTCACCAAAGTTGTCTATTTCTCATCCAGTCATCATGAGTGAGTCATCAGTCTTGACAAAAATCTTTAAGATGTGTATGACAAAACTAGATTGAAGAGAGAAACGAATCCTAAATGTTCATGTGATAGATATCATTAGTGTCACCAAACATAATTTTTGGCAAGTCTAAATTCCTTTAAAAATAATAAAGAGTCGTTTTGATCTCTCAAAGATATTTTAGAGTGATAAAATGAAAATATAATGCTAGATGAGTAATTTTGTTTGTCTAGCATAGAGAGAGAGAGAAAAAAAAAATTGTACTTGGCCTAAAATGGTCTACTAAGTAAGCAAGAATGGTAAGATAAAGGCTAAGGCATTAAATAAGCCTTAGGACATTCATAAGTTAGTGCTTTTGTGACGAATGCATGGATGGGCAATGGAGAAGATGTAAGAACAAGCGACATGTACCAAGATGAAAGTACTACACTATTCAGTTGTTTATTGTACAAGCATCAAGAGATAGTGACAAAAGTGATAAGGATGAGGGGAATGCACCCTTGTATACAAGGCATCTAGATGTCTTAAGCGATTTCTTGTTTGTGGGAGACATTTTTTTAATTAATGCTGAGGAAGTACTTCTTCATCATCAAGTGCATAGTGGTAAAGACCAAAATTGGAAGTTCACAAAGTGATAATAGGGGTAATTATTTTTCTATACATGCAATGGTTGGTGCTAATACTATTATGAGGGAATGCATGATGATGTCGGGTATCTGCTTATTGATAGGCCACTTGTAGTAATGTATTCTCACCTTGTGTGGGCCATAGAGTTTCAGATGGATCCAATACTAGGAGAGCCAAGTCTATATAGGATGGAGGAGGAGGTTAAAGAGAACATCTACAACATCATGCCATTTGACATATAACAAATTTACACACCTCTGTCCTATGGTCAACTCTATCATAAATGTAGTGCAATTACACCTTGGGGGGTTCACTGTATTATCATGTTAATATACCACGCAAGTTCAATAGAAGGAGTTTTATATCTTTAAATTTTAAGAAATTTAACAGAGATACAATAACCAGAGGAGGAATTTTTTACCCATTTTGTAAAAAACCCTGTTAATTATTTTTTTAAAAGGGGTCAATCTATTCATGTCAACATTCTAATGAAGGGGGTTTTAAGTACCCTATGAATGCATGTTATATAGAGGGGTTCTTTGATAGTGGACCCCCTAATAAGTTTTTGCATTATCCAATTTCTTTTCATTATGGCATAATAAAGCATGTTCTATCTACAACTCTTGGCCACGCTCAACTATTGCATTATTTAAGTCCAATTACACCTACAATAGATTATGCGGTAGGACCACAAAGATATGCAAACCTTGTTTCATTAAATTTTAAAGTCATAAAGACATTGTCAAGTCAAAATTACGTAGAGATTCATCAATATTTTACTAGATAGGGTCCACAAAAGTATACAACCGTTCTTTGTTGAAAAATATGGGAGGTAAATAATCATATACAAGGAAATATAGTTAGTAGTTCACTAGAAAAAGAAAATCACAGGGGGATACAACATAAGTGGGCAACACCTCCTATAGCAGTGGATTGCCTACTTTCACCTATCAAAGTTTGTCGGTTCTAGGTTGTATATTTTGTCTTGCAGCCGAGAGCTCCTTGACCACTTTGAAATCTTCTTGTGTATTCCACTTGTCCACTTTTGCGGGCACTCTCTAGGTTCAATTGAGTTCAGTCATTTGAATAGTCACACACCAAGATCCTCAAACATAAAAATTTTGAAGTCTCTAGCCTCTGCTTTGGCATGAAAGGCATATATCACAATGAGCATGCTTGTAGGATTTTTCTTCACTTTGAACAAAGAGTTATTGATAGTCAAGGCATTGCATGCATTAAATCGAGGTTATAGTTCCCAAAAGTGACTCAAATTCTTGTAAAAAATGGCCCTTCCTTATAGAAAAGGAAGATGTACCCCTCATGCCCTATATGTACCCATTAAACCACACTCGTGTGAGGGAATGCAATCTCAACACACTTGCTAGGGTTGCTCAACATGTTATTGCTCCCGATAAATATATTTTCCATAGTGGCAGCCTTTAGCAAGGATGTGTTTGCATTCTTTTTAATGTGGTATAGAGCAATCATTCACTTCGATAACATCAATGAGGGAAAATTTTGGATCTGCCTCTCCATCACGCCATATAAACAAAAGAAACTCATTGAGATTGAATATATAAGAGGACAGCCTATTGTTGAATCCTCCCTAAATCTAGATACTTTTACATACGTCAATGGAGTCCAAGCTCTATCTCCTCCATATTGACCTCCTCATTAATCTTTGTTGCAATCTTCCCCCGGGCTTCCCCCCTATGCAAGGCGGTAGGGATCAAATCATCAAGGAAGAGCTTGAAGAATAACAAGTAAAAATGGTAAAAACAATTTCTTGAATTAACTTGAACATTAATGCAAGAAAGTGGCATATGGTAAGAAAGAGACATAAGTTTTTAACAGAGAACCTCTTGTAATGCTACCATCACAAGGAAATTCAATATAGCACAAAGCATTATGATTTTTTACACGTCCTAGCCTTGGGCAGATGTCAATTAGCCATAGGAAAATGAGTGGGTGTATTATTACTTTTTTGTATGAGTAGCACATGGCATGTGTCCTTGTCTATAGTCTCTTTTCCCTCCGCACTCATTCCCTTCCTTTCACTAGTGAGCCCCTCTTGAGGATCCCTTGGGGGAGTCACTTACAAGAGATACATATACATGTGCATTCAAAGAATATATAAAAAAACCTCTATACTTTCATGCTCTAAGGTAATTAAAAACCCCCTTTTTCTTAAGAAATTATGGATCGTTTCCCCTCATGTTGAACTCATGTGCTATATGAACATGCCTATGGGTGATCCCCCCCACCCACCCCAAAGGGCCTCTCAATGACCTGCTTTGGATTTATCCACTTGGCCACCCATCTCACTAAGCATTTTTCCCCCCAAGAAAAGGATCCTTCTATTAGTTAATAAAATTGATCGGCGAGCTACAAACTACCCCGACAAGAGGCGGCTACATCAGCATCATGAGGGGAGGCTCTCCCAATGGAAAAATTAGATATGTACAATGACAGCTAAGTCAAGATATGGGAGGAGGAAACAACCACATAGGTGGCTGATAGTGCTCTCTAGGATCCCCATGGACCATGGTGTAGAAAGGCCCTGGACGCCAAAGTCATAAGAATGCCTCGCAGCACTCCCACACTCGGTTGGAACTGCCCTGAAGCCTCTCGAACTATCCTCGAAGAGTAGGATCCTCTCCAACAATATATCTAGTACAGTGTGGAATGGGGTGGGCCTCAAAATGTGGAAGCAACGGGCTCTCCAAATGAACCAAAGAGTCAGACTTTAGATAAGCTCCCAACAAAGCTCTCTATCACTGCTCCATTCCTCAGGCATAAGCTCAGTGGTGGCAGGTTGGAGTGTAGGCTGGCCCTCCTGTATCACAATCATCTGGCTAGTTGAAGATAGCTCAAAACAAAATGATGGGCACGTGAGGGTGGACTAGACAGCAGCACCCCAAGTGTACTACCAAGTTGATGAAAAGGTTGGCATCATGTGTAGAATCTGAAACCAAACTTGTTGTGCCATGAGACAATCACATAGCCCAGGGGATTTACTACGTGGTTCCATATGGTATCACGTGAGTGTAAGGAAGATGGGGTTTTAATAAAGATACCATAAGCGTATACAATAGGGGTAAAATCCATTTATTTTTTATATCTACCATAGGTAGAGAGGGGGTGGGGGTTGGGGGGGGTCTTAGCACCCCACGCATAAAAAAATCGTCTTTATCCTTTTTTATCTTAATACATCATTACAGAGTTCCTGTTTAGGGTTCATCTCTATTTGCAACTTGTTCTTCTCTAGATTAAGAGAAAAAGGATATCCCCCCCTCTCTTGATGGCATGCTTTCTCTACATTTCTTACAATTCTAGCCTGTGGCGGTGCTTTCACAAGTTTCACGTGGGCATAAAAACATGGATTCAGTCTAGTAGCAAGATGCATCATCCTTGGATTCCTAGCCTAGCCAACAATCGCAAAATGCTAGGGGTTGCCACTGCTTGCTACACTGCTCCACGACAAGTTGGGAATGAAGATTATTGAGTTTTCTTTGGAGCCTCCTTTATTAAAAAAACGCTTCTCGCTGGTGTGGATTTTGGTTGCAATGATGCGATTTTAAAAATTATTGCAACGTTATCTATAGAGAACATTTGCTACAAGCCTCGACATAAACAGGCACAGGTTGACAAAAAAGGAGAGGTTTTTCTAGCCACAAGGGGACCATTTTCCCCTTTTAGTTGTTTAGGCGACATAAAAAACTTGGAATCTCCTTGGAAACAATGTCATTCTTTCCATGTCTCTTGTTGTTGCTCCCCATCATACTGCATGAGATTTTGAAATTAGTGTCAATGTACAAAAGAAACTATCAAAATTTCTAAAAATAATAATATTTTAAAATTGGGGGGGGGGGGGGGGGGGGGGGGGGGGGGGGCTATAAGATAAGGGGTTGGGCTAGTGATATGGGGTTCGTATAATGAGGGTTTTCCCCATATGGTTTCAAACATGTGACATCCCTCCCTAAGTATAAGTGAATCCCCTGGGTCGCATAGACAATGCTCAAGTGGGTGGTCACAAGAGGCACAACTTGTGGGATGGCCATTGTAGACCAGCCAACTCCCAAGTGTAGTAGCTCTCGATGAATGACTAGCCATTGGAACATGGTGACTCCCCTCAACTGTCTATTGTCCCACAAGCAGTCTTGGAAGTCTGCCAAGAACTCAACTATGAGGCCCTCCTCCTGTCAATTACATGTTGTAGCAGGGTGGGCCTCACTCTAAGCAGCCAACATGTGATGCCCCAGTCGTGATGTGTATTGGAAGAAAGGGATTCTTGGGTGATCAGCTGAAGCAAAAGGATCCCGCCAAAACCAATCCACAGGGTCCCACTGAATTCGCAACAGAGGGAGATTCTCCCAAGCCCATAGCTTCCAATGTCCAGTCTCAAGGTCTGATGGGTAAGGATCATGCAAACAGGTCCTCCCTCTAATGCCCACAACTTGAATCCACTAGAAATAGCACTCTACTACCTCTAGTGCCTCAGTAGTAACTCTCTAGAGGCAACACTATCGTTGAACCTCAAAGAACATGCAAAGGCCTGAGTTTGAGCAAATCCCTAATGATGATGAGGACCTCAAGGAAACTAAAGGCCCCCATCCAACTGGTAGCCATCGGATCAACAAGTGTGTGCCACTCTGCTCGTAGAGCCTTGATGATGTCCTGACACATGATGTATGCCCCCCTCATGTCGTGCTGCTAGGTGCTTTGAATCTCCTCAAGAAGTACCATAAACTGCAACTAGTCTTTGAGGGTGTGAGCTGGACCGTCTAGCCCCATGAGACATGGGGTCTACCATCAACCATGTGACCAAGCTATGTACTGACCAACGGGTTCCATGTAAGAGGCTACCTCAAGTGCTCTTCAGTACATGTGGGTTGGTGTTGCTCAAGTGCCCCTTTAGCTGGTCCCAAGACCAAAGCAAGCTCAAAAGGAAACTGTCCTCCCATATCTTGCTCAGGCCGACACTTGTGCATCTCTATGAAAATCCAAAGAGTGGATGGGCTCCAAGGGCCACCCTTCTGTGGAACTCAAGCTCTAATCCAATGCAACGAAAGCTCCTTCCAGGGCTCCTCGCCTAGAGAAATACTGACAATGAGCTTCCCAAGGAGGGCTCTACTCTGTCGTGCTGGATCGATCCAACCCTCCTTGAGAGCAAGGTAGGGTGATGACCTACATATCTCATTTTTTATATCCCATCATCGTAATTGGAGATCTCTCCTATTTCAACATGTTGCCCAACATCTACAGCTGGTTGGGACTTCACTTGATTAGTATTGGATTATTCTTTACTAGGTGTCTCCACCTTCTTGAACTACTCCATTGATGGCTATATAGTTGTCTCCTCCATCGGCACTGGCTCATCCTCACCTTGCCTTTACATGTCACATTTTTTGGAGGTGGAGAAGTACCATCAGGCCCAAGAGAGCTAGCTTCAGTCCTTAATGTCTTCTCATCCTCAGTGCACACCCAAGGGATTCACCATATGGTAGCACATGAGCATAAGGGAGTTGGGTTATATAAGGGATATATAAAAGGTGCATTTTATAAAGAATCGTTCCATATATAGGGATTAAAAAGGGGAATTTCATACATGAAGGTTGTGTCTCATTCACGTCTTATTATTACTAGTGAATACCCTGAAAGTGCATAATTGGAAGGTGCACCTTTCTAAGGTCTGTTAGAGCTGGCACCTATTTTCTACTTCTAGTATGATTCCATCTCCTACTTTATATTGGCCAAATACTCCCTTGCAAGCAAAAAATAGACCATCACTAATAAGAAATAAAGTCTACTAGCTTAACATGCAATAAGCAAAACACTTATATTTTTTCTCTATGAGTTATCAATATCAAGAACCATGTGCTAGAACCATGGATGCATACACATAGTTCTTGTAGCACACACAAGTGAAAACAAAAGGGGTAGTATGTATGCATGCAAGCCAACATTTATATTCTATGGTGAGCTGCAACCCATGGATGCATACACATAGTTCTTGTAGCACACACAAGTGAAAACAAAAGGGGTAGTATGTATGCATGCAAGCCAACATTTATATTCTATGATGAGCTGCAACCCACACAATCACCCTTCACATAAATAGTAATGATCAAGGCTACTACAACCATGCTACAACATGCAAAGTGGTGCTTCTAATGTTCACCACACCCCTCCTGAGCTCCTCACCAGGGCTTTTGATAAATTCACAATGGAATATTGCATCCCTCTCTATGTCCATAGCAATCTCATAGTTAATACACTGACCCTGGTTAGTAAATAAATAGGAAAGATGGCCCCAAAGTGCTGTTATGTTTCCTACAAGTGCTTTTCAACTCGAAATTTATTTTAGGAAAATCAGACATTGAACAAAGTGCTTTTACAAGGAATTAGAGTGATTTCTATCCACCCAAAAGCACTTGTGACTTTTGCCAGCCACATGAAGATTTTCATAAATTCAAAGTGCTTTGGTAGTTCTCAAAGTGCTTTGGCCCACCCAAAAGCCCTTTCTAGTTTCACTAAGTGCTTTTTCAATAGCCAAATAAAGCTTTTTATATATTCAAAGTCCTTTGGTAGTATCCAAAGTTCCTTCAAAATTCCCAAAGTGCTTTGGTCCAAAGAAAGTGTTTCTTGCCCAAAGAAAGTGGTTCTAGCCCATTCAAAAAGCTTTTGACTGAAAAAAGTGTTTTTTGTAGTGCAAAAAGTGCTTTCCTCTATGATGAAAACCGTTTTGCTAAGTCAAAAGGCTTATGGTACTGGAAAAGTCTTTTTGTTGGCCAATGTTGCTAGCCTAGGTAAAGTTCTTTGAGGCCTATAGATCAAAATTTACCTAGATCAAGTGCTTTTGGCATGTAGAAAACTTACTTGCAATTCCATCACTTGCTTTTCGAGGAAAAATACATCTACATCACTCCACAAAAACTCAATTGCCTTCTCACAAGCTTTAATGCACCCATCCATGCGATCATCTTGCAAAGCGTCCGAACAAGGGCATCGCATGAGCTCCTCTAGCTATGTACTGCGCAAAGCCTCCAGCTAAACTATCCTCTTTTCTGCTATAGTGGCAACAGCTTATTGAGAGAGCACATCCTCCCCTTTTTTATCATATTTGGATTTGTAGTTTTGTGCCAATTCTTGTTTATAATCTTTCACTTTGCTTGCCCATTAGTAGATGGCGTCCACAAAGAGGCCATCCTGTAACAACCTTGAGTTGGGCAATGGTAATGTAAGGCACTGGTGTCTTTCTCATCTCCCCCACTCTTTTCATTAAATATTGCACTTGTAGCAATGCTAATTGGACCATTTCCTTCTACCAATTATCCATCTTTCTCTCCAAACCCCCTTGACTTGAAGTGGCAAGCCAAAGATACGTTGGCACAAAACTCTGTCTAATCAATCTTATGCTCCTCAAGATTTTGTTTTGGTGGCAGACAAGAATCCCCCACAAAGAACTGCAAAGTTTTTAAAAATCTCCCCGTTATTCAGTAAGCCTTGATATACATTAGGGCCTCATGTAGTCTTCATGGGCCATTTTATTTGGACGTTTAGTAAAATGCTTAACTCTTGATCTATCTTTGACAAAGCCTAAAGATATAGGCATGAAAGTACATATTTTCATTTTTTAAAAACATAGCCTAGCCAAAAAGTGAGGTAATGATTGCATTCAAGCTCATGGGGAAGGAATGCATCCTTAACTACCCAAGAGGTACTTTTATATTGTCATAAATCTCCCACATTTTCCCAAATCATATCTTTCTCTTTATTTCCCCCTACTCTTAAAATTTTTGTTCATTTTTTAATCCCACTTTTCAAAGGGCTGCAAAGCTGCATTCTCTCTCTAGTGTCTTTCTAAAATTCCATACACTAGTTCTATTTGGAAAAGTGCTTCATTTTCTCTTTATACAAGCCATAGCTCGCATATTTGTACAATCTTCATCTCCATCTCCATTCCGACCCTCCAATCTCTATCCACCATCATTTTCTCTTTGTACAATCCATTTCTTTACCTCCATCTCAATGCCACCTTGCTCACGCTCTATCTCCATCACCATGTTCTAAGCTCTAGAAGCTAATGCATATTCTCATTCTCCCTAGTCTCCTTCTTCACCCACATCCCCTTCCATCCATATAACGTTTCTCTTGCCATTCCTACAAATACAATACAATTGCAAGATATCACCAACAAGCCACCAAAGTTTTATTTGCATGTAGATTTGGATGTCGAAGATGCTACTTTACGTAGCAAGTGTGTTACCATTCCATGCGACCAGTATTTAATGGACGAAGCCAAATCCATTGACCTATGGATAGCGAAGAATCTCTATCTACCTGACCTATCCTCGGGTGCTCCTCCATCATTGTGACTACCATCACGGGTTTTGTGAGTTTTGTTGGCGATAGGTTCAATGGTCTACTCAAATATTGTAGAAGATTTTATGTCCTCTACTTAGAAGAGCTTGCAAGGACAATGGAAGTGCAATGGACATTTGACCAACTTCAAACCTCTTCCAGTGAGGAGAACAAAAGGATGACTCAGAGAACCGATGATCTCATAGAGGAGGTGGCTATTCAAAGAAGTAAACTTAAAGAGTGTAGCCACATAATTAATCAAGTTACAAAAAACCATGTTTACCTCCAATCCTCCGCTTGCAACCTTCATTGTCGTGGGGACCACCTCACACACCTTTTCATTGGCTTTCATGCAAGGTAGAGAAAGCGCAAAGCGATAGAAACTCTCTCCAAAAAGGGAGGGGCATGCAAAAGGTGTGTTTGTGCAACAAGGTAAACAATGCTCTAATTGATTCAATGTCATTGCATCATGTAACTTTTTTTGTAGATCACCAAAAGTGAGAGTTATGTGGTAGGGAATGTGTCAAAGCAATGCTAGGGTGCAATGGAGAAGAGGGTGAGGCACAAGCTTTGTTGCTTTAGCATCTCATCCACGAAAGGAATATTATCAAAATCATAACTAGTTCATCTAATGAGAGGTTGCAAAAATCTTTGCGAGCACATTTCTTGAAAGAGGTGCAACACATTGTCACTTCAAGAAAGATGCTCGAGGTGTGTGATTCAGCAGGTATCAATCAATGAGGCTACAAAGCCATATATCACTCAGTCACTTTAGCATTGCATGTGAAGAGTATTGTGAGGTCCTTGCTTCCAACTCCATACAACATTCAAATGGCAAGGAAATCAATGAATGAATACATTGTCACCATGTTTAGTGTTTTGTTGAAGATATGATGCCTCTATCTTTTATGAAGTTGGGGTCCATTACACTGAGATCAATAGCATGTTCATTGAGTTGGAGGCACTTCAATTGGCAATGATCCAATCTTATGGCCTTACCCTTAAGGAGGCAAATGGAAAAGCAATCTTTGTTCTCAAACTCGATGAGTTGTCAAGTGATCAAAGGTCAACGGGTGTAGCGCGTCAATTTGGTGCTCATGAATAGGGCTCCAAAGGGGAAGGTGCTACAATGTGAGGATGAATTAGAGGAGGTTGTGGAGAAGTTCCAAACAAAGTGGAAGCAAGAATATTATGGGGTGCAATCGGAGAAGAATATATGGTGGCTACCAACATGGAACCTCTCATATGAGAACCATGACAGCTTGAGGTGGTACTTCACTTGATCAAGCATCCAAGACATTTTCCACCATCAAAAGAATGTGATGTTTGCCATTGAATGGCCTTTAGGAAGGGACATGAAAATGCTCCAATGTATATTGGGATGCAAACACTCTCTTCCCTTGCCCTTTTGATGTCATTCAAAGATGTAGATGGATGCTACAAGTGTTGGCAAAAACGCTATAGGTGGCAAAGGGAGGAGATAGACAAGTGCAAAACAAGGAAGTGCAAGCGAGGCACCAAAAAACAAACTATTTGTGGAATGGTCCACTGGCATACTAAGTTGTGACTAAGTAGTGACAAGGAGGAATGTCAAGAATTGGAATCCAATTCTTGACATTCCACTTTGTGGAGTAAGTGTGAATTGTACACGCATATTTAAAAATTCTAAAAAGGCTAATTATGCTCCATGTGAACTACACATATTGAAACATGGAACCAACCAAAATATGAGAGGAGACGATTCATGATGTCAAGGACATTCTATCAAGCATAGAGCTCCACAGTGGAGAGGAAACCCTTACAAAGGGCAATAAGAAATCAAATTCCACTTAGGACAACCGTGACTTGAAGGCAAGACATTTGATTTCAAATCACTCTAATGCAATGAGCCACACCAAATTTGAGATTCTGAAGAAGGTATGTGATGTCACAAAAAAAAGAGGAATGATGCAGCAGTAGGTCTCAACATGCATGCCTATGGGAGTCGTACGATAGAATAATCAAACTCTTGGAGAAGCCTTATTTGGGTGATGAGGAAGTGGATGTGTTTAAAGAGGCCATCTATAGGTTTGCTCAGCAAATGGTTGATGCGTGTGGGAAAATATATGTTACACATTGTATAGTGTGTAATTGATGGATTACGATAATTAGTAGATGCTTAGGTAGCACCTTAGTTTCCCTTTGTCTAATTGCAGCATTTATTATTTGCGTATGGGCCATGTTTTTTGGATGATTTAGGCTCTCTTGCATTGTAGGCAAATCAAGGAATGGATAGGTCTATTTTAAAAATACACTGCATAATGGTGCTACAATTTGGAATAATGCTTTGCATGAGATGATTAATTGGTTCTGTAGAGCACCAACTAAGAATAAAGAATAGAAAGCCCATGGTAACTTGTCTCTTATGCAAAAAATTGGGAAAGTAGTGAGTGAATGCCAAAGACAAGGGTATCTTGCATCAAATGCATGAGAGGACCACAAAAATGGCTAATGGGTCGCGTGCAACCTTGGTTCCAAGTACTAGGCATTGCTTGTTGGAATTAGGGTTGTAGGAAAACACACACAACTTGGAGAAGATGAAGGAAGTTCAAGGCACACAACAAAGAGTGTATTACTTAGTGTGCAATGGAAAGATAGATAACCCTAAAGTGATGGGCGTATATACAATGCACGGGGGAAAAAACCTCCTAGTGAGGGAAAAAATGCCTTGAAGGTCCTAAGTGTGTTCACACACATCACTACCACATGTATATGGTAACAAATCCCCCTTGGGAGTGATGTGGCAAACGAGAGCTGGCACATAGAGTATAGGGAAGTGCCATGCCTTGTGAGGACATGATCAGTCCACAAAGGGGAGTAAGCCCAAATCTTTGCAAAAAGCTTCAAACATCTCACAAGATAATGCCTTTGTGAAAAGATATGCAAGGTTGTCCTGTGTTGGCACATAAACCAAGGTGATCTCTCCTACTAAGAGCCTCTCCCTGACATAGTGATAATGCACCTCAATGTGCTTTGTGTGAGCATGAAGAATTGGCTCCCTCGCAGCTGCCAATGCACTCTGACTATCAGTGTAGATAATGTTGGCAGTGTCCTGTCCAACACCCAAATCAGCCATAAGGCATCTGAGCCATACACACTCAACCATAGCTGTGAGGACTATCGTGTACTCAGCCTCACAATTTGAAGTGGCCACAGAAGATGCTTCTTGCTCAACCATGATATGCATGAACTGTCAAGCATGAAACAAAAACCACAATCGTGTGTTAAAACAACCACTCCAATCTGAGTCCAAAAAAGCATGTAAATCTAGCGGCAATGATTCCCCTTGGGGATAAAACAAGACAAAATGTAAAGTGCCACTCAAGTAGCAAAAAATCCTTGGTAAAGAGTGACATTGGCAAGATCACCAGCATCATGATCAAAGACTCAATTTCAAACCTATTTCCATGGGAGTGGCAATAGGTTTGCAATCCTCAAGTCCAAACTTACATAGAAATGTCTCTTTGTAACTTTTTTGACACAAGGCAATACAACCATTACACTGCTTATACTATATGCCCAAGTAAAGATGCAACATCCCCAAATCTTTCATCTTGAAATTAGCATTCAAATCAGTCTTAAATTCAGCAATATGTCTCTCGTTTGGTTCAATGATTAGCAAATCATCCACATAGAGAACCACAATGAGAAGTACATCACCCTCACATTTTACATACAATGTGCTTTTTGTTCGACTGTTACAAAAGACTCGTTTGACGAATGAGTGTTAGCCTTCTCATACCAAGCACAAGGAGATTGCTTCAACCCATACAAAGCTTTGTTACATTTGCACACTTTATCTTCATGCCGTTTAATGACAAAACCACGAGGCTATGTTAGATAAACTTCCTCAAATATGTCACCATTCAAAAAAGCAGCAACAATGTCTGATTGATGTACATCCCAACCAAAATGAGCTGCCAATGCACATAGAAAATGCACAGTAGTCATACGACAAGTGGGAGCAAAGGTCTCTTCATAGTCTATGCCTTTTTGCTGTGCACATAACCCTTTGCAAGAAGTCGAACCTTATAGCGATCAATCTCACCATCCGGCTTACATTTTGGCTTGTGTTATATCTTGTAAACCCACTTCATACCAATGGCATTTTTGCTAGGAGTCAAATCACATAAAGTCCATGTGTCATTTTCTATAAGTGCATAGTATTTACATTGCATGGCAGCCATCCAATTTTTTGAATTTTGTGCTTCATCAAAAGACTGAGGCTCCTCAATATCACATAAGCTAAACACAACCAAAGCATAACAATGTGATGCATAAGATGCATGGCAAGAACCTGAATGAGTATGCCTAGACAAAGGTGCATCCAATTTACTATCACGCAAAATGTGCACCAACCATTTTGGCATACCTCTAGAATGCTCATTCTCAGCCCTTTCCTCATCAAGTACAACATGTACATCTGCATTAGTAATAGGCTGATCTCTGTAACATTTTTAGAAACCCCCATAGGTTGTACATTTTCCTCATTGGAATATACATTCAAACTTCCACTATTGAAAAGAGGCAACAAAGTGTCATAAATTTCATGTGAGCTTACAACTCTGACTCTAGTACATGACAACAAGGGCTGAACAAAATCTTCCACAAACGCAACATCCCATGAAACCAAGATACACTTTTTTTGCAGATGATACAACCTGTAACGTTTGCTTTCAGCACTATAACCAACAAAAATTCATTTGACAGCCTTATCATCCAATTTTTTGTGATGCATTTGTGGCACCAAAGCATATGCCAAATAGCCAAAAACATGCATGTGCTCAATAGAAGGCTTTCTATAATGCCATGCTTCATATGGAGTCATAGACTGCAACGCTTTTGTAGGACACATGTTAAGTACATAAGTGGCACGAATAATAACCTCAAGCCAAAATGAATGCGACAACGCTTGACTTTTCACCATACATCATGCCATTTTTGTAAGTGACCTGTTTTTCCTCTTAACAACACCATTTTTCTGAGGCGTATAAGGCACTATACATGGGTGTTTTATCCCACAACTAGCCAAAAATGTATTGAATTCATGAGACATATACTCCCCCCCTTGATCTGAACAGAGGGTGCCTACATTGCATTTTGAGACATTTTCAGCCATAGCCAAAAATTATTTGAAGCACATAAACACTTCGGGCTTAGCTTTAAGCGGACGTACCCATGCATGCTTGGAGTAATCGTCAATGAAAGTCACGAAGTGCAGGTAATTTCTCAAGGACAGAGTTGGCATGGGCCTACAAACATCACTATGCACAAGCTACAACCTTCATGTGGCCCTAACTGAACCGTCCTTTGGAAACTTGGAACTCTGCATCTTACCCAAAATACATCCTTCACAAACATGTTTGACATGTGCTTCAAGAGGTGGCAAAGAAGCAACCATATCAGATTTCTACAAACGTAGCAAACTCGCAAAATTCAGATGCCCAAAACGTGCATGCCAAATTTTGGCATTTGAAATAGCCTTAAAATACACAACTGCATTTGCAAAATTCTACCCACACTTGTCGTACAAAGTAAGCTCATACAACCCACGACCGAAAATGCTAGATGCAACAATCTTATTACCAAAATTAAGATCATGAACTATACATCTGTCATCCACAAATTTGACAACAAATTCTTTTTTGATAAAAGGTTCTTTTTTATCCCAGGTACATACAATGCATCAACAAGTGTGAAAAAACTACCATTTGCAACAATAAGCATAATCTTTCCAACTCCCTTGACCGGATAAGAGGCATTGTTAGCAGAAGTGACTAAATTTCCATGAGGGACATCCTTGAGAGAGGTAAAAAAGTCACAATTAGAGGTAATGTGCTTTGTAGCACCACTGTCAAAGTACCACACTTGAGCATTTGTAGCAACTGACAAACATGCATCATGGACATAAGGATCATAAGTGCACTCTACACTAAAAGCCCATTCAACATCAACATCACCATCACAGTCTCCTTTCACAGAAGACTCAACAATAGCTGCATTTGTAGTGGAACCAGCAATAGTAGTGGAACCAGTCTCTTTCTTCTTAGCCTCTTTGGCTTCAACTTAGAACACTGCTTGATCAAGTGATCATTAGATTTACAATAATGGCAACACATCTTCTTTTTTCCCTTATCACCAGAATTCCCAGATGAATGGCTGCTAGCAGAAGCATTAGGAACAAGTGATTTACCACTTCTAGAAGAACCATGAGAAGTGGCTACATTGATGTTACCAAGTTTTCTTTGAGCATCAACTACACGCTATCTAGTCCTATTTTTTCTGGAAAGAGACACTTGCAACAACAATGTGCATAATGCATCGAACTTGACAACTTCTGGATTTCCTTGGGTCATGAGCAAAAGTCTGGTAAGAATCTGGCAAAGCATCAAGGACAGTATGCACAAGGGAACTACCTGTAGAAATCAGTTGCTCATTGATATCCTTGACACCATCAAGGAAAGTGTCCATATCATCTTCCTCATGCATAATCTTTGACTCCAGCTCTTTATGCAGCAATGCAGCTCACTAAACGAATGTGGGGAGTATTAATGCACTTCACAGATAATGCAATAAATGCATGAGCATGCGCATCTTTTACATCCCAACGAGCTTTCTCAACTATAGGCAAAACAGCTCTGGCAGCATTTTGCCACCAAAACCTGCAACATCCTCAACATTGCCTACATCCACAGAACCAGAACGTACATCAATACCCTGCACAATATTCCAAACGCCCTTTGACACAAGGACATGATGCATCATGTAAGCCCACATAGGGTAATTGTCCCCATCAAATCTGTCCTCAACAAAAAAACATCTTGAATACATCTACGTTGTTGTCGACCATGGAGAATGCCTACACTTGATGTGAAAACTACTTGAAAAGAGGAGAAACAGAGTGGGCACAAACCGTAGAAGACTATAAATGACCCGTTATGCAAAAAACGACACTGACAAATTTTTTGCACAAAATGACGAAATAGCCTGCATAATACTGCTTGTAGTAGAAACATAGGCCGAAATGAGCCCAAATCAGAAATCTGAGCAGGCCAAGGTCTATGAGCTTTCCCAAAATATTTGTCAACTTGCAGACGCTCACCAAAGCTCACAAAAATCAAAGAAAGTGAGCAGTTATGTGGTGAAGCTGCTGGCGACTAAGCTCGGGAGGATGCAACCTGCTCTGATACCAATTGTTGGAATTAGGATTGCAAGAAAACACACACAGCTTGGAGAAGACGAAGGAGGCTGAAGGCACACAACAAAGAGTGTATTACTTAGTGTGCAATGGAAAGATAGTAGCCCTAGAGTGATGGCGTATATATAATGCACAGAAAAAAACCTCCTAGTGAGGGGAAAAATGTCCTAAGTGTGTTCACACACATCACTACCACATCTATATGGTAACATTGCTATTTATGGCCAATTTCTAAAGATTTTTTTTTGAATAAATTTTGTCACTATATAAGCTAAAAGTCAAAGTTTAAAGTTTCATTTCCTAAATCTCTATCTCTCTTCTCTCTCTCTCTCTCTCTCTCTCTCTCTCACACACACACACACACACACACACACACACACACACACACACACACACACACACACACACACACACACACACACACACACACACACACACACACACACCTTCTTATCATCATGGAGCACCTCAATGTCCATGCCCCCACTCCCATTGTAAATCAAATGTAGCAACACAACCTTGCCATCATAGATCATGAGCAACAAGACCCTCCTCCTATCGTAAACAAGGAGTGATAGGGTGGAGATGGATAGGGTCCTCCTGCTATTGTGGATTAGGAGCAAAAAGGTGGAGAAGGAGCTAGTAATCCTCCCATACCACTGAGGAGAAATAGTGAAAAGATGGAGAGGACCCTCCTCCCATCAATGTTCACGAGCAAGAAGGTGGACACGGAGCTAGAGATCCTCCTGTTGTCCATACATAGCCATCAGGCGGAGAATGAGAGGACCCTCCTACCATCATCACTAAGGAGCAAGAACACAGAGAGGGATCTGCTCCTATCATGGATGACTTTAATAACTTGGGTTACTTTTTCAATGATCTTGGGCCACTACCTGTCATGCATCATATATTAGCACAAGCAGAGGAATGAGGAGTTTGAGAGAATGTGTAAGAGGCAAGAGAAGAGGAGGAGAGAGTGGCAACAAGAGCAAGAATGACAAGCTGTGGCTCAAAAGCTGCAAGAAGAAGAAGAACGAAGGCTATAGAAAGAGGAGAAACAAGGTATCTCAAGATGCATGGTCGGAGAGGGAGCAAAGAAAGCAAAGTGAAGAAAAATACTATGTAGCAATGGCTCGAGGAGGTCACTTACAAGAAATCACTTATATCACGTGCATTCAAAGGATATTAAAAAAATCCCTATACTTAGATGCTATGAGGTAATAAACAAACCTTGTTCTTAAGAAACTTATGGATGTGTTTTATTCATGGAAAATCTATAGTTAAGGGATTTTGAAAATAGTCCTTGAATGCACATGATATGGAGGGTTTACATGGAGTGCCCCCCATGAGTACTTACATTTTTGGGGGTGACCCTTGGCATACAAGAGGAGGACGAGAAGGTATCGGGCATATTGGAGAATTCATACATGAATAAATCCATGAGATCCTCTCTGAGACACCTTGTATCACGGTGGCAAGGGTGAGAGGACCCAAACATGAAGCACAATTTAGGGCCAATTTGCAGAGGAGGATGAAACAACATCGAATTTGGTTAGAAGAGGAGCACTACAAGAGGTTGTGTGCTCTTGTGACACTTTTAGCGACAGAAATACACTGGGTTTTTATAACCCCCGGCGTTGCTAAAAGCATCGCTATGAG
Organism: Adiantum capillus-veneris; assembly: GCF_014529385.1. NCBI lineage: Eukaryota > Viridiplantae > Streptophyta > Polypodiopsida > Polypodiales > Pteridaceae > Adiantum > Adiantum capillus-veneris. Next base: position 135,424,663 of record NC_140933.1, read on the forward strand.
CGTCAATACGGGGACGTCGCTATAAGCGTCGCTATGCCAGTCGCTACCAGCGTTGCTATAGGCATTGCTATATAGCGACGCCTATAGCAACGGCTATAGCGACGCTGCAGAGCCATTAATAGCGACGCGTATAGCGACGCTGCAGAGCCTTATATAGCGACGCCCGAGAGCAAAAAATTTTGGTTTTTTGGTGGCAGGGCATCCATCAACCATATTGAATGTTTCATTTGTCTATTTACCTTTGAAAAAAAGTGCAAAGGTAAATATAGACCCAAAATAGTCACCCACAAGACAATATAATCATTAACTCCATCATCCATAGTACGTATTGTTTGCAAAATAAAGATACAAAACTGACAAGCGTGAATTGATGAAAGTAAATCAATGACAATTGTACACATAGGAAAAATCACTTGATTGTTAATCTTTGCAAATGTAATAGTTACAAATCATTGTCATTATTTAAAAAATATACATGGTTTTCAAAAAGATGTATAAAAGTCGTCTCATGATACATAAGCTATGACAAAAAGAAACTAATGCTATCTAGCTATGGCTAAACTGACGTCGTCTAATCAGACGTCTCATCGCGACCAAGCGGCATATCTATCGGATTCTGCAAAAAAAAAACAATAAGATAGCTTTTTGTAAGTATAAACATATAGTGACGTTTATAAAACAATACAATAAATAGAGAAGAATAAACCCTAATACTAACCATGCCACCGTGAGAACTCAAGATGTCTATAAGGGCGTTTAAGCCCTTCCTTCCTGCGTACTCACGCTCGTACGGTGTGGGATCACGTCCTGTAAACGACCACTGTCAAAACATACAAAGAATCCATTATGTTAGAATTTAAAATCCCATAAACCCTAAACTATCAAACATAGAGAGCAATGCGGAAACACTTACAAAATCGGCCTCAAATGATGCCCACCCGCCGCTCCCCAAGTGGTGCGAGCTCCCTGCCTCTACGCGCGCTCTGGCTGCCTCCTTTTGTTGCTTCCACTTGTTGGGATTCTCACGTGCTGCTTTTTTTGCATTCTTCCAATCTTCTTTGGCTAGCCAATCTGGTCTGCTCCACCCATGCTTGATTGCTTTTTGCACTTCGGAATGCTTATGCTTGCAGTATTCGCGCATTCGAACCTTCATCACATCTTCATTGAAGCGGTCATCCCGTGTTGGAACGGGAAACTCGTCATGAAGCATGTTGATGACTCTGTCTTTTAATTCATTCGGTACTTCACTCCAGGTGTTTAGTATGTAGTGTCTAAACACCTGAGAGCAAAGACCGTGCATGCGCGAAATCACCTTCTTGCCTTCATCATCCAAGATGATGCCGCCGCTGAAGTCGACGGAGTAAGGCAAGCCCTCTCGCCGCTGACGCGTGAACCTGGGTGTCCCGAAAGGGGTCTCTAGCGGCGTGTCAACAGGGGTATGGACGCCACGTGTCTCCACTGGATTCTGAGCCCCGAAGCGAGGAGTGTCCACTGGAGTGACTCCTGGAGGAGTAGCTAGGTGTGTGTAGTTGCGGGGAACGGAAGTCAGCCACACAAAACCTGGTGTCGATGGCGATGCCGTGGCTGGTGTCGGGACGGGCTAAGAAGGGGAGGGTAAAGAGCCTCGTCGAACACGAGGCGGTGTCGAAGCATCGGTGGCGGCACCCCCACAACAACCGCCACCGCCACCACTAGATCGCCGACGCCTAGACGAGTATGAAGATCGTCTCGTCGACACCAAAGCTTCGGAGTGCGTTGAGGACTCCGAAATAGAGGGGGATGCGGATGGAGTAGGAACGCGCGATGGTGCGCCACAGCGATGACGCTCCACGCACCACTGTCTCTGCTGGGGTGACAAAGAAGAAAGAAACTCCTCATCATCCATACCTGCATTAAACACACAAACATTTAAACATAATATTGAATGAATGGAGTAGAAAACATGGACAAGTAGATAGATAGATAGATAGAGAGAGAGAGAGAGAGAGAGAGAGAGAGAGAGAGAGAGAGAGAGAGAGAGATGGACCATTAAATACAATGATGCATATAAATACAATGACGCAATGACGCATATAAATACAATGACGCAAATACTTAGAGAGCCATAGTTTTTACAAAACGGAGCAAAATTGTTCAAAACGGAGAATCGTACAAGAACTTGAGGTGCTTGTAGCTTTGGAATGTTCAAAGGCTAGCAGCAACAAAAAGCGTTCTTCTTCTATTCAACTTGAGTGATGGAAGAGGCAAGTGCATAACTTTGAATTTTCAATCGAGAGAGAGAGAGAGAGAGAGAGAGAGAGAGAGAGAGAGAGAGAGAGAGAGAGTTTTTACAAAACGGAGCAAAATTGTTCAAATACAATATTTATGGCTTTAAGAGATCTCTCATCCTCGCATAGCTCAACATTGAGGTCTCCGTTTAAACAGATGTCCTCTGTTTCATTTTGTAGATCCTCTGCATGCACCTCATAGAGAGTAGCAGCTTGATGTTTGTCTAGCACCACCTCCACGGCTTCTGACTGAGCATCTTCTCCGATCTCCTCCATTGATGCCGCTGTGATTGGCACATGGTAGCCTTCATACGTCCGTGCACTACGAGGGGCTACTTCTATGACGTACCACTAGTTTGATGCAGACTTTGTAGGATGAAATATCACCTGCCAGAGCCACATAACTTACATGAGAGCTTCCAAGCACATAAATTCTAAAATGGGATGTTAACTATTTACATACTTGTTCAAAATGCTCGGGTAGTACGAAAGTGTCTCTTAGGTCAGTCCATTTCTTAGTTGAATCCACCTCAAGAAAACTAGACTCTCCTCTATGCACAGTAGCATTGCGACCCTCCATGATTATCTTGAACCATTGCACAATGAACAAGTCGACAAAAAATCCTCTATAATCGATCCTCAAAATCTCTTGTAGCGTGCCGAAGTAAGTGAGTTCCGCCACCACAGGATCTGCATCAGAGGACCGTCGTCGACTAGACTGTTCAAATTTTGCCATGATTCCACAATCTTGAGTAAAACGCTTTTTGTCAATCCGTTCCATCCTAAAATGTCGACCTTTATACCATGCTACTGTGTATGACTTATACTACAACCAACAAAGATTATGAACCGTCGTTCAAACATCTAGAAAGTTACTAGTCGTACATTGCAAACTTACCTTGGTCGCGCGACCCCGAGAGTACTCCCACTCTTCCTCAGTCACTTCTTCACCGCATTGTTGTGCGCTTTTCAATTGGTTGTGCAACCATCTTAAGCTCATGAATGTTGGTAGGCTCTCCAAACCCGTTGGATAGTGCATCGGTGGTCGTCTTCCCCGTCTCCACTCGATTCGTGCCCTTTGTCGCTCTTGCTTTGCATCCTCATATTGTGAAATCCACTTCTGCATGACTGGATTGTGAAGCATGCAAAATCGGTTGATTTTAGCCTCTAGATCTTCCGTCATCTTCTTCTCAACACCGAGATTGCACATGAAAATCCCAGATATGCGCTCATCATGTATGGTTCGCTATAGCGTGTCCCGGGCTTGATCAAATCCGTCTAGCCACTCTCCAATGTACACTAGGGACTCTGATACCAGCCAACCTTCTGCCATGCTACCCTTCGGACGTGCCTTCTGACGCACATATCCCTTGAGCGTTTTCATGAAACATTCTAAAAAGAACATCCATTTGGAATGTACTGTGCCAGCTATTTCCACCTCATCAACTATGTGAACAAGAAGATGCACTTGAATGGTTAGCATGGTAGTAGGAAAATATTTCTCAAACATGCACACAACCTCCGCAACGTTTAGTTTGGTGAATGGTATGGAGTCTACCTTGATCTCCTTTTGTGAGATCCATTGCACCAACTTCGCAAGTTTATAGATTGTGTTACGGACGTCAAGAGACAAACATCCCTCAATGGCAACCAGTAAAATAAACTACAAAACACGTGCAACAATGATATTAAATTCCACACACGAATTTGTTACACAATTTCCACTATGATATACTCCACTATGAACATACCTGACACATTTTATGCCAGTCGTGTGACTTCAAACCGGTGAGCTTTCCTTATTTAGTAAAACAAGTTCGGAGCGAGTGCATTACGCCAGTGGGGGTCCGCAAAGATTGAATGGTCTCTTTTACTTTGCATTCTTCGGCTCATGTGAAAATCCATGGTGCTTTAGGGAGTTTTATCGATCCATCGGACGCTGTTTGCGGCCAATATTGCTCCATACGATCCACATTTCTAAGGTCAACTCTGGCTCCCAAAGTATCTTTCTTGCCGATCAGATGGTCCCATAGTAGATTACCCAAATTCTTGAATATGTGCATTGGATCGATTAAGTGATTGATCATGAGTCGGGGCCAGTATGGTAACTCCTACCATAGAGATAGTCTCTTTATCCCTGGGGGCAATCCGTCGTCACACATCTCCTTCTGCTCTAACCATGCTTGTGCAGACATCCTTGGTGGCTCTCTTCCCAAAAAGCTCTCGCGTAACACATGATTCTCTAGAAGATACGCTTGATGACCTTCGTAGATTTGCTTCTTCAATGAGGGCGCCCTATGTGCATTCAATCTAGGTCCACATGTGACACATGCTCTGTATCCGCTTGTTTGAAGCCCTGCATGTATACACATGATAATAGATCAGCTTGAGAAAAACCAAGATTTACAGTGTCTGAGTGAGGAGTGTAAATAGATCACCTGAGCATTCTGTTAGTTCGGGATAGTCATGCATGGTCCACATTAGAATGCCTCTGATCAAAGCATTCCATTGACCTGTGTGTCGGCTCATATCCACCACTTCTATGCCAATCCACAATTGTTGTAGCTCTTCCAATAGTGGACAAAGATACACATCCATATTCTTCACTTTATATCGCCCCGGCACAATCAAGCTTAGCCATAGGTGCCCCTTCTTCGTAGTCAACCACGGGGAATGTTGTAGTTGACGATGACAATGGGCCATACACTGTAAGATGTTGATCTTTGACCAAATGGATTTACGCCATCCATAGCCAGGCCTAAGCGCCAATTTCGAGCTTCCCTGGCAAAATCCGACCATGTTCCATCTATATGTTTCTAGGCTGCACAATCTGCAAGAATCCGTAGCATACCATCCGAAGATTTATTATCCTCATGCCATGATGCTAGGGCGGCCATGGACTTACATTCAAAGAAATGCTTGATGCGAGGAAGCAAAAGAAAATGTCGCAAAACCTTTCGCGGAATTTTTGTTCCGTCGAGATCTACTCGATATCTTTCAGAGTCACATTTCGAACACTTCTCCATGTCTATGTATTCCCCTCTAAAAAGAATGCAGTCATTAGGACAAGCATGGATCGAATTGTAATCCATCCCCAAGTTTCTTAAAATCTTTCTTGCTTCCTCTCGGGAATCTGGCATCACATTATCAGCTGGTAGTATGTGCTCTTTGAGCAATCTACACAACATAAAAATACGATACAATTGTGTAAAAATCTATCAAATCATTATACATTTAGAGTTTTATTAAAGTAAACTAATTGTAATAGATCACCTGAAAAGCGCTGTGACGCTAGTGTCACTCCATCCAAACTTTGTCTGCATGTTGAGAAGAACCAGGAGCGCTTTCAATCTAGACACATGTGCTCCATTATACAATGGCGTATCGGCTTCACTTTTCATATCATCATAGACAAGCCTTTCTGAATCCATGATCGTCTCGATCATTTCATCACTCTCGGGCTCAAACATTGCCTCGTTGGGAATGTGGTCTGCATGATCATCCCCCGAGATGTCACAGGCTACATCTTGTGGCCTCACATATGCTGCTTGACCAAAGCACCTGCGAACACGTCTATTGGGTTGCAAGATTGCTGCCTGTTGGTCAGCGTCACATTCCGACGAGTTATAATTGGCAATAACTCGATCTATAATAGATGGATCGAACTCGCAAAATTCGTGAACGTGCTTCAAAGAAACGCGTCTTTTCCATCGCACGGCATGCTTACAATGATTACAAGGACATAAGATCCTCGTTGAGAGATAGGTATTTCGGTTGGACTGCCCCACATCCTCGTCACTACTCATAATGAGGGTAAAAATCTTATAACCTGGACAACAAATTTAATCTTCTATTGGCATTCTTCGTCTTATATCTCTCTCTCTCTCTCTCTCTTTGTTCACACTGTAAACTACCTCACATTCTCTAGTCATGTCCAATCCCTGCACACCTCGGTCTAGAGGTGCACGGAGATCAGAACCACAGGGTTATAATCTCGTCTTTATTGGTCAATGCCTATATTTGTGGGTACAAGAAATTTACACACCCAGGTCTACATGATACTGCATGTAGTGGACAAAACCCCTTTGCCTCTTCTCTAGCTGTAGCATTTCACAGCATCTTAACATCTTTTCACAATAGATCTTTGTTTGTAGCATGCAGGTGTTGGGGTATAAAGCCCAATGTGGTCGCCCAGGTAAGTGGGCGGGCCGCCAGGTATGTACACATATTCTTTTGTAAAAACCTAATAAGAACTCACTATGCTCTACACATTACAGTAGAGCGAGTTCACCATATCGTCGTGCTCTTCTTCTCGCACTCTCTCTCGCGTCGCACTTCCGCTCGTACTCCTTCAACTGGTATCAGAGCTCAGATCGAGGCTCGGGGCAGCACTGCAGGAGGCTAGAGTCACCAGCTCAGATTGGAGTGAAATTCGACAGGCAAAGATACGGCCCTAAATCTCGTGGGCAAGCCCAAAGGGCTTGGTGTTGTCAGAAATTCATTCTGAGGTCATCTCGGCCACCGTTCGGCTTCGACAAAGTTCTGCGCAAGTCATTTTCGACTACGTGGTCTCAGCGGGTGCAGATCCGACTCTGCAAATTTGGGGTTTTCGGCCTACGACTGCAGGTGCTGAGGATATCGACACTCCCGGAGTGTTGATTTGTGGCTGTCTACACATCGAAGGACGGCTCACAGTTCTTGGAGGCGTGTCACATACGACACGGGCGCATCTACACACAGACTGTAGGCGACATCCACTAGTTCATCAGGTAGCTTGTGTTTGCTGCTTGATATTCCAGATTTCATCCTGACATTGCACGTACTTCCACATGGGATGTATTGTCAGAGATGATGTACGTCTGTTAAGGGTTTGCTGGCTGTGAGTCATGCAACAAACAACTGCCGCAGCGGTTACAGCATACAGTGGGAAATTTGTGGATGTATGACTTTGTGGGAAGTCTATGTACTGTTAGATTTACTACAGCCTTTCTTGAGGGTCGAGTGAGGTTTTATTGAGCTGGGGGATTCTCGAATGTTGAGATCCTTTCGGTGATACAGGTCTTGGAGCGATCCCTCGAGCACCCTTAGATAGGCAGCTAGGATGTATTGACTGTGAGTTAGACAGCTGGGATTGCATCTTTGCTTTACTGCCGTTGAGGCATTGTCGCAGTCTATGCTTACAGGACAGTGACAGGACAGTCAGAGACAGTACAGGTGCAGGACAGGTTTACCCACAGCTTACAGTGTTAGAGAGACAGTGGTTTTTTGAGCTGTTTTTTGGTCTGTTTTTAGTACACCAGAGCCATTTTACAAAGGAGACTGCCAAAATTTCTGCAGAATCTGAAGCTTTCTTGGTTCATTTGACAGGTTGATATTGGTTCAGAGGTCAGTTTACAGGGGAAACTCTGCCGAATTTTTCCCAGGAAAGTAAACTACTGTGAAGCGTAGCTATGGCAGGACACTGCTCTTTACAATATCAAGAAGCTGGATGGAACCAATTTCCCATTGTGGAAGCAAAAGATTTGGCACGTGTCGGTACAAAAGAAGCAGATAAAATCTATAAAGCTCAAGGGGATAAAACCAGAAGATATGGACGAAGATGAATGGAGCGAAATGGATGAATTGGCACTTTCTACCATTATGCTGACTTTGGCAGAAAGCGTTTACTTCAATGTAGCAGACGAGATGTCGGATTATCAAGCATGGTTAAAGCTGAGTGATCTTTATGAGAAGCAGAGTGCAGCTTCACAGGTATACTGGCTTAAGAAGCTTGTTGACTTGAAGATGAAAGAAGGGACACCTATGTCCAATCATCTGAATGAATTCAACACAATCTATAGTCAGTTGTCAGCTCAAGGTGTCAAGTTTGATGAACCTGTTAGAGCTATGTTCCTGTTGATCACATTGCCGAAAAGTTGGGACACTTTTCGCACAGCTTTGAGTAATTCTGCACCTCTAGATGGTTTGAACATAGCAGGTGTAGAAGGAAGTCTGCTTACTGAAGAAACCAATAGAAAGACAATGGACAAAGGCAAAGGAACAGTCTTAGTTGTCAGGGGAAGGACCAAAGAAAAGTACAAAGGTGGAAAGAGGAATCAGTCTCGTAGCAAGTCCCGCAGTGCTAAAGGCAAGAGTGACATAGAATGCTACCATTGTGGCAAGAAGGGTCACATGAAAAGAGACTGCAGAGAATGGAAAGCAGAAAAAGGCAAAGAGAAAGCTGAAGACCATGGTGAGAAGAACAAGTCCTCAGTGAAGATTCAAGAAATAAATGTGACAAACACTGTTGCAAAGGATGACAGTCTAGTGTCAGGAGACATCTACTTCTTGAAGAATACAATGGACTCAGCTCTTCTTACAGCATCTGATGGAAATGCACTGAGTGACTGGATTATAGACTCAGGGGCATCACTTCATGTGTCTCCAAACAAGGAGTGGTTTACTTCTTATGTGACCACTAAAGATCATGTTCGGCTAGGCAATGGGCAGACATGTGAGATCTTAGGTGTTGGAGATGTTCAATTGAAGTTTCAGAATGGCTCTTCTTTCACGCTGAAGAATGTGAGACATGTTCCCGCAATCACAAAGACCTTGATCAACACAGGTTTACTTGATGATGCTGGCTACGTCACCACTTTTGGACAGAACATGTGGAAGATATCCAAGGGTTCCATGACAGTAGCACATGGAGTAAAGTCTGGAGGACTTTACATGATTTATGTATCAAATGTCTCTAAAAATGTAATCAATGTAACCGAGCAGCCGAACGTTTCTTTGTGGCATAGCCGGTTAGGACATATGTCCAAGAAGGGAATGGAAATCTTGTCTCGTTCTGCTTATTTGCCTGTCTTTTTATTTAATGATTTTGAATTCTGTGAACATTGTCTGTATGGTAAGCAAACACAGCAGCCACATAAGCATAGAAGCAGTAGAAGAGATACACAGCTGGCACGTGTTCATAGTGATTTGTGTGGACCTATGCCTAACCTATCTCTAGGGGGAGCTTCTTACTTTATGACATTTATAGATGATTACTCGAGAAAAGTATGGGTTTACTTTCTCAAGCACAAGGATGAAGCGTTTAGTGTTTTCAACACGTTTGTGACACTTGTGGAGAATCAGAGTGGCAAGAAGCTTAAATGCTTACGCACTGACAATGGTGGAGAGTATGTTTCAAAGGCCTTTCAGGACTTTTGTGAGTCAAAAGATATAAAACGTGAACTTACTGCTCCTTACAATCCTCCTAAAAATGGTGTTGCTGAGAGGATGAATAGGACCATACAAGAGAATTTCAGAAGTATGTTGTCTAATGCACAGCTGCCAAATGGGTTTTGGGCTGAAGCTGTATCAACAGCTGTTCATCTTGTAAATAGATCTCCTAGCAAGGTTTTGCAGAAGGATTCAGTGTCAGAGATGGTATGGTCAGGCAAAATGCCCTCATACAAGCATCTCAGAGTCTTTGGCTGTGAGGCATATACTCACGTTCCAAAGGAATTTAGGAACAAACTTGAGCCAAAGAGTAGAAAGTGCATCTTTCTAGGCTATGGTAATTCTGGTGAGATGGGGTACAGACGTTGGGATCCCGAATCCTGGAAGGTTGTCCGCAGCAATGATGTTCACTTTAATGAATCCAAATATCATTCTAAACCAGAGAGGGTTGAGGAGATTAGAAGAGTTGTCTTCCAGGAAGATGGACCTGCACGCGCAAGACAAAATGTCAGGGCTCAAGAGGAGCAAGGACAGGATAGAGTGGAACCACAGGTTGTGACTGAGCCTGAGCCACCTATTGTGCGTAGATTTGGACGTATCATGCGACCTCCTGATAGGTTTGTTCCATCTATGAACTATGTCATGTTGACTGATTGCAATGAGCCTTCATGTTACAAGGAAGCAGTGCAAATGAAGGACTCCGAGAATTGGCAATTGGCCATGCAGTCAGAGATGACAGCTCTGCATAAAAACCAGACATGGAAGCTAGTTAAATTACCACGGGGCAAAAAGGCTCTACCCTGTAAATGGGTTTACAGGTATAAGATCACCACTCATGATAGTCATCCAAAGTACAAAGCAAGGCTTGTTGCCAAGGGCTTTAAGCAAGAACAAGGCATTGACTTTGATGAAGTCTTCTCTCCGGTGGTCAAGATGACTACATTGAGATGCTTTCTTGCATTGGTTGCCATATTAGATTTGGTGTTGCACCAAATGGATGTCAAGACAGCGTTCTTGCATGGTGATTTAGATGTGGAAATTTACATGCAGCAGCCAGAAGGGTTTGTTGAGAAAGGCAAGGAAGATTGGGTATGCCAGTTGTTAAAGAGTCTTTATGGCTTAAAACAATCACCGAGGGCATGGTACCATAAATTCCACAAGTTTATGCTTTCTCAAGGCTACAAACGTAGTGAGTTCGATCACTGTCTATATACAAAGAAGGCTAAGGATGGTAGTTGGCTGATCCTTATTTTGTATGTGGATGACATGTTGATTGCTGGCAAGCACTTGGAAGAAATTTCAGCTTCGAAGTCAAAGATGGCAAAATCGTTTGACATGAAAGACATGGGTGAGGCAAGTCATATACTTGGTATGCGCATTGAGAGAGACAGATCAAAGAAGTTGATTTGGTTATCTCAAACAGAGTATATTGACAAGGTTTTGCGACGTTTCAATATGGAGAAGGGAAAGGAATTGAGTGTTCCATTGCCACCATATATGAAACTTAGCAAACAAGATTGTCTTGTGTCTGAGGAAGAAAAGGCTGAAATGGATAAGATTCCATATGCGTCTGCAGTGGGTAGTTTGATGTATGCAATGATTGCTACTCGGCCAGACATTGCATTTGCAGTGGGAGTAGTAAGTCGATACATGTCAAACCCAGGCAAGAAACATTGGGAGGCAGTGAAAGGAATATTGAGATACCCGAAAGCTACAAAGAGTATGCGTATATGCTATGGGAGTCAGGAGCTAAGTGTAAAGGGTTTTACAGACTCAGATTATGCAGGTGACTTAGACAACCGAAGGTCTACGTCAGGGTATGCCTTTACATTGGCTGGTGGAGCAGTATCATGGCGTTCTAGATTACAAGATTGTGTTACTCAGTCTACTACAGAGGCTGAATATGTTGCAGCATCAGAGGCATGCAAAGAATCAATTTGGCTTAATCGACTAGTAGCAGATTTGGGAATCAAAGAAGAGATGCCTGTGTTATATTGTGATAGTCAATGTGCTATACAATTGGCTCGCAATCCAGTTTATCACTCAAAGACAAAGCATGTGGATGTGAAGTATCATTTCATCAGGGAAATGCTTGAGGATAAGCAACTTCAGCTTGTCAAAGTTCACACCACAGAAAATACTGCTGATCTACTTACAAAAGGACTTCCCTCAGAGAGCTTTGCGCATTTTCGCAAGCAGTTAGGTGTAGGGTAGTACATCACTTCTCTACATCTCTTGTATATTAGCTTGTATAGTAGCTTCTCTCACACTTAAAGTACCACATTGGACTTTAAGTGGGAGGTTGTTGGGGTATAAAGCCCAATGTGGTCGCCCAGGTAAGTGGGCGGGCCGCCAGGTATGTACACATATTCTTTTGTAAAAACCTAATAAGAACTCACTATGCTCTACACATTACAGTAGAGCGAGTTCACCAAATCGTCGTGCTCTTCTTCTCGCACTCTCTCTCGCGTCGCACTTCCGCTCGTACTCCTTCAGCAGGTACGCCATTCTTGCAATGTAGCTGATGTCTGCTCAAGGAACTTAATTCTTACTCTAGATTTGACGCGATGTGGTGTGTGTGTCTGTGTGTGTGTGTGTGACCCTTGGAATCGTCATCTTGCATCACTAATTTCTGTGTAGGCTCAATTTGCTCTTCCATTAGCTGAACATGATGGCTTATTGTATGGTAGCAGCAGTCGAACATGCAGGTGGAATTGCTGGTCCGCATGGACTGTCGAGGCTGTGAGCGCAGGAAATTTTCTCGCCATTTCTGACAAGCATCGGTGGCTCTCTGAGTTGCGCCTACACGAAAATCTAAATCTAACCTTATCTTAAACGATAAAAGAAGAAAATGGTATAACCTTTCTATCACCCAAATGTGGTAGATTGGTTATGCCAATTCCCTCTTCAATAACAGGTAAATAACGTAAATAAACCTAAATCTAATCTAATATAACGTAAATCTAAATCTAACGTAAATAAACCTAAATCTAATCAAACGTAAATCTAACTAAAAATAAACCTAAATTTAATCTAAATTAACTTAAATAAACCTAAATCAAATTTCACGTAAGTCTACATCTAACCTAATCTTTAACGTCTTTTGGGATAGTTTCCTACGACGTTTCTTCTTGTGTGTGTGTGTGGGTGTGTGTGTGCCAATAAAAAGAGAAAAATGGTATAACCTTTCTATCACCCAAGTGTGTTAGATTGGTTATGCCATTTTCCTCTTGAATAACAGGTCTTGAGTTCAACTCCTCGTTGGCTAGATCTTTAGGTATATTTAATTAGTTTTCTACGACGTTAAATTAAACTCTCTTCTTCTCGGGTGTGTGTGTGGGTGTGTGTGCACGCCAATAAAAAAAGGAGAAAAATGGTATAACTTTTCTATCACCGAAGTGTGATAGATTGGTTATGCCATTTCCCTCATGAATAACAGGTCTTGAGTTCAACTCCTGTCGACTAGATCTTTAAGGTCTCTTGGGATAGTTTCCTACGATGTTAAGAATCTCTTCTTCTTCTTATTTTCTCTCTCTCTCTCTCTCTCTCTCTCTCTCTCTCTCTCTCTCTCTCTCTTTTCCTCTCTCAATGTGTGTGTGCATTCTTTGTTTATGCATGTGTGTGTGCGTTTTTGGTTTATGCATGCTCTCTCTCTCTCATTCTCTCTCTCTCTCTCTCTCTCTCTCTCTCTCTCTCTCTCTCTCTCTCTCTCTTTTCCTCTCTCAATGTGTGTGCATTCTTTGTTTATGCATGTGTGTGTGTGCGTTTTTTGTTTATGCTTGTGCTCTCTCTCTCTCTCTCTCTCTCTCTCTCTCTCTCTCTCTCTCAAAAACACAATGTGTGTGTGTGTGTGTGTGAGAGAGAGAGAGAGAGAGAGAGGAAGAGAGAAAGAGGGGAAGGGAACATGAGAGTGAGGAGAGGAAGGAGCATACCTGGCTCTTCTTCCTCTCCTCGTGTGTGTGTGTGTGTGTGTGTGTGGAGAAGAAAGAGAGAGAGAGGGAGAGCGTTACCTTGCTTGCTTGAGCGCGCGCCGAAAACTCAGATCTGAGATCTGAGTTTTCGGACGCTCTCGGTTATGTTTTTAAGCCCTGGCGGCGTCGCTATAGGCGTCGCTATGAGCGTCACTATGTTACAAGTAACATAGCGACACCGTGGTTTTTCATGTTTGAGCGTTGCACTACGAGCATCGCTACTATTAAGTACCTCTTGTAGTGGAGCACCTAAAGTGATAAGAAGAGGAGAAAAGATAAAAGATTCCAGAATAGTATGTGGGAGGCTACATGCCAAAGTTTGTTGCACAAAAGAAGGAATGCAACAAGAAAAAGAAACTTGATGATACAAAGTCAGAAAGAGCAGCTCAAGGTCATCAGACAAAGCTCAAGATGGACCTACCCCTTTGGGTAAAAAGACAACAACCAACACCGCCACTAGAAACAAAGAAGAAGCGAAGGTGGAGACCTGATATAGTTACCCTTTGCGAGATACAAAAGTACCAAAAGAGCACCGATCCTATCATCCCCAAGGCTCCCTTTGCACACTTGGTGAAGGAAATTATGTCCACATTCACTGACAACATAATACGGACCTGTAAAGTGTGGTGTTGGCCCTTTAGAGGAGGCAGCAAAGGATATCATTGTCTTCCTTTCCGTAGATTTGGTTTAAGTATGGCACATGCCAAAAGAGTCACTATAAAACCAAGGGACATGCAACTACATCTTAGGCTTAGGGGCGATAATGCCTTACATCCCATTTAGCTATTATCAAGCCCTTGTAATGACAAGTCATAACACAAGGTAACTATTTTTGGTTAATCTCAAAAGAATTTATCTTTCACCTCAATCATTGTGTTTTTATGTATTTTGAATGACTATTTGCCATGCACATTGAATTTGTGAATAATGTATGTCAAGGACTTGTACATAAGTGTAGTGTGTGACGGTGGTAATGGCAAGGAAAACCCATTCCAATCGACGTTACATGCTCGAGCAGCTCATAACCCCTATGAAACGAATACGTGGGTGTCAAGGGGGGGGGGGGGGGTCGCCTAGGGCAACGAGAGGTCCACCGCGACTGTCCTTTGCTTAAACTGGCCCTAGTCACTCTATGACACACATGTCAATTTTTTCACGTGATGGACCCACATTCACACTCCCTCAAACACTTATGGCACCTATGCAATGTTTTTTGAGCCGGTTCCGGGCCAGTCAAGTGGGTCGACAAGAAGAGGCTAGGCTAGCCTTTGTAGAAGTTCTTGGAATCTAGCTATTGAAAGTGGCCTAGCCATCAACTTATCTTTGATGGTCTCACAAATTCATTAGGGATTTTGATTACTTGGGCTAAGGCTAGGGTGCATCTATCAAGAACGGAGCCAAAGAATTTACCCCAAAGCTATACAGGGAAGCCTCTCAATTGACTAAAATACATTTGTGAGCATTGGGGGGGGGGGGGGGGGGGGGGGGGGGGGGGGGGAGGGGGGAGGAGGGGATTATTTGAACAAGACCATGCTAAGGGCTTTGCATTTGATGAGCTCCCCATTCCCATTCTCAAGTACTCCGAGTGGACACTGATGATGGATTATTGAACCTCAATAGGTAGTGCCAGCGGGAGGAGTCTTTGCCTTCAAATGTGCCACAACAGCCAAGTTACCCTTCACATAACAAACCAATTGATCTCCTTAGTCATCCACAAGAAAATAAAATAATTCCATTTGCGCTTAAAAGGAAAATTTTGTGGCCTCTATCAACAATGTTTCGAATCAAAAATAGCATTTGTGGCTTCATCCATGTCTCCAACATCATTTTTGGCCAAGTAGATGGTTCCCAAGTAAAAGGGATTGTTGGTCGTGATTAAACAGCGTTGCTAAAAGATTTTTTTGGGCACATTCTCATAGAAAGCCTTGCTTTGATCAATGAAACCTAGTGTTTCACAAACAAGGGCCTCCATAGATGTCTGATTTTGGGTGGACATATAAGTCTTCATTAAAGCGTTGTTGCTAAATTCCACTTGTATTTTGTCATTGGGATTGGTTGGATTTTGCACATCTTGAAGCCCCACATGCTTAGCAATGACAGAGAGGGCCTCATCTTGATGCATCTTAAAAGTATGTGCAATGTCATCTCCTGAGGGATTCACTCTATATACAAAATGGGACGCCACCTGTGAGCAAACAATTCTGATAAAACCCCTATATACAACTCATATTAGGGAACATGACCCCCCTTTCTATGCTTATATGACAATCCATGAAGAAAACTATCATACCCATATCTTGCATATAAAATTTAGGTCTCACATGATTTAACTGAGTAAAACTAGTCAAAGAATGTGTACCATAGTGACTGGCAATGTACTAAGGATCCACTTCTATTGATAACTAGATGTACCCTCAATGTGTCTTAGTTTGACTTTCAAATTATGTGCCCGATCAGTCTGCACTTTGGCTACTCATCCAATTTTGCCCATCCAAAACTAGTGTAAATCTTGTGTAAAATCAACCCTTGAACTGCTCCAAATCAACCATTATCTATGATCGGCTTGATGCAAAATTTGATGTGTGACCTGATAAAAAACTTTCCCTAAATTCATCCGAGTTCTATTGCACATCGGTGGCCAATCGTTACAAGTAATCGACCCGAGTCAGGGTCCCCCCCCCCCCCCCCCCCCCCCCCCCCCCCCCCCCCATAAATATGATACCCCCTCCCTTATTTTTAGGCTTGGGATATAAATTATTGGGGGCCTGCCCGTAACTTATCTGCTTATGTAGCTTGTAAAAAAACCCCCCACCCTTGCACTTATGTGCTACGGTAAGTTTTCCATGGTGAATCCCCCGGGTGTTATTCAGGAACAAGAATTCAACCCCTTCAATTACTACGGAATTTAGTTATAGTATCGTGAGGTCATCAAACTCCTCCGTCACCTCTTTTTCTAACATCCTAACTTCCTCCTCCTTGAGCAAAACATCACCTAATAGGACCAAGGACATAGAGGAATCTTCTTGCACTGTCAAGGTTTCCTCTTTGGGGTTGACCTCACAAAGAAGCTCCAATGTGCCATGTTTGGATTTCCCTCCTACCTTCACTTTGCCTTTTCCTTTTGCCTTGTCAATGCCCTCAAGCACCATCATGGACAAAAATAATGTCCCACTTGAGAAATGCATGGCCGATGTATCCTATGACTACATCAATGATGGGCCGACCATCGTCCACTTCTCTGTAATCTTTGTTGCTTAACCCCTTGATAAGATTCTTGTTGTGTTGGAAGGAATGCTTGAGAAACTCGACAAGAAGCCAATATCCTTCTTCTCAATCATAAATTTTTCCATGTATGTCCCCATGTAGCTTGTGACATTTTGAAATATGTCAGTGTGAAGTTGTACGGTGGCCTCCATGTCAATCAAACACTCAAACAGAGGGAGGAGCTTTTCCACCGAGTGAAGGAGATCAATCTTCTTTAGTTGTGTGATAAGCCCATGACAAGGGTTGCCATGGCAGAGGAGTACTAGAGATCAAGAGCAAGAGCAAAAGATGTCTGCAACATCATAAGCATGAGAAAGAACACATACAACAACCAAGTTAGTGTAGGCAAGAGTGATTACAGAAACAAAGAACAAAAATACATGAAGTAGGAAGGGAGACTTACAATTAATAGCAAAACATTGGTTGCCTTCCTTTGCAAGCCGCATTTGAGTAGGTTTGTATACATGTTGGGCCTTCACCATCTTGATTTCATCACTGGATTGCTTGAGGTCTACGGTGCATCCCTTCCAACAGTGGCTCTGCAAACCAATGTGGTGACAAGAGACCTTGTGTGCTCCTTGTGTGCTTATTCACATTGTCACCCACATACACTTTGCATACTCTGTGGTAGTCCAATGGCCATCTTTGTTTTGGTTGTTTCTAGTGCAAAACGAATCAATCTTGTGCAAAGTCTACGGTTTATAGTGATGTTGAGATGGTGGTTTCTTGCACATTGACAAAGGAAGAGATAATGGGTAGGTGATTGAAGTTGACCTAAACTACAATTCTTGTGTAGGAGCTCACCACCCATGAGAGGTTTCTAAGTAAAAAGGAAGGGAATATTGGAGAAGAAGATGGTAGGAGGAAAGGGAGCAAGTTAGGACCTGAAGGGAGGAAAAGGAGCAAGTTAGAGACTATAGGAGGAAAGGGAACAAGTTATAGATCATGGGGGGTGCAAGTGAAGCTCTCCATAGATTGGTTTTGATGCATCTTATTAAATATGAGCTTGCAAAATGAGGGAGAGGGAAAAATATATGAGGAGAATTAAAAAAGTTTCTCTTTTATCTAGAGAAAGAGAGCGTAAAACAAGTTGGAGCTAGTAGAGATACCTTGACAAGGGACATGCCGAATTGTGTGTGTGTGTGTGTGTGTGTGTGTGTGTGTGTGTGTGAGAGAGAGAGAGAGAGAGAGAGAGAGAGAGAGAGAGAGAGAGAGAGAGGTTGGAGGGAGGGAAAAAGAGATTTCATTGAGGAGTAATGATGATAGGGAATTCTTGAGGTTAGCTTACTTTTATACGGTGGCACATTGATGACTGTTGCTACTGCAAGAGAACACTATAAAAAATAGGAGGAAAATCTAAAATGTGGAATAATATTTTCTCATTTTCCACCCATTTTGTGAAATAAAAAAGGCCTGTTTTTCATAGAGTTGTAAGTTTGACCCCTACTACTTGGACTCTTACAAACCCAACATTTTTGTACACATGGTACTCCCCCATTTGGCCATTTCATCAACACCTTGATTAGGCTTGGGAAAATTAAAGGGACCAAGGAGACTCCATTGAGGCCCTAATGCCTTCTGGTACAGCAAGCGGCACTCTTCCACAAAGTCTAGCCGCAACATGTTTAGATAGATCTTCACACCCCACTTATTGCTCTCTCGTCAAAAGATAGATGAATAGTTATGTGGGGGAATCATTGGCAATTGCTAGGAGATTAGGGTGAACAAGCTTAGCTTGTAGAACTCATGCAATTCATTTGTTGTGTAGCAGCACCGAGGCAAGTCGGGTAGGTTGAAACTCGCTTTGTCTTGCCTACCTCCATCACATGCATACATAAACACTAAATTGTGAGTGTACATATAGCCTTGCATTGTAAATAAAAAGGCCTACACAATTAGATCCATAGCGCAATAACGAGATAAATAGCACAATAACAATTGGTTAGTGGACAAAAATTGTTGTTATATAGCACAATAATGTGTACCCCAATAGAGATGGATATATACAAAACAAAAGCATACACCAATTTTAAAAAACTACCCTAAGAAAACCATTAATGATTAATGCATTCAATGCTAAATATGTAAACAAGAAAGAGAACTCCAATGGGTAAATAGAGAATGGACTCAATATATTGACATGCAAATCCTCAAACTCAACACAAGAGCTAATGAGCCCAACACTCGCTCAACACCTTTGGCTCAAGGTGAGTATGTGGGCCCCCAAGTCCACATCATTCAATACAATGTGTAAAGCTTTGTCTCAAACTCTCAAACTACTAACAATGTACACTATGGTATACGGCACCATTAGTTTTACATGGATGATGAGTGTACTGCACCACTTTTATCTAGATGTGAATCATGAATTTGGATGGTTTTTGTTGAGCTAATGCTTAGGTACATTATTAATGATATGTGAAACAACTTCTCTCTCTTTACACTTCACCATGATATAAGGCTTGTGGCTCCTTGTATGTGATGAGGCCTTGTTATTTAACTTAGTAAAAAAACATCAATAAAAAATTATATGCGGATGGAAAAAATCTTTAAAAGATTTAAAGCAACATTTTGGGTTTGGTATGAGAAACATTTTTCCAAATAGTCCAATTGAGAGCCCTCTTTTTGTATGCATGCCTGAGGT
This sequence comes from Adiantum capillus-veneris, assembly GCF_014529385.1. Classification (NCBI taxonomy): domain Eukaryota; kingdom Viridiplantae; phylum Streptophyta; class Polypodiopsida; order Polypodiales; family Pteridaceae; genus Adiantum; species Adiantum capillus-veneris. The sequence continues at coordinate 135,444,018 of NC_140933.1, forward strand.
TTACTTCTCGGGGTGTCCACTAAAAAATACGTAAGATAGTACGTGCGAACAAAATAAAAGATTTATAATTAGGTACATTTATCAAAAAATGTACCTACATAAAGGGAGTTGCCACTTGCCTTATCTTTGTATACATTAAGAGGGTGGATATTCAATATGCATTCCCAAACGAGCAAGATTGTGCATAGCCAAAGGTCTATAAAGAAGTTATCACTACAACATAACGTCAAAATATGGACGCAGTATATATCGATGGCCGTACCTTTTCACGCGGTTATTGACGTACTTGCATCCCGTCGATATATGCGTCGAAATATTCGTCGATATGGGTGTGGAAATACGTGTGGCAAGGCATACTTTTCCACGCGTATATGGACAGATATTCCGACGCAAATTTCGTCGTAAAAAATTGGAGGGAAAAAAAGGGAAACCCCTGTGTAGGCGGCCATTTTCGCCTGCGACGCGCTCAGATCGCTTGGCCGAAACCTGTTGCGTAGGTATTATGAAACTCTCCCCCCCCAACACCTCTCGCTCTCTCTCTCTCTCTCTACATTGTGTGTGTGTGTGTGTGTATAGGAAAGAGATAGATAGAGATAGAGAGAGAGCGGTGTGTGTGGAGGAAAGAGAGAGAGAGAGAGAGAGAGAGAGAGAGAGAGAGAGAGAGAGAGAGAAATGTGTGTGTGTAGGTAATCAAAGAGAGAGAGAGAGAAACGTGTGTGTGTGTGTAAGAAACTAAAGAAAGAGAGAGAGAGAGAAAGGTGTGTGTGTGTGTGTAGAAAATCAAAGAGAGAAAGAGAGAGAAATGTGTGTGTGTGTAAATAAGAAATTCAAAAGCTAGAGAGAGAGAGAGATGTGTGCGTGCGTGTAGGAAATTAAAGAGAGAGAGAGAGAGAGAGAGAAAAAAATGTATGTGTAGGAAATTAAAATTAAAGAGAGAGAGAGAGAGAGAGAGAGAGAGAGAGAGAGAGAATGTATGTGTAGGAAATTAAAATTAAAGAAAGAGAAATTAAAGAGAGAAAGGAAATGAAATGTTATAGTAACGTCTTCAAAAGGCCAAAGTGACCTATGAGACCAGAAAGTTACAATGTGGTGGATCTGATACAAAGTCAGAGTAACAAGATGACAAAATAAAATATTATGGAATCCTAAACTGCTGGGTGTGGACTAAGCAGCTAAAACAACTAGCTGGGATAGGTAGATCATAGGAGATCCAACATCGGTCGTTGGCGGATCTCATCAATCTCCTCCATGGTTAGTAGTCTGACCGGGCGTTGTGCATGTCGAGCCAAAGTGACCTAGATCCTTTGATGCAGCCTCTGTCGATGTTGTGTAGTCCTCCACAGCCGTGGGCGTCTGGATCTCCCTAGCTCAGTCGCTCATTCGATCAGTATGCCTCTGGTGTAAAGCGACGAGCTCTGCTGTGGTAGAGAGGGAGAGAGAGAGAGATGTTCGTATGAATTAAAGAGAGCGAGAGAGAAGTAAAGAGTGATATATATATATATATATATATATATATATATATATATATATATATATATATATATAGAGAGAGAGAGAGAGAGAGAGAGAGAGAGAGGGAAGTAGAGAGCGAGAGAGAGAGAGAGAAAGAGATAGGAAAATAGAGAGAGAGAAAGAGATAGGGAATAGAGAGAGAGAGAGAGAGAGAGAGAGAGAGAGAGGAGAGAGAGAGAGAGAGAGAGAGAGAGAGAGAAAGAGAGTGATATATATATATATATATATATATATATATAGATAGATAGATAGATAGATAGATAGAGAGAGAGAGAGAGAGAGAGAGAGAGAGAGAGAGAGAGAGGGGGGAAGTGGAGAGCGAGACAGAGAGAGAGATAGAGAAATAGGAAAATAGATAGAGAAAGAGAGATAGCGAGAGCGAGAGAAAGAGAGATAGCGAGAGCGAGATTGAGAGAAAGAACAAGAGATAGGGTACGTAGAGAGAGAGAGAAATAGAGAGTGCTATAGAGAGAGAGAGAGAGAATTAACTAGAGATAGCTACAGAGGTAGAGAGAGAGAGATAGATAGTAGATAGAGAAAGTCGGCGTGAAAGAGTTAGGTTGGCTGACCAATTGTGTGAAAAGGACATAAATTTTCTCTCTCTCTCTCTCTCTCTCTCTCTCTCTCTCTCTCTCTCTCTCCCTCTAGAAGAAACTATGGAACTAAAAGAGGCAAAGGGGTTTTGCCCGCTACATTCATTGCCATGTACACCTGGGAGTGCACGTATGTGTCTACCCATATAGGATTTGACCAATAAAGACGAGATTTTGACCTGGTGGTCCTGATCTCTGTACACCTCTGGACCGAGGTGTACGGAGATCGGGCAAGACTAGAGAATGCGAGGTAGTTTACATTGTGAGGAGTATATATATTAAAACAATATTCATAATCATTGTAGATGGCAACGCCATCAACTAACATGGAGGAAAAAATTGCATGCTTGTGCACGCTCTACAAGTATCAAATCCTGCGCAAGCGTAGGATATGTAATGAGCATGTGCACAAGTACGGAGAGTTTGCTAGAGAAACCGTACAGAATCTATGATACGACTCCTATGGAACGGGCATTGATTTTCGCGACATAGAACCTACATCTAAGAGAGAGAGAAAAAGGATTATGCGTGAAGGTCCGACCAATATAGAGCCAAGGATGGAAGCAGAAAAGGGCTTACAGATAGAAGACGACGGCATGGAGGAGATGCTGGATGCCTTCTTCCAGACAAGCGAGGAGAACGCTAACGAAGTAGCACCAGAAGCCGTGAGCCTATCTCCTGAAGACATGTTGAGGAAGTTGGCACGTCAACCAATCTATGAAGGCACCAAAATATCCGTGCTTCGTACTTGTCTGGCATTTTTGAATCTTCAGTCAGTGTAGGGGTGGTCAGATGCAAGCATCACTGCTTTGTTTAGGTACGTAATTTACAAAAGAGATTTTTCGGTTGCAACGGTGACGTGCTTGGGGAGGTTTTTAATTTAATGTGGCTTAAACAGATTGTTGCGGGAGCAACTTCTCCCGGCTGGCAATGAAATGCCCTCCTCCAGGTTAGACGCAAAGCAACTATTGACTTCAGTTGGCTTGGACTACAACAAGATTCATGCATGTCTAAATGATTGCATTCTTTTTCGCAATGAATTTGCAGATTGTCTGTCGTGTCCTAAGTGCGGAGCAATGCGCTACAAACAAGATGCGGTTGGCGAGACATTGCTAGCTAAAGTGTTGCGGCATTTCCCTATTATTCATAGGATAAAAAGCATGTTTCGTTGTGGTTCCATTGCAAAGTTGATGCGGTGGCATTCTACGAATAGATCCACTGACACAACATTTAGGGTGCCCGCTGATTCAGAGGCTTGGAGGCACATTGAAGATGCCTAGCCACATTTTAAGAGTGAATGATGCAATTTGCGCTTGGGCATGGCAATGGATGGAGTCAATCCATTTGGCTTGAGAAGCTCGTCATGGAGCACTTGGCCTATGTGCCTTATCAATTACAACCTCCCACCGTGGCTTGCCATCAAGAAGGGTCATTTGATATTAAGCTTGATTGAACCTGATAAGTTCAAGGCAAAAAACATGGATGTTTATCTAGCTCCACTAGTTGACGAGTTCCAGGAGTTATGGCAAGGGATCGACATAGCAGATGCGGTTGAACCACTAGGACAACAGCATACAAGGATCCATGGACTTCTTATGTGGACTATGCATGATTGGCTAGGATACAGAGAAGCCTCTAGTGATGGTTCTTGATTCACAAAATTCTCGCTATTCGCAAGCACTTTGCATTGGCCTGAATCATGCTTTAATATATGCAGGGCTTACAACTTCGGGATACAATGCATGTCCAATTTGCGGGCCGTCTTTGGATGTGCGCTATTCTGCCTCTCTTCGAAAGACAATTCATCAAGGCCACCACCGTTATCTTCCAGATGGCCATCACTTGCGCGAAGGTCAGCTTGGTCGTGTTGAATGTCGAATGATGTGGCAGCAGATTAGGGAGGATGAGTGGACAGCGGACACGCGGTTTAGACAGCAGGGTCAGGCCGCGCAGATACGACAGATGACCAGGGGGACATCTCATCTTGGTAGCGGAGGCTTCGACACCTTTCGTTATGAGTTTGTGAGTTTTCAATCCAATCCTAGCTATGACTTTTTTTAAACGTGATGAATCATGTATTCTTATTACTTTGATTTTTGTATAAACGCAGAATCTTGCAATGCATCGAGCCCCGACACGCCAGGAGGAGACAGATGGATATCGCAGAGGTATCTATGAAGTATTGAATGATCTTGATGCTTCACGAGAGCCTGTAGATTGGGAGGACTTAGAGTCTCGCTGATCGATTGAGGTGAGACGTTAATATGTGTGAGTTGATTTAATTAAATAAGTATATGTGAAGTAATATCAATACTAATTTTGTGACTTGTTCTATGTGCAGGTTGTGATGCCTAGTCATCAGTGGATTTCATATATATGTTTTGTGAGACACAGATACGCTTCTGTGTCTCTTTTTTGTATAGACATATATGGTTATGGTTATTTTTCAGACATGGTTATGATTATTGTTCAGACATGGTTATGGTTATTGTTTTCCTTATGGTTATGGTTATTGTCATTGTATAGACATGGTTATGGTTATTGTTCTTGTATAGACATGGTTATGGTTATTGTTTTGTTGATGGTTATGTTTAACTTTCTGGTTATGCTTATGGTTATTGTTTTGTTTATGGTTATGGTTATCTGCATTATGGTTTTGATCAATATGGTTATGGCCGGTTATGGTTTTAATTTGGTTATGGTTTTGCACAAAGTTTGTTATGGTTATGGTTTTAAGTTGGTTATGGTTTTGCACAAAGTTCATTTCATTTCTTTCATTGGCCTTAAATCTCATGTGAGATCCTACATGGATAGCATGTAGGAGGCGTATACATATGGTTTTTTTTGAAAAGTTTATGTTAAAACGAAGGGAACTCTGCCGAAATTTCTGCGGGAGCACGGTTGATTTTGGTGCTGCTCGCTTTCTTGGGCAGAGGACAGGCAGTCTAGCTGTGGCTGTGTCCCTCTTTTCACTGGGCACAGGCCAGGCTGCCTATCCTTTGCCCAATATTTTTTTTTTCTGTTATCGTCGTCGCAATCTGCGTCGCTAGGCCCATCGAAATATGCGTCGATAACAGTACCTTTCGACGCGTATATCGACCCATATTGCGACGTTTTTATAAGGACGCGTATTTCGACGATTTTTTCGACGGGGTGCATCGAAGGCTCCCTTTTTTGTTGTAGTGTATGGTGATCTTTTACTACTCAAATGCTACTAGACACCTTTATTGTTTTTTTCCCAAACTCACAATTGTGAATGAGTGTATTATAATGTCACAAAAAAATTTACAAAATGCCTCAAGTTCAAGCCGAACCTTGAGGGAAAAAAGGTTACATCAGAGCTTAGTCAAACGTACCTAGTAGAGTACTGTTACCAATGACGGGAGCAAAGCGAACCCCGAACCCCCGACGGCCTCTAAAACACTGGGGACCGAATGGAGCGCCTCGAGCCTGTCATGGTAAAGCAAACAGGGGGCACCACCTAGCTTGAGCTGCTAGGACACAAACAACACACCACCATAACAAAGTTTTCATCCAAGAGAGATGGATGCTTGGGAGTAATGATGAAGAGGAAGGGGAATGAGATCAAGTGAGAGAGAGAGAGAGAGAGAGAGAGAGAGAGAGAGAGAGAGAGAGAGAGAGTATATTGGCTTAGTACTTAGGCACCACAGAAGGATGGCGAATCCGCACACCCTTCACACATACACAAGCTCACTCCAAACACAAGAGTAGATGGCGATTCCGCACACCTCACATGGGCAAAAAAATTCAAGAAAACATACTCACAAAATCTCAAGCTTTATTTAGAGAATAAGGCGATGAAATGGGGGGCATAGGGTAGGGGAAAGAGAAGGGAGAGAGTGGTAGAGCACATGGCTGATAGGTGGGAGTTGATGGCGAAGACTCGCACGAGGGTTATGGCCATCATCCTTCATTTAGTTGCCCTTCATCTTCCATAGCCCAAGGGTGTAGAGGTCATGCTCAAGACGAGCATGGTGATTGCGGTGATGGTGATGGTGTGGGTGTGTGTGTGTGTGTGCACTAAGCACACACAGTGCATAGTGTACTCTTTGGTGATGTTGTGTGTGTGTTTAGTGTGATGGTGACCCCTCTTTATATAGGAGAGGAGGGGGGAGAAATTCTAGAATTTAGAAATGAAGAAATCATTATCTACATAGGCCATGTGACTATGGGCCCCACTTGTCTAGCTGTGTGTATATGTGCCAGAACAGCAGTCTCATGAGAGAGATACTTAGAGAGAGAGATGGGTTGATGAAAAAAAGTGAGAGGTGACATGGAGAATAAAGTAATTACAAGAGGGGAGAGAGGGGAGTGTGTTTAGAGGTGAATCTGTGTGCAGATGTGTGTGAACACAAGAAAAATCAGGTAACCACCGGGTGGGGATGGGTCTATGGGCACCTTTTTCAGTGAAATTGAGTGTGTGTGAGTGTGGGGGAGGTTATTTAGCTACAAGACAAGAGACATGGCGCCCTTTAGAGAGAGAGGGGGGTATTTGGGTCATGGGATATGATAGGAGAGAGAAAGGAGGGGTGGGGTATACTATTTTGGAAGATAGGATAAGTTGCATGTGAGTTAGGGTGCATTATTGGTGAGTTAGAATGTATTATTGGTGAGGGGTGGGGTAGCTTGAGGGGAGAGATAAAGGAGAAAGGACAAGGGGAAGAGAGAGGGGGTTGACCTTTTGAGTGGAGGAGAGGAAAAAGGACATATAGCGGGACAATAGTGAAGAAAAAGGAGGCAAGGTGGGGATGGGCTGCCCCGCAGGCATGAGGTGGCCTATTTTACCTTTCTCATATATTTACATAATCATACTTTACTTTTTCTTACTTTTTCCAATGCCTTTTATCACCCCCTCCCTAAGAGGGGGTTTTCATGGGGTGGGGACGAGAGAAGAGGGGTATGGAAGCTTGGCTTGTGAAAAGCCCCCATCATTAGCCCTCCCCTTTTGGCTAGAGGCATTCATGTCTCTAGCTCATCTGTTTGATCATTATCGTCGGAGGTGGCGGCTGATGGTGTGTCCTCATCTGTAATGTCAATAGGTGGAGCCTGGTCAAATCGAAGAAAATAAGGTTTAAGTCGCCAACCATTTACCCTAGTTTTATGAAGTTTTCCATCAGCCTCCATAAGTTGGTAGCTTCCATTGGCATACTTTTTCCTGATGATGAAAGGGCCTTCCCATTGGAGCAGGAGTTTCTTATCCTTATGCGTGTCGAAGCGATTGTCGTAGCGGAGCACCAACATTCCTTTCTTCAATTCTTTTTTCCGGAGATGCTGGTTAAAGCTAAGTCGTCTATGATCTGCTTGTGCCGCATAATAATTTATTGCTTCTTCTCTGTCCAGCTGCAGTCTTTCCAAGTTGATGATGTGATCTCTCAAATGCATGTTGGGCTGTTGAAGTTGGCTTGCCATTACTCTGAGACTTTGTAGTTGCACTTCAATGGGCAAGATTGCTTCCTTACCAAATACTAGATGATATGGTGTGAATCCCAAGGATGTACGGAATGAAGTTCTGTAGGCCCATAAAGCTGGTAGTAGGTACTTATCCCAGTCTCCATGATGATTGTTTACCTGCTTGGTAATAATTTTAGAAACCATTCCATTTACCTTTTCAACTAGGCCATTACATTGAGGGTAATATGGTGAAGAGTGCCTCCTTGTAATGCCCAGTTTTTGCATTAATTCTCCTACCAAGTCTGCTCTGAAACCTGGCCCTCTATTAGAGATGATCTCTAAAGGTGTGCCAAACCTACAACATATGTGCTCGTAGATAAATTTAGCTACCTCTACCGCTGTGATTCTAGTGGTGGCTGTAGCCTCTGCCCATCTAGTCATGTAGTCGACCCCCATGATAATGTAGAATTTTCCTGAGTTGGCCCTAGGTAATGGCCCAATGGCATCGATACCCCATTTTTCAAATGGGCCATATGAGAGAATAGGTGTCTGTGGTTCAGGCATAAGTGACCTAGTGCCGGCCTTTTGACACAACTTACACGTTTTGCACCAGTGGTGTACATCACGGTTGAGGCTAGGCCATATGAAGCCTGCCTGCAAGATTTTCCTACTTGTTATGTCTAGGGCAAAGTGACCACCACAAACCCCGTCGTGACAGCTAGCAATTACTCCAGTGATTTCCTGAGAGAGAGGGACCTTCCTGAGTATTTGGTCCTTACCCTTACAATACAAATCGTCATTGATGAGTCGATACCTTGTGGCCTTCCGCGTCAGCCATTGCTTCTGTCCCTTTGTTAAATCTAATGGGCATTCCCCTGTTTCCAAAAAATGCATGATGTCAGGCAAGGCGTCACTGCCTTGAAATAGAGGGAGCTTTAGCTTTATTGCCCCAACCACCACTTCCTGTAGTCTTTCACTTGCTAGGGCATCTGCTTCTTGGTTTTGAGCCCTTGGGATATGGTGTATTTGAACTTCTTCAAACTTACCCAACAAGGTTTTTACACCACTTAAGTGAGTCCTTAAACTAGGATTCTTGCATGTCCATGCTCCATTTACTTGCCTTACCAGAAGTAGAGCATCCCCAAATACATTAAGGCGTTGTACACCTTGCGAGACGCACCATTGTAGACCCTTGGTTAGTGCTGCATACTGAGCTTCATTGTTAGAATGTGAATCTAACAATTGGCCCAACGAAAATACCTTTGTCCCTTTGTCATCAAAGACCACTATGCCTGCAGCTGCTTTGTCGGACGCTCGCTTGTAGGCTCCATCAAAGTAGAGAGAGTGTGCTCCTTCTACCATCGGTGGTACTGGAGGTAAACGAACTTCTCCTTCCTTAGATTGCTTCTCCTTCCCTTTAAAGACTTGGTAGGTCATGAGTCCCCCCAAACTTGCCCTTGTCGTGCTTTCTACCTGTACTGTGTAGTCAAACTCTTGCAGACGAACTAGCCATTTAGTAGTTCTAGCAGACACATCCATGTGTTGTACAACATAGGGAAATATTTCATCCGTGGTTAGAATCACAAATTGCTTAGGCAGCAAATATGACCTAAAATTTGTAGTTGCAAATCTAAGAGCTAGGACTAAGTGTTCCACATGGGTGAAACCTTTCTCTCGTGCTGTCATCATTTGACTAGAGAAGTAGATTGGCCTCATGAAAGATGTCGTCGTATCCTTTTGGAGTAGCACAGCCCCCAATGAGTCATCACCAACACTTGAGGTGACATAGAATTTTTCATCCCACTTAGGTGGTGAGATAGTTGGTAGAGTGGCTAAGACCACCTTTACCTTGTTGTAGTGATGTTCGCTTTCCTCGTCCCAAGTGAAAGTTAATCTTTGAGTGAGTTGTTGCAGTGGTAGAACAAGTTGTGATAGTAGATGTATGAATCTACTTAAGTACCTCACATTCTGTAGAAAAGAGACCAGTTGACGTGCGGTCGTTGGTGAAGATAGGGCTATGAGTGCGGACACCTTATGTGGGTGGGCGTTGATACCTTTTGCTGAAATTTCATGACCTAGTAAAATGACTTTACTCTCCCCAATGTGGCATTTATCCACATTTAATTGCCCACCTAGGCTCTGCAACCTGGCCAAACCTTCAGTTACCTTTTCTAAATGTGAAATACGGGAGCTATATATACAAAAATCATCAATGAACACTCTTATGGATGTTCCAAAGAACGGTTGAAAAACATATGTGACATATCTTTGGAATGTGGCAGGTGCATTTGTGAGACCAAATGGCATAACCCTGTATGCAAAACAACCCCATGGCGTGATAAAAGTGGTTTTTAGCTGATCTTCCAAGGCTATGCGTATTTGAAAGTATCTAGAATAACCATCACAGACGGTATAGCATTCAAAACCTGCTACTTCATTCAGAATTTCATCCAAGAAAGGGAGAGGAAAGTGGTCTCTCTTTGTAGCTGCATTTAGTGGTTTGTAGTCAACACAGACCCTCCACTTACCATTCTTTTTAGGCGTCACCGCTACGGGTGACACCCATTCTGAGTTTTCTATAGGATAGATGAATCCCGCCTCCAGCAGTTTTCTTACCTCGGCCAAGAGTGCCTTTTCTTGTATGACCCCCAGTCGTCGTAGATTTTGCACAACTGGTTTTACCCCTTCCTTCAGCTTAATATGATGTTCCACCACTGTAATGCCTTTGATTCTTTCATAGTTGTCAATGAACAGGTTAGAAAATCCCATCAACATTTGCAAAAAACTATCTTTCTCCTCAAGTGTTAATTCCGTAGACAACATACCCTTCAACCTACTTCCTCCTAGGCCAGGTGATTTGCTCTCCTCTTCATTGGGTTACCCTTTTGGTGATGGATCACCAGTTGTGCTTACCCTTTGTGGATCCTTCATAATGATACCCATCACATCAATGGAACTGTCACTTTCGTCGGTGGATGTGGTCTCCTCCTCAGAACTGGAAGATTCGCTAGTGGTTTCATCTGCCGATGTTTCCAGATTCATTTGCTTCTGCTTGCCAATCCTCATGTCGTAGTAGATTGTCTCCCCTTTCTTACCGGTCATGCGTAGAAGGCCAGTACCCCAGTCCTGTTTTGCCTTCATGGCCATCAACCATGGCCTTCCCAAGATTAGTGGATAGCCCTCCCCCTTAGTAGGCATTACAAAAACATCTACCTCTACCTCAGTGTTGAAAGCTTTTATTTTCACGGCACTTACCACACCCACACACTTTACTTTTGCGTTGTTTGCCATCTTTGCCTTGCATGGAGAAGGCCTGTCAACCTCGAGCCCTAATCGAAGCATCATAGCTTTGCTCATTACACAGATTTGTGCATCTCCATCAATGTAGGTGTTTCCAACCCTCTTTCCTTTTATGTTTACATCGACAATTGGAAGGATGTCATCCATGTTGCAACCCGAAATTTCTCCGGCTACCTTTGTTTTGGAGCGTCTTGTACTTACCATTTTGGACCATTGTCGCCTTACTTTAGGTGCAAGATGTAGCAGCTGTGGCCATGTAATCTTCGGTCCTTGCTCTACCACATCCAATGTTAGATCATAGGGCTTAGAACTTTCCCCTAGCTGGAAGTCAGTGATGCCCAATTTCCGCCGTGGCCTGGATGGCCTCTTGCTAGTTTCTCCTCTCATGCTTCTCTCATCATCTGATTGTGTAGCTTTCTCCCTCCTAGCTCTTTTCACAGTCATGGCCTCAAGTGGTTCTAAAAATGTTACCTTCTCCTTACCCTTGTCCCTCTCCTTTGCTCTGGGTGGATCCACTACTACGGCTTTTCCTTTCTCTTCTAGCCTTATGATGTTTATAGGGCGATCAGGTGGTGGGGCTGGTGGAAGAGGTGGAATGGATGCTTGTAGTGGTGTCTGGGGTGGACGTAGAATTTGTGTTGGTGGGGGTATTCTTTCTCTAGGGGGTGACAATTGGTTCCTCCTACCTCCTCTATTATAGTTTTGTCGTGGTTTGGGACAGTAGTACATACCGTGACCGTCTTCTCCGCAGTTGTAGCAATGATACTCCCTGTTTTGTCATCGTGCTCTTCCAGGGTCTTGATCTCTTTCTTGACTCCTCCCTTGCTGTATTAAGTGGATAGACAAATTCTGCAGTTGGTCAGTAATATGAGCCAACATGTCTTGTTGGTCATCTCTTACCCCAAGAGCCGGTGGTGGTGGTGGAATGGTGGTTGTCGTAGTTGCTGGTCGACGCAATGTTCCTGCTTCTGTTGACTCGGTTTCTTTGGCTTTCATTCGCAGCTTCTTGTCCTTAAGGCGAGCAATTTCAACAGCCAACTCGTACGTAGCCGGGAATCTACCTTTCACCTTCTCCTTGAGAAGCGGCCATAAGCCATGCGTGAACCGATCCTTTTTTAGGAAATCGGGTGCAGCTTCCCCCCTTGCCAGTGACTCAACCCACCGTTCCCACAAATCCACAAATTTGGACTCATAGGTGGCATATTCTAAAAGACCCTCCTGCTTCAAGTCTCTCAACTTGTCCCACAACTTTTCTGAAGTGGTACCTCCCCCAAAGAGCCTCTTAAAAGTGGTTTTTAAGGGTTCCCCATCATCCTTGGTTTCTTGTGGAAGTGCATTGTACCATGATCTAGCTTCTAGCTTCATGAGATGCTTAAAGATTCTAACCCGAGATTCATCCGTATCTTTGTTGCTCACTACACATGCTACTTCAAAGTCATCCAGGAAGTCTGTTACCAAATCCTCCCCCTTCTTTCCTTTAAATGTTGGAAATGCTACACTTGCCATGATTACTGAGAGAGAGCTAGAAAGACACACTGCTTAACTTGCAAAAGGTTTTTTCTTCTTTACAAGGAGGCGTGTATACCCTCTTATACTAGGACATAGATTAAAACTTCAAACGGTACATTGCCTTGTACCAAAGGTAAGACAAATGGTTGATTTGATGCCAGAACCTCAAAAAACCGCTCCACACCCAGCATGGTGTCAATGACGTGCTGGTAGTGAGCCTTCAAGTCCAGTATTACCTTGATTGAGCGTACACGTGTTGGTATGTGTGATCTGTCTTGAGGTAGGTTGTACTGATTCATGTGAAGCTTAGAAGTGCTTAGTCACTGTCCAAGCTTCTGGGAGCGGGTCGTGCTCTTTCCTAAAACAAACTCAGTAGATCCCTAGTTTCTCTAGTGAGAGTGTGAGCCAATGCTTCTGTTATCTGTGCTGCAGCATCAGGTGCGACTTGAAAACTGACTGTGATAATTACCTCGGTGACTTGAGTTACCCGATTCTCAAAGTAGAATAGTGTTGATTCTCTATTGTGCAGAGCTCCTTCCATTTTGTTGTTGTTGTGGGTTGGTTGTAGGTTGCGGACATGGTTTCGACCTTCTCCTTCTTCTTCTTGGCACTCGGCCTATGTATATCCACTGGGTTTGGCATGTTGGTTGACTCTCCCACTGCAAATCGATTACCGTTACACCTGGCACTCGAGCTTCGATGGAGATATGGAGTTCGTCTAGTTGTGCTTGGAGCTCTTCTTCTTCTGTCGTCCAGTTAGCAAATCTTGCTATCCATTCATCCATTCACAATAGTTTAGGGGTTTCAGTCTTGTAAACTGAAGGGTTTCATGAAAAGATCCTCAGTGGGGGCACCAAATGACGGGAGCAAAGCGAACCCCGAACCACCGATGGCCTCTAAAACACCGGGGACCGAATAGAGCGCCTCGAGCCTGTCATGGTAAAGCAAACAGGGGGCACCACCTAGCTTGAGCGGCTAGGACGCAAACAACACACCACCATAACAAAGTTTTCATCCAAGAGAGATGGATGCTTGGGAGTAATGATGAAGAGGAAGGGGAATGAGATCAAGTGAGAGAGAGAGAGAGAGAGAGAGAGAGAGAGAGAGAGAGAGAGAGAGAGAGTATAGCGGCTTAGTACTTAGGCACCACAGAAGGATGGCGAATCCGCACACCCTTCACACATACACAAGCTCACTCCAAACACAAGACTAGGTGGCGATTCCGCACACCTCACATGCGCAAAACAATTCAAGAAAACATACTCACAAAATCTCAAGCTTTATTTAGAGAATAAGGTGATGAAATGGGGGGCATAGGGTAGGGGAAAGAGAAGGGAGAGAGTGGTAGAGCACATGGCTGATAGGTGGGAGTTGATGGCGAAGACTCGCATGAGGGTTATGGCCATCATCCTTCATTTAGTTGCCCTTCATCTTCCATAGCCCAAGGGTGTAGAGGTCATGCTCAAGACGAGCATGGTGATTGCGGTGATGGTGATGGTGTGTGTGTGTGTGTGTGCACTAGGCACACACAGTGCATAGTGTACTCTTTGGTGATGTTGTGTGTGTGTTTAGTGTGATGGTGACCCCTATTTATATAGGGGAGGAGGGGGGAGAAATTTTAGAATTTAGAAATGAAGAAATCATTATCTACATAGGCCATGTGACTGTGGGCCCCACTTGTCTAGCTGTGTGTATATGTGCTAGAACAGCAGTCTCATGAGAGAGAGACTAAGAGAGAGAGATGGGTTGATGAAACAAAGTGAGAGGTGACATGGAGAATAAAGTAATTACAAGAGGGGAGAGAGGGGAATGTGTTCAGAGGTGAATCTGTGTGTAGATGTGTGTGAACACAAGAAAAATCAGGTAACCACCGGGTGGGGATGGGTTTGTGGGCACCTTTTTCAGTGAAACTGAGTGTGTGTGAGTCTGGGGGAGGTTATTTAGCTACAAGACAAGAGACATGGCACCCTTTAGAGAGAGAGGGGGGTATTTGGGTCATGGGATATGATAAGAGAGAGAAAGGGGGGGTGGGGTATACTATTTTGGAAGACAAGATAAGTTGCATGTGAGTTAGGGTGCATTATTGGTGAGTTAGAATGTATTATTGGTGAGGGGTGGGGTAGCTTGAGGGGAGAGAGAAAGGAGAAAGGACAAGGGGAAGAGAGAGGGGGTTGACCTTTTGAGTGGAGGAGAGGAAAATGGACACACGGCGGGGCAAGAGTGAAGAAAAAGGAGGCAAGGTGGGGATGGGCTGCCCCGCGGGCATGAGGTGGCCTATTTTACCTTTCTCATATATTTACATAATCATACTTTATTTTTTCTTACTTTTTCCAATGCCTTTTATCACTCCCTCCCTAAGAGGGGGTTTTCATGGGGTGGGGATGAGAGAAGAGGGGTATGGGAGCTTGGCTTGTGAAAAGCCCCCATCACCAGACGCGATCCAGATGCCCAAGCCTTTACAAGGGACGACTCTATCGGATGGCGAGCGTTGCCCTAATCTAAGCCACAGAGAGATCACTATGAAAGACACGACAGTTCTTGGCCTTCCAAATATTACTAGACACCTTTATTTTTTTAACCAAGAGTGTGTATTATTACCAAAAAAATATTCTTTTTCAAGACTTAAATTGTATTGTTGCTATAACCTAGTCCACCCACTATAGCTTTAGCTAGATATTTTTGCCATATAGGGATGAGCAACAAGAAGCACAAAAATCTTGGGAGTACATATTCTTGTTTTGAAACTCAATGGGCCAATGCATGCATTGATGGCACCAAAACCTGGTACCTTGGACAGCCCTTTGGTAACACTTTCCCAGTCCCATTTTCATGTTTTTGATTTTATAATAAACTAGCATGTTATATCTCAATGCCTAGCTTTCTTAAACTCATATAAAATTTATACGGTTCAATAAGTTTTGAGATTAATTGAGTGATAGCTAGGATTGAGTGAGTTTGGCTCATGTGCCTTGTGGCTAATTTGATTCCAATAACTTTATTAATAGCCAATGCAAACTGACAACTGCAAGAAGTTTAATGTTCCATGTTTGCACTAAGCACTCCCTTCATTAATAGCGAGAGGTGATTAAGTATAACGAGGATCGCACTATCGCATGCTTTCATTAAGCACAAGCATTAGGAAATTTCGGAGGTCATTTGGAGGGCCTTCTAAGAAAATGTATTTTTTGCACTCTCTCTCTAGAAAATATGGCGAATAATAGAGGTGGGTATTTCATGGTAAAAGTTCAAAAAGTGTACTTTAAGTAGATTCTTTACTCTTCTAAACATTCATTCGTAATGATTGAGGGATAATCTTCTTTTCAGTTGCATTGAATGAACCTCATCAACATGGAGCTAATGAGGCTAACATGGAGGGACGAAGGCGCAGTCGCCTATTCACTTTCCATTAAACCTGCACATTTGGCTAATGGCGTACTCCTCTAATGGCACAAATGTTACACAGAAACAAGCCAAATATCACCTTCACATTGATTTGGACAATTAGTACCAACCATTGATTAAGCGTAGTAAAGCAAACACACATATACCTCCCGCATCCATAGACACGCTTAGAGCTCAGGGAGATAAACACATAGATATCTGGACAAGAGGATCTCTCTATCCTAAGAATCCAATGACTAATGTATCTCCACCGTTTGTCAATCCTACAAGCTTATTGACCTTTGCTGGTGATGGAGAAAAGGGACTTCTGGGTTATTGTAAATCTCTTACAAGGGAAGCTGAAACTTATAAGGGCATTCTCTAAGCTCAACAATGTGAGATTGTTCGTCTTTCACATTTACATTCTACAGATCAGGTTACCATTTTGCAACACAAAACAGAGGTACACGAACTTAAAGGAAAGGTACGAAGTTTTCAAATGAAGGACACCATCTTGGGTGGTCGTATCCGAAAGAAGAAATTGCGCAATCTTGAAACATTGCAGGTTGCATCCGGAGGTCTCAAGAAAAGAATCCGAGCATTAAGGTGATGTTTCTTGGTTGGCTAAATTGTCTTGGTTAGGTAATTTTTTTGTTTTTTCTTGTTATGCATTGTTTTCATGTGCCTAAATAGTGTTAGTAAAGTAAATTTTTTGTTATTTACTTAGGCATTGTCTTCATGTAGAGATTCAATCTATCGTGACAAGGAAAACATTGACCCCAAAGACAATATAGGAAAGAGATTGAAGCCACTTATAAGTAGAAACTTGGAAACAGATATAGTACATGACAAGAAGTTTAAGGTCCTACAATGAAATGTAGTGGACCGCTTTATTGCAGAGAACTCAGTGCCTGCAAAAGAGATACAAGGCACACTTGATTCACTTGGTGTAAGCAAAAGAGGATATTCGGCTATACAAAAATCTGTCTCATCCATCTTTGTTAAGAAGGGTATAAAATCCAAACTTTTACCATCAGCCTCAAGTGTTTGGAAAGAGAGGCTTCAGCTTAACGACGCACAGAGAGAATATCTTGGACAACCCTTTCATATTAAAGCAACTTACAGTGGCCATGGAGCAAACATGGCATATGAAGAGTTCTATAATATTTTTATGGACCTGCAGATGTTACAAAAGAGAATGGTGGAGTTTTACAACATCACATTTGAAGAGTCACGAGGGGTATTACATTTTGTGTTAAAGCTGGATGAGTGTGAGCTTGTTAAAGAGAAAAAGCTAGAGCGTGTTACTATTACTTTAATGAATAGAGCCCTCTCAAAGTGTCCCAATGATGATCCTTTGTATTTTAGTGTTCAATCAGAATCTAACATATGGTGGCTTGGTGCGTTTGAGGTAAGCGAGATTCTCAGCTAAGCTCAAATGTTCACATCTACTTAAGTCTCATTTATTTTGTGTTGCAGGTAAAGAAAGAAGATCATGAGATTCTATATTGGGTGTTCCATCAAACTAATATTCCGGAGGTGATTGATTGACAGTCTAACCAGGGAGAGGTACTACGTTTAGATGGAAGGGGAGACTTTAAAGTTCAGTGGCATCTTGTAGGTGACCTCAAAACACTAAAGTGCATGTATAATTGTGGAATGGGTGCAATGGCAAAGTGGCCGTGTTTGTTCTGCATGGAGCCTGCAAAGGTCATGGACCCAAAGTGGTGGAGAAAAGCTCCAACACGTCACATTGAGGACCCTTCTTTTTGACCGGTGTCGGGGGATATGTGTTCGCTACGTGAGCCGGGCACGCGTCGGGCCTCTGGTTGTGGGAGGTGTGAAAGAGAGAGAACAAGAACAATAGATGCAACTGAATCTGGACATCACCGTAATCATCAATTAATTGATTAACGCTTGAGTACAATTTAATCTTTAGCCAAGGCACGGGCTATTAACAACACCGTCACTTGGATCATCTGCTAACTTGGAGCTTAAGCTCCCGTTTACAGGATTAACTGGGCCGTTAACGACATCGAACTTAACAAAATGATTAATCAAACATTAGCTGATGACAATGATGGAAACTCCCTCATGTTGCTTCATCTGCTTCAAATGCCCCGTGGATTCTGCAGTCTTTAATTCTGCTCACTACCTCAATCATCAAGCTTCAGTAGTTATTAATTATCCTGCTTTGTGTGCTTGCACTTACTTATCTGCCGTTTATGTATTTTTACATCTCCTCTAATCCATTTGCTCTGATCGATTTTGGTGCTCCGACTCTCTTTTTCTTGAGTACCTTATCTTGCCGGAATCTGCTTATCTGCTCTTGCCAAGCATCCTTTGTTCCACTTCCTTGCCTTCGCTAACGTTACCCTATTACCCTCGTTCAACTCTTCGTTAATTGCCCTTCGATGCTTCTTGCTTACCGAGGTCGAGAGCGAGAGAGAGTAATAACTTCGCTTCTCGAGTATATGATGGAGAGGGAGAGACTTCGTTCTTACTTAAGCCGAGAGAGAGAGAAAGAGCTCGTCCTGTTTGGATTGGAGATCGAGAGAGAGAGAGAGAGAGAGAGAGATAGAACTCTCCTTGTGCAAGCCGAGAGAGAAAGATTTGATTGCTTACTCCCGCATTCGCTTGCTTCGGCTTCGGCCCTTGCTTCATTCAAGCTCGAGAGGGAGAGAAAACTCCTTGCTTGCCTCGAGGACGAGAGCGAGAGAGAGCCCCCCTTCCCTTCGTTGATAGCCTCCTTGAGCTCCCTCGCCTTCTTCCTTTCTTCCTCGTTTGCTTTTCTTTCTTGCATGAAAAAGTCCCTCTCATGCGGAAAAAAATCGCTTTTTATAGCTCTTTCCCCCCCCTTGCAGTAGCGCCGGGCGCTACCGACGTGGCGCGGGAAACGCTTATGATGACGTGGAAGTTGGATTTTGGCAGCACAAATGACGACCCCATTGGTGCCGGAAGGGAGCGCCATGGCCTGCTTTTCACTTTCCTTCACTATGGCGACCTCAGACGATGCTCGACCCGGCCACCACGATCCCATTCCTCCCCTGCGCAGCTCGTCCTTGTTGCCTATCCCTCTGCTCACGCTTTTCCCTTGCTTTGGTTCACACTTCCCCTTCTTTTCCACTTAAAAACAAATCCTTTTTGGGCCCTTATTGGGCGGCCTCCTTAAGCCTCATAGTGGGCGGCCGAGGAATTTAAGGTCATGGGTGGTCTCTTTGGGTGGCCCTATGGAGGGCATCACATTTGGTATACATATCGGCCAAGCTCCACTGGGCGGCTCTTTGGGCGGCCACCTTAATCAAATCGCCACAACACTAGGCATACACACTGAGCAAAGCAATGCAAAGCACAACAACTTTCCCCCACAGTCCTTGTCTAACCTTCATCTTGAACTTCAATGCCTGTATCAACCTCTCGTATAATCCTGCATACCTTTAAGATGCAAGTATAGGTGATTGCATTGAAGTAAAGCCTTCTCATCACATCCGATAAAAAGTGTCAGAGTTTCTTTCTTGTTCGCCGGGTATTGTCAATTACGGCCACTGTCGGCCAAGCACTGCATAAAATGACATCCCGGGCATGAGAAGCTACTACTGCTCCCGCATCCCAACCTCTAGACAATAGACACAACTTCCAGGTGAGACATCGACCGAGCCAACTAGACTGGTACGGAGCCGGCCCCCGGTGTATCTTAATTGGCCAATATCTTGGCGACCGGGACTCCGATATCTAATCTGAAAAGACCGACGTGCTCCACAAAGTGAGCACCTCAGGCCCGTGCATTCATTTCATCTGTGTTACCTGAACTGCAGTTGCCCAATCCGGTACGGATCTGTAATCGACTTAAACTTCAAAGTGCCATAACTTCTTCACCGTAGCTCTAATCGACGAGCCGTAAAGACAGGCTGGTAGAGCACTTCAAGTACTGCAGTTCTAGGTCATAATATCCCATTTGTCCTCACTCTAAGCATACTCCTTTTTGGCATCATTAAGACATATGTTGGCATTTTTAAGCCGCATCTGGCATACATTAATCATTAAACTTGGCCTGTTAACAAGCCCTCATCACTGACCATTAATCAAGTAAGCTTTCAATAAGCTTAGCTTGCATTTCTCTGCTCTTTTTCTCATCATGGCAGCGGAGCTGCACGACATCCACCCCCTCTGAACCTGCACAGTTTCCGGTCTGTGCCAACAACACTTCAATCTGCATCTGCTGCCTGCAGGTACCTTAAGCTCTTTCCATCATCAGACTCACATTACTGGTAAACATATGAAAAATGTGAAATAAGGATTATACCCTATCATCAATGTTCTAGCTTAATCATTAGGTAGCTGCCCATCAAAAATCTTTGAACCGTATCTCTCGTATCTTCAAAGCATTCAATTATGGATAACCTGTTTAGTGAACCCTGCCAGACTCAAGTGCTCCAGTTAATGATGCACACGGCTTGACCATTAAGATCTCTTAAGGAACCCTATCAAGCTCCAGTATGCCTTACTCTGTCTGCACACGGAATGGCCGTCAAGTCGTTTACTTCAAATTCTGTTAGCAGTTGCAACTCAAAAGATGTGAAGATACTTCATCAATTGTCCAAAGAATTCCACTGGAAGCCAGCCATGTAATCTTATTGAATGCATAACCGAAAACTCTTATGACTTAGCGTTGAGGGCGAGCTTTTTGAAATGGGGCCTCTAAACCCAAACCAATGGGCCTACCCTGACAAAATGTTCGTAAAGAGGTACGCACACTACTTGGGGCACCACCTTCTTTTGGGAGTGGAGAAGGAAACCAATCAAAATAACACTTGCACTCACCCACTCAAGCAACACACTTTGAAAACCCCCTTACTCTATATACACTTTGGACACTTGAACACCATCAACGATTATGCAACCCAATGCCGTGCATCAAAATGAAATATGCAATTTGTGGAATAGCATTCACCTTCTCCCCATAAGAATACCCATAATACATCCAAACTCTTCCTCTCTCAAGCCCTCATCAAAAAATCATGCGCACAAGACTTGCCTCTCAAACACACAAGAGAATCACTTACATCAAACTATTACACTTTGCATAGAGAGCTCATCTCCATCTATGCAATGCCGTGACACAAATAAAATCACCATGAGAGGTATCCACATGCATATGTAATGAAGCAAAAGAGAGTTGGAGTGAGAAATTTCTTTAGACCAATTGAATAAGTGTGGAGAAACAAACCAATGGTAAATTGAGAATAGAACACTTACTTGATTTCTCGCACACCTTTTAAGGGGAGGACAGACGCTTGCTAACCATCACGAATTGCGACACTTGAAAGTTTTGAAGATGATTTCATGATCATTAACATAACCATGAGAGAGATCATGATGTATTTACAAGTTATTGAGGTGCTACAAGTGATTTATTGGGTTGATGGAGTAAGAGATTGTAGAATGGAAAGAGTGGAGAATAGAGTTGCACTTCCTCCAAAGAGGAGGGTTAGGAGGGAGGATGTGAAAGAGGGAGAGTTGGGGTTTTCTCTACTATTGATCAAGAAACAAGATGAAGTTGAAAATATAGGTGTGTGTCCTTGAGTCTCTCCAAGGGGGGCTATTTATAGTTGTGTAGGAGTGGGATTATGCTACACTTAATTAGAGTAAGTGATTAGACCTAATTAAGTGTCCTTTGACCACTCATTGAATATTGAACATAAAAGGGACTATTTATTCACCAAAAATATCATTTTAGACCGTGAAGGCTCCATAGGGGTGCATAATGTAGGTGGGCCCCACCATGAGGCCCTACGGGTGACTCCTGCGGGGTATCTCAACTTGTTTGTCTTGGCATTTAGAAAGCATCTTTAGGTTGGTCCCATCACATGCAAGTGACCTTGAACACTCATTGCTCTTCTAGAAGATGAGTAGGGGAAAGATAAAATCTCACCCTCTTGATTTACTTGATTTACAGTTCCCTTTCGCTGCGAATCTGACAGGTTTACACTATTTTGACCATAACTTTTTACCTGTAGCTCGGAATGACATGCTTCAAAAGGAAAAATTGACCTTCTCAACATGGTTGATATGAATTTGGACTATTCTTCACACCCATGCACCAAGGAATTCGGTTTGGAAGGTCCACACTAGGCTAGGGAACCTTTTGCTTCCAAGTCTTCTTGTATGGGCCCTTTGCTTGTATGCATCCAAGGGGAATCATGCTTTTTCAAAAGGCTATGATGCTTAAACAAATAGAGGAGGGCCCAATATTATTTGCTTGTGAAAAGAATATACAATTGGAGTCTTTTTTAAAGGAGAGAAACTATATGTATATTCTTAAGAGATATTGGGCCACCTATGTAGGGGGCATAGAAGACTTGTAGAGAGGGACCATAATCTTTGGTAAAGACAAGTGGAGAGTTGATTTCCATGGGAATTTATCTATATGGGGTGGAAGATGGATATATTATTTTTCTACTACTAATTCACAAGAGGTAAGAAAGTTTGGGGGTATATAGTTGGTTATTGTATGCTTATTCTATTTACAAAGGAAAAAAGAAAAGGGTGGTAATATAAATATATGACTAAGGTGACATTTTTGGGAAGAGTATAATGTATGTGTTGCCACAAAGGTTAAACGAAGAGGGAGAATTTACTCTAGATAACTTAATAGCGTAGAAAAATATATACACATATGAGGAAGAGGACGTTGAGTAGGTTGACAAATGTTGCAAAAAGATGGTTACCATTTTATGCCACTCATATTAGCCCTCCCCCAAACCTAGAGATATTCATATCTTTAGGAGGATGGTGTTGCTTCTTTTTTTTCTTTTTTTTCTCTTTTTTTGTCATTTTTTCTTTTTCACTTTTTTTTTTCAATAGGAGGAGTGTCATGCACTCTTTTACTCCATTAGACCTGCTTTTCATTACCTCAATCCCATAAATCGGAGATGGGAGGGTTGCCTTGGGTATGTTCAGATTCCAAGGCTGGTTCTTCTTTGCACATCAAAGCTTTAAAAATAGGTGAAGCATTTGCCAAGTCGAAGGGAGCCATGTCAATTTGGAGCTTAGACGATGTAGGCAGATGACTGCCTATCAACGGATTGATACATTGAAAGTAGGGCTTTAATCTCCATCCATTGACTCTGGTCTTGTGGAGTTTCCTGATAAATCTGCTAATCTGTAACTACCATTCCCAAACTTTGTTTTTATCATGGAAGGTCCCTCCCATCTTTGCAAAAACTTTTTGTCAAGTCGAGTATCAAGTCGGTTATCATAGCGAAGAACCAACATACCTTGCTTCAATCCTTTCCCCTTGAGCTTCTTGTTGATTTTAACCCTTTGGCTTGTCGCTTTGGTGATGCAGTGATCAATGGACTCTTCTCTATCTAGCTCAAGTCGTTGGAGATCTAAGATCCTTTCATGTAGAACCTCTTTTGGTTTTTTTACCACTCTTGCAAGAACGCGCAAGCTTGAGAGCTCTACCTCAATGGGGAGAAGTGCTTCCTGTCCATAAACTAGATGAAAAGGGGTGAATTGGGTAGATACCTTGAAAGATGTCCTATACACCCAAAGAGCAGCCGTCAAATGGCGATCCCAATCATTAGGCCAGTCCACAACCTGCTTAGAAATGATCTTACATATCATTCCATTCACTTTTTCCACCAATCCATTGCATTGAGGATAGTAGGGTGTGGAATGCAGGTGTTTCACTTTTAACCTCCTCAAGAGATCATTCAGAAGGTCAGCCCTAAAACCCGGGCCTCGATCTGATAAGATTTCTAGGGGTGTTCCAAACCTACTACAAATATGATCAAAAATAAACTTTGATACCTCTTCAGCTGTGATTCGGGTTGTGCTTGTTGCTTCCGCCCATCATGTCTTGTAGTCAACACCCATGATGATGAAAACCTTCCCTGTAGAAGTACGAGGTAGGGGACCTATTGCATCCACACCCCACTTTTCAAAAGGGCCATAAGATATTATTGGGACTCGAGGCTCATATGTTAGTCGTCTATCCCCAGCAATTTGGCATGGCTTACATGCCTTACACCAATATTGGACATCACGATGTAAGCTCGGCCAAATAAACCCTGCTTGTAAAATCTTCCTACTTGTAATATCTTGAGAAAAGTGACCACCACAGACATCATCATGACATGAAAGAAGAATTTTCTCTATCTCTTGCACACATGGTACTCTCCTCAAGACCAAATCTTTTCCTTTGTGATATAAATCATCCCCGATCAACTGGTAAGGTGTGGCCTTCTTAACTAGTCTATGTCTTTGCACCTTGTCTAAGTGTTTGGGACACTCACCTGCTTGTAGAAAGAAGATAATGTCTTTTAGCTCCTCTTGACCTTGATATTTGGGTTCATATAGTTTCACACCTCCTACCGTCATTTGAAGCTTTTCATTTGCGAGTAAGTCTGCTTCCTTGTTATGAGTTCTCACAATGTGTTGTACCCTGCTTGTAGAAAGAAGATAATGTCTTTTAGCTCCTCTTGACCTTGATATTTGGGTTCATATAGTTTCACACCTCCTACCGTCATTTGAAGCTTTTCATTTGCGAGTAAGTCTGCTTCCTTGTTATGAGTTCTCACAATGTGTTGTACCCGTGTTGCTTTAAAACCCTTCATCAAAGCTCTTACACTACTAAGCCACTCAAACAATGTACGATTCTTGCATCTCCAAGTCCCTTGGATTTGCCTGACCACTAGCAAAGAATCACCTTTTATAATAAGTCTTTGTATGCCTAATTCTTTGCATTCTTCTAACCCAAGGGTTAGAGCAGCATACTCAGCCTCATTGTTAGAGTGAACACTGGGTAGAGTGATACCTTTTCTAACCATTACCTCCTTTTGTGGGTTCAAAATGATGATTCCCCCTGCTGCTTTGTCTTGTTGGCGTTGATAAGCTCCGTCAAAGCATAAAGTATGGGCATTATCAATCTCCTTTACTTTGAACTGTTTTGAGCCTTCCTCTCTTTGTAGTCGTGATCCTTCCCTTTCTCTCACTTTGTAGGTGAGAATTTCTGCAAGTCCTGCTCTTGTGCTATCTTCTACAAGGAAAGTGTATTCAAATTCTTGGAGTTCAAGCACCCACTTTGCTATTCTAGATGAGAGGCTCATGTGTTGTACTACATATGGTAGATTGTGCTCTAAGGTGAGAAAAACAAATGGCACAGGGAGAAGATACGATCGAAACTTCCTTACCGCAAACAAGATTGCAAAGACCACTTTATCCATTTCAGTGTATCCCTTCTCGGCCGGAGTCATCACCTTGCTTGCAAAATAGATCGGCCTCATGTATGATGTTTTAGGATCTTTTTCCATCAAAACAACACCAATTGCTTCGAAACCTACACTTGGAGTGACATAGTAGGTCTCCTTTGGATCTGGTGGCATTAGGATTGGGAGAGAGCTAAGAATGCCCTTCACTTACTCAAAACATTTTGCATGTTCCCTCCCCCATTCAAATGTAGATTGGCTTGCCAACCTATGCAAAGGGGCGATGGCTTCTGCTAGGAGATGGATGAAGCGAGACATGTGCCTCACTTTGTGGTTGAAGGTCATTAGCTCCTTAGTTGCTGTTGGTGGAGATAATGACAAAAGGGCCTCTACTTTAGAGGGATCCACTTGAATTCCTTGTGAAGAAACCACATGGCCTAGCAAAACCACCTGAGATTCACCGATATGACACTTCTCTGGGTTGAGTTGTCCCCCAAATTGATGGAGCCTCTTAAGCCCCTCTTCAACCTTTTGACAATGAAGTGATCTACAACTATAAATACAGAAATCATCCATAAAGACTCTTATGGATTTTCCAAAGAATGGCTGAAATACAAATATTGTGAATCTCATGAAGGTGCTAGGAGCATTGGTGAGCCCAAAAGGCATTACTCTGAATGCAAAACATCCCCAAGGTGTGATGAAGGTGGTTTTAGGTTGGTCCTCTTCTGCTATTCTAATTTGAAAATATCATGAATACCCATCACACACAGTGTAGCATTCGTGACCTGCTACTTCATTCAAAATTTCATCTTGGAAAGGGAGAGGGAAGTGGTCCCTCTTTGTCGCAGCGTTGAGGGGTTTGTAATCCACGCAGACCCTCCACTTACCATTCTTCTTGGGAGTGACTACAATAGGTGATACCCATTTGGAGTTGGATACTGGATAGATGAAGCCAGCCTTCAAGAGTCGATTCACTTCTTGTAGGAGAGCCTTTTGTTGCACAGATCCTAGTCGCCTTAACTTTTGAGCCACGGGTTTGGTCCCTGGTTTCAATTCAATTTGATGCTCTATTACATCTACACCTTTTATTTGTGAGTAGTCAGTGATAAACAAATTGGGATACCTCCTTAACATATTGATGTAGGACCTCTTCTCCTCACAAGTAAGATCTTTTGCAAGCATCTTCTCAAATCCTTCTTCAAGGTGGTGGCATCTTTCATCCCCTCGTGTGTGATTGTCTGTTGGATTTTCTTCTACTGGAACATCTTGAGTGTTGGTGTTGAATACAATTCCCATTACCTCCAAAGAAGAATCCTCTTCACTGGTTGATGCACTGGTTGATGCTTCCTCATCACTTGAGTAAGGACTCTCCTCCTCGCTCTCTTCATCTGCCGTGGTTTCATAGTTGATATCTAGTTGCTTTCCTTCTCGCCAATCATACACCACCGGTTGACCCTTCTTAAGAATCAAACGACCACTTCCCTATTTTTGATCTGCATTCACAGCAATGAGCCAAGGCCTCCCTAGGATGATGGGATAGCCCTCCCCCTTAGCTGGCATGACATACATATCCACTCGTGCATCTATGTTACATACAAAGACTTTTACATTTTCAATGATCCCCAAACACTTCACACTTGAGTTGTTGGCTAGCCTAGCTTGACAATTAGAGGACTTTGTAATTTCAAGCCCTAACCTGTTCATTGATTTTTTCGTGATCACACACCTTTGAGCTCCACCATCAACATATACATTAGACACCTTTTTACCCCTTATGTAAGCATCCACAATGGGTTCCACATCTTTTTGTAGCTTTGAGGCCACAACCTTAATGGAAAGATTTGCTTTCTTTTTTGGAAATCTTGTACTTACCAACTTTGGCCATTGCCTTCTTACTTTGGCTGGTAGGTGTAGAAGTTGAGGCCATGAAATGTTTGGCTTTTGGGTTTGTAAATCCTCCAGGATGTTGTAGGGCTCTAGCTCCTTTCCCAATGGGAAATCGTTGATACCAATTTCCCTTCGCCTTGATCTTTTCTTCCTGCTACTTTCAGCTTCTTCCATCTTTGACTTCTTCTTCTTGTCCCTTCTGGCTGAATTTGTTCCTTCACTGCTCATGTCTTCATCCTTATCATGTGCTCTTGTGCGTTTTTTTGCCGGCATAACATCAAAGTTTAGAGTATGCTCATCTATTACCTCTTCTATCTTGATGATGTTGACTCCTCTTTCTTACTCCTCATGTGGGACGGGAGGTATATTTGCTGGTGGTGGTGGTCGACGAAGGATTTGTGGGCCTTGAGCTTGTTCTTGCTGCACAGTGAGAGGAGGCGGTCTGGGGGGATATATGTCTCCCGGAAGTCGCCTTGGATGTGGACAATTGTACATGCCATGGCCCATTTCATTGCAATTCCAACATCGCAACTCTTGAGCTTGTCTTCGTTGATTGCGATTCCCTTCTCTTGGTTGTCGTTGTTGAGGTAGGCCTTGTACTAGATTCAGAGTGAGGTTCTCAAGCTGTTGAGTTAGCCTTTGTAAAACCTCTTGTTGAGAGTTATCTCCTATTTGTGAAGATTGTGCAAGAGGGGACCTAATTGGTGCTTCCATGGTTTGTGAAGACTCCCTCTCACTCACTTCATTCAAACCCCTTGCTCTATGTGCTTGGAAGTGTAGTTTTCTAAACTTGATGATGGCTACCTCACGTGCTTCTTCGAAGGTGGATGGGAATTTTAGCTCTACTTTAGCCTTTAAAAGTGGATACAAGCCAACCATGAATCTCTTTTTTTTTAGAAAGTTAGGTGCACCACCATGATTTTCTAATGTAGCCTCCCACCTACCCCATAGATTGACAAAGGTTGCTTCATAAGAGGGATAGTCTTCAAGTGATACCTGCTTATGTCCAATAAGACATTTCCATAGTCCTTCAGAAGTATCACCTTGCCCGAACTTGGAGAGGAAGCTTGCTCGCAGTCTCTCCCAATTGGACTTGATTTGGGGTTGCAAGGTCTCATACCATGCTTTAGCTTCTGCTTTTAGAACCAATGGGAAGGCTCGTAGCTTTACTTCCTCTTCATCTCTCCCGGATATGAGATGTGCCATCTCCAAGTTGTCAAGAAACTCTTGCACATCTTCCCCACTTCTTGCATAGAACGTGGGAAAAGAACTTGACATTTTGTTTAGACTTTTTGAAATCTCTTTTTTTTAAAAGAAACTTTTCTCTTACGGGCCGCACAAGATTATTGACACTATAAATCTAATTACATTAAAATGAAGATGTACACATCCATTGTTAATTCGTACTTTATCATAGGTAGAATAAATGGATTAATTGAAGCATTGATTTCATTGAGGCGAGTGGATCCAAATATCCTCCTTATGATAGATTGAAACCTAAACTTAGTTGCAATGATTATATGAATGGATTGCCGAGCAATAGGCCTAAAAGGTTCATTATTTTGATCGTGATTCATGTGCTACTCCTCGTTGTTGGTTTGAAGACCTCGTTCCTTCATATGGCCCTTGAGCACCCCTTCACCACTCCTTGTTCCTGCCTTTAAAACAAAATGAAAACGTGAACATCAAAAGAAGTTTCATAATTGATGATTGGAAGTATAATTGGATTGGGTGATGCCAATATTTCTCTAAGTCTTTCTGCACCAAACATAAAAACAATGCGTTGCTGGAAAAAGACTTTTCTATCTATGTGAACATTTACTCTAATGTGTTGTGCAAAATGAAATGGATAGATGGGAACTCCATTGTTCATCACTAAAAAAATTGAAGGTAACTTGGAAATATGTTCCTCCGTGGGGGCACCACTTTATGAGGGCGAACTTTTTGAAATGGGGCTTCTAAACCCAAACCAATGGGCCTACCCTCACAAAATGTTCGTAAAGAGGTACGCACACTACTTGGGGCACCACCTTCTTTTGGGAGTGGAGAAGGAAACCAATCAAAATAATTCTTGCACTCACCCACTCAAGCAACACACTTTGAAAACCCCTTTACTCTATATACACTTTAGACACTTGAACACCATCAACGATTATGCAACCCAATGCCGTGCATCAAAATGAAATATGCAATTTGTGGAATAGCATTCACCTTCTCCCCATAAGAATACCCATAATACATCCAAACTCTTCCTCTCTCAAGCACTCATCAAAAAATCATGCGCAAAAGACTTGCCTCTCAAACACACAAGAGAATCACTTACATCAAACTAACACACTTTGCATAGAGAGCTCATCTCCATCTATGCAATGCCGTGACACAAATAAAATCACCATGAGAGGTATCCACATGCATATGTAATGAAGCAAAAGAGAGTTGGAGTGAGAAATTTCTTTAGACCAATTGAATAAGTGTGGAGAAACAAACCAATGGTAAATTGAGAATAGAACACTTACTTGATTTCTCGCACACCTTTTAAGGGGAGGACAGAAGCTGGCTAACCATCACGAATTGCGACACTTGAAAGTTTTGAAGATGATTTCATGATCATTAACATAACCATGAGAGAGATCATGATGTATTTACAAGTTATTGAGGTGCTACAAATGATTTATTGGGTTGATGGAGTAAGAGATTGTAGAATGGAAAGAGTGGAGAATAGAGTTGCACTTCCTCCAAAGAGGAGGGTTAGGAGGGAGGATGTGAAAGAGGGAGAGTTGGGGTTTTCTCTACTATTGATCAAGAAACAAGATGAAGTTGAAAATATAGGTGTGTGTCCTTGAGTCTCTCCAAGGGGGGCTATTTATAGTTGTGTAGGAGTGGGATTATGCTACACTTAATTAGAGTAAGTGATTAGACCTAATTAAGTGTCCTTTGACCACTCATTGAATATTGAACATAAAAGGGACTATTTATTCACCAAAAATATCATTTTAGACCGTGAAGGCTCCATAGGGGTGCATAATGTAGGTGGGCCCCACCATGAGGCCCTACGGGTGGCTCCTGCGGGGTATCTCAACTTGTCTGTCTTGGCATTTAGAAAGCATCTTTAGGTTGGTCCCATCACATGCAAGTGACCTTGAACACTCATTGCTCTTCTAGAAGATGAGTAGGAGAAAGATAAGATCTCACCCTCTTGATTTACTTGATTTACAGTTCCCTTTTGCTGCGAATCTGACAGATTTACACTATTTTGATCATAACTTTTTACCTGTAGCTCGGAATGACATGCTTCAAAAGGCAAAATTGACCTTCTCAACATGGTTGATATGAATTTGGACTATTCTTCACGCCCATGCACCAAGGAATTTGGTTTGGAAGGTCCACTCTAGGCTAGGGAACCTTTTGCTTCCAAGTCTTCTTGTATGGGCCCTTTGCTTGTATGCATCCAAGGGGAATCATGCTTTTTCAAAAGGCTATGATGCTTAAACAAATAGAGGAGGGCCCAATATTATTTGATTGTGAAAAGAATATACAATTGGAGTCTTTTTGAAAGGAGAGAAACTATATGTATATTCTTAAGAGATATTGGGCCACCTATGTAGGGGGCATAGAAGACTTGTAGAGAGGGACCATAATCTTTGGTAAAAACAAGTGGAGAGTTGATTTCCATGGGAATTTATCTATATGGGGTGGAAGATGGATATATTATTTTTCTACTACTAATTCACAAGAGATAAGAAAGTTTGGGGGTATATAGTTGGTTATTGTATGCTTATTCTATTTACAAAGCAAGAAAGAAAAGGGTGGTAATATAAATATATGACTAAGGTGAAATTTTTGGGAAGAGTATAATGTATGTGTCGCCACAAAGGTTAAACGAAGAGGGGGAATTTACTCTAGATAACTTAATAGCGTACAAAAATATATACACATATGAGGAAGAGGACGTTGAGTAGGCTGACAAATGTTGCAAAAAGATGGTTACCATTTTATACCACTCAACGTAATCTAAGAAACAAAACCTTGTACCATGCAACCTGCTGCAACAGATAACTGGTACTCTTCAAATCTGGAACTTTGCACTTTATTAGCCCCCGGGATCAAACGGGAAACTAATCATCTGTCGCACTGTGAGCATTCCTTTAAAAAATTTGCACCATCCTCCAGGATCATAGGGAATATAAAGGGACTGACAGCAATCATAGCTAGCATGATAACCTCCTGGGTCATAAGGTAGTGGATGATCATATTTCAAGTATATTGCATCTCCACAAACTTTCTCATAGCATAGCAACAAAAAGTCCCAAATTCCTATCATAGCAGAACCCAGAGGCAAAATGAATTCAATCATTATGGTTTCCAAACTATCAATCTGCATTTGTGAGTCATTGAATTCCATCACTTCATTTGATACCACAAACGCTACATGGCTGCCTTCTCTAGTAGGCACAAACTCCTCTAGAGCCTCATCCAAAAGAAACATAAGCTCTTCATCATATGTTGCAAGATGTTCTTCACTACTCTTGTCACAAGGAACTCGAAACTCCTCTAGCGCATCATCAAGAAGATCCATAAGCTCCATATCTTCCTCCTTGGAAGAACCACCTAGTTTGTGAGCATTATCACAGGAAACCTCATGGCTTGTTGCATACATAGGCACGAATTGTTCTGGAAGCTTCACACTCCCATTCAAATATCTTTCCACTTCAATAGCACAAGTCTCAGCATGCATTACAAAGATAGCATCAATTTCTTTTTCCATAGCATCATCATAGCAAACCCTGTAACCTGTAGCAGTCATAGACTGATCATCATCCATCACCCCCTCTGAATATGCATCTCCATAGTCATAATCTTTGTCTTGTTTCACATCAAATCCATATGGTTGAGCATCAAATACATCAACATCATCACCAGTGTCCTGAAATGCAGCCATAGACATGAAACCCTCTTGTACAACATCATCCAAAACAATTGCTTTTGCATGTAATGCTGCATAAGCATCGTCTTCATGTTCTACACCCAAAGAGCACTCGAAATGGGCATCCAAATCACATATTGACTCTGACAAACATGTTTCTTGATCACTGCTAGCAACTATGCTTGTATGCAAACCATGTACTGGCTCTGAGAAACCATCTTCCTTATTTATGTCACTTTGAGAGGATATGACTGCATGCTTAGCTTCCATAGAGTCATATCTGCTTTGGAATAAAGAAGACAATCCCAATCGAGCATAAAGAGTATCTACTATGAAATCATCATCTGCATGCAATAATGTCTCGTCTTCCAGAAGACATGCATCAATAACAGATTCTAACTTAGCTCGGATAGAATATTGATCACCTGTATGATATGATTTTTGCATTAAGAAAAATGGCTCCTCTTCTTGTCTGCAATTTTTTGAAGCTCCGGGTCTTTATTCACCGAGATCCCCTGTAAAATTGCTTCTGCAAAAGCATCCCAATTATCTGCATATGTTCTTGCAATAACTTGAACTTGCTCCTTAATATTGTCACACACAAGCTGTTCAAACTCTGCAATCATTTGAACTTCTGGCACTCTTTCACGCTTCATTTCTTGCTCGTAACACTCTAGGTAGCCTTTTGGATCATATTCACCATTAAACATTCGTCTTTCATCGCACACTGCATCCAATGCTGCATTTAAAGCTTCTTCTATCTGCTTCCTTGTCTTCACGGCTTCTACTTCATGCAATGATCCTTGCATCACTTGCATGATCTTGGAAAAATCTGGAACTCCTGATTTTCCATTAGAAACATGTGTGATAAATTCTTCAAATAATTTCTTCATCTCCGCTGGAATCTCCATCTACATCTCCCACCCCGACTCGTTTCGCGTCGGGTTCACCAAAGATGTTGGGGGATATGTGTTCACTACGTGAGTCGGCCGGCTGTGGGAGGTGTGAAAGAGAGAGAACAAGAACAATAGATGCAACTGAATCTGGACATCACCGTAATCATCAATTAATTGATTAACGCTTGAGTACAATTTAATCTTTAGCCAAGGCACGGGCTATTAACAACACCGTCACTTGGATCATCTGCTAACTTGGAGCTTAAGCTCCCGTTTACAGGATTAACTGGGCCGTTAACGACATCGAACTTAACAAAATGATTAATCAAACATTAGCTGATGACAATGATGGAAACTCCCTCATGTTGCTTCATCTGCTTCAAATGCCCCGTGGATTCTGCAGTCTTTAATTCTGCTCACTACCTCAATCATCAAGCTTCAGTAGTTATTAATTATCCTGCTTTGTGTGCTTGCACTTACTTATCTGCCGTTTATGTATTTTTACATCTCCTCTAATCCATTTGCTCTGATCGATTTTGGTGCTCCGACTCTCTTTTTCTTGAGTACCTTATCTTGCCGGAATCTGCTTATCTGCTCTTGCCAAGCATCCTTTGTTCCACTTCCTTGCCTTCGCTAACGTTACCCTATTACCCTCGTTCAACTCTTCGTTAATTGCCCTTCGATGCTTCTTGCTTACCGAGGTCGAGAGCGAGAGAGAGTAATAACTTCGCTTCTCGAGTATATGATGGAGAGACTTCGTTCTTACTTAAGCCGAGAGAGAGAGAAAGAGCTCGTCCTGTTTGGATTGGAGATCGAGAGAGAGAGAGAGATAGAACTCTCCTTGTGCAAGCCGAGAGAGAAAGATCTGCTTGCTTACTCCCGAATTCACTTGCTTCGGCTTCGGCCCTTGCTTCGTTCAAGCTCGAGAGGGAGAGGAAACTCCTTGCTTGCATCAAGGACGAGAGCGAGAGAGAGCCCCCTTGCAGTAGCGCCGGGCGCTACCGACGTGGCGCGGGAAACGCTATTGATGACGTGGCAGTTGGATTTCGGCAGCACAAATGACGACCCCGCTGGTGCCGGAGGCGAGCGCCATGGCCTGCTTTTCACTTTCCTTCACTGTGGCGACCTCAGCCGATGCTCGACCCGGCCACCACGATCCCATTCCTCCCCTGCGCAGCTCGTCCTCGCTGCCTATCCCTCCGCTCACACTTTTCCCTTGCTTTGGTTCACACTTCCCCTTCTTTCCCACTTTAAAAAAAAAACCTTTTTGGGCCCTTATTGGGCGGCCTCCTTAAGCCTCATAGTGGGCGGCCGAGGAATTTAAGGTCATGGGTGGGCTCTTTGGGCGGCCCTATGAAGGGCATCAC
This sequence comes from Adiantum capillus-veneris, assembly GCF_014529385.1. Lineage (NCBI taxonomy): Eukaryota > Viridiplantae > Streptophyta > Polypodiopsida > Polypodiales > Pteridaceae > Adiantum > Adiantum capillus-veneris. The sequence continues at coordinate 135,478,014 of NC_140933.1, forward strand.
ATTTGGCATACATATCGGCCAAGCTCCACTGGGCGGCTCTTTGGGCGGCCACCTTAATCAAATCGCCACAACACTAGGCATACACACTGAGCAAAGCAATGCAAAGCACAACATCTTTCCCCCACAGTCCTTGTCTAACCTTCATCTTGAACTTCGATGCTTGTATCAACCTTTCGTATAATCCTGCATACCTTTAAGATGCAAGTATAGGTGATTGCATTGAAGTAAAGCCTTCTCATCACATCCGATAAAAGGTGTCAGAGTTTCTTTCTTGTCAGTTGGGTATTGTAAATTACGGCCACTGTCGGCCAAGCACTGCATAAAATGACATCCCGGGCATGACAAGCTACTACTGCTCTTGCATCCCAACCTCTAGACAATAGACACAAATCCCAGCTGAGACATCGACCGAGCCGATTGGACTTGTACGGAGCTGCCCCCGGTGTATCTTAATTGGCCAATATCTTGGCGACCAGGACTCCGATCACTAATCTCAAAAGGCCGACGTGCTCCACAAAGTGAGCACCTCAGGCCCGTGCATTAGTTTCATCTCTGTTACCTCAAATGCAGTTGCCCAATCCGGTACGGATCTGCAATCGACTTAAACTTCAACGTGCCATAACTTCTTCACCGTAGCTCTAATCGACGAGCCGTAAAGACAGGCTGGTAGAGCACTTCAAGTACTGCAGTTCTAGATCATAATATCCCATCTGTGCTCACTCTAAGCATACTCATTTTTGGCATCATTAAGGAATATGTTGGCCCTTTTAAGCCGCATCTAGCATACATTAATCATTAAACTTGGCCTGTTAACAAGCCCTCATCACCGACCTTTCATCAAGTAGGCTTTCAATAAGCTTAGCTTGCATTTCTCTGCTCTTTTTCTCATCATGGCAACGGAGCTGCACGACACCGGTTTTGAAAATACCACTTGTGAATATCCACATCTGTACAATGCAAGCCCTTTGTAGAATTGTGGAGAAATTGGTCTACTTATATATCGGATTTTCTTGGAAAATCAAGAACTCAGCAGAGCGACAAGTGGCCCATGCAGTGCTTAGAATTGGTATTGTCGGATATGGGGCTTCATGGTGGAAATGTGAAAATCCAGCGGGATGAAAAGAGAGCAACTGCTGAGAAGGATGTCCCATGCAAACCATCCATCGGTGGGGTGAAGGCACGGAGGTTTTTATCTAAATCCCAAGGAATACGAGATCCGAAGCTAACAAAACATGGAAAAATATATAACACATCTTATGTTAGCAAGGTAGAGTATCAGAGCTGGAAAAAGCTACATATTGCAGTCAAAGATCAAGAACCAACTACTCGTAACGCGAAGGCTGAGGTTTGGTGATCAATAGACATCCTATTTTTGATGTGCGACAAAGATGACTGGTCACAAGGTGATATGAACAAGTCAAGTAGAATCTCAACCTTCTCAAAAAATCATTCAAGACAGCATGGACAGACACCCATATTACTCACTACATGGTATTATTGTGTATTTGATTCTCTTTTATGTGTAACTATGTGAGTGTAAAACATTCTAAGTAATCTATTTTCATATCCAGCACATCATTTTCAATCATTTACCATATTTTATACAAAAGTATGGGAACCCGGCAATATGGAATACCCAAGGGATGGAAAAGTCTCATTACATGGCGAGAAGTGCTTATTTAAGGTACACACGACATGGTGGCTCTCGAATCAAGCTAACAGTTTGAGAGAACTATTTGAATGGTTCTATCGTAGAATCATTCATCGAATGCAAGCAAAAAAAGTCTTGGCCTCTTCAACAACAGCACAAGCCATCAGACATTTACAACAACAAAAAGTTAAAATATCAATGGCATACAATAACTCCGGTGCTCGTGAAAGTCAACGAAAGTGGAGAGAGACAATGGTGTATGTGAACCACAAGTGGAGAAAGATACTCTGAGTGGATGACATTGTGCAAAATTTCTGTAATACATGATCTTATACAATTGCTACTTGAAGTGTATCAAGATTTTGAAGGTTCAATTTTGTTTTTTGGCACATCACCCTTGTAACGAATCATGAGATGTTTGCCATACTCTAAAAGTTCATCTGGGTTTTGTCTGCCAAGAGCTAGTGCCATTGCTGTGTAAGTGTAGTAATACGCTACCTGACCACCTATATAGCCCGGGCAGTAACCAAAACAATCTCTGGCAAACACTTTGTCCACAAGAATGACTTTATCTGCACTTTTGGGCAGCATGGCTCCACCCAAGAAGCGTGATAGTGTCTTTAATGTGTAAGTTGCTATTGAACCCTCTTGTGACATGGAATTGTGAAAAACTACTATCGGTGACTTGCAAAGCTTTGAAAGGTACTGTGCTAGGGCCGTGTCCCTTCCACGATACTCTCGAGTCCACCGTTGAAGGAAGTCATCCTTGTCAGCAATCCAAGACTGCACATATCATGTCTGAGTAAGTGACACACACACACACACACACACACACACACACACACACACACACACACACACACACACACACACACACACACACACACACACACACACACACACACACACACACACACAGAGTTACCATGAAGCTGTCATCCTGCAGAAAGAGGTTTTCCTAACACAGGTCTACAGATGTAGTTGACCCCTGACCTGAATGGTTAAACCAATCCTCCACTTCTTTGTGACTTGTTGATGGTCTTAGGCTTTGTCTTATTGCTTGGAAGGTGGCTTAATTCATCAGGTAGTGTCTCCTTGTATTTTAAAGCTTTCTCAAAGCATCTTCGGAGGCATTCCATTGGATTTCTGGATGTTTCCATTGCCTCATCATCACTACTATCCTCTGAAACAAATCCACTCCTCTCCTCTTGGACTCTGGAAATGATAGCCAGGGAGAAGTCCTCCCTTAAATAAAAGATGATTTGCACATCATGTAAAAAGATATAGGTCCTGTCTCCAATCCTGAAGTCAGGCACAACAGGCAGCATCATCTGAGCATGCTTCTCAGTGAAGTTACTGACATCCAAGGGTAGTTTGATTTCTGTGGTTTTCACAGAGAGCATCTTACTTCTTTGTACTTCAATTGCCTCAACCTCAAGGTCGACTGTATCTTCAACCTCCTCGACTTCTTGTATATGTGTTGTCTCCTCGCATTCTTCGTCTGGTGCTGCATCCTGCTCCTCTAACACCTCATCAGGATTCTGCATGAGGAATCCAAACAGGCTGTTCAGGTAAATCATAAAGCCAAAGGATTCCTGAATAAGTTTGCACTCTTTTTGGTGCAAAGGGCAGGCTGAATGTCGGCAAGCAGGTGGTAATTCCCTATACTTCTTCAGTCCCTGTCCTTTTCCACCGCAGTCATTTAAATGAACAACAGTCATATTGGGCAGAACAACCCTCCCTACCTGCACCATCAATTCAAATTTATCTCTGTACGACTGCAAGAATTCACGTGGCTGAGCTAAAAGGTCTTCAATATCAAATTTTGGGTTAAACATAGAATGAACTAGACCATATTTGTCTCCAGCACCACAAGATGCTGCAAAATCAAACAACCTCTCATCAGTTACAGCTGGGTCTTCCAGAGAAGGCACATCCTCTTTGGCTTTACCTTTACTTGCATAGGGACTGCTTGCTGGGAGTTCTGCATCATCTGAGAAGTCTATATTCCTCTTTCTTGTATTTTTCTTGACAAGTACTGTAGAGGGTGAGGGACCCTTGTAGGGTGAGGGATCCTCTTGGCCTGTTGACCTCTCTGACTCATCTTCACAAATTGACTCTTCTTGATCAATCTCCTGACAAAAGTCAACAGTTCTTTTGGCAGAAACGCTAAGCAACTGAGCCTACAAAGACTGGAATCCTGGCACAAGCTCTGGGTCTGGTTTTAGCCTCTTCTGCCTACTAGACCTTAATCCTATTCATTAGGAAACATGTCAAGTCTTTGTTCTCTCTCTCTCTCTCTCTCTCTCTCTCCAAAGCACACCAAAAAACACACATAGACTCTCTCTCTCTCCAAAGCACACCAAAAAACACACATAGACACTCTCTCTCTCTCTCTCTCTCTCTCTCTCTCTCTCTCCAAATCACACCAACAAACACACATAGACACTCTCTCTCTCTCTCTCTCTCTCTCTCTCTCTCTCTCTCTCTCTCTCTCTCTCTCTCTCTCTCTCTCCAAAACACACACACACACACTCTCTCTCCCCCTCTCTCTCTCTCTCTCTCTCTCTCTCTCTCTCTCTCTCTCTCTCTCTCTCTCTCTCTTTGTGTCTCCAAAACACACAGACACACACAGACACACTCTCTCTCTCTCTCTCTCTCTGTGTGTGCGTGTGTGTACTAAAGGCGCGCAGAGACAACCACAGACTCTTTGCAACTCTCTACGTGCGCCTTTAGAGAGAGAGAGAGAGAGAGAGAGAGGCAGGTCTCATGAATGTACTAAAGGCGTGAAGACAGAGTTGTAGATGGTATTTGGTTGTCTCTGCGCGCCGTTAGTACAGAGAGAGAGAGAGAGAGAGAGAGAGAGAGAGAGAGAGAGAGAGAGAGAGAGAGAGAGAGAGAGAGAGAGAGAGAGAGAGAGAGAGAGAGATAGATAGATAGATAGAGAGAGAGAGAGAGAGAGAGAGAGAGAGAGAGAGAGAGAGAGAGAGAGAGAGAGAGAGAGAGAGAGAGAGAGAGTATATGTGTGTGTGTGTGTGTCTGTGTTGAACAGTATGGTTTTTTTTTTTGTTTCCACACACATACACACACACACACAATTTGCTACCTACTGTTAGAAATACAGAGAGACATAGCGAGAGATCACCTTTTGTTGGTGGAGTTTCCAGAAACTCCATGGGAGCTGTCTTCTCCATTGCTCTCTGGTTGCTTTCTCTCTGTCAATCTCTCTCTCTCTCTCTCTCTCTCTCTCTCTCTCTCTCTCTCTCTCTCTCTCTCAAAATGACACTTATAACGGTTACCCCCGGTGGCGCCCCACGTGTTATTAAAAAATAGAATATAGTTGCATGATGCCGCACGTGCGGTCATTTATTGGTCCCGGATACTTTCGTACGTCACATATAAAAGGGATGAGAGAGAAAGTGACACACCGCGAGAGTCAAAGAGAGTGAGAGAAAGAGAGGTCGAGCCTTCGTCTGTGTCTCCGACTGAAAGCACGTGCAAAATAGAGTTGACCCGTCTCCGACAGAAAGCAGGTCTGCGTCCTAAGAAGGTTTGGCCCTCTCTCTCTCTCTCTTTCCAAAAGGTCAGGCTGTGCTTCTCTCTCTTTTTCTCTATCACCATGTCTATTTCTCAAACGTCTCTCTCTCTCTCTCTCTCTCTCTCTCTCTCTCTCTCTCTGTTTCTTTTTCCCTCTCTCTTTCTCTCACAGTAAATTTCATATCTATCTCTCTCTTACACACACACACACACACACACACACACACAGACATAGACACATAGACACACACACACAACACACACACACACACACACACACACAACCTCTGTGTGTGTGTGTGTGTGTGTGTGTGTGTGTGTACTAAAGGCGCGGGGAGACAGCCACCTCCGATTTGGATGTCTCTTTGTGCGCCTTTAGTACTGTGGAAATGCAAGTAGAACGAGTGAGAGAGAGGGAGTGTATCCTCGAGAGTGTGTGTGTGTTATAGAGAGAGGAAGAAAAAGTGGAGAGACTGGGGAAGTGGGGAGAGAGAGAGAGAGAGAGAGAGAGAGAGAGAGAGAGAGAGAGAGAGAGAGAGAGAGAGAAGGAGAGAGAGAGAGTCCTCTATTTTTATACAGTGAAATGGCTAGAACAAAGGCCATTGCAAGGAAGGCAGGCAAGGGACCAGGGTTAACAACTAAGGCAAGTAGCAGATCTGCAACCCCAAAGAAGAGACCTGGAAAACCAAATAAAATTTTGAAAGGTCCAAGGGTAAAGAAATTACAGAGCTGCATGGGACTTTTCAGAGAAATCACGAAGGCACATAAATGTGTTGATTTGTGCATACCAAAGCTGCCCTTTCAGAGGATGGGGAGGTCCATATGTGAAGAAGCTACCTGGGGCACTAAAAGGTGAAAAGCGGTTGCATTGATGGCTCTATAGGAAGCAGCAGAGGACTTCCTCCTTGAGTACTTCAGTGACATGACCATTGTAGCAGCCCATGCCCACAGGGTGACTGTAATGGACAAAGATAGTGAGACACTAAAAAGGATAAGGTGGAGGTATGACAAACTACTGGTCCCCAATGTTTGCAGGGATAAGAAAATGAGGGAAATTTTGCTATACCCCCCTGAGCTATTGCCACAACTGACACTTGTAGATGTCACACATGATGTGAATACAAGGGCAAGGGCAGAGACGGTTGCTCGCCAAACAGAGGACATGAGGGAAGCAGAGCTTAAGGAGAAAGAAAAAGTAACAGTGGAGTTTCAGAGGCAAACAGAATGCAATGTGACCCTGTCCATAGAGGCAAGCAACAAAGAAACTCTACTTTCAATGAAGGATGATTTGCTTGCAGAGATACCATTTATAGATGGAGCCAGAAAGCTGGCTCTGGAAAAAGTGGACATTAATTTATTGCTGAATCCAGATGCTCAGATCTCAGAAACAATTATCTATGCTTGTCTTAAGTGTTACTATCTTGCTAACTTTGAAAACTCAGATCATAGGTGTACTAACTCAGGTACACTCCTTGCAGTTTGATCAAAAGTCAACTTCCACCGCACACCCACACGGAGGTGTTTCTTCTTGATCCACAAATGTCAGTGATTATTAGACAAAAGAATAGTCCATCTGGCACATTTGAGAGTTGGTTTCTCCACTGTGCTATGCTGGAAGTAACTGTCATCATCTTTCCATATGAGAACAACCATCACTGGAGTCTCACATACCTTGATGTGGAGCAGCCAGCAATGTGGGTGTTCAATTCAATAAAAGAAACCCACCCTGAAATTAGGCTGTAAGTGTTATGTATCAGAAAGTGTTTCTTATAGATATCCATGTAAATTTGAAGCCTCAAGCTAACATCTTGATACTACTAACTCAGATCATAGGTTTACTAACTCAGGTATACTCTCTGCAGCTTAATCAAAAGTCAACTCCCACCACACACCCACACGGAGGTGTTTCTTCTTGATCCACAAATGTCAGTGATTATTAGACAGAAGAACAGCCCATCTAGCACCTTTGAGAGTTGGTTTCTCCACTGTGCTACGCTGGAAGTAACTATCATCATCTTTCCATATGAGAACAACCATCACTGGAGTCTCATATGCCTTGATGTTGACCAACCAACAGTATGGGTGTTCAATTCAATAAAAGGAACCTACCCTGAAACTAGGTTGTAAGTGTTATGTATCAAAAAGTGTTTCTTATAGATATCCATGTAAATTTGAAGCCTCAAGCTAACATCTTGATACTGCTTTGTGCAGTTGTATAAAGAGGTTGTTGCTTGCTTATGGCAAGCTATGTGGAAGGTATGAACTATACAAGGCCCCAATCAAAGATGTACCTGTACCAAATCAAACCGATGGAAATTCTTGCGGCTGGAGATGTCTTCTCCTTGCAGAATATGTCCTGCAAAGCTACTTTGCATTAAAACCTTTCATGACTAAGGTAACCATTTGGCAATGCATTCAGTCAGTTTTGGTTTTCTTTATACAAGACTTCTCACCATGTGGTCTTTCAATTTTGCAGAGTGCTGTGCAAAACTACACATATAATTATTTGCAAAGATATCGGGTAAGTCTAATACAACACCTGCTCACTATGTCAAACCCCAGAGAACCTGAAGATAGCGGCTTGGACGATCGCACAATTGATATGACAATACATGATGTGCCACCACGACAAACCCTTGCATCAGATACAGTGGAATCACAACAGACCGAGGGGGTCATATCAGCCGAAGATGAAAGAGCCGAGGATGAAGAAAGGTCAAATGAGCATATGGAAGGTGCTAGTGTACAATCAGAGGGGCTTATGGAGGAGAAAATGAAAGAGCCAAGTAAGCCAGTGGAGGAGCCAAAAAAGCCCATGGATGAAACACTGGATGAGGAAAGTAGGCCTACGGATGAGCAAAAGGATATGGATGAGGCAGTGATGGATGAGGAAAGCAGACCTACAGATGAGCAAAGTGATATGGATGAGGCAAGGATGGATGAGGAAAGAAGGCCTACGGATGAGCAAAAGGATATGGATGATGCAAGCTGGCCAATAGAGGCAGAGGAAAAGACCTTGGAGGAAACTCTGAATGAGGCAGAAAGAGCCATGGGGGAGACCCTGATGAAGATGTGAATGATGACTATGACGATGAAGCTAAAGCAGAGGATAGCAACAACGACAACAACACTATAGAGACCCAGTATGGACCCTTGCTACATGTAGATACGATTGTTCCAATAATGTCTATTCAAGTATGGCAAAATATGTTCAGCTTCTAACTACTTATATGTACTTGTCAACTTTTACAGAGGTTGATTATCTTGAACATGAATGGATTGCTGCTGATGCGCGTGCCTTTGGGTATAGCAGACCCCTTCGAGGATTTGCAAACATTTCGGATGGGAACTTGTCGAGTCGTGGTTCGTCCACGAACCAAAGAATTTATTCAGTTTCTTCTTCCGCGCTTCAGAGTTGCCGTATGGTCTTTAATGCAAAGGAAAAACTTGTCTCCACTAGTTACAATAGTTTGCGGTGTATGCGGTGCTCACACGTCAGATTTTTTCTTTTTGTATGATCAAAGAAAATGTGTTACCGTCGAGGGCCATTACCACCCTAAAAAACCACATTTACCTCTTTTGTACAAACCGTTTAGCCAAATCGATGTACCCTTTGATGCAAATAATACACTACTGATTGATGATACTCCTGAAAAGGGAAAACTAAATCCACCAGGAACAACTATCTCACCACCCTCTTTCGAGAGGCATTCCTTTGATTTTTACCTTGAAGACATTTTGATTCCATACTTACAGAAATTGTATCTCAGTCCATTGTTCATGGACGACGAGTTTGTACTTTCTAATGAATTAAGATGACTCTTCTATCATGTCTTTGTCTTGCCTAGCATTGAGAGAGAGAGAGAGAGAGAGAGAGAGAGAGAGAGAGAGAGAGAGAGAGAGAGAGAGAGAGAGGTGGCAATGGCTAAAGAAATGTATTTCAAGAACACTTATATTCACAGAGCACAATTGACAAATGAGCTCAAAAAACTTCATGTATTGAAATTCATTCGTATACACTTGGATTCACAAGAATCTCTGTTACATTGACACTATTTCAACCCGACCATCCAACTCTTTGCACAAAATATCTTTTTCCCTACGCCTCTTCAGCTTATGGCCAGCTAGGAAAAAGGAAAAATCTGAAAGGTCCCTGTCCATTGACTCTTCAATTATGTTGTGCCACAACTGCAGAAGACTGTATAGCTCCCTTATTGTAACCACTAACATTAGGACTTGCTCTTTATCAATCAATTCCACATCCACAACAGGATTATCTTCCAAACCTACAGAAACCTGGTCCATAGGAATGTACTTACCTCTGAGCATTTGTGATCGCATATACCAAAAGGAGACTTACAGTGATTGGCTTGCAATCATGTACTTGACAACTAGAGTGTCAAGCGCGACCTCGCACCATATGCCAATCTCTTCCTTTATATACCATCCTCTGTCAAGAAGTTTTTCCTTTACATACCATCCTCTGTCAAGAAGTTTGTCACAGGATGACTGCTGAAATGACTTGCACATGAACATAGTTTTCGTAACACGTATATTGTAGTTATGAAACAACTCTATGAACAGTGCAGCAGGACAAAAGTTTGCAATTCTAACCAGTTTGGTGGGAATAGAGCTACGTAGAGACCTCTGTATATCCTTGTAGAGCTTACTTCGCATTGCCTCCACCATTGTTTCCTCAGGAACTGGCCAGTCGACAGTGTTCCAATCGGTTGGTAGAGGCACTTTCACCAACATGCCATTCTTATTCCCTGGGCTGAGTTGGTAGAAGTGGTCATAGAAAAATATTCCTTCATCAGGCAAGCTTTTGCTGCTTCTCCCTGAATACTGTAGAGAACCAATGTGGGCATGAACAACAAGGAAGAGGACTATTATGCACTCCACAGGCTCCCATTGCTCATAAGAAGAGGGATAAACATCTGCAAAATATATAACAAGAGTTAAACTAAGAGTATCAATAAGTCAAAATGACAAATCTAATGTAGTTGAGATGTGAAGAATGGAGCCATTGCTCATAAGAAGAGGGATAAACGTTGCAAAATATATAAGAAAAGTTATAATGAGAGTATCAATAAGTAAAATGACAAATCAAATGCAGTTCAAATGTCAAGAATACTTACAATCGCAACGTGGTTGATGTATATCTGACACATATCCACCATTTGCTATCACGTCTCGATGGGTAAACACATGCTGAACAAGAACTTCCTTTACAGATCTTTTGCCGATTTCAACTTTGAAATCCAACACTCTAGCCTTCCATGCTGAGCGATAAACATTGATAGCACTAGACCTCTTGGGTCTTCTTGGTTGCATGAGGACCCATGAACCTTTGTTTATCCTTTGTCCAACCCATTGGTTCTCTGCACTTATTGAAGTTGATATTGTAATTGAGGATATGCTACTACTTGGCCTTCTAGGCAAAGTACAAGTGTTGGTAGTTGGTGTGAGAGACCATAAACACCTAGAGCTTCTTGGGCGAGAAGACGTGGAAGCCATAGCTCTGAGAGAAAAGCTTTAGTGGAGAGAGATTCACTTTGAAAGCATTCTAATGGAGGGAAAGTGTTTTAGAATTCCAATATCTTGTGCGGGCTTAATGGTCACCCTCCAGTACATTAATGACCATAAGAGAATATCAGTAGTGGGACCACACACGCACCTAACAACTCGGTAAAAGCAAAGAAGTTACGATGCCACAATCCTAGATTAATTCGTGAAAGTTTTTAGGGTATTTTCCTATTTTTTGAGTCTTTCCACGTATTTTCCTACGTAACGTAGCCCTCCTGCTCATTGGACGCACTCTATTTTTCTCTCTCCTTCATATGGCCCTCCAAATGACCTCCGAAATTTCGTAATGGCGATACATTATTGTTTATCAATTTACCTGGAGAGGCTATCTATAAAAGAAATTAGTTTGGCATATGCGTGTAAAACGGACAAACAACTTGGTCTTTTCATAGACTTTGAATAAAGAAAATTTTTATAAATTTTTTTTGCATAGCTTTGGGTACTCTACACTGTGGAACTATCACATTCTATTAAGACTGATACTTTCATATACATGAGCTAGTGATGTGTTGAGAGAGGGAGATAGCTAGAGAAATTAGACAAGAGATATAGAAAGAAAACGGGCAAGGCCATGGAGGGACATTAAGAGAAATAGAGATAGAGATGAAATATCTCTATGAATTCCATTGTTGGTTCTTCCACACACAACATGAGGATGATGTAAGTTTTACTTTGTATTTAGAGATAAGTAACACTAACCTACACGCATGGCAGCTTAAGAGTCACAAAATGATCTTTCGTATAAACGTTAATACATTCAATAGCAAGTCAACAGCGACACAATGATGTATCAAAAAATTTGATTAACCAATATAGACAAGTTGATGTTGAATGCATGATATAAGAAAGAAATGAGTTGAGGTATTAAGTTATAATTGATGAGAACTGTAGTCAATATTGAGGCCGATCTCGTTGGGAAATTGAGCATCATGGAACAATTAGCATCATAGGACATGAGATTGAGCATCTTGGATCAATGCCCCAATGTGTTGATGATCTTGTTGACTGTAATAAATCCTCAATTGTGTGGCCAAGATTGCCTTCACATATGGTGTTGTGGATCTTTACACCTTTACGTGGAAAAGAGAAATTCTAAGTCTCCTTGATATGTCGAGCAACCACATTCACTCTCAACCCATGCTTCAAGGTCATGACATTCATCATTCTGTATTCCACAGGGTGATTAGGTACCAGCTCAAAGTGGAAGAAACGAAGTAGCAATGCCGCAGTAATCTTTATTTGTAGGTAAGCAGCATCCTTTCCAAGGCACATTCTTGGGCCCGCCTAGATGCATCAACAATTGCAAAGAAAGTTAGAACATGGGTAGTAAATAATCTAAACTATCAGTAAAATTTTAGGTGTACATCTAGCTGTTTATATTGCCAAAGTGTGTATCGAAGGTTATACAAGCATGTATTTATGACAAGCCTCATGCATCACAATAATTTTTGGACAAATTCTCACAATAATTCTCACATTGCGACTTACCTCAACATCATGAGCTTCTGTGAGGGAAGCACCGCATACGATATACCTAGCTAGGTATGATTGGGGGCAAGGGACCGTCGGCCCGACGGCAGAGGGGCCGGTGGTCCCCTGCCTAGTCCAATCGTATCTAGCTAGGTATGCGGTGCCTTTCGAGCAAAAGCTCATGATGTTATGCATTGTATGAAAAACACTACATGAGAGAATTTTTAAATAAATCTTCTTGTGCATGGAAGTTATAAGTATGTTTGAGGAGTACCTGAAATGCCGTGAATTTAAAAGGTGATTGAGGTTGAAAGGCTCCATGTTGAAGCCATCGCTGTGGCTTGAAGAGGAGGGCATCGGGACCCCAGAGGAAAGGCATGCGGCCCATGGCGTAAGGGATGTAGGCCACCTGGTCGCCAGCCTTGAGATGGGTGCCGTCCGGAAGGATGTCATCCTGGAGGGTAACTTTTCCATCCTGTAAAGATCATACGCACACGTGATTCTCATTCGCGTTGAGCACGTGCGCACCCAATTAATTGAACTAAACCCAATTAACTATACCTGCTAATAAAATTGTATTAAGCTACTGCCTTTAATCTAGTTTTGCAAAAAAAGAAAAAAAGCCGCTGCCTTTAATCTAGTCATGATCAACTACACTATGGTTAAATAAATTAGGATGTTCATTGTCTTAATTAGATCACTGCCTGTTCATTGTTTAATCTCATAGCATGTACTTAATTAGCATTACGCACCCGAGGAACCGCAGGATATAGCCGCAGCGTCTCCGCTATCGCTGAATGCAAGTATGGAATGCTACTGCTCTGCAATGTCTCATAATTCAGCACCTTCTCTGCAAAATCTCTCATTTTTCTCTGCCTGGCTCCATCAGTTTCACTTCCATTCACATCCACATTTGATATGGTCTCAAGTGCATCATGACACTCGCCCATATTGCTGTCCATCGTGGACTTCGTCGTGCCTGCAATAATATTGTTTTCCAGCTTGATGAGCTCTTGGAAAACCTTCTCTTGCTCATCAGGATGGGTGCACATGCAGTACAGGAACCATGAGAGCGTGCTCGCCGTCGTATCCCGCCCTGCCAGAACGAAGCTCATCATGGCATCCTTTACCATCTCTATACCTTCACCTTCACCCTCACATGCATTTTGAACCCCATCACAGTGCAAAAGGAAGCGCGACAACAGATCCTGAGCTTCACCAGCTTCCTCAATAGCTTTGTCAGTTTGCACCTACATCAAGAATGAAACAAATCAGCCTTCCAACATTGACAACTTTGGCTGAAGCTCTACCTATATAATACAATAGTAGTGTCAAGAAAAGGACCATATGCCTACCTTGTTGATTGACCTTGTGGCCTCTTTTTGCATCTGCGATCGCCGTCGATCTATTACGGTGGTGAGGAATGACTTGAATCTGGTAATATCTTCGCGGAATACCTTCTCAGATCCAATGTTGAAAAGCCTTTGGATCCTCCACCAAGGGTATATATACCTGCGAGTTATCATCTCCTGTGCATTGTCGAGCATTGCTGCGATGGAGTTAGCTTTCTCACCGGCATTGTCACTCTCCTTGAACGCATTTCCGAACACCACCTCACAAATTGAGTGGAAGGTCATGTCTAAGAGTAAATCCTGTTACTCAAAAAGGTCGATGTTAAAGGAGCTTTGGCCACAGATCATGGCATACAGGTGAAATTGAATATAATTTTAGGGTATGAAAGTTTGTGCTATGCAATATTGATGTAATTTAGAGTAATACCTGCACATCCACCCCTTGATTTGACTGGGCCAGAACTTCTAGAAGCTTCAATGCATTGCCCTTGTACACTGTTGAACTAAGATGTCTGAGCTTTTTGATAGAGAACTCAAGGCTGCCGAGCTTGCGGTGCATCTTCCACGTTTTCCCATCGGTGTTGAGGATTCCATTGCCGAGTAGATCGAAAAGGCGGTGGTGTGATTCGGAGCCCTGCAATACCAAAAATATAGATGAGGGAAGAAAAAGAAGCTATTTTACAGTAATTTTCATATTATATGCCTCACTATTAGCAGCTGACAAAGTTCTGAATATTTCTTCTCAAAAGATGAGGGAAGAAAAAGAAGCTATTTTACCATAATTTTCATATTATATGCCTCCCTATTAGCAGCTGACAAAGTTCAGAATATTTCTTCTCAAAAGCCTTCTGCTAGTAATTATACTTTTGTATTGAATAACTACATTACCATGGCCACTGTTGTTACAATATTTTTCAATCAGCACTTTCATTATTCTATAGGAATCTTTCCTCTACTTAGTACTGAAAGCTACCTTGCATGCAATAATGGAGAAGGGGAACCTTTCTCTTTGCACAGAGGTCTCCCCTTCAACACATTGTACTTACTTCTAGCCCAATGAGCTCATTACCATACCCACTAAACAACAGCCTTGTACCCTTCTCTTTTTGGAGAAGGCTGACTACAGTACTGGTACCCCTGATATTACCTTTGGGTAGTTCTGGAAGTTGGTCTTAAGGACGTGCTCGACGTTGGCAGGGTCGACCGTGTAGTAGCTGCGGCGCGACAGAAAGGACATCTTGATGGTACGATGCCCGTCGCTGAAGAAGCTGGTGGTCCAGTCGAGCAGGCGGTCGTAGTTTCGCGACGCTTCGAGCTGGGAGCCGAGAATTGGCCATGTCTTGGGGTCTCTGCTATCATGGTGCTCCTTTCTGTGTATCCAAAATCTATACCAAGCATAGGAAAACAGTACTGCTAAGGCCAGACAGGAGGCAGTAGAAAAAGACTTGCAGCATTGGTGAATTAATGGAAGGATGGCATGATGCAGAAGGCTGCTGAGAATGACGAGGAGTGCAGATGGGTTGTCATGAGAAAGGGCAGCGGCAAGCTCCGATGAGCTGACAGAGAGAGGAGGGGCAGGATGAGGGCTGGAGGTGATGTATTGATTGCAGTGGGCAGAGGTGTAATTATTGGAGCTTCCACTGGCCGGGTGATGAAGGGATGCACTACAGATCATGCTAGTATAAGGGAGGCAGAGGAAATGATGCAGGGGTAAGGGGGTTAATGATTGTATAATTAATGGCAATGGAAGAGCAGCTGCAGGAATGATACAGGAGAAGCAGCAGCTGACGTATATAATTGATGGTGGGCGAATATAGAGGTAGAGTATCAGAGTACGTGGGAGCGGGGGCGATGACTGCGGTTTCTGATCAATAATGATCGACAATATCGCAAAGACTCGTCGAAGTGCTGATCAGGAAGGCTGCAGAAAAGGGGGGTGCGGCCTTCAATTTATAGGGGAGAGAGAGAGAGAGAGAGAGAAGGGGCCGGGTACATAATCAAGGGTAGAGAGGGTGGACTGCGTGCATGACTGCGGGCTGTCGTTGCATGCAGACGGAGGCCATGGACCTCTTCTCCTGGCGTGAGCGGCAACGGGAGGCGGCCCGGCTTTCTGGTGGCACTCCTAAGTCCCACCTCACAAGGTCAAGTCCACTTTGTCTTTCTCCAATACTTACGTGGGTTCTTGACCTTTATTCATTTTCCTTTTCCTTCCTCATTCCTTCGAGATTCCTTCTTCTTCAAATCTTAGAGCGTTGGTGACCAGCTTCTTCTTGTAAAAGTAGAGATACGAATTCGAACACAGCTCGATCGAAAGTCAGGCATTATGGTGCGTCAGCCTGGCTCATGATAGTGATCTCTTCTCTAATCGTGAGATCGCGTACTCGATGCCTACGTTCGGAACCACGTCTTGCTTGATTGGAGTGTGCGGGATTGGGTGGAACCTTTGAAGATTTGACCTAATAAAGTGGAATATAACCAATATTAACTTGCATTTTCTTGGAAAAATAACTCAGAGTCATATTCATAGTAAATGAGATCGTTGCATGAAAAATTCCCTCTTCCTACATTGAGAATGCAGAACTCACAGCCAACTCCTTTTAAGTTTCAATCAAACAGCATCCTTACATTTAATGTTTGAGAAAAGTGTGTGTCTCAGGTGACTTGTCGATTACTTGTTTAGAGCAAGAGAAAAAGGAAATTTTCTGCCTAGTTTCAACTCCTTTGAAGTTTCAATCAAACAACATCCTTACATGTAGTGTTTGAGAAAAGTGTGTCTCAACTCACAATGGTGTCAATGATTACCTCTTCAGAGCAAGAAAAAAGTAAAAATTTTGCCTAGAATTATTAAAAGTTACTAAAAATTAGCTCAAAATTTCAGCTTTTTCTGATGAAAAAATCATAATAAGGAATTGTGTATGGTTGAGAAAATGATTTTGCCCGAACACTACATGCATGAAATCAAGAAGAAAGAGTCACTTTTTCTCCATTGAATTAAATGTTACTAGTGTGTGACCCGCGCATTCCTACGGCCAAGAAAGCATGGCCATTGGGACACACTGCATACACATATTTGTGTGTGTGTGTGGAAGTGGACCTTTAATTATGCCAGAAAAGGTGAGACTTCTCTCTCTCACAGATCTTGAGATTAAGACTTGTTGAATAGATCTTTGAGTATATTTGGATTGTTTATATGACAATAAAAATTCTCTTCTTCTTCCTCCCCCCCCCTCTCTCCCTGTGTGTGTGTGTGTGTGTGTGAGTGAGAGAGAGAGAGAGAGAGAGAGAGAGAGAGAGAGAGATAAAATCTAATATCTACCTATCCCAAATGATTTTCTCATATTGAACTGATCATTTAATGTGGGAAAATGAATGGGAACAAGATTTATAATATAGGTATGTGCTTTTAGCTAAACTTATCTCAACACGGGACCAAAGGGAGAGAAAGCTACATCTCATTGAGGGTCCAAAAAAGAGGTGGTCTACCAAAGAGAAATGAATAATGGAGCTTAAAAGACCTTAGGGTTAGCTTCATTAAATACCTTCAAAGGTTAGTGTTAAAATTCCTTAGAATTAGGACCTTTAGGTACTTTAGACCTTAGGCAAGCTAGGGCTGTGCTTGATGTGCTTGTCATGCTTAATGACTAAGGTGCTTGAGGTGCTTGTCATGCTTGATGACTAAGGTGCTTGAGGTGTTCAAGTCAAAGATGAGCTTAAAGGTAGGGGCATGAGAGAGAGAGCGCGCGCACACACACACACACACACACACACACTCACTCAAGGCAAGCCCAAGACTCAAGAGACATTAAGGCAACATGTCATGCCCCTAGCAATATTGTCCTCATAATGTGCCTGAATCCTATTGGATGACCTATAGGAAGATCCAATGAGAATTTCGATTCAATTAAATAATTCAAATCTTTCCCTTAAGGGGGAAAAGGAGGACACTTGTCCACCAAATGTTACAATTGAATAATTAAGATCTTTCTCTCAAAGGGAGAAAGGAGGACACTTGTCCAAATGCTACACCCCTTGCTTGTTATGACTAGAGCCATTCTCCATAAGCCACACAGACACTCCCCCATTGTGTGTTGTGCACGCAAGTCATCTCCTTCTCCAAGCTTGAGAAGCGGAGAGCATACACCAACACCCCTTGTCTATGGAATGCAAATCCAACCAAGAGTTATGCTCAAAGCAATGCTTTGATCAATCTCTCCATCTTCATTATCACTATGCTAAGCTATGCTCTAAGAGTGATTATATGTGAGGAGACTACTTATTTCTCATAGAGATACTTCTTCTTCTCTTCATCTTCCTCACTCCCTGCTAGCTCTCTCCACCTTTGAAGGTGTTTGAGGTATTGGGATTGAGGTCTTGGGATTGAGGCCGGGGACAAGTTAATGTTTTTGCAAGTTAGTTACGAGCATAATATTGGTGAATGAAGCTTACCATCTCCATGGCATCAACAAGGTCTCAAGGAACACAAAGCATGTATTATACCAAGTCTCTCTTCAAGGGAGAATATTCTATAATACAAAATCCTTTTGGAGAGGGAACCGGCTTCAAGTAAATCCGGTCTTCAATTGTTGTCAATTTCTCTAATTCTTTCTCTCTTTGAAAGGTAAAAATAAACTCTCTCCTGAAGAGTTAGAGGCTTTTCGCAAAGATCATAAGTGTTTCAAGTGTGGGGAGCAAGGACATGGCTATCGTTCTTGTCCCAAAAGAAACTCATGAAATGAGACTCCTAGAGCTTCCATGGTTGAAGCTCCAAAAGAGGATACTCATTGCAAAGGATCATCCCTTTCCTATGCTTGGGGAAAGGTGAGGCGCATGATGCCTTTATCATTTTTGACCCTGGCTCTACTCACTACTTTATATCAATGGAGTTTGCCATTAAGTTAGGCACACAAGCTCATGAGATGGGAGACACCATTAAGGTCGATGGAGCTTTCAAGGGACAAGAAGCCACAGTTAGTCCCTTGATTGGGAAATTGAGGCTTCATGTCCATTAAAGCTACATCGAAAAAGGGGACTTTTTCATCTCCCCTCTCCAACATGAGAATGTTATCCTAAGGGCACCATGGTTCAACCGCATGGTTGCCAATATGAAGTTCCTTGAAAGGAGAATTTATTTCAACTATAGGGAAAATAACATGTACATAGATGCTAATGAGTTGGGTCGTACTATACTCCTTGTAAATACGCTTGCTTTTGATAAGTTAATGAAAAATCAATTTCTACATATATGATTTTTGTTAAAGAATCCATAAATGGTCCTAATGTTTAATCCAATGGAAATGGTAGGAATCAAGAGGAATTAGAGTTATCTAATTTCCTAAATGGATTCCAAGATGTTTTTATCAATGACATTCTTGGAGAATTACCTCCAAAACAAGGGGATGATGACCATAGAATAGAGCTTCTAGATGAGAGTTCACCGCCTAATAAGCCTCCTTATAAAGTTTCCCAAGCTCAACAAGAGGAGATTATGAGGCAAGTACATGAACTGATGGATAAGGGGATGGTGAGGCCTAGCCCCTCTCCCTTTTGTTCACCAGTCCTTTTAGTGCAAAAGAAAGACGGCACATACCTTATGTGTGTTGAATATAAAGAACTAATTAGGATCACTATCAAAAACAATTTTTTTGTGTCATGGGTAGAAGATTTGTTTGATAAACTACAAGGCTCTACCTACTTCAGTAGGATTGACCTTAAAAGCGGCTACCATCAAATAAGAACAATCAATGAAGAGATTGTAAAGACCGCTTTTCATACAACATTTGGTCTTTATGAATATCTTGTCATGCCTTTTGGCTTGACAAATGCTCCGGCCACATTCAACCGCTTAATGGAGAAAATTTTGAGGTCCTACCGGAAGCTCACTGGAGTATTCTTTGATGCTATCATCATCTACGCCAATTATCTTGAGGAGCATAAGCAACACCTCTAGGTAATCTTCCAAGCTTTGAGGAAGAATAAACTTTTCATTAATAAAAAGAAGAGTGAATTTTTCCTTGAAGAGATTCAATACTTAGGTCACATTATCTCTCAAAATGGTATCTGTATGGATCCAACAAAGTTACAGGTAATAAAAGGATGGCCTAACCCAAGGAATCTACACGAGCTACAAATCTTTATTGGTATGTGTGCATACTATAGATGCTTCATAGAAAAATTCTTGCAAACAGCAGGACCATTACATGAATTAACAAAAAAGAACGTTAAGTATACATGGATTGCAAAAGAGCAAAATGATTTTGAGAAGCTTAAAGAAAATCTTACCTCTCAACCTATGCTTACTTTACTGGGCCTCTCAAAACCATTTGAGGTCCAATGTGATGCTTGTGGAGATTGCCTTGGAGCAGCCTTGCTTCAAGAAGGGCATGCCATAGCATACGAGAGTCGAAGACTCAGTTTTGATGAGCAAGTGTTGGGCATATACAAAAAGAAGCTACTAGTTGTTTTACATGCCCTCGACACATGGAAGCATTATCTTTTGGGGACTCCATTCATCCTATGAATGGATCACCAAAGTCTTAAGTACTTCATGACACAAACCAAGCTTTTTGACAAACAAATAAGGTGGGAAAATTTTCTTTTTCAATTTAATTTTCATATTTCTCATATTGTTGGTAAGCACAATCAAGTGGCCGATGCACTATCACGACGATCGAGAGTAAATGCAGTCATGTCTATAGCAACTCACAATGATCTATCTTCTATGGTAGATGAGTATTCTACTGATCTTGATTTCAAGGATAAAATTTCAGCCGTTCCCTTAGCCCTTGCACAAGATTGTCCAGCGCAACCTTAAAGGTTGTAAAACTAGGTGTTTTACCCTATGTAAGTCGATTAAGAAGTTGGGTTGTGGGTTACACCAAAATAATGGTATTGAAACTTTCTCATAAAACTAGTATTTTTTTCTTTTGGACCTTTCCTCTAACATATCAAATGAACCAAGAGATTGTTATAGGTCTCTTGCTCTTCTGTATAGTATTATGTCATCATCTTCGTTTTCCTATGCATGCCCATCGAAATTATTATTAGCTTTGCCTTTTTCCCTTTGAACAAGGTCATGACACTGCTTCCTTTTTTGCCTAACTAGATTTTTTTTTCTCAAAACTCACAATTGTGAGTAAATTATATTATCACAACCAAAGAAATTACAAATTATGTCTGCTCGTGACGAGCCATGACAACTAGTACAGGACATTACTACATCAATTGATAGGGGAGCCACCCCAAGGAAAGGAACGAGTATACCTCTTCACCCAAGCAGGTTAGTCAAAGCAATGTTGAAGGTCTTGGTCCATTCATCAGATCTTGTTTTCTTCCCAATGGCAATGATCGGCCCCATGATTTCTTGGATTATCTCTGAGAATTTAGCTGTTGTAATGGTGTTCTCAAAGATGTGATGATTCCTTGCCTTCCACACTGTTTAGAGTAGAAAAATCTCACTACTTGTGTTATGATAAGAAGCGCCCGACTCTTATATACTTTCCTCCCAAAAAGGGATCATTCTTGTATAAATACCAATTTTCCACGGTTTTTGAACTCATTTGCAAGTTTTTCCTACCAGGCCACTAATTGTTGGGCATTCCTTGAAAAGTCGAGCGAGGTCTTCACTAGCGGATCTGCATTATGGGCAGTGATCTGGACCAATTCCTCTAGTGAGAACCTTCATGCTTAGTCGGTATGGCTCGACCCCACAATACCTTCCATATGAAGACCTTCATCCTATGCGGTCACTGTAGGTGCCATATGTTCTTCAAAACTGTTTCCCATCTTGACTCTGACCATTGCTTGCCCCATAAATTATTGAGTGTAGAGAACCAGTCCTTTGAATATATAAGTGACAAGTACACTCCCTTGGCTGGCGGTCTTAGAAAGTGTCTGTTCTTTGGCCACTGCCACACTTTCCACTCAAATCTAGAATCACAATAGGCAGATACCACTTGTCCAATTGTTCAAGGGCTCTGCTGATCAACAAGCTTCCAGTCTCGCCAAGGTTAAGCTGACTAGATAGTTGGCCTATTCCTTTCCACCTAAAACTGATGTAGTCCCAAAGTTGGCCAATACATTTGATACCTTTTTTGTTAATTTGTCTGGCAACTTCCCTCCAGAAAGGGGTCATAGATATGCTTACATCTTAGAGAGCCAAGGGGACCAATGAGTCATGGAGTTGTGGAAGTACCTAGTCAGCTCTCCCCACTCCAAAGACTCCATTGCCTTGTTGCATTTTTGAAAGAGCTCGCTTGTCGATCCACCAAGTTCAAGGATGGCCCAATGAGGGGCAAAAAGCTTATCGGGTACTTCGAAACCTTTCCACATGCCATCTTTCGAGCATAATTTAGAGTTTTCCATCATAGCCTTGGCCTTAATAGCCCATGCCTGGTCTTGCTTAGTTATTGTCACCACAAAGTTAGCACATTGGGACTCTGCATGGATACTAGGGTTAATAATCCCTAGAGCACCTTGCTCCACTGGTCTCGCAACTGTCTTTCATCTAGCCCACTGCGAAGGCATAGAGTCTTTAGTGTTGTTTTTCCATAGGAATCTCTTCACAGGTTTCAAGAACTCTTTTGAGTTACATTTGGCTAGCTTAAGAAGCAAACCATTGAAGGCTATAAACGAGAGCATAAAGGAGTTGATGACTTTAATTCTAC
The DNA here is from genome assembly GCF_014529385.1 of Adiantum capillus-veneris. NCBI lineage: Eukaryota > Viridiplantae > Streptophyta > Polypodiopsida > Polypodiales > Pteridaceae > Adiantum > Adiantum capillus-veneris. The sequence continues at coordinate 135,500,273 of NC_140933.1, forward strand.
TCGGGAAGGGGAGAAGCACATACTCCCACCTTTACATCTTGGTCCTTATTTTCTCCATAACCTAAAGGAATCTTTGCTTGTGGGTGATATCCACCCCTAAAAGGGCTCCCCAAGTGCCGGAAGATCTCCCCTTTTGACACAATCTCCCCTATCCACAATGATGGATCGAATGCGTTGTTGAGAGAGAGAGAGAGAGAGAGAGAGAGAGAGAGAGAGAGAGAGAGAGATAATCTTGACTTTTTAATGTTACACTTGGACGACCGTGAGGCAAGGGTGTATGTTAGCATAATTTCTAGAGTCTTCTTGATGACTTGAGGGCACACTTTGAGGAAAAGTAAGGAGTCATCTGCAAAGAGCTTAGCCAACAGATGGTCGTTGTTAGGTCTAGTTAGTTCTTGAATCTTCCCTTTAGCAGCGCTGACTTTGAGTAGTTATACTAGAGGATGAGATCTAATGGCAAATAATAGAAGGGCAAGAGGGCAGCCCTGCTTAATGGATCTTTTAGCCTCAAAGTATCCCACAATCCTTTCATTGAAAAAAAGCTCCAAATTGCTACCAACACATATGGTACTGGCGAGTTGGCACATCCGGGGCCCAAAGCCAAGTGCCTTCATGACGTCCTCAATGAATGACCAAATTTATCATTATAAAATGGCTAAATGGAGATGTTATTGAAATTACTACTACTTTCTCGTTTCCATTCGGTTAGGTGGAATTTTTTCAAATTCCACCAATTCATAACTTGGTTGCACGATTTTCATAACACTTATCATGCCAGAATCGAGCTCGTAACTTCATTCTTTAGACACAGGTCTGCATGCTGACCACTCCACCAAGAGCTGTTCTATGCAACCCCTCACAATTAAAAGAGAAGGTCGATTATCTCCTTGCCTCCCTAAGCTACCACCTGTGCACACCACCTCGCTACGGGCTACTCATAATCCCTCCTTGCGATTGCCACTTGGCTGCCATTTCGTTGACCAACTCACATTTCCTCTCCCTTGCCACCTAGATTGTGCACCCCCCCCCCCCCCCCCCCCCCCCCCCAAACCCCAACACCCCGCCTTTTCTCTTTTCATTCCCACAAGCATCTTGCTTGATCCGATCAAAACAAATGTTTTAAAATCGTACCACACATACTACATTCAATCAACGAGACTTGCCTACTTTCTAATCGTTTGCAGGTTAATTGGTAAAAGATGAGATGGTGAAATCTCTAGGGCTTGCCAACAATATTTTTCCTAATCGGAGAAAAATAAGGGCACACTTAATACTCTTCTGATATTAAGGTCAAATTTTGAAGCATTTGCCGATATTTAAACTAAAACATTGCCAATTTCTGCAAGGCAAGCTCAAAATTTCACAATTTTAGCCGGTTAGAAATACAACAAACTTTGGTTTTCTGCAAACATTGATGAAATCCCTTAATGGTCATTTATAATGTCCATAAAGAGAGTTCTCAAGGTCTCACTTTATTTTATTTGGAACTTCAATTTAGCAGTAGCTCTTGAACTAAACAGTTTGAAAGTTTCCTGACTAGTTGTACAATGTGTTTGAAATTTTCATGACTAGACATTGAATTGATGGGCGTTACAAAGGTGCAAACTTTTGTGACTTGTCACTTCATATGTCTTTTGGCAAGCCCTGTGCTTTAACCACTGTGCTTTAACCACTTGTTTTGTGATAAAAGACTTGCTTTGTGGTAAAAGATGATGGGATAATTTTTTAGGGAGCAAATATAGACAGAAGAAAAGTGTTTTCTCTACTAGCCTTCCTTTGTATATATCAAGGCCCTTCATAAAAAGGTTTAGCCTTCCTTGTGACGGCGGGGTGGCACCTCCGTTGACATGGTGGCTCTCCCTTGGAGGTCGGTTTTATCTTATGCTCAACACTAATTTTTATGTTTATCTTTGTAGAGTGACTCACTGTGAAGCTCTACGTTCGATCTTGATTATTAGTGTGGCTCCCTACAAAGTCGTTAATTGTCAATCTTTTACATCCATGGCTTGATTTGAGCATGGCTTTGTTATATATATAGCGAGTTAAATTAACTCGCTATATATATCTTTTACATCCATGGCTTGATTTGAGCATGGCTTTGTTATATATATAGCGAGTTAAATTAACTCGCTATATATATAACAAAGCCATGCTCAAATCAAGCCATGGATGTAAAAGATTTACATAACTCGCTATATATATAAAACAAAGGCATGCTCAAATCAAGCCATGGATGTAAAAGATTGACACCATGGATGTAAAAGATTGACAATTAACGACTTTGTAGGGAGCCACACTAATAATCAAGATCGAACGTAGAGCTTCACAGTGAGCGACTCTACAAAGATAAACATAAAAAATAGTGTTGAGCATAAGATAAAACCGACCTGCAAGGGAGAGCCACCATGTCAACGGAGGTGCCACCCTGCCGTCACAAGGAAGGCTAAACCTTTTTATGATTATTAGTGTGGCTCCCTACAAAGTCGTTAATTGTCAATCTTTTACATCCATGGCTTGATTTGAGCATGGCTTTGTTGTAAATTTCTTTTCTCTAGATATATTAACTCGATATATATATATATATATATATATATATATATATATATATATATATATATATATATATATATGTGTGTGTGTGTGTGTGATTATTGCAAACAGAACAAGGTGAAATATTCACAGGGGCTTCAAAAGGCACAAAGATGTCTATTGAGGGGTTATGAGAGTTAAAAATCTATTTTGACAAGTGAAAGGGTCACGATGGCTTTCTAAAACATTAGGTTGAACTCAACTAGAATTATATAAGGTGAAACAATGTTCATGAATGTCTCTTTTATTAAGCGATTGAGTGTCCTCCTCGCAAAGAAGCAAACCAAAAATACTAGCAAAAGTTTTAAAATTTGTAGTATGTTTGAACTAAGTTTTGACATCATTGCACTGGTTTTTCTTCTCTTTAACATGGTTTTCTCATTCATATATATATATATATATATATATATATAGAAAGAACTCATTAATATATATTTGTGTGTGTATATCTAAATATATAAATAAACAAATAAATTTACATATATAATTTAAAAAGCTCATTAACATATAGTATATAGTATTTATATTTACTTATTTATATTGTGTGTGTGTGTTATGTATATGTATGTATAGAACTTACTAGAATTGTGCAAGGTGAAGCTTCAATTTTTCATTCTAAAAGAATAGAATGCAAGAGAAAATATCCATGTGATACTTTAAAATCAAAATAACATTTAAAGTAAGTCTCAATCATCACTCAAAAAAGAAAATAACATTTAATGTAAGTCTCGATAGTGGCATTGAAAACAATGAAAGTCTCCTTACCCCAACACAACACTAAGGTAGTTTCTTTTAGAAAGCCAAAAAGGTAAAAGCTCATAATGATATGTGAGAGAGAGAGAGAGAACTGTTTAAAAGAAACTTTTTATTTAGTCCTTAATGTAAAGTTGTGGAATTTAGTTTACTTCTTAAACAATGTCTAGAAAACCCGGGGTTTAGTGAATTTTTAACCGGTTAGATTTTCAGAATCCTCGCTACATTATGAGGTTGGCCTTAACAAATATTTGTAAATATTTATAAGTCTCAATGTAAAAATTGACAAATTTTTAATATTTTGACCTAATAATCTGTAAACTTTCAAGTGTGCTCTTAATTTCTTTGGTTAGGAAAAATGCTTTTGGTGAGCCTTTTTCTTAAGTTTAAAATGTTTTATGATTTTAAAAAATAAAATTTTTAAAAAAACTTATTATGTGCAAACTTTAAATCATTTGTTGTATCCTTTCCAAAATAAAGCAAGTGTAGCATTGAGAAAGATCATGTGAAAGGGTTTCTCTTCGATACTCTTCAAGACTTTTAAAGGCTCCTTTGAGGGACACTTGTCAAACACCAAAAATTGGACGACCTTCATCCATATGGATATTAAGGCCTTTAGAGGCCAAAAAGAAAATGGTTGAGCCCTAGGCTAAGTTCTTAGAAGCTTATGTATGGATTTTGATTTTCTCTTTCCAATGAGTTCCAATGTTATCATAGCCCACTCCAATGATCAAGCTACAAATATCAAGTAGAAACAATGATTGTCATTTAGCTAGAGCTTCCTGGTCCTAAAGGTTTGTAGTGTTTCCTAGGTCCTAAGGGTTTGTGTTGATGATAAAATCTACAAGCGCAAGAGGAGGCAAACCTTTTCTAGTTTACATATATTGGGCAAGAGCATTGCAAATAGCACAAGTCTCTCCTATTGTTAGCTAGTCAAAAAACATATGTGAAAAGAACCTCTCACATCACACATATGCTCCCACAATGCATTTTGTTTCTCAATGGAAAAATGATGACATAAATGCTTTGATCTTTGAGCTGATCTTTGCAAATTTTGTACTAAAAGACGTCCCTCACCCAAAAGCCCTCTGCATGCCATGAGGGAAAAGCCACTTTAGAAGAAATTTTTTGCTTGTTTGACCTCGTTGGGTGTTCAATTGAGGCAAGTAGACTGATGTTTCTTAAGTTTTTGGATGTTCCAGATGCACTAGTGGTGTTAAAATTATAAAACTTCAACTCTAAATGATAATTCTATGATTCTAAACAAAGTAGTTGATGATACATACCTTATTAAGTGACGGATGCCTACCATATGAAAAAGACACTTGTATTGAATGAGAAGGTAACTGTTCTGAAAAATTACTTATATATTGAATAAGTAGGTAATAAGTATGTGACAATTCTAGTCTTTTTTTAAACTTTTGCTTGTATTTTCTACATAATGTAGCATTTCTAGTGATTGGATGCACTTATTTTTCTCTCGCTTCCATATGGCCTCTAAATGATCTCCAAAATCGTCTAATAATGTGGGTACATTGTGCGAGAGAGAGAGAGAGAGAGAGAGAGAGAGAGAACAAAGTTATTTGTTGTGATTTTATATTTATGATTTGTTATATATTGTATTTTTTTCTTAATGTAAAAGACAAGCCATCTTAAAATTTAATTAACTTGTTTCCACGTAGAAACCATTCACAAGCATCATTATTGAATAGAGGATTGATAAATCTATTAATATACATGCCCACAATAGATTTATGGAATATATTGTGTTTAATATATTTCTCCACTCACATGAGCTTTGAGTTTGAAAAAAACAAGTGATAAAATCACAAGGCCTGCCCATACATTCAAGGGCAACTTTGATGAAATATATCTAAACACTATTCTAAAAATCCACATGTTCCTTTTAATTGTAGAGTACGATTTTAATTGTATAATACGGAGAAATTACAGGTTTGCCCACTTTAAGATTTTAACACAAGTTTGTATCAAGTGATACCCATGGAACGCTATGAAACTTTATTATCCAAGTTTAGTTTATTGTATCAAATTGTGTACACTAATTTATCCACCAATCAAAAAGTTGGCGGGTGCTCATTGCTTAGTATGTATCCTATCAATGAGTGTCCACTAACTTATCCACCAATCAAAAATTGTGAATTTTAAAAACAAAACTATCATTTTTCATTAGCAAAAAGGAGAGGTGAGGCATCACTGAGGCCTCATCCCTTAGGGGCAGGCATAAAAACCCCCCACACAGATCTACAAAATTCCCAAAAAGGATCCAATTATCAAGTGCCCAAATATGCTCGCCTTAATTTGCCTTTTGCCAAAGGCAGTGCCAACAAAAGGCAAAAGATAAAACTCTTAAGAGGTGGGTGTAAAGTGGTACAAAGAGATATCAGATAAAGCTAAGAGGCCTGACGTGAAAAGGAGGGCTTGGAAAAATAGGAGTTGCTTAATGTTTTCTAAGAATTTGTACCATGTAATAGATGTGCCATCAAGTAACCAAATCTTTGTCATCTACATATATGAAGACTCTTGAAGAAACTAGACATGAATGAACCCCCTTGCTTGCCATAGCAAGTCATTTTAATCCAAGCCGGTGCTTTAACAATAATACCCTTCCCCCAATCCTCTTTAAGGGACAGATGCACACATGCACCAAGGAACTCAGAGAAATGATCAAGGACAAAAAAAATACATATATGATTGTGAAGACCGAGTATGACATACACATCATTTGTCATATCTTAAGAAGATCTCAACATACAAAATTTATGCGAGTAGAAAGTGCAACAGCCCCCATGAGACCTCCAACGAAGTTCTCTTTAGCAGCCTCACTTATCCATATTGTTATAGCTTCAACAACATATTGAGTGGACTTCAGTGCATCTCAGATCATTGTACATGTCTTTCAAAGCATGGAGTCCTTCACACAACAACAATGTTTATCATGGAGTAGCTACATTCTCCTTTGCTAGAGGTGCTACCTCATCGCCGTCAAAACCTGGCTTGCTTCCCTCTACCTGTTACTTCCTCCCATTGCTTTGCGGGTCCCTAACAAAATACTAAACAAATTTTAGATAAAAATTCTATACAATCAAACTACAACCTTGATCTTTCAATGTTCTACACAATAAGACTTCGTACCTTCCATGATAGACCTTGTGCCATGCAAGCTTTTACCATCTTATCATAGGTTGGAGTCCCATAGACTTGCAGAGCATGTTGTATAGTAGAGACAAGTGCTTGCACATCAGTTGGATCCATCACCTCACACTGCAGAATCCATCATAAGCACATCATGAACTCATCGCATAATTGTAAGAAAAAAAATGCTTAGAGGAATAGCCCTGCTCACTTTCACATTGAAGGGCTAGTCTGTCGGGGAAAATAGTCGCTCCCTCTTTCACAGTATCCGAAAAACCACCAGTTGAAACAACAACTCCAATCTGATGCAATATGTCAAACCGCCACAACAAAACTGAAGGCTCTTACACACTCAAAAATAAATCGAGCTTTTGGACTAGGGAGCAAATGCCCTAACCCTTTGTTCATACATGCAAGCACTGGCATAGTGTTTACCGGAGACGAAAACAACAATAGATACACAAAAGGCAAACTGCACCATTGGATCCATTTAGTTAGACAGGCACTAGTGTAAAGATTAGTAGAGGCAAAAACAAAACCGACACACACATACCATATTGTGTCATTAAGCATGGCTTGAAGTTGGATGAGCCCACAAGGCTCAAATCTCCTGGGACAAGCATGTAATTAGCTACAACTACGATCAACTGTGCTAAATGTGGGCTGAATTTAACAATACCGCGAGCTTTGGTTGGAAATTTCATTTCCAAGTCTTCAAGTTGTTTTTCTAATTTATTTTTGTGGGTGCCCTAATACATGAGCCAACAAACATTCACAATGGTAGATGTGCATAATATGTTATGTGAAAATAAAGTATTCTATTCAACCATTTGCAAGATGATGATTTATAAACTTCTTACCACAACTATCAACTGCACATTATCCGTGAGGATTTATGCAACTGCTTACACAAGCATATTTGAACCTTTCTATTCCTTCACCAATGAAGCCAAGGATAGGAATATTAGTATCAATTGGAAAACCTACCTCATCTTGTAAAGCTCTTTTTGGGTAGGCTCCCGGGGGATTCACTCTATATACAAAACGGGACGCCACCTGCGAGCAGACAACTTTGATAAAACCCCTATATACGACTCATATTATGGAATATGACCCCTCTTTCTACGCTTATACGACAATCAATGCAAAAAACTATCATACCCCTATCTTAGATATAAAATTTAGGTCTCACATGATCTAATTGAGATAACTATTCAAAGAGCTTGTAGCATAGTGACTGGCAACATACTAAGAAACCACTTTTGTTGATAACTACATGTACCCTCAATGTGTCTTAGTTTGACTTTCAAACTATTTGCCCGTTCAGCCTGCACTCTAGCTACTTGGCTAATTTTGACCCATCTAAATTACACAAAAAACATGGTTATAAAGTTGTGCTAGGTTCTCCGTGTAAATTTGCATCTATACAATGAGTCTTTATATCTTTCATCCCTCAACAAATAAACTATAATCACAAAACAAGAAATTGATACAAAGCAGTGTCAGTTCTTGCATGTATCTTTGTAGCTGTTGACTCACAAGTTTGAGGGCAGACTCTTTTGGGAAGCCATGATTTTGAAACACAAAACTTCCTCTCATTTCCCCCTTTTCTCACTTCTCCCCTCCCCCCCTCCCCCAAATATGATACCCTCTCCCTTATTTTAAGCTTGGGAGATAAATTATTGGGGGCCTGCCCCTAACTTATACGCTTATGTAACTTGTAAAAAAAACCCCCTCCCTTGCACTTACGTGGTGCGGTAAGTTTTCCATGGTGAATCGCCCGGGGGTAGGCTTTGCTTCTAACACCTGCTATGTCTAAGACAACAAAGACAAATAGTCAAAGTCCTATGTAGTGAAGAACAAGAACAACTCGATGCACAAACAAGCTTCAAAACGGAGCATGTTTCTCTAATCAGCTTGGTGACTAAAGAAACTACAAAACATGCAGTAGAAGAGGGACAGTTGTGTGCCCAAACCTAGCCAAAAAGATCTTTTATGGGTTACATACATGACACCTCAAGCTAAGGCTATAGGGATCGCACTAATCCAAGCGAAAGAGCGTGTGTGTGTGTGTGTGTGTGTGTGTGTGTGTGTGTGTGTGTGAGAGAGAGAGAGAGAGAGAGAGAGAGAGAGAGAGAGAGAGAGAGAGAGAGAGAGAGAGAGAGAGAGAGAGAGAGAGAGAGAGAGATACCTCATGCTTACAAAACCTTGCACCACCACCAATGCACCGAACTAAGAAAACCCCACAAAGAGGTAAAGCAATACTCACACAAAAAAACAACACGATGTTGGTAATAGAGGTCCATATACTCCACATCAAGCCTTTTCGGGCTGGGTTCGGAAGCCTACCTCACATACTCTGCACTGCCCTTGATTAAATAAACACCATTCTCCACGATGTTTCCAACCTTTGTAGCTAGCTATATACGTTCCTGAGAAAAGTGTTTTATAGCCTTGCCAACAAGAACCTCATTGGTGAAGGGGCCATAGATGTCATCAATGTCAAGGAAGGAGGCTCCACTATTGATAGCTTGCTTGATAAGGTCGATTCCGCCCTACGATCCAAGGGGCACATATATTGCTCGAGCGAGATGTTGCTGCATCTGCAAACAAGTGACTCTGAGAAGAGTGAAGGGGATCGAGGAGCACCACAGACGGAGAGTGAGAGAGGAGACACACGACACACAGATATGGGTGGGGAGACTCAAAGAGTGAGCAGCCCCCTATACACTTATGCTATGTATAAGGTATACAAGTCAGTGGGCACCCAGACTCTGGGCGTCCGGGCAAGGCACAGGCGCCTATATCCCAACAACCTCCCACTTAAAGGCGACTGTGCCTTTAAGCAAGAGAACCTAATCTAAAGACTACAAAAGGCGAGAGAAAACCGCTCTCAACTGATGCCCACTGGCTGGCTGTGATCGTGTGCATCCGGCTGTCTTGCTCCCGTGTAAGTCCATACACCACTAGACGTACCGCACACGTACTGCAAGTATGTATGCAATACCTGCATATCTCCCTCGTTCACTATGCCATCATCAGTCAACAAACGACTGACAACCCCAACTGTAAACGCTCCCACTACAGCTGCGATATCCGGTCTCAAGATCAACATCTCATACATGAGACCACCGAATGCCGATGCAATGCTAGCGGGCCCTGCTAGCTCTACGGAGCATGCATCAACATATATATCCCTGGCAATAGGCATCTCTGACTGACAAGGCGTGTCAGCCACATGCATCTCCTGACTGTCCACAAAAGACGCATCAACCTGTCGTGCAACCTTAGAGCAAACCAGCTGCTCTAGGTGTCTGTTGGAAGACATATCCTGCACAACTATATCCCCATGCTCACTGTCGAGCATAGAAAGGAATGACTGCATAATCGCTGATTTCTCAGCCTCCTCTGCAATCATCCACTGCAAACATGACCACTCAATCTGCTGTGACTCACTAGAGCTCTCATGCTCTAACTCCGTATGCATAGACTCTTGCACAACGTCCTCCTGTCGTGACTCACTAGAGCAAGACCGCTCTACCTGTCTATCCTGCATAGAAGTATCTCGCACAACTGACTCTCTGCTTTGCTCAGTCACTAGCAAAGCATGCATGTCTGACTCTGTCACCTCTCTGTGTGACTGCTCAAGTCGTGCCCCAACTGTGTGTACAACGAGCTCACTACTCTGCACTCCATGCAAAGCATCCTGCAACCCACAAGCAAAAGAGACTCGCCTGCTCTCTCGCTGTCTACCTGGCTGCATGATCACAGAGACAACACCGTCTCTCGCGTGATCCACATGCAATGGGTAACTTGTACCACTCCTAGCACCTCTCGCAATCACTAGCGAACCCAAATGCATCACAAAATCTCGCTCTCGTAGTGAAATCTGACATCCACTATCCTGTAATTGTCTGACTGAGATCAAATCCCATCTCAGATCTGGCACATAACGCACATGACGCAGGGTAAATCTCATACCACTGGGCAAGGACAAACATACGTCTCCTGTACCCTCAATGTCATACACAGCACCATCAGCCATGTGCACACAACCAAGTCTCCCACTAGAAAACGTGCTAAACCACTCACGATGCGACGTGACATGGAAAGTAGCATCTGAATCTAGTAACCAATGTGAAGACAATGTGCAATCCGATATGCAATCCGTAGACATAAGATCGTCTGAAGACAAGCTAGATGTAAATGTGACATCGCCGTCACAATCATACTCAGTAACCACCGTACTGATCTCACTAGCATCTGTCATGCCCAAATCTGCATCACACATCTATCGCCTCCGTTGTCTCAAACGCTTGAAACATCGACGCCTAATGTGCCCTCTATGTCCACAATGCCAACATGTCAAGTCTCTATGCCGTCGAGACTTGCGTGTGGGACCAATCTCTCCCATGGACATAGAAGTGGGACTAGACTCCCCTGTAGACATGGATGTCGCGTACATAGCATGTAAACTCTGCCATAAAGCATGAGTTGTAGTCTCCCTCGAGACCTGCCAGTCAACAGACTCAACCAGATGCAAACGAATCGTAGACATTGCTAACTCATCAAGATCCTGCCAATCATCATCACGCAAGGGTTTATCCTGCCCCAAATCTGTCAATGCAACAAGCATATGTTCCTTCCAAGCAACAAAATCTGTACCATCAAACTGTGTCAGACCATAACGCTGGAAGTCAAATGAAAAATCAGCCATAATGCTCGCAAAAGAGCAACCAACAATGAGTAGCAAATGTCAACCAAATCAGCCCTAAACTAGCTCGAATCGCATCAACAAAAGTCTGCAAATATGGCTGCAAATCAGCCCCAAAACAGCCCCAAAATTCAGCTCTTAAACAACCGCATAAACAAGTCACAAACGTGTCCCAGATCAGCCTACAAACTGAGCCATACATGGACACCTGCAAAGAGGAAACAATGGCTGAAAATTCAGCACCCAAATAAGCCCTCTAACCTGCCTGTAAACTTGTAAACCTGTAGCTGAAATCTGATGAAAAACCTCAAGCCATTAGTGCTCGAATCCGGCTACCTAGCTCGTAGCCAAACAAGCATACATCACAATACTCACTCCTGTGAGTGTGCCAAGATAACTGTACGCCTGTCAAACCGTGAGCTAATCACCAAGCCCACACTGTGCGGTAATCACCAAGCCCACACTATGCGGTATCGATGCATACACACACACAAATCTCCCACCTGCAGAGAACACTGCACGCAAATGCTGAGTGCAACCCGCAATCTCTACCTAGATCGCATAAATGATACGCATAAAACTCCTGGGAAAATTTCGCCAGAGTTTCGTCAGTAAAACGGCCACAAAACTAGTAACCAAACTGACTGCACGCTCAAAACCATGAGCAACCAAAGCGCATCAAACCGCACTCCAAATGCATGCATCAATCTCCACACTTTGCATACATCATTGCAAACACCTGCAAATCTAGTACACAAATATCTGCTCTACCTGTGATGACTGCCAAAAAACATGCTCGAGGCATACATTGCCGAGCTCAAAATGCAGTCACATTAGTGTCCCTGAGCATCAAACCACATAAGGAATACATCGTATCCTCCCACTTGTGAGGAAACTTGCAGCAAATATCACTCTCACATCTGAGAGCAAGCCATGTGTGAAATCCTCGACACACAATAAACAACTGCTGCTGCAGAAAATTTAGCGTTCATAATTTTAAAATTTTGATATGACGAGCGTGTCCGGAGCATGCCAAAACCCCAAGGTAGACTCCTGGATCACATGTATCCGAGTCCAAGTGTGCAAAATATGCCAAAAACACTGTTTTCGGCCCAAAAACGCAGCAAAAACTTGCTGCTGCTGCAGAAATTTCAGAGGTCAAAATCAGCTCAAATGGACATCACCATTGCGTCCGGAGCGTGCCAAAACCCCAGGTTACACCTTAACCTTGCATAAATCGCATTCCGTATGCAAAAGTTATGCAAAAGACACTGCTTTTGGGGCCCGAAAAATGACCTACGGAAATGAAAATCTGCATTCTTCCTGCAAGTATGGCTGCAAATAAACATACACACTTGCAATACACTCTTCCCTCAAGCTTGGGAATTACCCTCAAGCTTCCATGAGCACAGATCTGGTGTTTGCTCACCGATCTCAAGCTTCCACCGAAAGCGAGCTCACCATAGCCGAAAGCTCACTTCTCTATAGCACTCCATCTGTCGCGAAGCCAAAGCTCTGATACCAATTGAAGGGGATCGGGGAGCACCGCAGACGGAGAGTGAGAGAGAGAAAGAGACACACGACACACAGATATGGGTGGGGAGACTCAAAGAGTGAGCAGCCCCCTATACACTTATGCTATGTATAAGGTATACAAGTCAGTGGACGCCGAGACTCTGGGAGGCCGGGCAAGGCACAAGCGCCTATACCCCAACAAAGAGTAGCTCCATGCTTTCTGTATATATAGAGTATCCATTTTCAACAAGATGACGACTCCCTCTTTTCTTTATGAGTGAGAGACGCCTTGGGAGTCGGGCCTTGTTGGGCGCAACACTCTCTCTCTCAATTGTGGGTGCCTCTTTCGCCTCCCTATTCCATTTCCACATGTTCACCTCCCAGTCCCCATTCCCCTGTCAAAGGCGAGGTGCTCGTCAGGAGAGGGCGAGTTGGGGGGTCGAGATCGCTAGTTGAGAAGCCATGTCGAAGGTGGGGTGTGTATGTGCAAACACGAGCAAAGGTGTGGAGCAGAGGAGGGGTGGGAGCAAGCAGCTGATGGCATGAGCATCAAGGGTGGGAGGAGGATGTGGGGTTGAAGTACTCCCCCTCCAACAGTTCAAGGCCATGTGGTTGCTAGCTCATATGGTGGGAGACTGGAGCTATGGCGTGGGGAGAAAACACACACACACACACACACACACTCACACACACAAAGAGAGAGAGAGAGTGGGAGGTTGGTATAGAGAGAGAGAGAGTGAGAGAGAGAGAGAGAACAAGCTGGCTTGTCTTCTCTCTCTAGGCCCCAATCAAAAAATTGTGTATTTTTTAAAAACACTCTTCTTTTTCATTAGCAAAAAGGAAAAGCATCACTAAGGCCTCACCCCTTGGGCAGGCCAAAAAGTATTTATAAGATTTTGTTTGGGAGGAATAACTTTGACTCATGATTGCAATTGTAACATAGTGATTAAAGTGCAGGATATTTTCAAAAGTCACATCCAAATATATATGACCCATAGAGACCTTGTTACTGAGGAGTCCAGGCATTATGAAGAAAGTTTGCCTTGGAATCCAAGCATTTGAGGAGGAAGTGGGCCTTTGGGTGGGACCAAATGTAAGAATCGTAGAAATAAGAAAAGAGAGAGAGAGAGAGAGAGAGAGAGAGAGAGAGAGAGAGAGGAGTGGACGCCTAATATCTTCTAGAAAAGAAAGGCATCCGAGCAAGGAGACTTTTCTTTTCTTACAGATATTAGGCTTCCTCTGTCAACCGATGTATCTATGGTTGTTGGGAGATGTCATGGCTCGGCATGAGCATGATTGGAATTTGTAAGTTTTTGGTTATGCTAATATAATACACTCATCATTGTGAGTTCTTGGAAAAAAAGAAGAAGAAAGGCATCTAACCTTAGTGTTGAAAATGAGACTAAGCCACTGTTGTTAAGCACTACACACACACACACACTTTCTTTCTTTCTTTCTTGGTTAAGTTGGCTTTTGATGACAAAATCAAAAGAAAAAGCGATAATTCAAAGACAAATATTCGCTGCGAGAGAGCGAGCGAGAGAGAGAGAGGAGTTTCAATGGCATAGGAACAATCCCACGAGACCTCAAAGATCTATCTAACAAGTGTTGAACTCAAGCTATGTTCCTCACGAGCGAGTGAGAGAGACTTGAAGTTGAACTCCTTAAAAATTTAGAGCTTAAGTAAAAGGCACGAGCTTTTAAGTCAAGCACGAGCTTTTAAAGTTGAACCTTGATTTAATCTAAAATTTGGGTATGGGGACTTTTTTTTTGATTAAGAATTGAAGAAATGGGGATCAGGTTGACAAGAATGCAAGAAAACATGCCTTCGCTTTCTTCAAACTTATTCAATCATTGGCGTCATCGCTTGTGTAAGAAACCCCTTCATGAATTCCTTTTAATTGACCAAGGATTTGAAGGGCTCCCTATTCTTCTTTCAAACGAGTAGAAGCCTAGAAGGGCTCCCTATTCGTTCAAAAGAAAGGCTATGTACGGTAAGTACTAAGGAACACTATCAATTTTGGGAAAAATCAATTTTGCAAACATACAAACTTTTCCTTTGAAAAAAGAATCGGGAAATTTTAAAATTAAATGAAATATTTTGTAAATTAACTCTATTTTTTTAAAATTTTCAAGCTGATTCTTGTCTTCGCCACTTCTTTTCAATTTTCAGTTTTAATTTCATTTTGCCCTTCTACTGATGGAATTTGAGCTAACATTTTTACTAACCAAAGAAAAGAAGTATAGACTTAAAAGAATTATAGTTTACAAATCAAAATTTATAGCATTTGTTGGTGACTACGCTAACACTTGTTAGATTTTGCGATTTTTCTTTAAGGCAAGCTCATAATCTCCTTGAGATTTTGCAGTTTTAGCCTATTAAAATACACCACCTAAATTGTTGCCAAAACAAATTACGTGTCAATTTTCATAACCTAGCGACACCTTTTGTGATGACGGTAAGAAACAGTGTTTGATGACCAACATATACTCAAAATTTCTATCTACTATGGGCGTATGCATGTACTCTCCTTCCATTAACAGATACCCTATTTTATTCTCCTTTTTTAAAAGTGATTTTTGAATAAGCCTTTCTAAATTTAAGCACAAGTCTGTAGATTTTTTGCATCAAAATATGAATTATTAATTAAAATGTACGTAAAAAAATGTGTGAAAAATTGACGATTCTCTCAAAGAAAAGCTTGAATGGTAGCATGTAGTTTGGAGTTTTTAATGACAAAATGTTTTCTAAAGGCTGGTTTTTGTGAGCTACCTGCAATAATACCTTGAAAGTTATCTAAAGGAGCAAAAGTTACAATGGACACAGTCTTTCTACATGTGTAGCTTAGCATCAATGATTGATTTATGATTAGCTCTGGTTCTATACTCAAAATTGCAATCAATAGCTGGAAAGGGTCCCTCCTTCCGAAGGGAGGCATTGTATCAATGCATCCTTCAGCATGGAGGAGTGCAATAGTCTCCTTTTGAGAGCCGACTACAAGTTTGAAACATTGGGGCTTATTTCATGACAAACTCTTCTTAATACAATTCCCTCCTACGGATACACAACAGATTAGCACCATATATAACCTTTACCATATTAAGTAAGCTTGTACATTGTTAGCAAACTCAAATTGTGTCACTTTACATTTCCTGACATCCAATACATAAGAGAGAATATTTTCTTGATGCCCACCTTAAGCATTTTTGCCACCAAATCACAAAAAGAATTTTGATAGGCCATCACAATGTGCATTCAAAATATGCACATTGATTGCTAGTCTTTTTGGAAAATTTTGAACTAATCGTGGACCATTGGATAATTAAGCTTGCTTATTAGAGCCACTATTAGTGCCACATAACAATAAACTTTTCTTTTTTGGACTACATAAGTAGTCCTTAGTAAAGGGTTGGATTTTGGGTGCATCTCTAGACCATTGGATAAAGCTTGTGGATTAGTGCCATATGACAAACTATGATAGTAAACTTGTTTTTGGCTTTTTAAAAGAAACCTTAGTGTTGTGTTCGGTTAGGGAGACTTTCATTGTCACGATGGAGACTTACTTTAAATGTTTATTTGAGTCTCATTTCATATCTAAACATGTCTTGACTTTTTTTGCATTCTATTGTTTTAAAATGTTAAAGTGAAACTTCACTTGCATAATTCTAGTAAAATTCTATGGACACACACACATATATATTAATGAGTTTTTTAATTTCACATTTCATTTCACAGCTTCACATGGCTTGAATTTTCTTACATTCTATAACTTAATTCTAGTCAATATTAAAAGAAGTCTCTTTTATTAAGCGTCCCCATCGACTGAGTTTCCTTCCCATAAAGAAGAGAACCGGAAATACTAGCATAAATTTAAATTTTGTAAGATTTTTGAACTATTTTCTCACATATTTCACCAGTTTTTCTTCGCTTTACCATGGTTTACAATTAGGTAGTCTCCATTTTCAACCGGCTCAAGGCTAAGCTGAGGCAATCCTTTCTTGAACACTGATTATACTTAAACTCAACCTAATGATTTTATCACGTTCTAATTATTTTAGAAAGCCATGTGATTCTTTCACTTGCTATTATTTCTTTTAGGCCCTTGTGAGAAGGTGTTGACAATTGTGTACCTCTCTCTTTAAAGAGGGGCATTGAGTACTCTGTCAACCATTATTTTTTATGTTTTTGAAATATATTGTAATCTAAACAATTTAATGCTACACTTTTTTACAAAAAAATATAGTATTTTATTATGATATTGCATGTTTTAGAATATTAGTGTCATTTTCCATTTTCTCCCTCACAAAGAGGTCTCTTGTTATGAAATTTTTCTCAATAGTCTTATGTAGTCCATAGTGTATTTTCACCTTTGCACTATTTATTATAGGCTAGGGGGAGAGGGTGTTGACATTTGTGTACCTCTCTCTCTCTCTTTTAAAGAAAGAAAGGCATTGAGTATTGGGTCACCCAATCTTTCTCATTGTCTTTCACCTTTTTTCCACCCTCAATTTGTCACAATGCATGATGCATCCAAGTGTTTTTTAGCCATGATTTTTCATGCTTTTGGAATATTTTGTAATCTAAATAAATAATTGTTACAATTGTATCAAAAAAAATAATATTTTATTATGATAATAAATAGCAAAAATAATCATGATCACTTACTTTTTTGTTTGTACAAGAAAGCCTCTTATTATTAAATTCCTCTCAATAGTCTTATGGAAGCCAGAGTACTCAACTTTCATATTGTGAAATCCTTATCCAGATTAGCAATAAAGAAGAAAGAACAAAAAGAAGAAAGACTAAGTCTCCACATGTACTTACTTATATCAAGTACAATATAAACAGGAGTCTCATAAAACTTCTTTTCTTGATGGAGAATCTATATTGACCAGTATTATGCTAGTAAAGAGGATAGATTATACTTCAAGCAAACTACTCTTTATCAAACATTCTCTAACATTTGATTTCTAGTGGAGTTTCTTTTTGGCTCCTCAAAAGGTTTAAGGAGTGCATTTATGTTAGATTTCTAGTGGAGTTTCCTTTTTGGCTCCTCAAAAGGTTTAAGGAGTGCATTTGTAGGAGTTTGATCTCATGATATGAAGTATTGGTTCGTTGATTTTTTTAATATTTAAATTATAAAAGAGTCCTTTCGTTTAAAGACATTTTAAAGACCTTATAAAGGTCCATTTTATCAAATTGTTTTATTATTCTCTATGCTTATTAGACTTGCCTTTTCTTATCAAAGCATTAAAAAAATCTTGTTTTAGTATGTTAATGTGTTCCTTTATTCTATTGTTTTTTACTTTACGTCCTTTTATTTTATCTTATACTATATTAATGTGGATTTTTCATCATGTTGTTTAAATGGGGTCTTTTGTAACATATAATGCATTAGGCATTTGGAAATTGGGATTATGCATGTAAAATAGACAATACCATTTTATATTAAACTAAACAAAAATGACATGTGATTGTAGGCACTCATTCAGTTCATATCTTCATGTCAATGTGTTTCTTTATTCTATCGTTTTTACTTTACGTCCTTTTATTTTATCTTGTGGTACTATACTAATGTGTACCTTTCATTATGTTGTTTAAATGGGGTCTTTTGTAACATATAAGGCATTAGGCATTTGAAAATTGGGATTATGTGTGTACACTAGACAATACCATTTTATATTAAACAGAATAAAAATGACATGTGATTGTAGGCACTCATTCAATTCATATCTACTTCCCATAACTCTCATGGTTCATCTCCCCTTAACTTTAGCACACCTTCTTGATTCCTCACCTTGTTCGATTGAAAAAATGTTATGTTATTCATGAGCTTGAAGAAGGTGCACATCACAAGCTCTCTCTCTCTCTCTCTCTCTCTCTCTCTCTCTTCCTTCCTTCCCATGCACAAGTGCATAGTTATTTATTTATGAACATATAAGTACTCAAATATGTATGTATATTTGTAAACACATACATATTTAGGGTTTGGCGGTGCCACCCCCACCACACGCATACCAACAAGATGGAAAGATCCTGCCACAAAGAGCCCACTCTATCTAATCATTGACTCCTGGAGCTTCAACAAGTCAATATAGACATTGTTGAACTCGTTGCAACGGAAGCATTTGTTGTCTTCTAATGGCATGGCATCCTCCACATATTGAAATCCACCCAAGCACAAAACGACCAGGCCACCAGTGCCTCTTGGGAAACAGGAGGGAGAATGGCCTCTCCCTACAAGAAAAAATTAAGAGAGAGAGAGAGAGAGAGAGAGAGAGAGAGAGAGAGGCATGCCAAATCTAGGGAAGTGGATGCCAACAGTCCCTTTGTTGGGAAAAAATCCCACCACCAAAGCCCACCAACACGGCGTGGTCCCCACAACATTGCACACTCGCCCGAACCAGGGCATGCCAAATCTAGGGAAGTGGCTGCCAAGAGTCCCCTTGCTAGGAAAAAATCTCACTACCAAAGCCCACCAACATGGCACGGTCCCCACAACATCTCACACTCGCCCGGACCTACTCCTTGCCGCATGCGCTGCCATTGCCGTCAAAGCCTGGCTAGTTTGCAGACTAGATCGAGGACATTGGCTTGCCCTGTTGACTTCAAGGATGGGGTTGCTAGTTCTTTTCTGGATTTGGAATCTTCTGATTTTGTGAAAGCTAATGTGAATATGGAGGTCAATGCGAAGGTGGCTACTAGTTGGTGGTGATGGTGACTCTGTGGCCCTTGCAGGCCAATGATGGGGACCTTGGGCCCCATCCCCTTTACAGTTGTATTGGTGGCTCTCATCGGAGGAAGTGCTTCCACATGACACTTTTGTGGCAGCCTAGGTTGGCCTGCTCCTTTCTTTCAATCAATATGTAGGGTGGTTCCCTTGTCAACCTAATTCTATGGGTATGGGATGCTTCTTTTTATTTTGTTGCAATGCTAGATTTGATGGTGTATTCGGTTACACCTCCGTGTAAAAGGCCATGATTTGGTTTTGGACTGGTTATAATACTATGATGCCATGGCTCATTTTGAGCATGGCTACTCTTGTAATTGTTTTTGCTATGATTAATATATATATTACTCACAACTGTGAGTACTGAAACCAAACACATACATATTTATTCATTACTTATCAAAATAGGCTCATGTGTTCATGTTCAACATGTTTCTTTACAAATGTACAAGTATTCAATTATGCATATGAGATATATATATGTATGCATTATGTGTGTTTGTATAGATGTACCTGTAGCGCACGCGTGCACACACGCACGCGCACACCCTCCCCCCCCCCCCCCCCCCCCCCCCACCCACACACCACACACACACTAGTATACTAGTCATAAGTTTCTTTTAAGAAAAACTTCCCCCCCCCCCAATGGTTGCATAATAAAGACATACTGGGACTTGGTCCCCGCTTAAACCAGATCGTGAAGTATTATCATTACAAAGGGTAGGCGGCCCCTGTCCACTCTCGATCACCTTCCCCAGGCTATGGCGCCTACAGGCTCGCGCAGATTGAGGGCGGCCGATTGCATTCAAAACTGAGGGCTCTGGGAGCGTGCATGGCATCCTTTATAAACAAAGGTGAGGGCATACTCTGGCCCTCACTTAGCCCTAGAGTAGGTTTTTTTTGCTCATTTTTTCGCTGCTGTCTGTCTTGATAAAATGGAGCTCGCAGCTCAAGAGACTCAGGTACCTTACTACAAAGCTTCAGTGTTTGTTTTAATGTTGTTGCAGTACCTTGCATGCTAAGAAAGATGTCGTCTGCACTGTATATATGTCCTAGACTTGGAGAAACAATCTCTTTTGCCTAGCATTTGAGCAAAATAAGGAAGCATTTTGAAGCACTTGCATGTAATTTAAGTGTCAATTCTGAGAAAAACCGTTGCATAATCATAACATGGGTGTTATTGTTGGCCTTGGGACTGATTGTGCATAAAGGTTCTACTTGACTGGTCTTTTCGGCAGAACTTTGCTTGACTGGTTTTTTTTCAACAGACATTCGCTGTGGCTTTTAGATATTGGAGCAAGGCATTTTACTATGGGGATAAACACCTAAGGGGGTGATGTTAACTGTACAAATGGCCATATTGGGTTTTTTCTGCTGCTTTAGGACCTTACCTAGGTTTTTTGTGGAAAGGGACCTGGGCATGAGTTTTTGGTTATGGATTTTGTGGTAAGGTACTTGGTTATGGATTATGGCATGGTTGGCTTCAATTGGGAGCCTGTTGATATAAACACTGATTAACTGGTTTTTTTGAATGAAACTACTGGACTGAGGCATGTTTTAGCATTGCCTTAAGACTTCATATGCATAGAATGGGACATTATTGTGGGCCTTGGGACTGCTTGTGCATAAAAAACAACGGGTTTTTTTTTTGGCCTTTCTTATGACTGTACCAATGGAGATAAACACATGAGGTAATGGTGTTTTCTTAGTATGGTAACTAGGGCATGCTACACGCCCATCTGCTATGGGCTAACATGGTATGATATAACATCATGGTAATGCAAATGGGAGGTGCTCCTGACCTTGGACTGGTTTTGCTGTGTCTTTGGTAAACTGTCGGGGTCTATCGGCTCTTCATACTCTGTGTGGTTGGCACCTCTTAGGCTAGTAAAAGATAATGAATGGCTGGAATGATTTGGCATACATTGGTAGATAGGGTTTTTCTGCTGTTTTTTGGAAAGGAACCGTGTGCTGTATATTGCGATATGATCTTGTAAATGGGTTTCTTTTAAAACCGCTGCAGGGAATTACCGTCTGCATGCTTTACCTAATCTCGGCATAACTGGTATTTTTCAAAAAAATTGGGGTTATTCTTGACCTATATAATAACTGAGGCGCTGTTTTAATTTTGCATTATTGTACGATTCTCACATTTCCTAGTCTCGGCATAACTGGCTCTTTTCAAAAAATGGGGGTACCCTTAGCCGGTTTAGCAATTGAGACATTAGGTACTCTATATCACTGTGCGTGCTCACATTTTGAAGAAAGGATCATCATCTATATTTGAAAATAAAGCTGGTTATAACCCAACGTTTTGGGTTTGCATTAGGAGATTTCGGAGGTCTTTTGGAGGGCCTTTTGGAAGAGAGAGGAAAATAAGATCCTCCAATGAGAGAAGAGCCTACGTTACGTAGAAAAATAGATTGATATTAACAAAAATATAAAAGGTGTCCCTCTCCTCATTTAATAATCTAGTGGTCCTTGAAGACGATCACTCTCTTTCATTTAATGCGAGCACCTTTTTCAGAAGGTAGATGCGGTGCATTTAGTACGGCTTACGTCATCACTAGAACTCAAAAAGTCACAAAACTATCGAGTGGTGGAAGATTTTGAAACTTTTGATACTGTCAATGTGTCCGGAATGCCCAAATATCCTAAAAATGAATGTCCAATTGCCTCGCTCCGACATCCAAAGAGGCAAAAAATATCGAAAACCCATAAAATAACATTTTACTAATGGCGCGCGAGGGGGCATTCCAAAATTTTGGAATGCCTCCTCGCGCGCCGTCAGTAAAAAGTCCATTTTTTCCTCTTTTTAGGAAGCTTTTTGAGAGAAAAATGTCAAAAAACCTCTAAAAAGGGGCTTTCTTGAAAGATAAGTGTCCAAAAACCACTAAAAAGAGCTTTGTACTAACGACGCGCAGGGGGGCATTCTAAAATTTTAGAATGCCTCCTCGCGCGCCTTAAGTAAAAAGCCTATTTTTTAGGGTTTTTTGACATTTTTTGCCTCTCCGGATCTCGGAATGAGACAAGTAGACATTCGTTTTTAGGGTATTTTGGCGTTCCAGACGCATTGGTGGTGTCAAAAGCCTCAAAATATATCACTATTTGACAGTTTGTGACTTTTCAAGTTCCAGTGATGACGTAAGCTGCATTGAATGCGTCGCACCTATTTCCTGAAAAAGATGCTCGCATTAAATAAAAAAGTGACCGTTTTCAAGGACGATTGGGAATATAAATCTACTTTTTAGAGTGTCTGGTTGTCCTTTTGGACGTACTCACAAGGTGCAAGTGCATTTTAAAAAAAGTTTCTAGAGAGAGAAATACAATTTCTTACAAGGCCCTCCAAATGACCTTCAAAATTTTCTAATGGCTTATGGTTTATGAAATTGGCCTCTGTTCAAAATGTTTGAGAAGGTAAGTATATGGCAGTTTTTGGCTTCAACAGTAGCTTGGAAAGGAGTGTACCTAGCAGTCTTGCTACTCTACTAACCGGTTATACTGGTATTTTATTGGTTATTAAAAAAAAGCGAGGTAGTTATCACCCTCATTTGATACCTTTGGTTGAGAAAAAGTAAGTCGGATTTCACATCCCCTTAGCTAAAGGGGTACCTTTGATACCATGGGTTTACTAATTCTGAAGGTAAGTATATGGTTACTGAGCTATGGCTCTCGAAATAGTTTGACTCTTAATGGACTTCACCATGTAAGAAAGTAGACTATAACACTCATTTGTGAAGTAATAAGAAAAGATTGCTAACAATACCAGTTCTAATGAATAACCTAGCTTGTCTAAAGTAACTAAAACCTATAAGATGGACATGGATAACAACTGATATGGTCCATTGATACCTGTAATACACATCCAAGGCTAACTGAATTGTTGTCTTGTTTAGATGGATGCAGGTAAGGACTCTATCTTATCTTGGAGGGTTTTCTTTTCTTTGGCAAGCAACCTTACTGTAATGAAATACTTACCTGTAATACACATCCAAGGCTAACTAAATTGTTGTCTTGTTTGGATGGATGCAAGTAAGGACTCTATCTTATCTTGGAGAGTTTTCTTTTCTTTGGCAAGCAACCTTATTGTAATGAAATACTCACTGAGGAATGGGGAAGTTCTTTTACTAATCCTACTGAAAGAGGATCTCTTTCCTACAATCATTGTACCTAAATAATTCTGATACTGAGTTATTTTTGTATAAATCAGTTCATTATTCCTTGGCCAGCTGTCTTTTGAATGTAAAAAATCAATTGTCTTATTAGTTAAGATTTAAATAGCTACACACACACACACACACACACACACACACACACACACACACACACACACACACACACACACACACACACACACACACACACACACACACACACACACACACACAAATCTATTAGCTCTCAACAACTTTGGAAAGCCTAAAAGGATATACGCATGTTAATGTGTCACTGAAAATGTTTTTCCAACCAATGCTAGTTAGTTGTGCTTGTTAGCATATATTGAAAACCAAAGAGCAAGTGCAATTTGAATTAAAAATTTCCATAAAAATATTATTCATTCCCTCCCATTGGGGTGTGGCATTGTTTTTTGGTTAGTGAAGACGACGTGGGTACTGGAGTCTGTGTGTGTGTGTGCGTGCGTGGGCACACAATGCATACTCCCTCCCTCTCTCTCTCTCTCTCTCTCTCTCTCTCTCTCTGTCTCTCATTCCTTGCATTGTGCATCTTTGCTCAGAGTTGAGTTGTCAAAGCTAAGCCCTTTCCCTCACTCTGGCACATACCTATAGATATGGACAACCAGCAAACAACATTATTTCTACTAGCTCCAATGTTGCTAGCGTGCCTAGTATCTTACAAAGTATGGTGGTTAACATAATATGTATGATGATTAACACCCTTTATCTAGTTAGCATACCTAGTATGCTCACTAGCATACCGAGTATGCTATTTAACACAAGGTTTATGCTAATTAGTATGCTAGGTATGCTATTTAGGATAACGAGTAGGCTAGTTAGCATTCCTAGTAATCTACCTAGCATTCGAAGTATGCTAGTTAACACAATATGCATGCTAATTAACACCCTTTATGCTGGTTAATATACCTAGTATGCTCACTAGCATTTTGAGTATGATATCTAACACAAGGTTTATGCAAGTTAGCATTCCTAGTATGGTGGGTGTGTTGTTTAGCATAATGAGTATGCTAGTTAGCATGCCTAGTATCTTACAGAGTATGATGGTTAAGATAACATGTATTCTGATCAATATCCTTTATGCTAATTAGCATACCTATTATGCTCACTAGCATGCTGAGTATGCTATTTAACACAAGGTTTATGCTAGTTATTATGTTGGTATGCTATTTAGGATAACGAGTATGCTAGTTGGCATGCCTAGTAATCTACCTAGCATACAAAGTATGCTAGTTAACACAATATGTATGCTAATTAACACCCTCTATGCTAGTTACCATACCTAGTATGCTCACTAGCATGCCATATATATTGTTTAACACAAGGTTTATGCTAGTTAGCATTCCTAGTATGTTGTTTGACGTAACCAGTATGATAGCTACTTTCCTAGTATGCTAACCAACATATTGGGCATGCTGGTTAGCACATTCTATGCTACCTTGCATACATAGTATGCTAATGACCATATTGGGTATGCTCAACTTCATAACTAGTATGCTAATCAGCACACCTATTATTCTTGTTAGCATTCATGGTCTGTTGGAACCTAATCCATGCTAGTTAGCATATATTGTATTCTTCTTAGCACAATTCTATGTAGTTTAGCATACCTCATATGCTAACCTACACATTGATTATGCTTGTTAGCATAGCTATCCTACTATTTATCATCCTAGGTATGCTGATCAGAACATTGTCCATGCTAGTTAGCATACCTACAAAGCTAGTTAGCACACCTTGTATTCTAGTTAGCACACTATGTATGTTAGCTAGCATGCATGCTATGCTATTTACATATGGTGTTTGGCACACCAAATATGCTAGTTAGCATACCTATTATGATAATGAAAACATTGTATATGGTAGTCAACACACCCGGTTACATGCATGTTAGGATATTGAATGTGATATTTAACACTCCAATTTGTTTTCATGAACATGCAAGATGTCCTAGGTAGCAATCTATACATTCCTATTTGAATTCATTTATCCTAGTAAACATACTGATCAAATATGAATATTCCAGGTTGAGCTCTTTCGTAGATTCAAAGAAAAACATCCAGATTACA
Source organism: Adiantum capillus-veneris (assembly GCF_014529385.1). Lineage (NCBI taxonomy): Eukaryota > Viridiplantae > Streptophyta > Polypodiopsida > Polypodiales > Pteridaceae > Adiantum > Adiantum capillus-veneris. The sequence goes on from NC_140933.1 coordinate 135,525,990, forward strand.
AGATTGGCATGAGAATGTTTGAGATGCTGAAGTCATTCTTTTGCAGGCGATTGAATGATAGATATCCATGCTGTTGCAAATACCATGTGAAGATGTTCTTTTTAAAGGACACACTGAACCACATGTGCTCTTGTGCTTTTGGGCTGCATGATATGGGTTGCCATTGTGTATGGTGTATCTATGCCACATGCAAGAACATTAGCAAGGGTTTCTTGGCTTCCCATCACACGTTCAAAGGTGTCACACAAATGTGGGAGTCTATTCTTTGTCCAAAGCCAGCAGATGTAGTCTTCCATAAAAGAGAATGCCTGATGGGAGACTGTAAGATATGTGGAGTCAAGAGGTCAGAATTATAAAAGTATTATTGTGAAATAATATAATATGTAGAAGCAAAAGACAAGCATGGAAACAATAAAATAAGAAGAGATCTTTTGCATAAAGAAATGCAGTGCTGGGAGTTTCTTCAACTTTTGAAGACCAAGCTGAAGTTCTTCATCACCCATAACTATGTAGCTTGATGGCAAGGACAACAATTCAAGGATTTTCTACTTTGGTTTTTGGATGATGTCGTTGTCTCAGTTGTTGATTTTGATGAGAATTACACCTTCAAGGAGAAAAATGAGATCCAGTCAATGACTTGGCACTCTAGTTAGGTAACCATTTTTTAAACACATAATGTACTACCACAAGGCAAGGAAGGTAGTCAAAACAATCCACTTCTTCTTAGCAAATAACAATGTGCGTGACACATTGTTGGTAAGTCATCGTCCATCCCTTTAGGTGCTTCCTCGGTGGTGAGTCATGATAGATGATCTGCTCTTTGGTGTGTAGTGCCTTTTTTGACTACACCTATGAAGTCAAATTTGAGTAAGATGATGAACCATCTTACTATCCTTTTTGTATCGCACGGTTTATTTACCAAATAGAGTAAGGCTTGATGGTCGACAAAAAAGATAAACTTGTTACCTAGCAAGTGATGTCAAAACTTCTTGACTAAATACAACATACCAAGACCGAGTTATTGTATAGCTCCTTTCTTCTAGGAAATATGAAAATTTATGGTTCCTTCTCCTGGTTGAGCTAAAATGTAGCCAATAGCAAAAATCGATGCATCTACATGCACATGGTGATGGGCTTGGAGCTAGGGAGGGTGCCGTCAAGGAGAAGAAGCCATGACATGTAGAGGGCAGAAAAAAATAAATGAGAGAGAGAGGGTAACGAGAAGCTAGACACAGTAAAACAAAACATGCTATATTTATCAGGTTAAAACAAACCTTACATATATAGATAAAACTTTCCATGCACACTAAGTGTGTTACGTGCATGCTTTGGGAGATGTTCCCACGGGCAAACATGGCTGAACCAAACTTGGGCTTGGATACCCCCCCCCCCCCCCGCCCAAGCCCAAACCACTCATAATGGACTCGAGATAGACCATGTCAAATTTCAATCACCCGAAACTATGAGTAAACGTCCCCTCCTTGACAACAACATAGGTGTGTGTGTGCACTTCCCTCAAACAACTATCAGTGTGATACAACCGAAACTCAGAACCAAACATAAAAGGGAGGTCTTACCACTTTGTTTTCATGGTAGTGTCTAACCAGTACAAATTTGGACATGGCAATTAATGTCAATTTATATGAAGGCTTTGACTACAAATATGTGATTGTGTTGACAATAGACAAAAAGATGACAAATCTATGACACTAAGCTGGAAAAAATAGTTTGTGAAACCTTGTATCGAAATCTTAAAGCAGATATTCATGTGTAGCATTTGTTGACCTACCAAGTGCTTGAAGCAAACGGTTGGAAGAGTCTTCACTAGCTTCATTGCTAGCTTCAATTGGTAAAAAATACCTTGATTCAATCTGTATATGTGGATTGACTATCTTCTTGTGACTGCTTTGTCTATGCCATTGCTAAGTATTGTCGATGTCGACTATCCAACTATGCTCGTATCACCTCTTGGAAAACCCTTTGTACTCGATGAGGTCAATTTTTGTAGCTTTTGAGATGCTAGAAAAACTTCCAAAGAGTTTAATCTAAAACATTTTCTTTCTAAGTTTGATTTGTTGCACTTTCAATAGGCTTTGAGATCGTTTTGGAACGTCGGAGAAGCACCACCTCAGTCGTTTGACCAGGCGTTTTGATATGCAATGTACAACACAACTAGCTCCAAGGATAGCATTTTGAAATGCAAACTAGACCACCAAAAACTACAAAATGATGGTGCCTAGCTCTACTTAGATTTGCTAAAACCATTTTGTATGAATTTTGATATCCTGTGAAAACTCCTCACCAACTCACCGCCTGATGCACTGCCTAAGAACTGCTTGAGAGAGTGTTTTGATATGCACATGTAGGATTTCCACCTATAAGTACTAGAACATTTAAAAAATACACAAGACATAGCATGGTTTGCCTTGCTAGTGTTAAGAGCCCTTGCCATCCAACGACCACGTATCAGAATGTTGCCTTGAGTGCTTGAGCTACAAATCGCAAATGCTCTTGCCTCTTGAGATGTCGTGCGCAGAGGCTTCTTCACCTGCCAAGTTGGGCTCTGATACTAGTTGATGGGCCCATATCTAGGGAGGGTGCCATCAATGAGAAGAAGCCATGGCGTGTAGAGGGCAAAAAAAGAAGAACAAGAGAGAGAGGGCAATGAGAAGATCGATAGAGTAAAACAAAACATGCAATATTTACCAAGTTAAAACAAGCCTTACATATATAGAAAAAAATTCCATGCACACTGAGTGTGTTAACTGCATGCTTTGGGAGATGTTCCTACGGGTAGAAATGATTGAACCAAACTTGGGCTTGGATACCCAACACATGGAACACTTTGTTCCAGTCTGGAGTTTTCAATATTGGTGTTGTGGTCAAAGCTTGCTTAAGCCTTTGGAATGATTCCTCACATTTCTCAATTTATTCAAAGTGAGTAAGAAGGTTATATATGGGCTTAGCAATTACTGCATACATGTAGATAAATCTACAATAGTAATAATCACAGTGTCCCATAAATGCATGAACTTCTTTGACTGATGTTAGCCTAGCCATTTTAGCAATCAGTGCCACCTTCTCTAGGTCTGTGGTGGCTATACCATTTTTGGACACAATATGTCCAAGAATTTTTCCTTGTCTAACCATTAAAATGTATTTTTAAGGATTTAAGAAAATCCTATATAGACAACATTTCTCAAAGACACATCGTAAATGTTCAAAGTGGCTTTCTTGTTTTGTGGAGTGCACACAAAGATCTTCCATGTAAACTTCCAAGAAACTCTATAGATATTCCTCAAAATCATGGATTATCAGCCTTTGGAATGTTGTTGGTGCATTGGTCAAACTAAAAGGCATGACTCAATAAGAAAAAACCCCCCATTCTATGACAATATCCATTTTATATCGATCTTTGGGATTTATAGTCAGCTGGTTGTATCCAGAGAAGCCATCCAAAAAGCTATAAGCTTCTTTACCAACTACTTGTTCTAGCACATGATTTGTGATGGGAAGAGGACAATTATCTTGTATAGTAGCTGTGTTCACCTTCTTGAAGTTTACGAACACTCTAAGTTTCACATTCTTTTTAGGCACTACAACAATTGGTGATGTAATGGAAATGGCCTATTAACTTTGAGAGTAGCGTAAATTAGAGAAGGTACTTTTGTGAAATTACTTTGTGAGCATAGCGGGTGAACTTAATTGATGGTAGCAACATAAACATAGCATTTAGTTAACTTGGGATGAAAATAATTTTGCAAGAGAGAAAGATTTTAGAGAACATGACAATAGTTGAGGACAGGATTTGGGTCTCCCCTCCAATAGGCATTTGCATTATAGTTTCTCGCATGAAGAGAAAATTGTTATAATACAATCTTTGTGTTCCTTGTGACCTAGGTGATGCAATGAATATGGAAAGATTCATGCATCATGAGCATAACATAAACTTTGTGGAAAGCATTAACTATCCCAAGACCTCAAACACCTTCAAAGGTGGTGAGAGCTAGTAGGGAATGAGGGTAGGAAAGAGGAAGAAGAAACATTTCATAGGAGAGAGAATAAGTTCCTCACTTATCATCACTCTTCTTGCTAGCATACATAATAGCATAGTAATGAAGATGGAGAAGATGGAAAGCTTAAGCATTGAAGCATGACTCTTGGTTGGATTTTCATTCCATAGCCAAGAGTATTGGTGTAGTCTCTCAACCTATCTACTTGCTTGGACAAGGAGAGGGAGCTCTTGTACTTTGCACAATACAGAATGAGAGTGTGTGTGGGAGAGTATACCCCTCAAGCATGCCCCCCACTTTCTTTGGTCGACCCCTCTTCTAGCACAATCTTAAAGCTCATTGGACCTCTGCAAGCCTGGCCAATCACATGCAAGATGCATACCAAGCAAGCATGATAGCCTTGGGACAAGTGTCCCCCTTTCCCCTTTGAGAGAGAGAACTTGATAAATGCAAAAGCTATTAATTAATTCTACATAATTATCATTGGACCCCTTGGGAGGCCAACCAATAAGGTTTGGACACTCCCTTAGGGTAACCTAGTTGGGGACTTGACATGTGTCCTACTTGCCTCTTGGGCAAGGGGTGCCCTTTGGGAGAGAGAGTGGTCAGGCAACCACCCCCCCTTCTTGCATGGCTCGCCAACTCCTTGTAGGGATATGATTTTATTTTTGTGACACCTCAAGCCCTCAACCTTGGGCCCAGTTCTCACCACAAGCACAACCCTTAAGCCCCCCTCGAGCTTGGGTTGGGTTCCCACCTCAAGTACAACCCTAGAATCTCAAGCATGACAAGCACCTCAATCATCTCAATCATCAAGTGCACTTCAAGCATCTCAGTCATTAGGCATGACAAGCACCTCAAACTTGGGCCACAGTCCCACCTCAAGCACAACCCTAGCTTACCTAAGGTCAAAGAACTTTTAACACTAACTATTGGAGGTCTTTAATTAAGATAACCCTAAGGTCGTTTAAGCTCCATTGGCTAGCCTTGATCTTTGACAAACCATCTCTCATTTTGACCCCTTTACCATTGGCCCCGTATTGAGATAGATCTGTAAGAACATGTCTATATTCTAACCCTTGTTCCCGTTTATTCTCCCACATTAAATGATCAGTTTAATATAAGAAAATCATTTGGGTTGGTTAGATATTATTTTATGACATTACCTCTTTTTAGCCTACGACATCTTTCCAAGATGGATGACTAATCCATTTGGTGCTTGGGAGACATAGCTGTTGCAAGCATGTCTGCTCTTTAGTCCATTTCATTTTGTCAAGTAGAGTGACAAATTCTACTTGGTGTTTGAGAGACGTCGTCATCACAAACATGATTCCAAGCATGCATACTATTTAAATTTGTGCACAATAAAAAGAGAGAATCAGTCTTATAAGACAAAAACATTGGTCATTCAAAAGAAATTTGTACATTTACTTACTCTAATGTAGCATTGTAAGCATTGACAAGGTTCATACTATCCTTAAGCTGTATCCCTTGCATCCTTTTAGCATCTTCAAAAGGATAATTTTAAAGCTTAATAAGCTACCGTCGGATAATCTTACCATGTCGTAGTATCTTGTATTCATATGAAAGGATAGCTTCGGGTTGTAGCACCTGGGTCTTCAATAATTGGTTCATTTGGTGGCTCTTCTTTGTAGGGCTTAAGTAGGCTCACATAAAAAGCAGTGTATGAGCCAATGATCGGGAAACTTTAGATAAGCCATTTTATTGATGGGCTTCAAGATTTGGAAAGGACCATAGTATCCTTTTGCTAGCTTAGCATAATACTTTGGTGGCCCGTAGGATTTTTGCTCGTCGTCTACCTCAATCGAGCCTTGGGAAACTAGAGTAAGACCCAATCATTTTCTTTGAAGGTTAAGGCCCTTCTGTGCTTGTCAACAAGCAGCTTTTTGCCTTTGTTGAGAGATGGATATAGCCTCCTTAATCTTTTGAAAAGACTCTTGTAGGTCACAGCTATACTCATTAGCAATGAAGATCTTCCCATGTACTTTGAGTAAAAAGGGACTTTTAGGTCTTCCCTCAATGATTTCAAAAGGTGCTTTTCCCATAGAAGTATGTAGAGTATTATTGTAGGCATACTCTACAAGAGGTAAGTACTTTTCCCATTGTGAGTGTTGATCTACTTCAGTAACATAAGTCTTTATTAGATCAAGTATCGTAAGATTGGCTTTCTCAATTTGACCATACGTTTGTGGGTGATACACCAAAGAGAAATTCAATCTTGTCCCTAGATTTTCAAAGAGACCTTTCCAAAAATTACTGGTCATTCTAGGATCTCTATCTGAAATGATGGATGTTGGTAATCCATGGTGTTTGAAAATATGTGATATGAAGAGAGTTGCCATTTGGTGTGCTGTGTGCATTATACACACACACACACACACACACACACACTAATGCTTGCATTAGTTAGTTCAAACACACTAATTTGTGCCCAAGCACACACTAATGCCCGCATTAGCATGCACACACTAATGCGGGCATTAGTGTGTGCTTGGGCACAAATTAGTGTGTTTGAACTAACTAATGCGTGCACACACTAATGCTTGCATTAGTGTGTGATTGTGCACAAATTAGTGTGTTTTCACACACTATTTTGTGCACAATCACACACTAATGCGTGTATTAGTGTGTGCATGCATTATACACACACACGCATTAGTTAGTTTCTACACACTAATTTGTGTCCAAGCACACACTAATGCAAGCATTAGTGTGCGTATGCATTATACACACACACTAATGCTTGCATTAGTGTGTGATTGTGCACAAATTAGTGTGTTTTCACACACTATTTTGTGCACAATGCATGCATTATACACACACACACTAATGCAAGAATTAGTGTGTGATTGTGCAAAAATTAGTGTGTTTGCACACACTAATGCTTGCACAATCACACACTAATGCAAGCATTAGTGTGTGCATGCATTAGTGTGTTTCCACACACTAATTTGTGCCCAAGCACACACTAATTTGTGCCCAAGCACACACTAATCGTTAGTGTGTGCATACCTCTCTAGCATACACTAATGCTTGCATTAATGTATGCTTGTGCACTAATTAGTGTGTTTTCACACACTATTTTGTGCACAATGCATGCATTATACACACACACACACACACACACACACACACACACACACATGCTTGCATTAGTGTGTGATTGTGCACAAATTAGTGTGTTTTCACACTATTTTGTGCACAATGCATGCATTATACACACACACACACACTAATGCTTGCATTAGTGTGTGCATGCATTAGTGTGTTTTCACACACTAATTTGCGCCCAAGCACACACTAATGTAAGCGTTAGTGTGTGCATACCTCTCTAGCACACACTAATGCTTGCATTAGTGTGTGCTTGTGCACAAATTAGTGTGTCTACACACTAATGCATGCACAAGCACACACTATTGTGAGCATTGGTGTGTGAAAAAATTGCACACACTGATGCAAGCATTAGTGTGTGTGTGTGCATGCATTGGTGTGTTTTCACACACTAATTAGTGCACAAGCACACACTAATGCAAGCATTAGTGTGTGCATGCGTTACAAGCACACACTAATGCTTGCATTAGTGTGTGCTTGGGCATGCATTAATTTACCAAAACATACCTCCATTAGTATTAGCATACCAAAACATACTTCCATGTGGGTGTGCGATGAAGTTGATTGAGATCCCAATGGTCACCGAGAAGCCCAATGGTAGATTAAGGTCCAACACACACACACTAGATTAATTTCTTTGCCACACACTAACGCACACACACAATAGATTAATTAGAAGCACACACACACACACACACACACACTCTAAATGGATGCAAAAAAAAAAAGCACACAAACCATTTATTAAATAGGAGATAATGGGAATCCTATGCAATAAAGAATCTCTCTTTGACTAGAATCCAATGTTAATTAGGGTCCCTTTTTTTGTGAAATTGTAGGATATGGCATTCTCTTCCAGGCCCGGCTATCGATCCATAGAGGACTTTCTCGCCAAGGGCCTCTCTTACGAGGATGCTTGTGATGCTTACTACTCGCAGTCTTCCTCCCACCAGTCACAATCCACCTTCGGCTTTCGATGGTTCCGAGATGCAATACACGACCCCAACCTCAAGAGGGCATACCGCGCCCAGGCAGAGTGGCTATCCTCGCAGCAGAGTCTTCGAGGGCGGTACACACCAGCACAGTTGGCTGCCTATGGTCGCTCACCACTTGCGACACCGGCCGGCACTCCGATCGTGCAGAGTGTGCCTCCCAGTGGGCCTCCCTCCACCTTACCCTCGACTTTCCCATCACCCGCAGCTCCCTCCACCTTGCATTCGCAGTGATCCACACCCCCACCGTCGAGTTATCCGTCGCCTACACCACCCAGCGGTTCGGGCCAGCGCTCTTCGGGTGGCCAGCGCTCTTCCCGTAGTGGTGGCTCACGCTCTCGTCGAGGTAGTGGCTCGTGCTGCTTTGGTGGTGGAGGGGGAAGTGCTACAGATTCACCTTCTCTTACACCCCGACCTCCTCGCTCACCCCTTGGAGCTCCACATGAGGATGAGGACCGCGATGCGCCCGCCCCGGACGCTCGTGGATACTACTATTATATACATCGAGGGGGGGAGGTGGATCTAGGTTCCTCTTTGGGGAGGACATTTCGAGGGCACCTTAACCAGCTGATCCACTCCACATACCAAGATTGCTTTAAATATTCCAAAGATCAGGACCCAGTTGTCTTGACGTACATTCACACGACATTGCTCATGCGGTTCCCTAATCCGGAAGTGGAAGAGTTCTCCAGGAAGTGGCTCGAGGAGTACGTCAAGAATTTCTTAAAAAATAAGAAGTCCAGTGTGCGGAGGGCGGCAAAGCGAACATTTGAATCTGAGGGTCACAAATATCGTCGTGGAAATGTCCACGATGAGGAGTGGGAGAAAGCCCAGGGCGATGGAGGACGAGAGAGCGGCAGGTGCTAGGGTGCACACTCGACAGGTGGAGGCAAGGGCACAGCAAACGCCCACGTATTACGGCTCGGGCAGAAAAGCAGATGGAAAGATAAATTTGTGAGTGCGCTTATTTTCATTTGAATTGATTTAATTTGTGGTAATAAGGTTAGGTTTGTGATATTTTTTAATTGATATACAACAAAATATTACTATGACCCGCCCAAGCCGAGAGATCCAGAGATACAGAGAGAGCCACTCCGAATATCAGACATGGTGCTGGCTGTTTGAAAACAACAAAATCAATCGCTAAGAATTTGAAAATGCATGTCGTACACTACAGCCTGTAAGTGTGAACTTTTTTAAAAAAAAAGAGTGCATGCAGAATTATGTATCCATTTGTATTAATCAAAGGTTTTGTTGTTTTTTTCTTTTCCAGAGTCAAGGAGTCCCTCGAGAGGTCCCAGGATCCGAGTAGCTCAATCCTCCAAGTGTTTTTGGGCCCATCTTCTTTTGACCACAGTTGTATAGCCCCCATGTATCGCCTATTTGGGCAATTTTGTAATATCCAATATAATTAAACACTTGATTTTGGCCCAAAGTCTTCTTTTGGCCACAGTTGTATAGCCGCCATGCATCGCCTATTTGGGCAATTTTGTAATGAACAGTTTCTCCAATATAATTAAACATTTGATTTTGGTCCAAAGTTTTTGTGCAATGAAATTGTTGTTTTTTTATTTATTAAATGTATAGGAAAAAAAGGCAAATGACCATTTGGATGGGTCCTACCAAGGACCATCCAAATGGTCATCTGCTTTTTTTTAAAAATACTCACGTGCGCGGTAATGGTTGCGGTAATCCTTGCGGTAAGTCCAACAGAAATAAGAGCGGAAACATAGCCGGGCCGATTACCGCGTGCATTGCTGAAGGACCATTACCGTGAGTATTGACTCCAGCATTACCGCCCTCGAGATTTTTTGACTTGAGCTTTTCCTTTGTTTTTGTGCGTCTATCTGAGCGGTAATGTGCTCCAAATTCATAGTGATAGAGAGCTTCATGCACCACAATTATGCCCATAACTTAGCTAAATGAAAGTTCTTTTCCCCAGCCTCTGTTCCAAGACCTCAACACCTTCAAAGGTGGAGAGATATAGTAGGGAATGAGGGTTGGGAAGAGGAAGAAGAAGCATTCTTACCATAAAGAAATAGTTCCTCACTTATCATCACTCTTGTTGCATATCATAGCATAATAGCATAGTTATGCCGATAAAGAAGATGGCAAGCTTAAGCATTGAAGCATGGCTCTTGGTTGGATTTTCATTCCATAGCCAAAAGTGTTGGTATAGGCTCTCAACTTATCAACAAGCTTGGAGAAGGAAATGAAGTTCTTGCACTTAGCACTTCACACAATGAGAGTGTGTGTGAGTGTGTGGGAGAGAGTGCACCCCTTCAAGCTAGCACTCTACTTGCATGGTCGACCCCCTCTTCTAGCTCATGCTTGTGGCTCATTGGCTCTCTCAAGCCTAGCCAATCAAAAGCCTTGGTCAGAACTAGCAATAGAGGTAGCCTTTGGACAAGTGTCCTCCTTTCCTCTTTGAGAGAGAGGGTTTGATAAATGCCTAAAAAACTAATTTAATCATCTTAATTCTCATTGAACCTCTCTAAGGGTCAACCAATAGGCTTTAGGCACACCATGAATGAAACCTAGCTAGGGGCTTGACATGTGTCCCTTTGGCCTCTTTGAGCAAGGGGTTTCCTTTAGATGAGGGAGTGGTCATTCAATCCCATCCCCTACTCTCATGGCTCGCCCCCTCCTTTGTAGGGATTGTTTTGACTTCAAGTACCTCAAGCACATTATCCCCCAGGTACCTTAAGAGTTTCAGGCACCATAATCATCAAGTGTGACAAGCACCTTAGTCAGCAAGCATGAGAAGCACCTCAAGCACCTTAGTGAGCAAGCACCACAAGCATCTCAAGCTTGGGCCGGGTTCCCACCTCAAGCTCAGTCCTAGCTTGCCTAAGGTCGTAGGTCTAAGGAATTTTAAAACTAACCTTTGGAGGTCTTTAATGAAGCTAATCCTAAGGTCTTTCAAGCCCCATTAGCTTGCATTGCTCTCTGATAGACCATCTCTTATTTGGACCCATTGACTTTGGTCCTATGCTGAGATAGATCCATAAGCACATGTCTATATTCTAGCAGTTGTTCCCTTTTATTATCCCACATTAAATGATCGATTTAATATGAGAAATTTATTTAGACTAGTTAGAAATTAGATTTTATGACACTTTTGTATCTAAAAAGTTTCAAGATAGATCTTCTAGCATTTGTTCCCACTATGTATGTGTCACAGCACGACATCAACCCCCTCTTAGCCTGTACATCCTTTGGTATGTACCATACATGATTTTTTGCATTTTCAATTCCCTTGTAGATCTTCCATGATTTCATCTTCATTGATAGCTTCCAACGCTTCATCTTCACTTTTGATCTTCACTTGTGTTTTGCTCCTCAACATCTTCTAGATCATTGTCTCTTCTTCTCTTAAACACTTTGATCCTGTTCCTGCAATGAAAACCTTTACTTTTGTACCATCTAGTTCATACAAGGCGTAAGTAGCTTTTTCATGCACATGATTTACAACATACGGTCCAAACCATCTTTTTGAGAACTTACACATGACTGTGTTTTGGTTATCAAGGTTACTGTCATACACTAAAACCCATTCACCTTTGTCAATTACTTTGCTCCTGAGCCAATGCCGCTTATCAAGGTAGTCCTTGTTTTTCAACCTTGCATTTTTTAGTTGCTCTTTTGAAGCCTCATTGTCTCCAGGTCTTCTCTCTAGTTTCTGTATATGCAATGCAAGGAGATCTTCCCTCTTAAGCCCGTCTTGCAAAGGTAGTACATTCCATGTGGGAATTGTATCTTCAACTGGCATCACTAGCTTTGGAACAGATATCAATTTTGTAGGCATATAGACAATTAGTGAGCTATGTGTTGTATGATCAGCCCATAAAGCATATGACAACAATTTTGGCCACTCACCAACTCTCACTTTGCAAGCTTTGACCAAAGCTTTGATGATAGGAGAATGCCCTCTTTCACTGTTTCCATTGCCTTCACGGTTGAAAGCTGTAGTAAGAGAAAGCTTGGTTCCTAATCTAGAAAGGACTCCCTTGCTTCCTCGGCATCTAGTTCACCTCTAACTAGAGTGATCTTTCCCACACAACCATAAAGAAAAATCACCTCATCAAGAAGGAATTTTCATATAGATTCCGTGGTTTTTTCTCTTAATGCTCGCCCTTCAATCTGGTTAGTTAGGTCCTCTTGTGCAAGAACTAAGTATCTCATCTGCTAGAGTTCTAAAGGCATTATGACTAGATCTACAACCCATTTATAGTGCATGGCTAGTAGATATGTAGGTTTCAACCCATCACGATGTTGAACATTTGAATACATTTGACAAGTTACATACGACTCTACAAATTAAGATACATCTTTACACATACCCTTCCACCATTATTTTTCCTTCAACTTGGAGAAGGTTGCCCTCTCCCCCTTGTGTCTAGCCCATAGACTCTCATGAAACTCGTGCGTGAGTTTTATTTGAGTCTTGTTTTTACATGTAAGTCTTTGTGGTGTAGCACCCTTTTGTTTAGGATGCTTCCACAAGTAACCATCCCTCAAAAAGTAACCATATGCTTTCCTGTGTATCCTCTTGAATTCTTGTTCAGACCAATCATCCTGTTTTGTTAGAGTACTCAAGTAGCTTCCAATAAGAAGCCAATCACCTTCATAAAGCTCTTTTAAGAACAACTCAAGTGGATTAGTTATGCAGACATTGTTACCTTGGACATGAGAGATAGAATAGAATTTTGTGCCCACATCATCTCCCTCATCAACCATTTGTGACTCATCTTAATACCTTGTCCTTGATAGCATATCTTCCAATGTATTGTCTTTACTTGCAGTGTGCTTAAACTTGGGATTTAAGGACTTAATGTAGGAAATCCACCGCAAAATAGCAATGTTTGGTGTTTGAGCAGCTTGTAATCATCCCAAGAAGTGTTAGAAAATCTGTTTCTACAACCACATATGCACCAATTAGGTACTCTTTCCCATTTTTCAAGGTTGTAACCATAGCCCATAATTCTCTCTTTATCTATGGATAGTTTCTTTGGCGAGCACTCAATACCTTTTCTCCAAATCTCACTACATATCTGTGTCGTTCTTCGACTGGTGTCGATTGTCACAATTACTGGCCTTTTATACTCATAGTATATCTTTCTTAAAGTTGGTGCTGATTGGAGAAACTCCTTTAGCTTTTCAATGGATTTTCCATGTGTCTCTGTCCATTTAAACTTTTGATTCTTTCACAGTGAGCCTAGTGCATGTTTCTTTCATTCTTTGGATGGCATCTAACTTTCTTGGAAATGGTTTCCTACCATATGGCATGCATATGTGCCCCACAATGAGCACTTCATTGACACCAAACATAGACTTTTCCCCTGACAAAGTAAGATTCACTTCCTTCAACCTAGAATTTTTTTAATCACAATCATTTATGTGATTTTCCACAAACCTACGACAGAACTTGAGATCCAAAGCTTCATCTTTCTCACTTTCTTCACATCCTTTGATAGACAAATCATCAATGAAAGGCATTGTGATTTGAGGAATAAAGTCACGTCAGACCTTATTCATCCCATTCTTCATATGTGTAGCTGAGTTGGTTGCTACCTACAGCAAGGTACACATTCTTACCAAACCTAAGGTGTCCTCATGTCTCTACTTTCTATTGCAAGCTAGAATTGATCATACCCTGAGTAGAGATCCCCCATTGAGTAGATTGCCCTCCATGCAAACACCTCTGCAAAATCATCCAAAATTGGACATGTATCTACATTTCTAATTTTCACCTTATTCACTGGTTTCATATCTTGGATGAAGCATAGAGCACTATTCTTCTTTGAAACTGCGAACCACCTATTTGAGTATGAAGCACAACTTGAAGTCTCCAAAATCCCCATTTTGATCTTTTCATTCAATAGATTTACTTGCTTTGACAAATGAGCCTTTGGAATTGGAATATGCCGCAGATTCCAAGGCACATGAGGTATTGTTAAAATTAACATAGGAACTACAATAGAAGGATCAACAACTCCTAATGTGGCTCAAATGCAAAAGCCTTACCATGCTTTGAAAGCATTTCTTTAAAGCACTTTGTCTCCTCCTGTGTTAGAAACTCGCCATAACCAATCTGCAACTCTTGAAAAGACTCCTTTATGAAGGTGTCTCCAAACTTTTTAGGAATCCTCAAACTTGGTTGCAAAGAAGCTTGCTCAATATTTTTCACTGTTGTTGGGTGGTAAGGGTGAAGATACTAGTTTCACCTTCTTTACTACACTCTTGTTCTTAGTTTCAAAATGGACTTTTGGGCCAACTATTTGCCTAAAAAATTAGTTTTATTTAAAGGCTTTATGAATTGATACATTTTCATAGAGCATACTTCCACAACTTCATTTTTGAGACGCAAACTAGATTCCATTATAGCAGTAGGGTCACCCATAGTATCTACATAACAAACTTGCTCAAAAAAATCCAAAACAAACCCATAGTATCTACATAACAAACTTGCTCAAACAAACCCAAAACATTTTCAATAGGCTCTAGCAACCCACTCTCTTTCATGCCTATTTTTATATTATGTACACATTGCCTCTCACATCTCTTCAAAATATTCGAGTTTGGTAAAACATATTGATCCGTTCCTTGTTACCAAGGAGCCAGTTGAGAAAGTTTTACCTATTTTTGAGTCAGGCAAGAACCTTTTTCTTTTTGTACCACAACAATCTAGCTTTACAATGGTACTTGGAAAAACCTATCATTTCCCTATGATCGTGAAACTCTTTTCTCACCTTTGGTAGAGGATGATCTACGAGGTGTCATGATTTCTTTTACACAAACTATGAGAAATTGAACATCACGATTGCGATCTTTGATTTGTATCCTGGCATAAAATGAACCATCATCCATTACCTTTGTTTCCATTCAAGATCCCACAATGTAGGGCTATCCAAGGATAAGATGTTATGAAGATGTGTCCTGTATAAAGAAGTTTTGTTCAACCTTTACATTACCTATTGTCACCTTTACACTTGGAGATGTTGCATACAATTCACTTAATGAATTGTTTGCCACTCTGATCATCCAACGATGTTCTGTGTCCATTGGCCATTTACATTTTTTGTAAATAATTTTTGACATTATATTTATTTTAGAACCATGGTCAATTAAGGAAACAAATGGTTCTTCAAGATCACCTACCTTGACCAATGTCTCTGTAGTAGCCTGTGCCCAATGGATTCTCGAATAGTGGCTCCTAGGAATACTTTGAGATTATTCCTCATCATTAGCAAATTTCCCTTGCCTTACATTCCAAGAAGATTGGTAGCATACACCATATCTTCATCACTTTATTTAGCATGCACATGAACTCCTTGTGTCTCTTCACAGTATCACCTTCAACTTGTGATCAAATAGACTCTCCAAGCATTTTCTTCTTTAAGACCATATTAGGTAAAGTGGGAAAATCCCAATTCCCAGGTTGGACAACTTTCAATATATCATGTACAAAATATAGAGATTTTGTCAAAAATTTGAGTTTTCTTAAGGTCTCATTCCACTTTATGCACATACAATACACAATGAAAACAACTAAAATACCATGGTTTCAATCAATTGGATTATTAGGAGACGAGTATATTGCATCCATTATCGTTGTCTATGTTCTACTGTCCTACCTACAACTTATCTCAACATGGAGAGCTTGGTTTCTAGGTCCACCACTTGTCCAAGTTAATGTAAAAGTGACTCAAGATTCACAACTTGTGAAAGCAAGGATCCATTGAGGAATACAATCCGCTTGGCTATTTTTCCTTAATCTATTGCATGTGACATTCAAGCAAGGTCCACTTCTAATCTATAACTTCTTAATTTGAGGCATGGGCCATACATAAAATATGTAGCATATGCTCTATTGCCTCATAGGAAGGTTGGTTTCAAGGTGCACTTATCCAAGCTAGCCTATCTTGGAGAAATTATGGAGCTTGCTTATCTCCTTGTTTCAATGGAGACTAGCTTGGACAAGTGGTGGACCTTTGGTTCTCTCTATGTTTCAATAGAGTTAGCTTGGTGTTGAGCCAGCAGAGGATCACACCCACATTTTTGCTCACACTCATCATTTTTGTAACCATTGATTGTAATAAATGTCTTTCCGACATTGATTTTGAATTGAGCCATTCATTAAGTAACGGGACTCAATTGAGTTTCCAGCTTGTAATCCCAAAGTAATTTCACTTGCTGATGTAATTAGTTAGAGATGTTCTCACCTCCAAGGCTGAGGTATATAAGCCAAAGTTTTGTAACCTAAGGGGATTCAGATTATTAATCAAAGTGAGTTTTTGAGCGCCGTGACTGTGTCTGAGAGAGAGTGAGAGTGAGAGAGAGAGAGTGTCTTATCTACTTGCTACGCAAGCTACGGAGCCGCCATTGGAGAAGCGACACCGCCATTGTGTTAGCAACGGCGAGAGCTACGCACTGATACCAAGAGTGCGCGCTATCGGCTTCTATGTGTAGTAAGTTCCTATGAGCTTCGGTGTGAGTTTTCTTCCAACTCGTGTGTCGGAATAGAGCGTGCAGCATATCTATAGAACCACAACGAGTAGAGCTACACATTAGTACCATCGGGGTCAAGTTTCGGTCACCTGTATTTTTCGGCCTGTCTTCATACGCATTTACCGCACGGAGTGGTTATAGGTTGATTTTGCAGTTCAAGTCTTAAGGGTGTTGTTCTTACCTAGTGTATAGACTTCCCCTTGAGTTTGAGATCGATTCAATGATTCTAGATCCTGTTTCGTATAGCATTCGTTCGTAGTACGGATTTCAGTCACTTGCGTATTTTAGAACTTAGATTTGATTTCCTTAGTAGTGATTGTCATTAGAAGGTCGAGTAGGTGATTTGACACCCACCTAGTTGTTTCCATGCGCCTGCGGGTCAAGCTTCGTCCTCGTCTGACAAATTCTGTTGTTGGTTGAGTTCTCGCTATTTAGCTTCCGCTAGCGGCGTAACCGCCTTAACATTTGGCACCGTTGCCGGGGACGAGAGCCCTAAGTAGGTGACCTTAGACTAATCCTACGAGGTGAGTCGTATAAACTACTTTGTATACTTTAGTTAGAAAAGATCTAGGAGTGGTGGACTCCGAAGATCTCGAGAGATTCTAGGAAGTGAGGTATTCCTGGGTCTTCCGTGTTGACAGTATTTTTAGTTTAGCTTAGATTTGTTTGTTGTTTTGTTGGTGTTGAGTAGTTGTTGATAGAAGAAGAATTTGCTAGTCCGTGAGTGACAGTGGATATCTTTAAAGTCACAATTACCAAACCCATTTTATGATTAGGAATAGCTTAGGTAGGACTTCATTTGATCCTGATCTAGAGCTAATAATCATTGGAGTATTTGCTTGATGTGGTTGATTGCATGTTAGATCACTAAACCGTCGAGTTAGTAGTGAAACTTGCAATAAACAAAAGTCAGAGAAATTTTCTGTGTATCTGTGAGTTGCTGAGCACTAGAGAAAGATTTAGGAAGGATTTTGTGCCAAAAAACTGGAAATCTGCAACTTTAGACATCATACGCGTATGATGTCTAAATGACCAAGCAGAGACCAAAATAGAAATTTTGACTTTACCAGAGTGTTCTAAAGGGGGGTTATACCCTAATTTCAACTTAAAACAAGAGCATTAACACTCAAAGAAACCCAAAAAGACAAGTCGGAGTCCAAGAAACGCAAAGAATAGGAAATTTTGGATTCAGATCTTGTTTTTACATACAAACCTGACAAAAACACTTGAAACTCAATTATAAACATTGGAGAAGGCTTAAAACCAAGAATAGTCAAAGTTTGGGACAAAAGACATCATACGTGTATAATGTCTTTTGGCACATCCACTGCTTATTTTTGATATCTGACCTGACAAGATTGTTACAAGCACTGTTGGAAGCATAAATATCAAGTTTTGACCTAAATTGATGAAAAAGATATCATACGCGTATGATGTCTTTGACCTAATTTTGGACATATTTTGATACTTTGCTAACACAGATCCATTGTAATAGCTGTCTAGAGGTTATATTTCAAGTTTCATCCCATTTGGATCACAATTGACCCAAAAAACAAGTCAAAAGCGGAAAATTTCCAAGAAAAGCCTAAACTAGCCATAACTTGCTCAAACAGAGTTCAAACTGAATTTTGTGAGTGGAAAGAGCATAAGGGGGCTACTGAGAGTGAGCATAACGAAAATAGTCTAAATCTATGAAAAAAGACATCATACGCGTATAATGTCTTTTTCAGCATAACTGCAACAAAATTCTCACTTGATGAAACAGAAGTTGTCCAACTGACAAGATTAAACAATTGACCAAGTATCAATCAGTTTGGATCAATTCTGACCACAAAAACTTGGGGAAAACAAATTACTGAGACGGAAAAGTTAAAGTCCTTTAGGGGAATTGATGAATTTGAGATCGGGCAGGAACCTCCAGAATAACCAACCAAAACAAGGGGAACCAACAAGTGTCATATCAACCGAGGGAAGTGTAGACCAAAGTTGGGTGCAACCATTAGAGCCGATCTTTGAAGGAAGTGTTTCTGATACTTCTTCGGAGAGATCTTACGAGATTTTCACCGAACACTTGGAACACTTCAACCTGAACAACAAAGAAAATATGGCAGCAGGATCATCAAACCCTTCTGCCACAATGAAGCTATTTTTCATAAAATACCAGTACGACAATGAGCAAGGTGCCAAGATCTACAAAGATGGAATGGACCGCTATTGTGTAAAGATAGAGGAGAGACCTAGTGAGTTCAAGGACTTAGTGCTTGTGAGCTATAGCGGAGATAGATATCTAGATGACGAGGGTACCATGTACTTGGTAGTCCTAAACCCTAACATTGTGGACAAGTGGGGATTGATGGGCACCAAGGCCAAAGTAGATGAAGAACTTGAGGAGAAAGCACCAATAATGAACTTCCCTGATGCGAGGTTAAGAAGAGAGAATGAAACTACAAGGATCAACACTGATAACATCTATGTGGGGCTATACAAATATAATAATGGGGAGCAGGATCTCTATTATAGATGTGAAGAACCCTACACGGGAGAGTTGACAGACCGAAAAAGACTTTATGTCTTTACCTACACAGAGGGATCGGAAGTGAAAATTGCCGCTTACGACAAGTATGGGAGGCAATACTCAACAATGGGCAAGAAAGAATTAGAAGGATATACATACTTTGGGGGACCACTACATCAGTATTATGTTACTTCTAGCTCACAAAGACCAGCACCAACAAATGGAGGGCAAAACCCAATGACGACAGGAGGACAAAGAACTCAGGCTGCTGACTCTTTCAGTCAACCTCAGTACTCGAAGCCCGGACCAATGGGATCATTACATTCCAGAGAGTCAATGGATACGAATCGAGGTAGTGCAGTTCCAATCCCCACGTATACCACTCCAGGTCCAAGGTTCGAAGCGGAACCATCACATTTACCTCCTAGTAGTAGATTCAGGGCAGGGGAACCGACAAGGGTAACCCATGAAGTCCATGATGCTAGAGAAAGCTTTAGCCGGGACACAGGAGCAATGAGATTGGTAGCAGACCATAGACGTATGAGACCATCTCAAGTAGCGAAGTGTATGCCAAAGAAGTATGGTGGTTCAGGAGATCCGTATGCACATGTGTCACTCTTTAAGCAAGTCTTAAGAGCTGAGCAGATAACAGATTTCCATACACAATACGAGGGATTTGGTCTTACTCTAGAAGGTACGGCATTGACATGGTTTCAACCACTGAACATAGGGGGATTCCATGACATTGACCATTTGCTAAGAGAGTTTGCTGAGGAATTCTCAAAACGAGGGATTAAGCACAATACGGTCTCACAAATATATGCTTTTAAACAGAGAGAACACGAAAAAGTGAAGGAAGCTTCACTTCGCTTCAAACAATACATTGAGAGATGTCCAGTACGTGAACGACCACAAGATGACAGACTATCTGTTCTCTTTATTGAGGGACTGAGAAACGACACTCTCAAGAAGGACTTGCACTTGAAAGCTTGTACAAGTTTCGAGCAAGTAACGAGAGAGGCATTGTACTTAGTGGATAACTGTACGGTTTATGGAGAGGTGTCAGCGGATACAGATTTTGCATCCAGTAGCTCCTCCTCCGTAGCGAGCGAGACTACCACTAAAAAGAATGTTCAAACAACAACCATGCCAAATGTAGAGCAAATGATAGAAGATGCTCTAAAAAGGATGGCACCATACCAAAAACCATTGCCAAAAACACTGAAATGGTGTGCTATTGAACAAAAATGGACAAACCATCCAACAGAGGAGTGCTATTACAACAAAGGGTATGTAAGGGAGCGTCAGTATGCACCTCCTGCTCAATTAGCACCACCTCAAGTACATCCAGTACCTCGATACCCAACGGGAAATGTACCAGGACCTATGGGGATAGAAAGACCGCAACCGGTATTGGGACAACAACCACCTTTACCAGGAGCAAGACCAGTAGGCATTAGATATGCACCAACCTTAGAGAATCAGGAAGAACAAGCCTAGTGCCTGTTCAAGCCTATTATGAAGAATCTGGTGCACACATGTCTCCAACTGTGTATTACCCACCAGAAGAACCCAAACAACCAGAACCATGGGGCATGATTGGGAATGTTGGAATACCAACAATTACAAGTGCTTCTGATGAAGAGAGATACAATTTGGACGCAAGAACATTGATGTTCATAGCTCATGGAGGGTTAACAGGACAAAGACCATCCTATCCACAAAGGACGAATCAAATGGGACCAAGACCAGCACTAGGACCCTGTTACAAGTGTGGAGGGACCATCTGATGAATGTTTGTCCACATACGGAAATCATTAGAATTAACGCTTATTGCACTGAGTGTGGGGTTACTCACTTCATTGAGGATTGTTCAAAGAATCCAAACAAAGTGCAAAAGACGACATTGAATATGCTAGAAACTATTCCTACCAGCAGTGGGTCTGAAAATGAAACTCTGATACCAACGCAAGTTGTTACTAGAGCTCAAGCTAAGAAAACCACTAGAGAACCTGAGAATGGAAAGTTAGCGACTGAAATGGTTAGTCAAGGACCGCGGAGTCAGAAAAACACATGGAAAGCTAGAAAAGCACGCATGAAGTTGAGAAAAGAACGTGAAGACGCTATTCTAGCTGAGGAACTAAAGCGAACTAAAGATAGATTAGAAAAACTTGAGAGTCAAAACGGGAAACGAGAGATGAGCCCGGAAAGAACGAAACAAAAGAGTATCAAAGAAACAACGAGCTTAAGCTCAGGGGGATCAGTGCTAGTCGACAAAGTACACGAACCATTGGACGCACTGATGAGAGCTTACGAAGCTAGGTTAAAGAACAACCAAACACAAGAACAGAGGTGGATGACATACCCAAACGCGGAATTGGAAAAGCAAGACTTGAAATGTGCCAGAGAATGATCGAGACTGCACAAGCCTTATTAGAACCACCAAAAGAAACAATGAATTGTGGAACGGAAAACCCAATTCAGCAAGAGACTATTGTTTCACGGGTAGCTGAAAAGACTCCCAGTGCACAAAAGCCTGAAAATACACACAAGGATGACCGCATAGTGTTGAACACAACCGATCAGGAGATAGAGAGTTTTCATCCAGTCATACAGAGGTCTTACGAAAGAGATGAGGATTACAATGAATTTTGGAAACAAGTGAGAGAGGCAAACTTTGCAAACGAGCTAAGTTGCCAAGCTAATCAGACAAATTGGGAAAAGGACATCAGGAATCCTCCCATAGTGGAATTTGAGGCAGGATCTCAAGTGGACTTGGATCTGCAATCTTACTGGGGAGATGGGGGCTCTGTTAGAACAATAGAGAGCAAACCTCACTCACTGAAAACCTTACCTTCATACTTAGGAGAGTATGAAGCAAAATCCGAGATTAGAGCACTTCCCTCACGAAGAATCTCATCAGAAAAAGTCATGGACTCGCAAGGATTGATAGAGATCTTGTCAACACCAGTGACATGCACTATCACTCTAGCTGAGCTTTTGAGGCTAAGACCACATATGTGGACCACTGTAGGAAAATGCTTGGAGAAATTCGGGATAAAAGACCCAACATCGAGACTGCAAGAGGGTATACAAGAGCTGAGTAAACCACAAAAGAACGCTAAGCCTGTACCCTTAAACAAGGTCGGAGAGTATTGCGAAGGTGAAGAGGGGAATACAACCTTACCAGTTGAATTCCAAGGAGTAAACACGATGGCAATACTAGACAGCGGAGCTGGGGTAGCCATTGCTACAAAAGAAATCTGGAAAAAATGGGGGAAACCAGCAATAAGGAAGACTAGGTTGAAACTCCAATTAGCAGATGGACACATGGAGAAACCTATGGGGTTATTAGAGAAAGTTGTAGTGACTTCTTGCGGCATTGAATACGAACATACTTTTGCTATTGTCGATTTTGGCAAGGAGAATAACTATGATATCATACTGGGAAGACCATTCATGAGACAGTTGAAAATGGTCCAGGATTGGGGCTACGATCACATATACCTGAGAAATATGGAAACCACTACACGTGTGAACCTGAAAGACCATAGCTACAAAGATGTGAACCGAACACCGGTGGAGGAGTTTGATTCAGCTACTTTGGCGGGATCCGAATTTCCAGCTTGGTTAGGTAAACCCAAGGAGTTATGGATGTGTGGAGCTTCGAAATGTGGAAGTCTGAAACGAGAAGAATTGTTTTAGAAAGGGCTATCGAAGACGAAACTTATATAGGAGAACCCTTTCCAGAGGACACGCTTGAACCATTAGAATGGACACACATTCTAGCAACCCTAGATGTTTGTGCAATTCCGGATGGTCCCACAACGAAATTTTGCGACAAGGACGGGTACGACGTGGTTCCGTACTTCATGTTGAGAACTGTACTCGAAAAAGAAACTGAAAAGAACGATACACTGGAAAAGGAAGATGAAGAGGAGGTGTTTCACGACATTCCCGATCATCCTGAGTGGGGAAATGAAGCAGACAACGAGTCAACGGACAATTCAAGCGGAAACGAAGAAACTATAACGGATGTCCGATTTTATGATTTTCCGAACCAAACTAAACAACGCCAGAAACGCTATAGAGCAAAGAGAAAAACAAAGGGGTTAGAACCAATCCGATGCCTAGAATAAGAGGAAAAAATCAATTCCTAATGCTAGTAAAGGCGGAAGATTGTGTTAAGGACAAGATTTCTGGAAGAATGAGAGGCAATGATCAAAAGAGCTTACGAAAAGACAAAAAAGGCTCAAGAAATCAAGTTCAAAGGAATGGAACGAAAACAGAAACAGAAAAATCAGAAAAGAACAAGCGCAACAGAGAACACACGGAGTCCAAGTTAGAACGTAGAAACAAGTACAGAGAGCTCAAGAAAA
This sequence comes from Adiantum capillus-veneris, assembly GCF_014529385.1. NCBI lineage: Eukaryota > Viridiplantae > Streptophyta > Polypodiopsida > Polypodiales > Pteridaceae > Adiantum > Adiantum capillus-veneris. The sequence continues at coordinate 135,549,532 of NC_140933.1, forward strand.
CTCTGAAAGAAGTTTGGACGACAGAAATTGAGAGTGGAGAGGACGAAAACGCCAAAATCAAGGAAAACATGGATGTTCCCTCTCACTATAGGAAATTCACAATAGAGGATAGGAAGGTGGTATTAACCCCACCTATTCGAGAGAGGAAGGAGAACGAATCTTATGACGGACCGGAGGATGCAAAAAAAGTTGATTTAGCAGCTCCAGGTGAGCCACCTAGACCGGTGTACATAGCCACAGATTTGTCTCCAGGCGAGGAAGAGAGACTTTTGAGTCTTCTCAGAGAGTATAGGGATGTGTTTGCATGGTCTTATAAGGACTTAAAGGGAGTTGACCCATCGATATGCCAACACACAATCCCACTGAAACAAGACGCAAAGCCTAGCAGACAGAGACCATACACATATAATGATACGTTTGCTAAGCGAATCAAAGAAGAGATAGATAAGCTAATGGAAGCTGAATTCATATACGAGATTGAACACACCGATTGGGTATCTCCAATTGTGGTAGTACCCAAGAAGAACGGAAAACTCCGAGTGTGTGTCAACTTAAAGAAAGTGAATGCTGCAACAATCAGGGACAATTATCCCTTGCCGATAACTGATCATGTTCTAGAGCGTGTATCAGGGAAAACAACATACTCTTTTCTTGATGGTTTTTCAGGATATAACCAGCTAGCCATAGCACTGGAAGATCAACATAAAACAGCTTTTGCAACGGAGTGGGGAATTTATGCTTATCGGGTTATGCCTTTTGGTCTAACCAATGCTCCCGCAACCTTCCAGAGGCTGATGACGCATGCTTTCAAAGAATACTTAAGGTTGTTTCTAGAAATATACATGGATGACTTATGTGTACATTCTCTTCTGAGAGATGAGCATCTAGAACACCTAAGAAAAGTATTTGAGAAATGTAGGACATATCGCATTTGTCTCAATCCTGAGAAATGTGTGTTTATGGTCCGACAGGGCAGAATTCTGGGACATATTGTCTCACAAAACGGAATATCCACGGATTTAGAGAAGATAAAAGTTATAGTGGATATGCCTAGACCAACCAATGCGAAACAAGTACAGAGCTTTATGGGACATTGCGGATATTATAGACGATTCATTTACATGTACGCTATAATAGGCCAACCACTTTACAGGCTAATAGTGAACTTTGAATGGACAGAGGAGTGTGAGGAATCGTTCAAGAAATTGAAAGAGGCACTCATTACTGCTCCAGTCTTGAAATCACCAGATTGGGAGAAGATATTCCATGTGCATATAGATGCTTCGGCATATGCAATAGGATGCATTCTGGCTCAGCCAGAAGAAGGAAACATGGATTTTCCTATCTGTTACGCCAGTCGACAGCTCAACAATGCAGAGAAGAATTACACCACAACAGAGCGAGAGGGATTAGGAATGATATATGCTGTGAAGAAATTTCGGCATTATCTTCTAGCCAACAAGTTTGTGTTTTTTACGGATCACCAAGCCTTGCTCTACCTAGTGAATAAACCATGCAATACCGGGAGAATAGTGAGATGGTTCATTATCTTACTGGAATTCGACTTCACGGTAGTAGTAAAGAAAGGAAAAACACATCTTAGAGCTGATCATCTTTCGCGATTGACGAATGGAGAAGACCCTATAGGAGTAGATGACGACATGCCAGACGCGTACTTGTTCAACATAGAAATGATACCGAAGTGGTCTCAAAATGTCGTTAACCTATTAACCTATGGAGGAGAGTTCGATAGAAGAGAATACAACCAGAAACATATTGCTATTCAGCAATCCAAGAATCTTCAATTGGTTGCAGGAAGGTTGTATCAATTGGGAAATGATCATGTTTTACGACTATGCATCAATCCTGAGGAATATAATATATATCTGCGCGAAGCACATGTTCAGGAATGTGCATTTCATTGTTCAAGAAGGAACACATATAGGAATTTGTTACAATTGGGAGTCTATTGGCCAGGAATGAAAGAAAGCGTACATGAATATGTCACTGTATGTATTGTATGTTCATCAAAACCGCCAGCAGAGTATTCGACATTATATCAGATAATGATCGCTCCAGAATGGAGTCAGTATATTGTTGAATATCTCACAAATAGAACTTTCCCAGAAGGAACGTCAAAAGCTCGTCAGAAATCTGTAGAGACAGAAGCTAGAGATTACGCTTTAATAGGAGATCAACTCTATAAGAGAGGTAAAGACAACCAGCTTAGGATTTGCGCATCAGAGTCTGAGTATGTGATAATCCTGGAGCAAGCTCATGGAGGAGTAGGTGGAGGCCATTTCTCAGGTGATAAGACAACAAAACTTGTCTTAGCCGCAGGAATATGGTGGCCAACATTACATATGGACGCTGAGGAATACGTTAAACGGTGTGATGACTGTCAGCGGACCAAAGTACCACTTAAAAGAGATGATATGCCGCTTAGACCAATGATGGGGGCAAGAGCTTTTGCAAAATGGGGGATTGATTATGTCGGACCCATTTCACCTCCTGCATATAAGACTCATGCACAATACATCATTGTGGCTACAGACTATCTAACAAAGTGGGTCGAAGCAAAGGCAACTCAAAAAGCAGATGCCAGGACCACGGCACAATTTCTGTATGAATACGTCTTTGTACGATATGGATTGCCAATAGAAATTGTGAGTGATCGAGGCACACATTTTATAAATGAAGTGATAAAGATCCTTCTAGATGAATTCATGGTAATCCATAGGAAATCAGCCCCGTATCATCCACAAGCAAACGGACAAGCTGAAGCAACAAACAAAACCATATGCACGGTCCTCACGAAGATTGTATCTGAGTCGAGAACTGACTGGGACCAGAAGTTGCATTCAACATTATGGGCATATAGGGTAGCATATAAAACATCAATAGGAACGACCCCATATAACATGGTTTTTGGGCTAAATGCTATCTTACCAATAGAATTCTTGATTTCAACCTTAAGGGTGGCTAAGGATCTAGAGTGGACAGGGCACGAGCTTTCTGATAGAATAGATGACCTGGAAAAGCTAGACGAGCTTCGCCTAAAAGCAGTAGCTTCTATCTACGCTCAAAAAAGGCGACAAAAGGAATTTTTTGATAAGCATGTGCGGACTAAAGAGTTTAAGGTTGGGGACTATGTCCTAGTTTACACTCTGAAACAGCATGCTAAGAAGCTTAAAAAGCGAGGGATGGGACCTCTGGTGATTAAAGATCTATCACCAAGTGGAGCCGTCAAGCTTGCTACATTAGACGGAGAAGAAATGCCCAATTGGATTAGTGGATGCAGAGTGAAAAAGTATCTTTTGCCGCTAACCCAAGACATGCTTCTCAAAATACATCAAGAAAAGCTGCGTGTCCAGAAAAAGAAAAAGATTGAGGAGGAAGCGCAAGCCGAGGCGAAGGAAAGAATGGAGAAAAGAAGACTACTGCGTCAGAAACAGCGCAATGAAGGAGCAATACGAATAAACGCAGTCAGTATAACAGAAATGGATAATGACAAAGAAGAACCCATCATTGAATGCAAAGTAGGAACCAACCAAATCAAAGCCAGAGCACTATTGGATTCAGGAGCTCAAGCTAACCTACTTTCACTCAGTTTGTATAGACAATTGACAAATGACACTAAACTACAAACTGCCAAGCAAGAGTTAAAGAGTTACTCTGAGAATTCAATCAAAACTGTCGGATGCACAGTTTTACATATACAGATTAACCATTATGTGTATCCTCATATGTTTTACGTGGTTGAAGACCAAGCTACACAACATCCATTATTGCTAGGACAACCATGGCAGAAGCAATACAATGCAATGATTGACTGGAGTTCTAAATCAGTGCTTATCAAATACGAAGGTGAAAGTCAATCAGTTAAGTTCACCAAAGGAGCAGAGCCAACTCCAAAGGAAGAATCCAAGAACAAAGGTAAACAACAACCAGAGAAAAAGAAGAAGCAATGGCAACCAAAAGTTTCTATACAACCGGATTACTCTTCGACGAGGAATTCTCAACAGTGGATAAGGAAGACAAGCAATAATATAACAGCTCAACCTTGGGAAAAAACGGAGTCAAAGTTGGTATGGAGACCAAAAAGGTTGTGCCAGAGAACACAAAGGTGGAAAACAGAGTCTTCAATACCAGACAACAGAGTGATTCCAGACAATCAAGGACAGTGAAACAGATCTGGATTCCAAAGAAGTTCATGACGGCACAAAGCTATAGCAAGCAAATTTGGATCCCAAAGATTTGTAAACAGGAACTCCCTTCAGTACAATCAACGGAAACTCCTAGGTATTTCAAGGCGAGGAAATCAACACAAAGGACAAAGCAGGTTTGGGTCGCAAAGAGTTTGTGGCAAGCACAAGCGAAGCGGAAGCAGATTTGGATTGTGCAAAAGAACAACAGGTAAAGATGAATCCATCTACTGATTCTACTACCGAAGTATCACCAACCCAAAACCCGACCACCAATCCTTCAATCAAACAAAGAGCAGCTTTATTGGAAAGACTGTTGTATCATCGCTCTGCAATTGCATTGGGAACTTATGACCAAAACAACTACAATGCTTCGCCCACAGACACTTCATAGTCGTCCGGGAGGACTCAGACTAGGAGGGGGGGAGGTATACAGGTATACAGGAGTTACAAAGCAGCTACAAGCGCCGAAAACAAAGAAAAACAAAAATTATATTACAAGGGCAGTGTCTTACATGATTTTGCAATTTTTATGTTTGATTGCGGATATTGATAATATTTATGCCCTTATATACCTTGTTTTGCAACAAGAAGAGATCAAATGATGAATTTGGGTCTCTAGACGTGTAAATATCACTAAATAAGAGTGTTTTTGGAGCTAAAAAGTGGTAATCCAAGTCCAGAAATCACAAATAAGTGTATATTCATATACACAGGGTTACCAGCTATTTATTGTGTATGTTTGGAATTTTTTGGCTTCAATTTGCTATTTTCCTTTATTTTTTATGATTTTCTTAATAAAAGTAAAAGAAAAATAAAAAAGCAGGTGAAATGAGATCGGAAAAAAGAAAAGAATAGACGGTGATGGTCCTAATGACAAGGGCAACCCATGGTAAAAATTGGGTACAATTCTGAAAAAGTTGCGGAAAGCCCGAAATGACAGAATTTTGGCAAAGTGGACAGATTTCTCAGAAACAGGTCAAACGGAGTCCAAATTGAGAAATTTCAAATCCTAAAGTGCATTTCACGACGAGATAGGAGCACATGTCAAATTTGGTAACAAGTGATCCGGGAAGTCCGAAGTTAAGTATTTTTCACATCACTTTCAAGCTCATTTCCACTATTACCTTCTTGGAGAGAGCAAAGAGCACACAGGAGCATCCGACCTTCTACCGCCTTCTACGACTGCTACGAGAGCTCAGAGGACACCAGACATGAGAGGTAGACTCGTTGCCATAAGCTTTTGATGCTTATCGTTAACTTTTGTCGCGAAAACTGACCAAAACCAAGAAACAAGAGCAGACGGGGAATGGGGAGGAACGCTAGGTAGGGGCACAACCGCCTAACCAAACCTTGCAAGAACTTAGAGGTGGGTTACCCTAACATAGAAGATGGGTTTCTAACACTCAAAGCTCGAGAAAGAACGACTTGAAAAACCCTAGGTCAACAGAGCCTGCAAGAGGCAAACAGAAAAAAGTTGTCGAAACGACACAAAACTTCTCAGGAAGCTTAACAACATCGAGGGCAATGCAACCATGGAGTATCTCCGGGTTTGGATCACCAAAAGTAGGTCGGAACAACCGATTCGGCGGCGGACACACAAAGCGTCATTTTGGCATAACGGCTAAAATTGACGACCAAATGACATGAAACTTCACAAGCAGCTTCAAATATACATGGATGACTTATGTTTGCAAGCAAAACCCAAAAGAAAGCTGATTCACTTACCGATGGTGAAAAAGACGCTTTCGGGCAACCAAATGGAGAAAGATGGAGAACGGGGAGCCAAAGTCAAGTTCAACCAAATAGGTGGCTTCACAACATATCCAATGAGCTGGAAATGCAACTCTCGAGAAGAAAAGTTGAAGAAATTCAACTCCAAGGCAAAAAGACGACTTCGGAGACTGAAATGCCTAAAGGGGGCTTTTTAGCTAAACTAATGACTTTTTAAGTTGAAAACTAGTTAGCAGGGCTTAGGGCACTAGCACAAAGCATTCTTTGCACAAAAAGACCAACATTTCAAGAAAAGACATCATACGCGTATGATGTCTCACAGCATGATTTTCACATCCATTTCAACATTTGAGTGCATAGCCTCATTCCACATGTTAATCACATCCTATGAACCAAGTATCATGAGAATTGGAGTTAGAAAACCCAAGGAAAACCAAAAAGACGCAAAGTAGGCCATAAAATTGATTTTTGGTCCTAATTTTGTCAAAATAACTCCAAACTCATTGAAACTTTGTAGGATTGTTGATTAACACATCTACAAGCTATCTGGAACCAAAAAGCACCATTTTGACACAAAAGACATCATACGCGTATGATGTCTATTTGCACTTACAGAGCCAAAATTGCTCATTTGTCATCATACATCCATTATATATATCTAATACATGCTACATATGAAGTTTGGAACCATTTGGTCAAGTGGATCACCCCATTAGCCCAATTGAGGAAAAATCCTTCATCCAAAGCCTATTTTTGGCCCAAATCCAACATACTCAAGTCCAAACCAAGATTTGAGTAGAGACAGTCCTTCACTAGTACATGGGGAGTCCACAGAATCAATCCCATGAAAAATTGATGAAAAAGACATCATACGCGTATGATGTCTCCAGAGCCATTTTTAGCCCAAAATCTATCCAAAATTCATAAATCCACTGAATAAGCCTATCTAAAGCCATATCCAAGCTTATAGAGAAATTTGGTCCAAAAATACACTAAAAGACATCATACGCGTATGATGTCTCACTATGTGATTTTGGCACCTCAGAGCTTCAACCACCAAACAGAAGTGATCTACATGCCATTTGAAGGTGAACCACCAAGTTTTATCCAATTTGGATCATAAAACCCATTTCCCTTTCAAAATTTTGCCAAGAGCCTGAACTGGACTAAACTGGCCAAAACTTGACCAAATGGGATCCAAACTCAAATCCAAGCATATGATACTCATGTATACACTATCAGCTACAAGCACAACCAATATGAAGTCATTTTGACACAAAAGACATCATACGCGTATGATGTCTCTAGCATGATTTTGAGCCTAGTTTGCATATTTTTTCACCTACCCTGCATCCTTAGGCCTTGAATAGCTCATGTTTCAATTTTCAAGTCATTTGAATAGTTAAAAGCTTCATTTCGGCTTTCAGTACTAAAAAGACGCTAACTTCTGAAATTGGAGTTACAGGATCCATGGATTCCGCCAAGTTATCGGCAACGAAGAGAAAAAGACCGACAATCAAAGATGCTCTTGCAGAAGTGGAACCCTTTGACATTCCAGCAGAAACCCTCAAGCCAACCAAAACTTGGGTGGAGGAAGCAGTACTGGAACAAGAGGGAATAAAGATCTACCAAGGGACTTTCAGAGATCCTCAAGGGCAAGCGGTGGATATACCGATGATCCCACAAGAGTTGGTGGATTATAGCAGGTCAGAGAACATCAGCAGGTACCTGGAAAGGGCAGACTTACACAGATTCTTCACCTCGAGACCATCAGGTGTAGATACAAGAAGAGTGTATGAGTTGGCAACCTCCATTCAGAAGGATGGGAAAGCCACATTGACAGCAATAGATGGAGAGAAAGTAGAGGTACAGATCACTCCACAGCTCATTGCAGATGCATTGAAGCTGAACAACAAAGGGAGCTCTGTCAGGGAAAGAAGGGAGGCTATAGAGGTTTATGGGTCCAAGAAACAGAATGCAACTTATGGAGATATGGCAGACCAAAGAGCGGCAACCCTTTGCCGACAGTACAACCAATTTCTCCATATTTGCAGTAAAAGACCGCAAAAGTATACGACACCGCCCCATGCCATTGCAACTACCATCACATGGGCATTGAAGAGAAATATGCCAAAAGAGGTGAATTACGCTCAACACATCCACGAGCAAGTAATTGCCATGCACAACGAGAAGCCAAAGTATATAGGAGGAGCTGAAGTTCTGACAAGAATAGCTTATGAAGCTATTGGAGCCAGAGATCAATGGCCAAAGGTTCCCTCCCAGAATGAGTGGCTTAGAGAAGCCGATGAGGAGGAAGAACAGCCTGAAGTATCCAAGAGGGCGTCCACAAGAGCACGCAGGAAACTAGAAATAGTTTCAGAACCTGAAGAGAATGTGGATGAGCCGATTATGAAGAAAGCAAAGAAGAAGGTTGCTCCCAAGCAAACCAAAAGTCAGAAAGCGGAACGAATGGAAAGACTAGTGGAGCAGTTTAGAGCGGAAAGAACTCTAAAGGGGGACTTTGAAGAAAAGTGGGTGCCAGACCCCACTAAAGTCGGAACTAGCTCAGCTAGGCCACATGTTGATCAATATGATCAATATATTAGAGCTTATGAGGAGTCAGAGGCAATACTGGAGCAGCAACCTGTCGAGCCATACACTGAAGAGGAAGTACAGCTTTTAAAAGCTGAGCTGCAAAAGGACGACAAGGGGAAGAAGAAAGTAGATGAGTCTACTGAAACTCAAGAGAAAGACGGGCAAGCAAACAAAGGGAAAGCCAAGATGACTGAGGACAATCAGCCCTCCTTTACTGATGTACCCAGCCCGAAGAAGACGGAAATCATTGTGGAAGAGACCACAGTAGAGATGGACACGGCTGGTATGGAAAAGCCGGAGGCCGGGACCAAGGAAAAGGAGATAGATCCAATTCAGCAAAAGAAAAACGATTATGAGGATCTGGTAGCGATAGGGTACACTGAAGAAGAGGCCCTTGAGGCGGTTTATGGGATCACCCTACAAAAGTGAGATGATCGGAGAGGGACAGAGGAAAATACAAAGAGTACAAAAGAAAGTGATGAAAAACTGGAAGAGCAGAACGTACTAGAAGAGCCGAAGCCAGTGGAGGTGGTGGCCAAAAAAGCTTTAGAGTTGACAGATGAAGATGAAAAAGACATGCACATGGTGCATGAACTGCTCAACAAGATCAAAGAAAGATCCAAGGCAAAGGAAGCGGAGATTGAGATAGCCAAACAAAGGGAAGCCGAGTTGCAGAGGAAATTAGAGGATGCTATGACTGAATCTGAAAGTCATAAAGCATCACTCTACGATGCGGAAAATGAGAGAGACGGCTTGATACTCCAGCTAGCTGAGGCCTCAAGAGAAGTAACAAGTGCACAGGAAGCAAGGGAGCAGATGGAAGACGACTTGGAGGCGGCTAAAGATGAGCTCATTGAGCTAAGGGAAAGAGTCGAGCTCCAAGAAAGAACAATCACTAGACTTAGGACTACCCCTAGAGCTAGCAGAGCAGGAACCGAACAAGAGGGAGCTCTTGTACCAGCTCTGGAAGACCAGGTCCGAAGCTTACAAAGAGAGCTAAGATTAGAGCAAGTGCAAAGGTTGCACATTGCAGAGGGATCATTGGCAGTAGAGGAGAGGCTCACTTTAGAAAATCAAACACTAAGAACAGAGAATGAGACCCTTCGCAAACAGCTCCAAGATCTACAAGAGCAACAAAGAAGAGAGACAGAGACACCACAAGAAGAATCAGGTGGAGCAGCCATAGAACTACCAGAAACTGGAGAGGCAACCACAATTGAAGATCCAACCCCAGTTCACGAGGTGACCTCAACTTCAGGAATCTCTAAAGAAGAAGAACAAAGGCTCCATGACCAAATAGAAAAGTCAGCAGAGGAGAGTGCCAAGGCGGAAATGGAATGGGAGAGGAGACTCCTAATCTCCATTAGACTTCAGGGATTAGACACAAAAGTGCTCCATGAAGAGTGGATGCAACCCAGCCTGCCTTTCCCTTTGATGAAGTTTGAAGTGATAAAAACGAAAAAGAGAATAGAGGAGGAGCAGTATGTCGCTCTTTACGAAGGCGGCATCACAAAAGAGGAACAATCAAAGAAGATTGTAGATTCGCAGCCTAGATGGAGGAAAGGTTGGCTGAACAAATACCCAGCCTATCTCATCTACTTGGTGGAGGCACCAAAGGAGATTCGGGAGAATGCAACCTTCTGCCCGGTGCCAAGAGTCAGAAGCTGGAAAGAGCATGGCAGGATTGTAGAAAAGAAGCCAAATTGGCTTAATTACCCCAGGATGCCAGGACCAAAGGCAGGAGAGAGAATAGGTAAAGCCTACATGGTGAAAACCCTAACGGGCACCATCAAGCTCTTTACTGGCTCTCCTGACCTTTCGTGTCAGATGCTCAAGAAAATTTGCAGGACTCTCTTAGCTTGCATTGAAGTGTTCGCGCCAGATAAAGCCACGACCTCAAGTCTACTATCGATGGCCGACACAGTGACTGATATGATGTATGATCTTTCATTGCAGCCTTCTCCAAAAGTGTTGCACCTCCTATACCAGAGGATTATGTTTTTGCCTAGCTTCCACATGCAAACATTCGAAGAAGCTTTCTACACCGGCTTTTTCACCCAGGAAAGCAAAATATTTGGCCCAACCTTGACCATCGGCAACCTGCGATACGAATCACATTTGCAGATGCTCAAGACTACAGGACTTTATTGACCAAGCATAAAGGTCATGTCAAGGACGACATGAACGCGGAGGGGGGGAGTGTTGAGCCAGCAGAGGATCACACCCACATTTTTGCTCACACTCATCATTTTTGTAACCATTGATTGTAATAAATGTCTTTCCGACATTGATTTTGAATTGAGCCATTCATTAAGTAACGGGACTCAATTGAGTTTCCAGCTTGTAATCCCGAAGTAATTTCACTTGCTGATGTAATTAGTTAGAGATGTTCTCACCTCCAAGGCTGAGGTATATAAGCCAAAGTTTTGTAACCTAAGGGGATTCAGATTATTAATCAAAGTGAGTTTTTGAGCGCCGTGATTGTGTCTGAGAGAGAGAGAGAGAGAGAGAGAGAGAGAGAGAGAGAGAGAGAGAGAGAGAGAGAGAGAGAGAGAGAGAGAGAGAGAGAGAGAGTCTTATCTACTTGCTACGCGAGCTACGGAGCCGCCATTGGAGAAGCGACACCGCCATTGTGTTAGCAACGGCGAGAGCTACGCACTGATACCAAGAGTGCGCGCTATCGGCTTCTATGTGTGGTAAGTTCCTACGAGCTTCGGTGTGAGTTTTCTTCCAACTCTTGTGTCGGAATAGAGCGTGCAACATATCTATAGAACCACAACGAGTAGAGCTACACATTAGTACCATCGGGGTCAAGTTTCGGTCACCTGTATTTTTTGGCCTGTCTTCATACGCGTTTACCGCACGGAGTGGTTATAGGTTGATTTTGCAGTTCAAGTCTTAAGGGTGTTGTTCTTACCTAGTGTATAGACTTCCCCTTGAGTTTGAGATCGATTCAATGATTCTAGATCCTGTTTCGTATAGCATTCGTTCGTAGTACGGATTTCAGTCACTTGCGTATTTTAGAACTTAGATTTGATTTCCTTAGTAGTGATTGTCATTAGAAGGTCGAGTAGGTGATTTGACACCCACCTAGTTGTTTCCATGCGCCTGCGGGTCAGCGCCTGCGGGTCAAGCTTCGCCCTCGTCTGACAAATTCTGTTGTTGGTTGAGTTCTCGTTATTTAGCTTCCGCTAGCGGCGTAACCGCCTTAACACTTGGACAAGTGGTGATCTTGGAACCATGTAAAACATATCATGGGTATTCCAAGTGATTAGAAAGATTACCATTTAAGATATAACCTTATAGGTTGGACAACTGGAGCTTGGCTTGGAGAAATGGTGGACCTTTGATTCTCTCCATGTTTCAATGGAGCCTATCTTGGAGAAATGGTGGAGCTTGCTTCTGTCCATGTTTCAATGGAGCCTAGCTTGAACAATTGGTGGACCTTTGCTTCTCTCTATGTTTCAATAGAGTTAGCTTACACGTGGTGGATCTTCAAACTAAACCAACTACTATCAATGTTTCCTAGCTTGGACAAGTGGTGGAGTGTTTCTCTACTCCATGTTTCAATGGAGCTTAGCTTGGACAAGTGTTGGACCTTAAAACAAAAACCCCATGTACAACATAGCATGGATTTTCTAGATTTCAATGGAGTCTAGATTTAACAAATTGTGGAGCTTGCCTTCATCCATGTTTCAATGAAACTAGCTTGGACAAGTGGTGGACCTTGTAACAAACCCCCCCATGTACAACATATCATTGGTTTTCTAAGTGATGGGAAGGAATACCATTCAAGATATAAACTTATAGCTTGGACAAGTAGTTGACTTTAAAACCAAATTCATCATAATACAATGAAATACAGGTCAGCCAATTCCTAAATCTTGAGACCAAACCTTCCATGCTATTAGAGGTAATATATTGGATAAGTGGTGGACCTTCTATTATTTTCCCATGCCTAGTTTAGACAACCGGTACACTTTGCAGCTATAAAGGTTGGACGAGTGGTGGAGCCTTGTTTCTATCCATGTTTTAATGGATCCTAGCTTGGACAAGTGGTGGACCTTGGAAAAAAGCTTCCATGTACAACATATATGAGGTTTTCCATGTTTTAATGGAACCTATCTTGGACAAATGGTGAAGCTTGCTTCTCTCCATGTTGATTTTGGAACTACCTTAGACAAGTGGTGGAGCTTTGCTTTTCTACTCTTCATAATACAATGAAGTATAGGTTGGTTACATGGTGAATCTTAAGGCCAAACCTCCCATTTTACTAGAGATGATAGGTTGGACAAGTGGATCAACCTTGTATCATTTCTCCATGACTATATTGGACAATTAGTAGACCTAACATCTCTCTATGTTGTCTAGAGATGAGCTTGGACAAGTGATGGACCCTGCTTCTCTCTTCCCTTGGTTTACTAGTTTGAAGACTCAGTATATATACTTTCTTAGATCTAGCTTGAACAAGTGGTGGACCTTGTATCCACAATCTTAATTCATTACAAAAAAGTATATGAAAAAATAACATAGGAATCTTGGTTTGAAGGTCAAGCAATTAGGTTCCAAATGCACATAATAATATATTTTCCACCCATAAGAAAAGAAAGTTAAATATGTTATTACCAAATTGACAAAGGTAACGTCCAAGAATTCTAGCTTTGCATCTTGTCAGATCTAAATCTTCATCAAGGCGACAGGCATGTATACATCAACTTTCAAGCCATTCAAGAATACATGCACTTAGATTCCATAGTTTTGTTTTCAAAGTCTTTTAGGTTCTAAAACTCTTTCACATAAAGTATGTAATGACAAAATTCTTGAAGCAAACATTTGTGCCCAAGAAAAAGATCCCTCTCACATATTTAAAGTCAATGAATTCTCTGATCCACACTTACAAGTTTTATTTTGACATCAAACATCAATTCTCTCATAGTTACAAATAAATTCAACCTCGATATGAATTGACAAAAAATGAATTCTTTTACTATATGACCCAACATAGGCCCCAATCAAATAAAAAATGAGTCCCCAAAAATTTGGGTGCACTCTAGCAATACATCAGAGTCCCCTTACAATAGGATGCACTCCAATAGTACATTGAAGTCTCCTTAGAGTAGGGTGCACTCCATTCAAGTGTTCATAAAATTGACACACCTTTGTTTTTTTAATCAAAAAGACTATATCAAATTATATAAATGTTGAAAGATACACACTAGAATAAAAAAAGCATCTTATGGCCATATTTATTCAATGCTTTCGTGTTGACGAGTACACACCAAGGACATAATTTGTCTCAGAATCACTATACTAATTTACAATTGTGTTGTATGTATAGACTCTCTTATCTCTTGCATACAACCATCCTACCAACCATGGAATTATGGTTCTCTGCAAGAAGTTTTGAAGTTGCTCGGAAGTTTGCCTCCACATCTTTGGAAATATAAGATATGTCCCTGGCATGTTGCACATCACCCTATATGGAGTGTCATAAAAAATTAAGATATTGTTTGCATCCAAATCCTCAAATATCTTCCAAATATCACTCAAATTTTTGTGATAAACCCTTGTAAATCCTAACATGATATTTGGATTTTGGCAATTTTTGTTACTCATAAACACCTTGAACTTGGTATACTGCTCAGGAAAACATTTTTGTGTGATGCGTTGCACCCTTGTTAAGTTGTAGCAACTCCATATCCATAGCTCAAAGTATTCAGCACAAAATCCAAAAAACTTTGTGCGTCTAGTCGCACCACATGATAAACTTCATCTTTGTCCTCCACAAGTCGCATGTGTTGAGCCCAAGATGGCATAGAATCTCCATGTTTCATTTCAATTGTCTTGAGAAGTAACCCCTCTAGATCCAATATAAGTACTCTTTTGATGTCCTTGAAAGCAAGTGGTAGGTGATAAGGAGGTGATTCATTCCTTGGACAAGGTCTTGGAGGAGGTTGGATGGGTAATTCAATAGTTTTCTTCAATTTATGCCAGCATATAGCCAATCCATTTTTCTGTAATGATTCTGAAATTAAAGAACAAGAACACTTAATGCAAACACAACAATAGACATGAGTTTTACATTGTCTACCCTAAGGTTTTATTAGATACCAAAATCCATCTGTGATCTACTCATTAATAGAAAGAAAGTCAAATTAAAATCCTGACTCTTTTTTATGCTACACTCTCTCTTAGTCTCAATACCATGGAGTTCAACTAGACTTAAGTCAACTAATAACTACTACTTGTTGTTAAAGGTATGCTTGAAGTGCATAAGGCTTAACCAATGATTTAGTGTAGAATGGGTATTTAGGTCTCAAGGTCTACCACTTATCCAAGCAAAGATCCACTTAGATATGGAAACCCAATTTTTCTTAATATAATGATATAGAGTGGACAAGTGGTGAATCCTGAGACCAAACCACTCATGCTACTAGGGATAATAGGTTGGACAAGTGGTGGACCTTGATGTACAAAGTATCAGGGGTTTTGGGTATTTCAATGGACTCTAGCATCTTGGAGACATGGTGGAGCTTACTTCTCTCCATGTTTCAATGGAGTCTATCTTGGATAAATGGTGGAGCATCATTCTCTCCATGTTTCAATGGAGCTTAGCTTGGACAAGTGGTGGACGTTTGTTTCTCTCCATGTTTGAACAGATTTAGCTTGGACAAGTGGTGGACCTTGGAACAAAATCCCCATGTAAAACATATCATGGACATTACAAGTGGTGAGAAAAAATACCATTCAATATATAACCTTATAGGTTGGACAAGTGGTGGACCTTACCACCCAATTATTATTAATATAATGACATAGAGTGGACAAGTGGTGAATCTTGCGACCAAACCTACTAGGAAAAGTAGGTTGGACAAGTGGTGGACCTTGAATGCAAACCCCCCATGTACAAAATATCACTCATGCTACTAGGAATAATTTGGTATTAAGGTCCATGTTTCAATGGAGCCTAGCTTGGACAAGTGGTGGAACTTTGTTTCTCTCTATGTTTCAATAGAATTAGCTTGGACAAGTGGTGGACCTTGAATGCAAACCCCCCATGTACAAAATATCACTCATGCTACTAGGAATAATTTGGTATTAAGGTCCATGTTTCAATGGAGCCTAGCTTGGACAAGTGGTGGAACTTTGTTTCTCTCTATGTTTCAATAGAATTAGCTTGGACAAGTGGTGAACCTTGGAACAAAACCCCCATGTAAAGCATGTCATGGGAATTACAAGTGGTGAGAAAAAATACCATTCAAGGTATAGCCTTATAGGCTGGACAAGTGGTGGACCTTAGCACCCAATTCCTCTTATTATAATGACAGAGTGGAAAAGTGGTGAATCGTGAGACCAAACCTACTAGGGATAATAGGTTGGACAAATGGTTGACCTTGAATGTAAATCCCCCATGTACAAAATATCATGGGTTTTGCGTATTTCAATGGAGCCTAGCATCTTGGAGACATGGTGGAACTTACTTCTCTCTATGTTTTAATGGAGCCTATCTAGGAGAAATGGTGGAGGTTCCTTCTCTCCATGTTTCAATGGAGCTTAGCTTGGACAAGTCGTGGACCTTTGTTTCTCTCTATGTTTGAATATGGTTAGCTTGGACAAGTGGTGGATCTTGGAATGAAACTCCCATGTAAAACATATCATGGGCATTTCAAGTGGCGAGAAAGGATACCATTTAAGATATAACCTTATAGGTTGGACAAGTGGTGGACCTTAACACATTGTTGTTCTTAATATAATAACATAGAGTGTACAAGTGGTGAATCTTGAAACCAAACCACTCATGCTACTAGGGATAATTGGTTTAACAAGTGGTGGGCCTTGAAATAAAACCCCCTAGAGTGTTTCAATGGAGCCTAGCTTGGAAACATGGTAAAGCTTGCTTCTCTCCATGTTTCAATGCAGCCTATCTTGAATAAATGGTGGAGCATCATTCTCTCCATGTTTCAATGGAGCCTAGCTTGGACAAGTGGTGGACCTTTGTTTCTCTCTATGTTTGAATAGAGTTATCTTGGAAAAGTGGTGGACCTTGGAACAAAACCCCCATGTAAAACATATCATGAGCATTACAAGTGGTGAGAAAAAATACCATTCAATATATAACCTTATAGGTTGGACAAGTGGTGGACCTTAACACCCAATTATTCTTAATATAATGACATAGAGTGTATAAGTGGTGAACTTGGGACCAAACCTACTAGGGAAAATAGGTTGGACAAGTGGTGGACCTTGAATGTAAACCCCCCATGTACAAAATATCACTCATTCTACTAGAAATAATTTTGTATTAAGGTCTATGTTTCAATGCAGCCTAGCTTGGAAAAGTGGTGGACCTTTGTTTCTCTCTATGTTTCAATAGATTTAGCTTGGACAAGTGGTGGACCTTGGAACAAAACCCCCATGTAAATCATGTCATGGGCATTACAAGTGGTGAGAAAAAATACCATTCAAGCTATAACATTATAGGTTGGACAAGTGGTGGACCTTAACACCCAATTCCTCTTAATATAATGACATAGAGTGGACAAGTGGTGAATCATGAGACCAAACCTACTAGGGATAATAGGTTGGACAAGTGGTGAACCTTGAATGTAAACCCCCCATGTACAAAATATTATGGGTATTGGGTATTTCAATGGAGCCTAGCAACTTGGAGACATGGTGGAGCTTATTTCTCTCCATGTTTCAATGGAGCCTATCTAGAAGAAACAATGGAGGTTCCTTCTCTCCATGTTTCAATGAGCCTAGCTTGGACAAGTGGTGGACCTTTCTTTCTCTATATGTTTGAATAGAGTTAGCTTGGACAAGTGGTGGACCTTGGAATGAAACCCCCACGTAAAACATATCATGGGCATTTCAAGTGGTGAGAAAGGATACCATTTAAAATATAACCTTATAGGTTGGACAAGTGGTGGACCTTAACACATAGTTCTTCTTAATATAATGACATAGAGTGTACAAGTGGTGAATCTTGATACCAAACCACTCGTGCTACTAGGGATAATAGGTTGGACAAGTGGTGGACCTTGAATGTAAACCTCTCATGTACAAAATTATGGGTTTAGGGTATTTCAATGGAGCCTAGCTTGGAGACATGGTGGAGATTTCTTCTCTCAATGTTTCAATGGAACCTATCTTGGAGAAATGGTGGAGCATCCTTCTTTCCATGTTTCAATGGAGCCTATCTTGGACAAGTGGTGGACCTTTGCTTCTCTCTATGTTTCAATAGAGTTAGCTTGGACAAGTGGTGGGTCTTGGAACAAAACCCCTCTGTAAAACATAGCATGGACATTACAAGTGATGAGGAAAAATATCATGCAAGATATAACCTTATAGGTTGGAAAAGTGGTGATGGACCTTGACAAGTGGTGAAGGATACCATTTAAGATATACCCTTATAGGTTGGACAAGTGGTGGACCTTAACACCCAGTTATTCTTAATATAATGACATAGAGTGGATAAGTGGTGAATCTTAAGACCAAACCACTCATGATACTAGGTATAATACGTTAGAGAAGTGGTAGACCTTGAATGTAAACACCCCATGTACAAAATATCATGGTTTTAGGGTGTTTCAATGGAGCCTAGCATCTTGGAGACATGGTAGATCTTGATTCTTTCCATGTTTGAATGGAACCTATCTTGGAAAAATGATGGAGGTTACTTCTCTCCATGCTTCAACGGAGCCTAGCTTTGACAAGTGGTGAACCTTTGCTTCTCTCTATGTTTGAATAGAGTTAGCTTGGACAAGTGGTGGACCTTTGCTTCTCTTTATGTTTGAATAGAGTTAGCTTGGACAAGTGGTGGACCTTGGAATGAAACCCCCATGTAAAACATATCATGGGCATTTCAAGTGGTGAGAAAGGATACCATTTAAGATATAACCTTATAGGTTGGACAAGTGGTGGACCTTAATACATAATTCTTCTTAATATAATGACATAGAGTGTACAAGTGGTGTATCTTGAGACCAAACCACTCATTCTAGTAGGGATAATAGGTTAGATAAGTGGTGGGCCTTGAAATAAAACCCCCCATGTACAAAATAAAATGGGTTTAGGGTATTTAAATGGATCCTAGCTTGGAGACATGGTGGAGCGTGCTTCTCTCCATGTTTCAATGAAGCCTATCTTGGAGAAATGGTGGAGCATCCTTCTCTCCATGTTTCAATATAGCGTAGCTTGGACAAGTGGTGGACCTTTGGTTCTCTCTATGTTTCAATAGAGTTAGCTTGGACAAGTGGCAGACATTGAAACAAAACTCCCATGTAAAACATATCATGGGTAGTTCAAGTTGTGAGAAAAAAAACCATTTAAAATATAACCTTATAGGTTGGACAAGTGGTGGACCTTAACACCCAATCCTTTTTAATACAATGACATAGAGTGGACAAGTGGTGAATCTTGAGACCAAACCTATCAAGCTACTAGGGATACTAGGTTGGACAAGTGGTGGATCTTGAATGTACATCCCCTATGTACAAAATATCATGGGTTTAGGGTGTTTCAATGGAGTCTAGCATATTGGAGACATGGTGGAGCTTGCTTCGCTCCATGTTTCAAGTGGTGGACCTTCAATTATTTTCCCATACCTAGTTTAGACAACCCATACACTTTGCAACTCTAAAGGTTGGACGAGTGGTGGAGATTTATTTATTTCCATGTTTTAATGGATCCCAGCTTGGACAAGTGGTGGACCTTGGAAAAAAGTCCCCCCTGTACAACATAGCTGAGTTTTTTCATGTTTTAATGAAAGAGAGATTCGACAAATGGTGGAGCTTGCTTATCTCCATGTGGATTTTAGAACTAGCTTGGACAAGTGGTGGAGCTTTGCTTTTCTACTCTTCATAATACAATGATGTATAGGTTGGTTACATGGTGAATCTTAAGGCCAAACCTCCCATCTTACTAGAGATGATAGGTTGGACAAGTGGTCAACCTTCTATCATTTCTCCATACCTATAATTAGACAATTAGTAGAACTAGCATCTTTCTATGTTGTCTAGAGCTGAGCTTGGACAAGTAGTGGACCTTGCTACTCTCTTCCCTTGGTTTATTAGTTTGAAGACTCATTATATATACTTACTTAGATCTATATAATTACTCATTACTTAGGTTACAAGTAGGTATGTAATTTGTTAGCCTCAAGGGACTTTGAATATTGAATAGTAAGAAAGTCAAGTGATGGTTTGAAGATATTTTGCTTATCTAAACTAGACTCTAACTCAATAATAAGTTTCTTAAGTTCCACGAATTTTCCTATCTAGGCTCCAAAAGAGTCTTAATTGGTTTGTGCTAGATTCTAACTTCCTTGATGGGGTAGAATCCTAGAAAAATGAGGCACTATAAGTTTTACCTTAGCTCAAATGGATTTTCACTTAAACTAGAATGCAATTTGGCACTGTAGTATCTTTGTCTCGATGGAGTTTAACACTAGATACATAGTAGTGATATTTAAGCTTCATGTATCTTCACTTGATCGAGATATGAGACCATACTTTTAAGGTCACCACTTGTCTTACCTAAAGACCAATGCGAGACATGGGAGCAAGAAAGCTATCCGATATTGTTTTAAGGACTATTACATAGACAATCAATAACTTAAGTAAAGCAAAAAGACTTGGATCTTTCACAATTAATAACTTAAGTAAAGCCAAAAAGACTTGGATCTTTGACAGTTTTTTTAAACTAAAAAAGAACAATCTCATGCTAACAAAACTATAAATCACAATTGAAAGTTTTGAACAAGAAAAAGATCAACAATCTTAATAAGAAGGATACTTTTCATTTCATTTGATGAGTACAAACTAAAAGAAAGTCTCTCAAGAAATTGATAAACAAAAAATGTAGGTGACTGCTTCATTATTTTGAGCAAAAATATCAAATTCTCTATTGATTGAGCTCCATCTAGTAGTATCCTTTGTAAGATCCTGCAGGAAGGAATAAAAAGATAGATTTGTTAGATACCATGCACATGAGTGTTCAAGCATGTGTATCAAGAATATATGACATGTCACTAGTACCTTAGGATTGGTTTCTATCCAGCCTTAGAAGATTGTTCTCAGCTTTCACCTTATTTATATAAGCCTTTGCTGTGGTTGCCTTCAAAACTCCTTTTGTGTTACAACCCAATTGCCTAGCTAAAGTGGTCAATTGTGACGCCTTCATGCTTTCAATGGGTGTACGCTCCTTTGCCAAGATCTCTTGTATTTGGGCTCTTCTCATTTCATTGCGGTGGCTTGTGTCACTTGCATTTTCAATGATAGTTTCATCTCTGTCACCTTTTGCAGGTGGTATTCTTCTTGTAAAGAACACCTTAGTTGACCAAACATCATTTTTCTGCTTCCAATACTCCATGATTTGTTTGTATTCACTATCATTTGTCACTATAGGTTGTCCATAACGATTAGAAGCAATTAAATCACGCACATCCCTTCTCTCATCAAGCTGAATCAAGTATGGCAGTAGCTCCTCCAAGAGCATATTGTCAACCATCTTCTCAGCATCAAATTGTGGTGGAAAAATGCAATTGTTTGCTGGTGAAATACATCCCTTGTAAGGAGAGTCATCGATAAGCAGTGTTCTTTGTGGATCACATTCAAACCCCATGGAAATTTTGGCTAGAGGCTTGTTGAACATTGCCTCAACGTTTGGATTGTCGGGTCTAAACAATTTTTGAGTTTGAGCGGTGTAGCAAACATCTTACGATCAAATTGCAAAGAAAGGCAATGTATCCTCAGCTAAGTTGTTTAGTGCTGCAAGGATTTGATACACATTATTCCTAGTAGCTGTCAACCAAATTGCAACATTAAACCTCTGTAAAATAGTCTTCAAGAATTGGATGCAACCTGGCCTGAGTATAATATATCTTTTTGAATCCATTTGCACTGAGTTGTGGTGTGAGTATGGTTGAGGGGAACGTTTCAACAATAGACCATTTAAATCCAATATAATTGTAAGCATGGATTTCTCAACATCTACACTACATGACGTAGTACCAATTGGCAATAGGTCGTGAGTGGACTTTTCAGTCTCTTTTGATGTATGTTGCATTTTTGAAGCATCGATTTCTTGGTTCTCATTATTGGAAGCTTGCTCAAGCTGCACAACACTAGACTCTAGTATAGAAATATCATCCATCTTGGGCACTTTAGAAACCATAGAATCTATGGATTCTATAGTTGTTGACTGAACTATAGGAGCATTATCCATCCCAGTTTGTGAATCTAAGAAAACACACACACAAATGGTATCTCAAAACCACTAGAATTTTATTCACCATATTTATATGTAGAACTCCTAGTAAGAAGTTTATTTAAGGTAAAGTCATTGTTAGAATCCTTGCAACCATTTTCAGCATTCGTACACAAAACACCACTTGTCTAAAATACAATCTACTAACTCAACATTTTCCATCCTACACTTTATTAAAGATGAGTACTTAAAGTGAAAACTAAAAGCCACAACTTGTTGAGGAAACATGGATACAAGGCCCACCAAATGTCCAACCTAGACTACAAGAAAACAATTAGAGATTTGGCTTAGATTTGGATTCAAAGGCCACCACTTATTCAAGTAAGATAACTCCACTTGTTTAAGACAGTAATGTTTGAAGCCCCACCACTTGTCCAACCTAGACATTGATTACATTTTGGTAAGATTTATCACAAATCTAGAGTAGAATCAAGATTCTATGGCCAAGGTAGTCAAATAAGTTAGACAACACACAAAGCATAAGAGCACTCTAGATTCTCGTTGAGCATAAACTAAACAATAATCAAATGTTATATTCACTTGAGATTTCATCCATGAAAAATGAAAATGATGCATGTACTTGAGATTTCCATCCATGTACAATACTTTACAATGTCAAGTAAAGTTATAGTCAGCAAACAACTCTTCTCCTGCTTCAACTTGACAAATAGTCTCAATGCATACATGGCCATATTCTTCTGACTTGACGTGTGAAGAGGTGCATTTATGCTAAGGTGGAAAATTTGGATCAAATGTATAGCGTACGTTGGGACAGACATTTGTACTGTGAGAACTATTAATATAGCCCGACACGTTTCCTTCTTCTACACAACCAATAATGTATGATTGATCTTCCTCTTCTTCTATGTTTGGATCCTTTAGAAGAGAATATTTATAAGCTCTTGGAAATATTTTGCATATCTTTTTTCAGTCTTGAAATCTATACTTATGCCCTCCATAGTTTAGAATAGTCAAACCACTTTCCAGGGTAGTATGCACAAATAGCCCATAACCAACTCCTTCAATACATGAAAGTTGCACTTCAAAATCCACACCGTTAATATGGAAAATTACATCTTTGGGAATAGGAAAAGTTGGTGTCCCAAAAGGATCTTCATGCCAATCATAGTGTGAAATACATCTAGTTTTTATATCACTTAACTCCTTTGTGTTTGCAAAAACAAGAAAATATTATGCATAAAATAATGACACTATCAAAGAAAGATATCATTATTTTATAGTCCAATAGGTCCATTGTATGGAAGACTTAGAGTGCCTCTTACATGGTGCCTCCAAGGTTTCCAAAAAAAAAAATCATTGGAAAAAAAAGGCCACTGTGTCTCCAATCTATTGCCCATTTGAAGCATAGAGAGAACCAAGGTCCACCACTTGTCCAAGCTAGACATGGAGCATTGACACAAGATCCAACACTTATCCAGAAACCAAATAGTATATGTGGTAACATGGGATGCATTGATGCAACAAAAGTAGTCTAGCCTCCTCATCCATCTCTTTTTTCTTGTAGCCTAGAGGGATTAGTTTCAAGGTCTATCACTAGTCAAAAACTACACATAGAACATTGATACAAGGTACCACCACATGTGAAACCTATCATCTCTAGTAGCATGTATGGTTTGATATCAAGGTTCACCGCGTGTCCTACCTATACTCTATTGTAGCATAGAGATTCCGGTTTGGTGGTACTACACTTGTCCAAACTTGGCTTGTTGTTGATATCTAGAGGTAATCAAGGGTCCTCCACTTGTCCAAGTTAGGCATATAAAACAATCGCAAGGTCCACCATGTGTACAACATATGATTGATTATAGCATGCATGGTCTTATTTCATGGGCAACCATCTTCTCTCCAACATGTGTCCAACCTTGACTCCATTGAAGCATGGAGAGAATCAAGGTCCACCACTTATCAAAGCTATTATTTTCTCCCAGTGCTTTCAAAACCCATAATACGTTGTACATGGGGGGGGGGGGGGGATTCTTGTTTCAAGGTCCACCACTTGGCTAAGACTGGATCCATTGAAACATAAAGAGAAGCAAGCTCTACCATTTGTCCAATCTAGGTGCCATTGAAACATGAAAACCCCATGATATGTTGTATACGGGGGGTGTTTTTCAAGGTCTACCACTTTTCTAAGCTATGGTCCATTCGAACATGGAGAGAAGCAAAGCTCCACCACTTTTCTAAGCTAGGATCCATTGAAACATGGAGAGAAGCAAGCTCCATTGTTTGTCTAATCTAGGCTCCATTGGAACATGGAGAAAACAAGCTCCACCACTTGCCTATTATTGCATAGAGATTCTGGTTTGAAGGTCCACCACTTGTCCAACCTTGCCTTCATGTATGGAGATAATCAAGAGTGCAATGCTTCTCTAAGCTAGGGACATAAAAGAGTGTCAAGGTCCACTACATATACGATCTATGATGGGTTGTAGCATGGGAGGTTTCGTTTTAAGGTTGACCACTTCTCCAGATCCGCTTGTCCAACCTCAGATCCATTGAAGCATGGAGAATAAAGGTCTACCAACTCTCCAAAATAGCCAAGAAAATCTCTATAAAACCCATGAATTGTTAATATATGCTATGCTGTGAAGTTTTGTTTGAAGGTCCACTCGTTCTCCACATATGCTGTTTTGTCAGGAGTTTTTTGGAGCAAGGGATTGCGCATATGTATATACACATGCATGATGCATCAAATAAAGGATTGCCCATTTTCCAGAGCCAGGTGGTTACGTGGGGCCCACATGTGTACAGGTAGGACAGCATGTACATAGTGCATCGATTTTCATCGTTACTAGTACCAATGTGTTTTTTCTACAATAATGAGGAGTTGGTAGCGCGTAAAACTTCTCAAGGAAGCTATCTGCGGGTCGACGACATGAGGTAAGCAGATGCGTCAGATGGCATCTAGTGGCGTCAGGAGGCCGAATGGGGTCACTACTTGCACGTGGATGAGTACGGACACAACGTGGGTGTTTTCTTGTGAGAATTATGCAGAAAGGTAATCATGAGGACCATATTTTGGGGCCACTTCACGTGGTGGCGGGATGCATTATTGGAAAAAGCTGAGTGCCAGGTGTGCGGATGATGCAAAAAGGTGACAACTATGCACTGCGAGGTCAGTTTTTGGCCTGTTCGGGGTTTGTTTAAGGTCATCTAAAAGGCCAAGGGTGCCTAACTAAAAAAAGTGAAGTGTGGGAACTGAAAAAAGAGAGAGAAGACCAGAAAAAACGTGGAGAAGAGAGGAGGAACAGCCGCAGGTGTGTTTTTGCTCATTTTGGAGCCTGTTTTGGCCGTAAACTGCTCATCCGAGGTCGGATTTGAGCACTTTGACATTGTAGACTGGGGTTTTGGGCTGTTCCGGACGCGATGGCGCTGTCCATTTTTCCAAATTTCTCACTTTTTTCTGCTATTTTTGCTGTGTAAGTTTCTCCTATGAGAGAAGCTTCTGCTCCAATTTGTGATTGTATCTAGTATCTTTACCCATATTGTGTGAGCTGTTTGCCCCATTGGTGTTGGCCCAAGCTCATTTATATCTAAACATAAAAAATTCTCCTCTTTTGAGCTGAGTTTTTGTGTGTGTGTGTGTGTCGTCTGTGTGGAGTGGGTGAACGGATAGTCTCTCTCCTCTCACTCCATCGGTGTGTTCCCTGTCTCGGCCAGGTGGATTGTGTAAGCTGAGTGGTGCCCCCTAGTGTGTGTGTATCATTCCAAGAGTGTGTGTCGGGTCGTTATAGAGGCGCTGTGTGTTTTCATCCCGCTCACATTCTTTTGGCGCCCCCACGGAGGATCTTCTTCGAGTACCTTCCGCTTCGAGCTATAAGCTTTGAGATTCGGGATTACAGGTTGTAGATTACAGGTTATAGGTTACAGGTTACAGGGACATGTATAGATACAGGTGATTCACATAGGTACAGGTAGCTGGAGTACAGTGATATACTAACAGTGGTGTCACTTGCAGTTGTTGTGGATATGCATCATTTCGCGCTTGTTTGAGCGCATTGTCTGTTGGGATTGTACGTTACTTGAGGAAACTGCCATTGTATGCCTTTGTGGAGCCATACTTGGTTTTATTTGGCAGTCCCAACCATTTCTGAGACTTGGTCTGGAAGATAGTCATTTCTGAGACTTGACTATACGCGATTTGCATTAGCCTTCGTGTGAGGGTTGGTCTGGAAGATAGTCATTTCTGAGACTTGACTATACGCGATTTGCATTAGCCTTCGTGTGAGGGTTGATAGCGTGAGGTTTTATTGAGCTGGGGGATTCTCAAATGTGGAGATCCTTTCGATGATACAGGTAGCTGGAGCACCCTTTTCATGACCTCTCCATAGGCTATGTACTAGTGATTCCTACTTGCTGCTTGGGTCCTATTGTTGCTAGTTTATGCATACATATACAGTCTATATTTTGGGTTCACACTGCTCTACTTCTGGGAAAACTCTGCCAAAATTTTTCCAAATTATGATGGCTGGTTTTTTGGTCTTGTGAGCCATTTATGTTGTTATGCTACTGAAATTTTGGCAAAATCAGAGGATAAGACAGGTGTGCTTTCTTGGGAGCTGCATGGTTGGCTTTAATGGATGATCAAAATGGCCCTCAATTCACTCCTTTTCATTTAACTCAGAGAATCCAGATAAATGTTCATGTGTCCAGGAAGATTTTTTTCCAGCAGCGCGTAGTCTTTATGTTCGGGCCAAGAAGATTACGAGAGATCCTGGAATGCCCTTTTCCTGTTGTAATTCCAATGATTAACTATGAAAACTCATTTGATGTGCATGTGTTTGTCCTTATCTAAAGCTGAGCTCCATTGAAGTTTCTGGGAATTGGGTAGTGAAAAGTTTTGGGTTCTTGCACGTGTGTTCGAAGGGGTTCTCAAAGCATCGTAATTTGGGTAGCCATGGCTTTCTCTTATCCGGAGTTTCATGGAAGAAGTGATGAAGATGTGGAAGACTTTTTGGAAAAGATGGAGGTTGCATGCATTAGCAACCAGATTCATGACCCGACGTAGATGTTACGTCTTCTCCAAATCTGTTTGAAGAGTGATGCACGAGTTTGGTTTAAAGCATTTGAAGAGGAGTTGCGTGTGGCTGATCCACCTATAAGATTGAGTTGGGACAATCTACGGCATGGGTTGGAAGTGGAGTTTGTGGAAATAGAAGATCCTGACAAAGTGTGGCAAGAAGTACAGGCTTTAGTGCAAAAGGAAGGTGAGCCGGTAGATGCGTACATACGAAAGTTTTCATTGGCATGGGAGCAGATGTGCAAGGCCTTAGCACCACAAGTACCCCTGCCTGACATGATGAAGAAGGACAGGTTCTTGGCTGGTCTTTGGGAGACTATACGTTGGAGAGTGGAGCTAAAGAAGCATAGGACATATGAAGATGCACTAGAGGTAGCAAGGAACAAAGAGTGGAAGCTGAGGAAAATGAGCCAGTTAGGGGTGGAGTCTTTGCCTATGAGGTCAGAATCTTAGCCTATGGACTCTTCGCAAGGTCGCATGCTAGGGGTTCATCATGAACTAGTGGTTGCTGTTACTCCTCACTTTATGCCAGCAGTGGTCACTACAGCAGTGCAAGATGATGGCCTAAGGCAGGACATGAGGCAAGTGGTAGATTTAATGAATAATCTCAGTCTAAACATGCTAGGTCAAGTGGGAAATAATCAAGGTCGAGGGAGGTTTGCAAATCAGCCAGGAGGTGAAGAAAGACATAGGAATGGTGCTGGACAAAGCAATGGTAGGTTCTGGAGGCAGACGCCCACATGTTATAATTGTGGAGAGCTGGGCCACATCAGCCCGCAATGTGATAAGCCACCAAGGATGGGGGGAGACATGTATCCATTGCCAAAACAGGTGCTAACTAGTTTGCATGATTATGGCATCAAAATTAAGGGAGATGAAGGAACCAGTGGATTAACCCAGGAGGAAAAGGGAAAGACAAAAGTGTTAAGTGTGGTTACCTTGGAGAAGACATCAAAGCTAGAGGATACATTAGTGATGCCTATTGGGAAGTGGACCATAGAGGAAAAGGAAGGAAGAAGTGCCCCAGGTCCTAGTAAGAAGAAGGGAAAGAGCCATGAAGGCGAGGATGTCAAGGCCAAAAGGAAAAGAAGGGCTCGTCGCAAGTTTCATGTTTCAAATTTTCCACTAGGGGATGGGCAATTAAGCTATGACTTGAAGGAGGATCTGACGAGCAGGAAAGCAGATGTTACTTTTGGGCAGCTTATAGAGATGGTGCCTAAGCTAAAGCGACAATGGAAGAGGATGGTTAACCCAATGGAGAAAGAGCCAGAGAGGGGTTCAGTGAAGGTGTTGGCAATGAATGAGCTACCAGACATTTGCCCAATAGTAGATGTGTGGCATAAAAGGAAAAATCTGGGACATGGTTATATTGATGGTGGGGCTCAAATATGTGTCATAACACACTCATGCGTTGAGAAGATAGGTCTTATAGTGACCGGGGTGCCAGGTTTTCGGATCAGATTGGCAAACCATCAAAAAGTAAAATGTTTGGGTGTTGTAAAGAGCTTAGAAGTGGAGGCATATGATGTAAAGGAAGTGGTTGATTTTCATGTGATGCCAGCGGGGTTGGGAGCATATCCTATTATATTGGGTAGACCATGGTTGCGTGCAATGGGAGCTATTCAAGATTGGCGACATGGTACTATTAGCCTCTATGGAAAGGCAGGTGCCAAGAAGCTATATAATATGGATACAAGGAAACGATTGGAAGAGATTTATGAAGATGAGGGTGAGTCTAGTGATGAAGACTATTCTACAGTGATAGATGAGGACAGTGATAGCACTACCAACAATGATGAGGATGCTGATGTTGCATTTCTTTTGATGGATAAAGAAATCCAGGAGTCTGGTTTAGTTGCATTTGCGAATGAAGTAAGTGAAGGGCCTTATTAAGTGATTGAAGGGCTGATGCAAACCAAGGTTGAGTTGTCAAAGAAGCAGGAATTGATGACACAAATGATCAGTGGAGACCTCTCAACTATGGAGAAGGAGATATATTTGCACATGCTGGCTAGTTTTCCTGATTTTTTCATTACTTCATATGAAGAGATCAGAGGATTCAAGGGCGAAGAGATGCATATAGAGTTGAAAGAAGGTGTTAAGCCAGTGCGGCAAAGGCTAAGAAGGATGGGTCAAGAGCAGATGGCAGCCTTGCGGGAAGAGGTGGACAAGTTATTGAAGGCAGGGTTCATAGTCCCTGTGGAGACCACAGAATGGGTGAGTCCAGTAGTAGTCAGTCCAAAGAAGGATGGGAAGTGGAGGATTTGTGTAGATTTTAAGCCCTTAAATGCAGCCACTAAGAAGAACCCATATCCTCTTCCATTCATTGATCAGATCTTGGATTCAATGGCAGGTTATGAGAGGTACAGTGTGTGTGATGGTTTTTCAGGCTATTTTCAATTGAAGATTGCTCTTAAAGACCGAACAAAGACAACTTTTATTACGCCATGGGGCTGCTATTGCTACACAGTATTGCCGTTTGGGTTGTCAAATGGACCATCTTTCTATCAAGAGAGAGCAAATTGGGTATTGGAACCTTTCATTGGTAGTTGTGTTAAAGCTTTTATGGATGACTTTTGTGTCTATAGCAGTAGGGTTGAACATCATGAGAAGCTGCAAATGGTATTGGCTCGATATGATGAATGTGGAGGACAACTAAATCCAAAGAAGTGTCATCTTGCACAGCCAAGGGTGAAGTTATTGGGCCATATGGTGTCAAAAAATGGCATTGAGGCTGATCCAGATAAGGTTAAGTCTATTATTCTTCTTCCATCACCTACGAGTACGAAGCAATTGGCAACCTTTATACACAAAGTGAAGTACATGGCACGGTTTATTCCATTGTCTTCGCAGCTTCTTTATCCATTATAGCAAGTGGAAAATCATGATCCATTGCAATGGGATGACAAGTGTGAAGAAGTGTTTCAAGAGGTGAAAGAGGTGTTAGGGGGGTTGTCAGCCATGTAGGCTCCTGATTGGGAGAAGGTGTTTTATGTAAATCCATCAGTAGGGGATGATGCCATTGGAGCCATGCTATTGCAAAAGGGGAAGGGCAGCCATTATATGAGGCCAGTGTATTGTGCAAGCCGAGTGAAGTTGGTAGCAGAGAGAAAGTTCTCGGAAGTAGAGCTAGTTATCGCCAGTGTGATATTTGCTTGTCGACGATTTTGTCATTACTTGCTACCACGACCTTTTGTTTTCTTGACGAGTTATACCTTTTTGCCACAGTTAATTAATGGCACTAACATGTCAAATGTGGTGAAGAAATGGGTAATTGAGCTGCAAGAGTTTGAGTTCTCTTTTCTAGTGGAAGACAATACAAGGGCTACCCTAGCTGATTTGTTGACCTACAAAGAGAATCCCCTTATTGTTAAGGAGGAGGTGGTGAGAAAGGTAGTTGAAGAAGTGCCACAGATCAGCAATGCACATGTGTTGTTCTTTGATGGCTCATACAGAAAGAGCCATGATGCCGCTTGAGGGGGTATAGCACTTTATGATCCAGAGGGGAAGCTAGTTAGTAAGAGAGGGTTCAAATTGGATGCTCATAGCAGCAATGAGGCTGAATATGCTACTTTGGAAGCTGGGTTACACATTTGTTTGAAGCATGGGATTAGAAGGTTGAGCATAAAAGGTGATGCCTTGTTAGTTGTGAAGCAAGTGCTGGGTGTGTGAAAGAGCAAGAACACCTCATTGAAGGAAATGTGTTTCAGAATTAAAGGCCTGTTAAAAAAGTTTGAATCATGGAGCATCAGACACATTGAACGTGCTCTAAATGGAGAGGCACATGAAGCCGCTCAAAGCATGATTGGGGAGCTATTTGTGTTGAGGACCGCTTTACCTCTTTATCATGGCCAGGAAAGTTTGGCTCAAGAAGAGGAGTTTTTGCTAACAGGAATCATTCCAAAGGAGATTCAGAAGTCTAAGAAGTATGGTTTTGTGCGTAGAGCATCCATGTAAAAATTGATCGGTGATGTCTTGTACATGAAAGGGTCTGATCTTGTGTTGAGACATGTACCTTGGAGGGAGGAGCTTTATAGAGTGCTGGAAGAGAATCATGAAGGCACATGTGGCGGACATTTTGCTCTAAAGATCACCTTGCATAAGATCTTGCAAGAGGGGTATGTATGGCCTAGTTTGCACAAGGATGTTCACCATTG
This sequence comes from Adiantum capillus-veneris, assembly GCF_014529385.1. Lineage (NCBI taxonomy): Eukaryota > Viridiplantae > Streptophyta > Polypodiopsida > Polypodiales > Pteridaceae > Adiantum > Adiantum capillus-veneris. The sequence continues at coordinate 135,580,533 of NC_140933.1, forward strand.
GTGTAGGTCTTGCAATAGGTGTCAAGCATTTGGGAAGAGAGTGTTGAAGCCAGAGTTACGAAAAACCATTATTGCGTTTGATGTGTTTGAAAAGTGGGGGATTGATGCAATAGGCCCGTTACCTATCACAAGCAAGGGCAAAAGCTATATTTTGACTGCAGTGGACTATCTCTCTAGATGGGCAGAGGCTATAACAGTAAAACAGATCACTGCAAAGGATGCGGCAAAATTTTTGTATGATGAAATATGTTGCAAGTTTGGGGTGCCATTGGAGCTACTTTCAGATAAGGGGCCAGGATTTAGAGCTAAACTGCTAGACTTTTTATGTGCAAAGATGAAGATTAGGCATCAGCATACCACTCCTTATTACCCGCAGTGTAATGGCTTAAATGAAAGATTCAATGGTGAGTTGGTACAGATTCTTTCAAGAGTGACACAACACCAAGGAAGGAACTGGGATTTGGAATTGCCTAGTGCATTATGGGCTTACCGTACTTCGGTGAAGACAGGAACAGGGTTCACTGCATTTCATTTGGGGTATGGAAAGGAAGCACTATTGCCTGTGGAGGTAGAGTTGCTTGCAGTAAAGATGCTAGAGAAGTTGCTTGGGCCGCCTAGCGATGCATTCAAAGAGAGGCTCTTGCAGTTACAAGAGGTTCAGTTGGATAGGATGAGCGCATTGGAGCATTATGGGCAGATGCAGGATAAGGCTTTGGCAAAGATAAATGAAAAGGTCAAAATTAAGGGTATCAAGAAGCATGACTTGGTTTTGCGCTACAACAGTAAGTTGGACAACACCTTCCAAAAGAAGTTTCAAATTAAGTGGGAAGGCCCTTTTAAGGTGGTCAAGTGTTTTCCAAATGGTACATATTAGTTGGCTAACCTGGATGGGATTTTGCATAAGTCAAGGGTAAATGGATTGCGTCTTAAATTGTATCATGCTAGATTAATGATGGTGGAACAAGATGAGCTGTCTGAAGAGCAAGTGATGTCTGTGAGGGATGAGGAGACCTGTGATGAGGCAAGTCTCATATCACTTTATGCTGCTGCTGATCATGAATGATCTAGCAGGCTAGGGGATGGGCAAATTCTGTCAGGAGTTTTTTGGAGCAAGGGATTGCGCATATGTATATACACATGCATGATGCATCAAATAAAGGATTGCCCATTTTCCAGAGCCAGGTGGTTACGTGGGGCCCACATGTGTACATGTAGGACATCATGTACATAGTGCATCGATTTTCATCGTTACTAGTACCAGTGTGTTTTTTCTACAATAATGAGGAGTTGGTAGCGCGTAAAACTTCTCGAGGAATCTATCCGCGGGTCGACGACATGAGGTAAGCAGATGCGTCAGATGGCATCTAGTGGCGTCAGGAGGCCCAATGGGGTCACTACTTGCACGTGGATGAGTACGGACACAACGTGGGTGTTTTCTTGTGAGAATTATGCAGAAAGGTCATCATGAGGACCATATTTTGGGGCCGCTTCACGTGGTGGCGGGACGCATTATTGGAAAAAGCTGAGTGCCAGGTGTGCGGATGATGCAAAAAGGTGACAACTATGCACTGCGAGGTCAGTTTTTGGCTTGTTCGGGTTCCGTTTGAGGTCATCGAAAAGGCCAAGGGTGCCTAACTAAAAAAGTGAAGTGTGGGAACTGAAAAAAGAGAGAGAAGACCAGAAAAAACGTGGAGAAGAGAGGAGGAACAGCCGTAGGTGTGTTTTTGCTCATTTTGGAGCCTGTTTTGGCCGTAAACTGCTCATCCGAGGTCGGATTTGAGCACTTTGACATTGTAGACTGAGGTTTTGGGCCGTTCCAGACGCGATGGAGCTGTCCATTTTGCCAAATTACTCACTATTTTTTTGCTATTTTTGCTGTGTAAGTTTCTCCTATGAGCGAAGCTTCTGCTCCAATTTGTGATTGTATTTGGTATCTTTACCCATATTGTGTGAGCTGTTTGCCCCACTGGTGTTGGCCCAATCTCATTTATATCTAAAAATTAGAAACTCTCCTCTTTTGAGCTGAGTTTTTGTGTGTGTGTGTGTGTGTGTGTGTGTGTCTGTGTGGAGTGGGTGAACAGATAGTCTCTCTCCTCTCGCTCCATCGGTGTGTTCCCTGTCTCGGCCAGGTGGATTGTGTAAGCCGAGTGGTGACCCCTAGTGTGTGTGTGTATCATTCCAAGAGTGTGTGTCGGGTCGTTATAGAGGCGCTGTGTGTTTTCATCGCGCTCACAGCGTCAAACTAGATCTGATCCAGTCCTCGCATAGCATTAAAAGTGTTTTATAAACAACATCATTTATGTTATACATTTTGACCACCTCCTCCCAGTCTTTACATGGTGAAGACTCATTCAAATTTTTGAAGCCTTCAAGAAGTGCATCTTGAATCAATTTGTCTTGCTTCAACTGCTTGATTCGATCATACATGTCAGTTGCATCACCATCCTTTGCACTCTTTGACAATAAAATCTTCTCATCTCTAATCTCTTCTTGAATAGTCTTTACCTCTGATTCCTCAAGGCCACAAAGGTATCTAAATACAGTTGTTGGGGGTTTCTTATTCTCCTCTTCTAGCCTTTCAATGATTTCTATCCAGCAATCATAAATTAAATCAGAGTACGTGACCATGTGTGCCTGTTTAGCAATCCAACTTGCTGCTGCACTCATTCTTGCCAATCGAAGAAAAGCCTAAAAAGGAATAGAGAATAATTAAACTATTGAGCAAGATTTGTTAATTAAACACTATCAAAAAGACAAAGAAAATAACTTACATCCCATCCGGCACGAGATGCATGTCCCTCTGCAATTCCACTTGCTGCCTTTGGTGGTCGTCCTGAGAAGATCCATTGACTCCGTAAATGTCTCAATATTTGGCTGTAAGGTTGCTTGACATACAATGCCTGAGCCTCCTCCTTTGCAATGGCAGATATAGTAGTTGCAAAAAATGGAGGAGCATTCACAACAATGCGAGCCTTTCTAAATTTATACATGCTAATCAATCTTTCAAATATCTCTTTGTTGTTTTGTTCATTGTGAAGCAAAATGTTTGCAACATAGATTGAATGCTGCCCATCAAGAATCCAATAATGATAATCTTTAATTTTTTGCTCCTCTACCTCTTCTACTGCCAAAGGAGTCCCCTTCTTTGATTTTGCATTTCGAACATGCATCAAATATGCACATGCTGCAGGCTTGGTCGTACTCTGTGAAAATCCAAATAACACACTTTCAGCGTGTTTTTTATCCATAATATGTGCATTATAGTGATCAGGAGCAAGCCAACAATTTTGAATAGGGATATCAAATTCCCTATATTGGAAAGGAAAATAGTTTATGTACTTATTCATTCCACCTGTATATTTTTCTTGTCCTTTCATGGCCTCAGCTTCTAAAACATCTGGATCCACAATTCTCATCTTTGACATTGAACCCTCTGTTGATGAGGATGCCAAAGATGCCTTGTCTACATCCAAAATGGAACTAGTTCGCTTAGCTTCTACTTTCTGCACTTTTGCTTGCTTCTTTGTGGATGGTGTTCGTGAAGCTTTCACCTGTTTTCGTTGTAGTGTGGCAATGATGGAGCTTTGAAGTTGATCTGCTGTGATATTTGGATTTGATTCTGCAAACTTCCATCCTCGAGAAAACATTGTCTCTTCTTTGTTCCTAGACATGCGCTCCAATGCATATGCTCCTGGAGATAGTTGAAATTCTAGATTCATTGGAACTAGAATGTCAATGCATTCCACCTCCGGATGACTATCAACTACAGAGACAGATGCTTCCACAACTTGTCCAACATCTTCAAACAAGCCGTCATTCTCCTTTTTGGCAATAAATAGATGCACCTTATGAAATTGTGCACCCTCTATACCATGTATGTCCAAATACCATTTCCTAAAATCATTGCAAGTATAGTCAACTGAGACAGCAACCCTTGCAACCAATTTTTTTTTAAGCCATCTTTCCTGAAAAAAAAAAACCAAATGTTATTTTAACATATATGTTTTTGTAATGGATTAAGTTTGTGTGAATACAAGGTCCACCACTTGTTCAAGCTAGATCTAATCAAGTATACATAGTGATCTTTTAAGCTAGTAAACTAAGGGAAGGGAGAAGTAAGGTCCACCACTTGTCCAAGCTCAGCTCTAGACAACATGGAGAGATTCAAGGTCTACTAATTGTCTAATATAGACTAACTATATTGAAACATAGAGAGAAGCAAAGGTCCACCACTTGTCCAATCTAGGGTCCATTGCAACATGGAGAGAAGGATGATCCACCATTTGTCCAAAATAGGCTCCATTGAAACATGAAGAGAAGCAAGATGCACCATGTCTTCGAGATGCTAGGCTCCATTGAAATACCTTAAACCCACGATATTTTGTATATGTGGGGTTTAAATTCAAGGTCCACCACTTGTCCAACCTATTATACCTAGTAGCATGAGTGGTTTGGTCTCAAGATTCACCACTTTTCCACTCTATGTCATTATATTAAGAAGATCTGGGTGTTAAGGTCCACCACATGTCCAACCTATAAGGCTATATCTTAAATGGTATTATTAACCACCAAATGGAATGCACATGATAGGTTTTACATAGGGGTATGGTTCCAAGGTCCACCACTTGTCCAAGCTAACTCTATTGAAGCATAGAGAGAAGCAAAGGTCCACCACTTGTCCAAGCTATGCTCCATTGACACATGGAGAGAAGGATGCTCCACCATTTGTCCAAGCCAGGTTTGATTGAAACATGAAGAGAAGCAAGCTGTACCATGTCTCCAAAATGCTAGGCTCCATTGAAATATCTTAAACCCATGATATTTCGTACATGGGGGGTTTTACATTCAAGGTCCACCACTTGTCCAACCTATAATCACTAGTAGCATGAGTGGTTTGGTCTCAAGATTCACCACTTTTCCACTCTGTGTCATTCTATTAAGAAGATCTGGGTGTTAAGGTCCACCACTTGTGCAACCTATAAGGCTATATCTTAAAGGGTATTCTTTCTCACCACTTGGAATGACCATGATAGGTTTTACATGGGGGTTTGGTTCCAAGGTCCACCACTTGTCTAATCTAACTCTATTGAAACATAGAGAGAAGCAAAGGTCCACCACTTGTTTGTCCAAGCTAGGGTCAATTGAAACATGGAGAGAAGGATGCTCCACCATTTGTCCAAGATAGGCTCCATTGAAACATGAAGAGAAGCAAGTTGCACCATGTCTCCAAGATGCTAAGATCCATTGAAATACCTTAAACCCACGATATTTCGTACATGGGGGGTTTACAATCAAGGTCCACCACTTGTCCAACCTATTATCTCTAGTAGCATGAGTGGTTTGGTCTCAAGATTCACCACTTTTCCACTCTATGTCATTACGTTAAGAAGATCTGGGTGTTAAGGTCGACCACTTGTCCAACCTATAAGGGTATATCTTAAAGGGTATTCTTTCTCACCACTTGAAATGTCCATGATTTGTTTTACATGGGGGTTTGGTTCCAAGGTCCACCACTTGTCCAAGATAACTCTATTGAAACATAGAGAGAAACAAAGGTCCACCACTTGTCCAAGCTAGGCTCCATTGAAACATGGAGAGAAGGATGCTCCACCATTTGTCGAAGCTAACTCTATTGAAAAATGGGGGGTTTACATTCAAGGTCCACCACTTGTCCAACCTATTAACGCTAGTAGCATGAGTGGTTTGGTCTCAAGATTCACCACTTTTTCACTCTATGTCATTATATTAAGAATATTAGGGTGCACTTGTCCAACCTATAAGGCTATATCTTAAGGGTTATTCTTTCTCACCACTTGGAGTGACCATGATAGGTTTTACATGAGGGTTTGGTTCCAAGGTCCACCACTTGTCCAAGCTAACTCTATTGATTCATAGAGAGAAGCGAAGGTCCACCACTTGTCCAAGATAGGTCCATTGAAACATGGAGAGAAGTATGCTCCACCATTTGTCCAAGATACTCTCCATTGAAACATGAAGAGAAGCAAGCCACACTATGTCTCGAAGATGCTAGGCTCCATTGAAATACCTTAAACCCATGATATTTCGTACATGGGGGGTTTACACTCAAAGTCCACCACTTGTCGAACCTATTATCTCTAGTAGCATGAGTGGTTTGGTCTCAAGATTCACCACTTTTCCACTCTATGTCATTATATTAAAAATATCTGGGTGTTAAGGTCCACCACTTGTCCAACCTATAAGGCTATATCTTAAAGGTTATTCTTTCTCACCACTTGGAGTTAGCATGATAGGTTTGACATGGGGGTTTGGTTCCAAGGTCCACCACTTGTCCAAGCTAACTCTATTGAAACATGGAGAGAAGGATGCTCCACCACTTGTCCAAGCTAGGGTCCATTGAAACATGGAGAGAAGGATGCTCCACCATTCTTCCAAGATAGGCTCCATCAAAAAATGAAGAGAAGCAAGATGCACCATGTCGCCAAGATGCTAGGCTCCATCGAAATAACTTAAACCCATGATATTTTGTACATGGGGGGTTTACATTCAAGGGCCACCACTTGTCCAAGCTATTATCGCTAGTAGCATGAGTGGTTTTGTCTCAAGATTCACAACTTTTCCACTCTATGTCATTATATTAAGAATATGTGGGTGTTAAGGTCCACCACTTGTCCAACCTATAAGGCTATATCTTAAAGGTTATTCTTTCTTACCACTATGAGTGACCATGATAGGTTTTACATGGGGGTTTGGTTCCAAGCTCCACCACTTGTCCAAGCTAACTCTATTGAAACAGAGAGAGAAGCAAAGGTCCACCACTTGTCCAAGCTAGGGTTCATTGAAATATGGAGAGAAGGATTCTCCACCAGTTGTCCAAGATAGGCCCCATTGAAACATGACGATAAGAAAGCTACACTATGTCTCCAAGATGCTAGGCTCCATCGAAATACATTAAACCCACGATATTTCGTAGATGAGGGGTTTATATTCAAGGTCCACCACTTGTCCAAGCTATTATTTCTAGTAGCCTGAGTGGTTTGGTCTCAAGATTCACCACTTTTATTAAGAATATGTGGGTGTTAAGGTCCACCACTTGTCCAACCTATAAGGCTGCATCTTAAAGGTTATTCTTTCTTACCATTTGGAGTGACCATGATAAGTTTTACATGGGGGTTTGGTTCCAAGGTCCACCACTTGTCCAAGCTAACTCTATTGAAACATAGAGAGAAACAAAGGTCCACCACTTGTCCAAGCTAGGCTCCATTGAAACATGGAGAGAAGGATGATTCACCATTTGTCGAAGCTAACTCTATTGAAACATGGGGGGTTTACATTCAAGGTCCATCACTTGTCCAACCTATTACCGTTAGTAGCATGAGTGGTTTTGTCTCAAGATTCACCACTTTTTCACTCTATGTCATTATATTAAGAATATTAGGGTGTTAAGGTCCACCACTTGTCCAACCTATAAAGCTATATCTTAAAGGTTATTCTTTCTCACCACTTGGAGTGACCATGATAGGTTTTACATGGGGGTTTGGTTCCAAGGTCCACCACTTATCGAAGCTAACTCTATTGAATCATAGAGAGAAGCAAAGGTCCACCAGTTGTCCAAGCTAGGGTCCATTGAAACATGGAGAGAAGGATGCTGCACCATATGTCTAAGATAGGCTCCATCGAAACATGAAGAGAAGCAAGCTGCACCATGTCTCCAAGATGTTAGGCTTCATCGAAATACCTTAAACCCACGATATTTCGTAGATGGGGGGTTTACAGTCAAGGTCCACCACTTGTCCAAGCTATTATCTCTAGTAGCATGAGTGGTTTTGTCTCAAGATTCACTAGTTTTCCACTCTATGTCATTATATTAAGAATATGTGGGTGTTAAGGTCCATTACTTGTCCAACCTATAAGGCTATATCTTAAAGGTTATTCTATCTTACCACTTGGAGTGGCCATGATAGGTTTTACATGGGGGTTTGGTTCCAAGCTCCACCACTTGTCCAAGCGAACTCTATTGAAACAGAAAGAGGAGCAAATGTCCACCACTTGTCCAAGCTAGGGTCCATTGAAACATGGAGAGAAGGATGCTCCACCATTTGGCCAAGATAGGCTCCATTGAAATATGACGAGAAGCAAGCTGCACCATGTCTCGAAGATGCTAGGCTCCATCGAAATACATTAACACTAGAATGGTAACAGGACACTTTTAAGTCCTTGGACACTTTTGTGTCCTGTTAAGTGACCATTTTGCTTGAATTATTTGAAGAGAATGAAAATGAATTTCTAGGTGCTATATATCCACCAAGTTGCCTTATGAGCTGAAAAAAACTTAGCATTTTTTTTGGAGTATCCATCTCACCATTTACTCTTGCACAACATTTTTGAACCTAAACTGTGTGAAAAAGTGGGTCCTGTTTTTGGTTTTTTTTTCAATTTTTGGCAACTATACCACTCTAAACTGCATGTTTGTGAGGTTTAGATGGCTAGAGGTTAGGCATTAATAGTTCTCAACATGTTTTGATGCTTGTAGGGAGAGCCAAGTGTTAAAATTGAAAGCTATGACCAATTTACAAGAATTGCATAATCCTGTTTTTTGGCCAAAATTAGCACTTTTATGATTTTTTTGGTGGCTTTCTTGATATCCAAATTCAATTTTGATTGTGTAAGTGTAATGTATAACATAAAGCTAATCTTCCTTGAGTTTTGGGGGACCTAATATTCTATATAGCATAGTATATGATGATGGTTGAGTGTTTTGATTGCTGAAGAATACGATACATTTTAGAGTAGCAAGTATAACTTTCTCAATATTGCTAGTTTCTTAGGCCAATTGTGTGTACTTTGTAGGTAGTAACCATATCTAATCATAGACTACAAACTTGGCTAGATATTGAGTAGTTTCTATGGGTTTCTAGAGGTCATAATGCTAAACCCAGTTTTTTCATGTTTGCTGTATTTAGCACTTTATCATTGCCCCCAAGGTTCCAATTGTAAGAGATCCATTATCCTTTTGACATGCTCCATGGCTCCTTTTGAATCCAAAGGCCCAAAGGGAACTAAGAAAACATGTATATAGTATCTGTATTGAGCGTGACTATAGAAACTTTGATGATGGGTCTGCAGAATGGCAAAAATACAACTTTTTTGTACCTTTTTTTTGCCAAAAAAAAAAATAGTGAGGTAAAAGAAACCATATGCTTTGGTCACCAACCCATTGAAGCTAACGGGGCATTTTATCTCATGTCCTACAAAAATCCCCACTCTTATTTATATGCAATCAATCGTAAGAAATTGGTGTTTTGGGCAAAATGCACTGGTCCATCAACTTTGGAGGCTTGTAGTGACCAAGGGATGAGAAAAATTACAAGTTTCTCATTTTTTCCATATGTAGTAGTTATTGAACTATAAGCTCATGAAAGGATTTTTCAAAATGAGTGGATCTACTATGGTTTTGGAATTTTTTCCCAAAACCCTGAAAGGACACTTTTATGTCCTGTTAGGTTACCATTCTAGTGTTAAACCCACGATATTTCGTAGATGAGGAATTTACATTCAAGGTCCACCACTTGTCCAAGCTATTATTTCTAGTAGCCCGCGTGGTTTGGTCTCAAGATTCACCACTTTTATTAAGAATATGTGGGTGTTAAGGTCCACCACTTGTCCAATCTATAAGGCGACATCTTAAAGGTTATTCTTTCTTACCACTTGGAGTGACCATGATAGGTTTTACATGGGGGTTTGGTTCCAAGGTCCACCACTTGTCCAAGCTAACTCTATTGAAACATAGAGAGAAACAAAGGTCCACCACTTGTCCAAGCTAGGCTCCATTGAAACATGGAGAGAAGGATGCTCCACCATTTGTCGAAGCTAACTCTATTGAAACATGGGGGGTTTACGTTCAAGGTCCACCACTTGTCCAAGCTATTATGGCTAGTAGCATGAGTGGTTTTGTCTCAAGATTCACCACTTTTTCACTCTATGTCATTATATTAAGAATATTAGGGTGTTAAGGTCCACCACTTGTCCAACCTATAAGGCTATATCTTAAAGGTTATTCTTTCTCACCACTTGGAGTGACCATGATAGGTTTTACATGGCGGTTTCGTTCCAAGGTCCACGACTTGTCCAAGCTAGGGTCCATTGAAACATGGAGAGAAGGATGCTCAACCATTTGTCCAAGATACTCTCCATTGAAACATGACGAGAAGCAAGCCACACCATGTCTCCAAGATGCTAGGCTCCATTGAAATACCTTAAGCCCATGATATTTCGTACATGGGGGGTTTACATTCAAGTTCGATCACTTGTCCAACCTATTATCCTTAGTAGCATGAGTGGTTTGGTCTCAAGATTCACCACTTTTCCACTCTATGTCGTTATATTAAGAAGATTTAGGTTTTAAGGTCACTACTTGTCCAACCTATCAGGCTAGATCTTAAAGAATATTATTTCTCACCACTTGGAATGACCATGATATGTTCTACATGGGGGTTTGGTTCCAAGGTCCACCACTTGTCCAAGATAACTCTATGGAAACATAGAGAGACGCAAAGGTCCACCACTTGTCCAAGCTAGGCTCCATTGAGACATGCAGAGAAGGATGATCCCCCATTGGTGGAAGATAGGCTTCATTGAAACATGAAAGAAGCAAGTTGCACCATGCTTCCAAGATGCTAGGATCCATTGAAATACCTTAAACGCATGATATCTTTTACATGTGGGGTTTAACGTCAAGGTCATCCACTTGTCCAAGCTATTATCCCTAGTAGCATGAGTGGTTTGGTCTCAAGATTCACCACTTTTCCCCTCTATGTCATTATATTAAGAAGATCTCGGTGTTAAGGTCCACCAATTGTCCAACCTATAAGGCTATATCTTAAATGGTATTATTTACCACCACTTGAAATGCACATGATAGGTTTTACATAGGGGTCTGGTTCCAAGGTCCACCACTTGTCCAAGCTAACTCTATTGAAACATAGAGAGAAGCAAAGGTCTACCACTTGTCCAAGCTAGGCTCCATTGAAACATGGAGAGAAGGATGCTCCACCATTTGTCCAAGCCAGGTTCGATTGAAACATGAAGAGAAGCAAGTTGCACCATGTCTCCAAAATGCTAGGCTCCATTGAAATATCTTAAAGCCATGATATTTCGTACATGGGGGGTTTACATTCAAGGTCCACCACTTGTCCAACCTATTATCCTTAGTATCATGAGTGGTTTAGTCTCAACATTCACCACTTTTCCATTGTATGTCGTTATATTAAGAAGATCTAGGTTTTAAGGTCGACCAGTTGTCAAACCTATAAGGGTAGATCTTAAAGGGTATTATTTCTCACCACTTGGAATGACCATGATATGTTTTACATGGGGATTTGGTTCCAAGGTCCACCACTTGTCCAAGCTAACTCTATGGAAACATAGAGAGAAGCAAAGGTCCACCACTTGTCCAAGCTAGGCTCCATTGAGACATTTAGAGAAGGATGATCCCCCATTGGTGGAAGATAGGCTTCATTGAACCATGAAAAGAAGCAAGCTTCACCATGTCTCCAAGATGCTAGGATCCATTGAAATGCGTTAAACCCACGATATCTTTTACATGTGGGGTTCAACGTCAAGGTCAGCCACTTGTCGAAGCTATTATCCCTAGTAGCATGAGTGGTTTGGTCTAAAGATTCACCACTTTTCCACTCTTTGTCATTATTTTAAGAAGATCTGGGAGTTAAGGTCCACCACTTGTCCAACCTATAAGGCTATATCTTAAATGGTATTATTTACCACCACTTGGAATGCACAGGATAGGTTTTACATAGGGGTCTGGTTCCAAGGTCCACTACTTGTCCAAGCTAACTCTATTGAAACATAGAGATAAGCAAAGGTCCACCGCTTGTCCAAGCTAGGCTCCATTGAAACATGGAGAGAAGGATGCTCCACCATTTTTCCAAGCCAGGTTCGATTGAAACATGAAGAGAAGCAAGCTGCACCATGTCTCCAAAATGCTAGGCTCCATTGAAATATCTTAAACCCATGATATTTCGTACATGGGGGGTTTACATTCAGGGTCCACCACTTGTCCAACCTATTATCACTAGAACCATGAGTGGTTTGGTCTCAAGATTCACCACTTTCCAACTCTATGTCATTATATTAAGAAGATCTGGGTGTTAAGGTCCACCACTTGTCCAACCTATAAGGCTATATCTTAAAGGGTATTCTTTCTCACCACTTGGAATGACCATGATAGGTTTGACATGGGGGTTTGGTTCCAAGGTCCACCACTTGTCCAAGCTAACTCTATTGAAACACAGAGAGAAGCAAAGGTCCACCACTTGTCCAAAAGCTGGGGTCCATTGAAACATGGAGAGAAGGATGTTCCACCATTTGTCGAAGCTAACTCTATTGAAACATGGGGGGTTTACATTCAAGGTCAACCACTTGTCCAACCTATTAACGCTAGTAGAATGAGTGGTTTGGTCTCAAGATTCACCACTTTTTCACTCTATGTCATTATATTAAGAATATCTGGGTGTTAAGGTCCACCACTTGTCCAACCTATAAGGCTATATTTTAAGGGTTATTCTTTCTCACCACTTGGAGTGACCATGATAGGTTTTACATGGGGGTTTGTTTCCAAGGTCCACCACTTGTCCAAGCTAACTCTATTGAAACATAGAGAGAAGCAAAGGTCCACCACTTGTTCAAGCTAGGGTCCATTGAAACATGGAGAGAAGAATGCTCCACCATTTGTCCAGGATAGGCTCCATTGAAGAAGCAAGCTGCACCATGTCTCCAAGATGCTAGTCTCCATTGAAATACCTTAAACCCATGATATTTCTTACATGGGGGGTTTACATTCAAGGTCCACCACTTGTCCAACCTATTATCTTTAGTAGCATGAGTGGTTTGGTCTCAAGATTCACCACTTTTTCACTCTATGTCGTTATATTAAGAAGATCTAGGTTTTAAGGTCGACCACTTGTCCAACCTATAAGGGTAGATCTTAAAGGGTATTATTTCTCACCACTTGGAATGACCATGATATGTTTTACATGGGGTTTTGGTTCCAAGGTCCACCACTTGTCCAAGATAACTCTATGGAAACATAGAGAGAAGCAAAGGTCCACCACTTGTCCAAGCTAGGCTCCATTGAGACATTTAGAGAAGGATGATCCCCCATTGGTGGAAGATAGGCTTTATTGAAACATGAAAAGAAGCAAGCTCCACTATGTCTCCAAGATGCTAGGATCCATTGAAATACCTTAAACCCACGATATCTTTTTCATGTGGGGTTTAACGTCAATGTCAGCCACTTGTCCAAGCTTCTATCCCTAGTAGAATGAGTGGTTTGGTCTCAAGATTCACCACTTTTTCACTCTATGTCATTATATTAAGAAGATCTGGGTGTAAAGGTCCACCACTTGTCCAACTTATAAGGCTATATCTTAAATGGTATTATTTACCACCACTTGGAATGCACATGATAGGTTTTACTTAGGGGTCTGGTTCGAAGGTCCACCACTTGTCCAAGATAACTATATTGAACCATAGAGAGAAGCAAAGGTCCACCACTTGTCCAAGCTAGGTTCCATTGAAACATGGAGAGAAGGATGCTCCACCATTTGTTGAAGCTAACTCTATTGAAACATGGAAGGTTTACATTCGAGGTCCACCACTTGTCCAACCTATTAACGCTAGTAGCAGGAGTGGTTTGGTCTCAAGATTCACCACTTTTTCACTCTATGTCATTATATTAAGAATATCTGGCTGTTAAGGTCCATCACTTGTCCAACCTATACGGCTATATCTTAAGCGTTATTCTTTCTCACCACTTGGAGTGACCATGATAGGTTTTACATGGGGGTTTGGTTCCAAGGTCCACCACTTGCCAAGCTAACTCTATTGAAACATAGAGAGAAGAAAAGGTCCACCACTTGTACAAGCTAGGGTCCATTGAAACATGGAGAGAAGGATGCTCCACCATTTGTCGAAGATAGACTCCATCGAAACATGAAGAGAAGGAAGCTGCACCATATCTCCAAGATGCTAGCCTCCATCGAAATACCTTAATCCCACGTTATTTTGTACCTGGGAAGTTTACATTCAAGATCAACTACTTGTCCAACCTATTATCGCTAGTAGTATGAGTGGTTTGCTCTCAAGATTCACCACTTTTCTACTCTATGTAATTATATTAAGAATATCTGGGTGTTAAGGTCCACCACTTGTCCAACCTATAAGACTATATATTAATGGTTATTCTTTCTGACCACTTGGAGTGACCATGATAGGTTTTACATGGGGGTTTGGTTCCAAGGTCCACCACTTGTCCAAGCTAACTCTATTGAAACATAGAGAGAAGCAAAGGTCCACCACTTGTCCAACCTAGGCTCCATTGAAACATGTAGAGCAAGATGCTCCACCATTTGTCCAAGATAGGCTCCATTAAAACATGAAGAGAAGCAAGCTGCACCATTTCTCCAAGATGCTAGGCTCTATTGAAATACCTGAAACCCACGATATTTCTTACATGGGGGGTTTACATTCACGGTCCACCACTTGTCCAACCTATTATCCTTAGTAGCATGAGTGGTTTGGTGTTAAGATTCACCACTTTTCCACTCTATGTCATTATTGTCCAAGCTAGGCTCCATTGAAACATGGAGAGAAGGATGAGTCACCATTTGTCGAAGATAGGTTTCATTGAAACATGAAGAGAAGCAAGTTGCACCATGTATCCAAGATGCTAGGATCCATTGAAATACCTTAAACCCATGATATTTTTTACATGTGGGGTTTAAATTCAAGGTCAACCACTTGTACAATCTATTATCCCTAGAAGCATGAGTGGTTTGGTCTCAAGATTCACCACTTTTTCACTCTATGTTATTATATTAAGAAGCTCAGGGTGTTAAGGTTGACCACTTGTCCAACCTATAAGGGTATATCTTAAAGGGTTTTCTTTCTCACCACTTGAAATGTCCATGATATGTTTTACATGGGGGTTTGGTTCCAAGGTCCACCACTTATTGAAGCTAACTCTACTGAAACATGGAGAGAAGGATGCTCCACCATTTGTCGAAGCTAACTCTATTGAAACATGGGGGGTTTACGTTTATAGTCCATGACTTGTTCAAGCTATTATCACTAGTAGCATGAGTGGTTTTGTTTTTAAGATTCACCACTTTTTCACTCTATGTCATTATATTAAGAATATCTGGGTGTTAAGGTCCACCACTTGTCCAACCTATAAGGCTATATCTTAAAGGTTGTTCTTTCTCACCACTTGGAGTGACCATGATAGCTTTTACGGGAAGGGGAAGGCTCCCATGGAGGAACAAATACCGGCCATCTCACGGGCCATCGATGAAGAAGGGGAAGAGGTAGATCATATTTTTATTTAAGTTGTTTAAACTAACATTGCATACGCTAGTTAGGAATGCTCATATCCCCAAACATGTTGGAGAAATCCGATGGAAACCTCGGCATTGAAAGCATTGCACATTAAGTTCTAAAGTAGGAAGGAAATGATTGATGGGAATGTTGTTTGCAATAGAAAAGAATGTCTGCTAGGGAAAATTTAGCTCGGCACGTTCTTTCTATTTCCAATGTTGAATTAGTCATGAACCCCCTCCTGATCACAGGGGGCAGAGTTCCTGGTTAAGGGCTCTTGAATCCACGTCTGCTGGTTAAGCGGTGGATACCCACGACTGCTGGTTAAGCGGAGGGAACCCACGTCTGCTGGTTAAGCGGTGGGAGTGTCCATGACGTGCTTTCTATGCGGTGGACATACCTAGTTGTATGTGCAGCTAGGCGACAACGGGAGGAGTGAACTCTCGCTGGAGGGGGGATGTTGTACCTCCAGAACATTGGAATTTTAATGAATAAGTTTGAGTAGAATTTTTACTAGAATTCTGTCTTGGTGTTGTTTGCAATACTGGTTGAAGGGCTGTCTTAACGAAGAATGTGCTTCGGAATTAAAACAAGGAATGTCTATGTTGAACAACCTTTGTGGTAGTAATTAGGTCACACAAGGAAGTGTGAGTGTGGGGGTGGAAAGTGGGGGCTTGGATCAAGTTGCCAATGCCTACGAGATGGGTGGTCCCGATTGGTCGAGAACTGTCTGTCCCCATAGTGCTTACTCGATATTCGTATTACTCATTGCCCATAGAGCGGCGAATCCTCGAGAGTACGTGCCTCTAAAACATGAGGAAAAAGGCACTCGGGGTTTCTCTCCTCTTGGAAGGTGGGTCTTAGGATCGCTAGATAGTTAAGTATGCTTCCCCTGCGAGGTGGAGGTAGATCTCGTTGCTAGTAGACTCGAACTCGACTCACTTTGTGATGAGAGATCGTCCGCTAGTTGAACCCTGAACCATTTTGTTTGCTTCCGCTATAGATCTAGTGGCCACCGGGTTTACCATCAGATATAAAGCTTCGAAATGTGAATTAAAATAATTTTTGTGAAAATTTTCCAAATATAGTAAGTTTTTGGTCACCCGACCCGTCTAGTTTTGACCGTCTCGAAAATCTGCACTTGTACCCCGAATTTGAAAAAAAAAAGCATTTTCGGACCCTGGGGGCTGCTAAATATGGTAGGTACTTGGGCCAGTACGTCTTAGTTAGAGCTTCGTATAGCAATTTTCGGCATCAAAATCCGACTCGTATGACCCGTTTTAGCCTAGAACCAATTTTCCTAAAAAAATTGTCCGGGGAGGCACCGGGGGCCCGGGACTGTGTGGGAACAGGTTCCAGCCCACTCCAGATCAGCTTTAGCAGCTAGGGGGCGCCCTCTTGCTATGTGGGAGTCCTGGGAGAGTTTCCAAGCCAGTAACTAAGTCTCAGAACCAATTAACCAAGCCAACTTGACACTTGGTGGGCATGGAACTGGACTTGCCATGCTTAACTGGAGAAGCTCCCAGATGCATTTAGCAACCCAGATCGATTTTCAGCTTGAGGAGGCCTATTTAAAGACCTACACACACACACACACACACACACACACACACACAGTGCACACACACATACCTACACACACTCTGGGAAGGTGTTGCCGGAACACACACCTTTTGAAGGAGAAGCAAGGAGGGAGGTGCTGTCGAATTCTCGCCTCAAGAAGCTCGATTAGATCAGAGAATCGAGTGGATTATTAGCCCTTAATCACGGTAACCACGGTTTAATTAATGCTTTCTGCGAATCCTTTTCATTACCACTAAACTTCTCGTCTATTATGCTTATTCCTAGTCGCAATTCTCTATAATCACTCTCTAAATTCTCCTTAACCATATTCTATTATGTAATCATCATTCCATAGCTGAATTATCAGCCATTCATCACTCTTAATTAATGATTAGTGCACGATTATTAGAATTTTCTCTCTCTAGGTAGCATAGAAATTAATCGATAAGCTGGTAATTGTGTAGATTGATGAGAATCACTCTTTCTATCACGCATTGATATTGTAGCTGATTTAGATCCATCTTTGTTATGCATTAAGATATAATTAAGGTAAGATTAATCTGTCATTAATTCTCTAAGAGGTGGTTTTTCTCACACCTATGCATGCGGTGATTCTGCACCCTCTAATTGCTAGGAAAGAGATTAATCGTGCTTAATTCATCTCTCTGGTAATTCCATTAGTGAAATCCTATTATTCTTAATCATGTAAGCCGAGTAATTATCCTTAGAGCAGGTTCCCATAGGATTATGTGCCATCCTTAATGATTGCTTTATGAAAAATCTAGATCTATCATATAGGAGGGATTAATTAATGTCACTAATCTACCCATTGGATTGTTATGATGCTTGCGAACCTTAGCTCTTTCTCCAAGCTAATCATTTAAATTAGTGAAAAATGGCTCGGGTTAAGAGGACTCGCTTCGGTAGTGCCCACGATCGCGAGGCAGGAACGAGCAATGTCAACGGGAAGGGGAAGGCTTCCATGGAGGAACAAATACCGGCCATCTCACGGGCCATCGATGAAGAAGGGGAAGAGGTAGATCATATTTTTATTCAAGTTGTTTAAACTAACATTGCATACGCTAGTTAGGAATGCTCATATCCCCAAACATGTTAGAGAAATCCGACGGAAACCTCGGCATTGAAAGCATTGCACATTAAGTTCTAAAGTAGGAAGGAAATGATTGATGGGAATGTTGTTTGCAATAGGAAAGAATGTCTGCTAGGAAAAATTTAGCTCGGCACGTTCATTCTATTTCCAATGTTGAATTAGTCATGAACCCCCTCCTGATCACAGGGGGCAGAGTTCCTGGTTAAGGGCTCTTGAATCCACGTCTGCTGGTTAAGCGGTGGATACCCACGACTGCTGGTTAAGCGGTGGGAACCCACGTCTGCTGGTTAAGCGGTGGGAGTGTCCATGACGTGCTTTCTATGCGGTGGACATACCTAGTTGTATGTGCAGCTAGGCGACAACGGGAGGAGTGAACTCTCGCTGGAGGGGGGATGTTGTACCTCCAGAACATTGGAATTTTAATGAATAAGTTTGAGTAGAATTTTTACTAGAATTCTGTCTTGGTGTTGTTTGCAATACTGGTTGAAGGGCTGTCTTAACGAACAATGTGCTTAGGAATTAAAACAAGGAATGTCTATGTTGAACAACCTTTGTGGTAGTAATTAGGTCACACAAGGAAGTGTGAGTGTGGGGGTGGAAAGTGGGGGCTTGGCTCAGGTTGCCAATGCCTACGAGATGGGTGGTCCCGATTGGTCGGGAACTCTCTGTCCCCATAGTGCTTACTCGATATTCGTATTACTCATTGCCCCTAGAGCGGCGAATCCTCGAGAGTACGTGCCTCTGAAACATGGGGAAAAAGGCACTCGGGGTTTCTCTCCTCTTGGAAGGTGGGTCTTAGGATCGCTAGATAGTTAAGTA
Organism: Adiantum capillus-veneris; assembly: GCF_014529385.1. Lineage (NCBI taxonomy): Eukaryota > Viridiplantae > Streptophyta > Polypodiopsida > Polypodiales > Pteridaceae > Adiantum > Adiantum capillus-veneris. The sequence continues at coordinate 135,599,398 of NC_140933.1, forward strand.
CGCTTCCCCTGCGAGGTGGAGCTAGATCTCGTTGCTAGTAGGCTCGAACTCGACTCACTTTGTGATGAGAGATCGTCCGCTAGTTGAACCCTGAACCATTTTGTTTTCTTCCGCTATAGATCTAGTGGCCACCGGGTTTACCATCAAATCCGTTGTTTGATACGACGGGGTGGGGACCTCACAGAGAGAGAGTACGCACGATATACGTGGTTCACCCAATGTGGGCTACGTCCACGGGAAAGCAGCCACTCAATGGCTGTAGTACTTCAAAACAAGAAGTAGTTTACAAAGGGATTATACCCTTAATGGACCTCCCGCCTTGCTTCACTCTCACCACCTCACACTCACCTTGTTGCATCAACTTCACACTATTAAATGTGTGTAGAAATGACCTCCTTTTATAGGCCAAAAGGGCTGCCCTCTCTTATGAGAGACAACCATGTGTAGCCGCCCTTGTGCGAATAAGTCCAAATCGGACCCTCCAATCCGCCCATGTGTGGCCGCCCTTGAGAAGACAAGTCCGCTTTTGAATTCGGCCACCGGCCACCGGCCATTGACTTCCGACCACCGGCCACCGGCCAACCGACCGGTTGTTTTTCGACCACTTTCCGGCCGCCGTCCGGCCATAATATTCCGGCGAAAAAAAAAGTATCGGGGGCCTCCGCCCCCGAGGCCTTTAAAGTTGCCCCTGATTCTTGTCCGTGAAAATTTTGGTTTCCGGTGAGTGATTTTCCTTCATGCACGATGGCTTCTCCTCATAATGGGGGCCTTACAAATGTGCGCTTTTACCACAAAAAATTACAAGGGTAAATCAGGCTCCATACTTAAGATCTTGAGTCTATCCCTCATGGGAATTCAGTCACTTGTGCCAACAACGCCTCTTATCTAGTTCACGAAGTTGGAAAGATTGTGCTCGCTGCTGCTAATGGCAGTTCCTTCACACTTGTCGATGCACTTTATGTACCTGGGATCAAGAAGAATCTCTTATCCGTATCCGCACTTGCTAGACTTGGACTTGTAGTCAAATTTGTGGATGACAGATGTACAGTTCATGATCTCAGTTTTGGTGATGAAATTGTTGCATCTGGGTTTTGTGCCGTGGGCTGTATAAGCTCACGTTGTATGAAAAGTGTGGACAAAATTTTGCAAATGTTGTTGCAAATTCAAGGGCTATTTCAGATGCAAAACTTTGGCATGCACGTTTTGGTCATCTGAATTTTGCCCGTTTGCTGCGTTTGCAGAAATCTGATATGGTTGCTTCTTTGCCGCCTCTTGAAGCACCTGTCAAACATGTTTGTGAAGGTTGTATTTTGGGTAAGATGCAGCATTCTAAATTTCCAAAGGATGGTTCAGTCTGGGCCACATGCAGGTTGCAGCTTGTGCATAGTGATGTTTGTGGGCCCATGCAAACTCCGTCCTTGGGCAATTACCTGTACTTCGTGACTTTCATTAATGATTACTCCAGGCATGCATGGGTATTTCCGCTTAAAGCGAAGTCCGAAGTCTTTATGTGCTTCAAACAATTTCTGGCTATGGCTGAAAATGTCTCGAAATGTACTATGGGCACCCTCCGTTCAGATCGAGAGGGGGAGTATATGTCTCATGAATTTAATGCATTTTTGGCTAGTCGTGGGATAAAACACCAATGTACAGTGCCTTATATACCTCAACAAAATGGTGTACTGAGAGGAAAAACATGTCACTGACGGAAATGGCACGATGTATGGTCAAAAGTCAAGCTTTACCACATTCTTTTTGGCTTGAGGCCATCATGTGTGCCACTTATGTACTAAACAGGTGTCCTACGAAAGCTTTGCAGTCTATTACTCCATATGAAGCATGGCATGCTAGAAATCTTTCTATTGAGCACATGCGTGTTTTTGGCTGTTTGGCATATGCTTTGGTGCCACAAGTGCAGCGCAGAAAATTGGATGATAAGGCTGTCAAATGTATTTTTGTTGGTTATAGTGCTGAAAGCAAAAGTTACAGGTTGTATCATCCGCAAACAAAACGTATTCTGGTTTCTCGGGATGTAGTGTTTGTGGAAGATTCTGTTCAGCCCTTGCTGTCATGTACTAGAGACAATAATGTAAGCTCACAGGACATTTATGACACTTTGTTGCCTCTTTTCAGTGGTGGAAATACAAATGTACGGCCTATGGGGGTTTCTGAAAATGTTTTAGATCAGCCTATTACTGATGTAGATGTACATGATGTACTAGAGGTATGCCAAAATGGCTGGTGCACACTTTGCGTGACAGTAAATTGGATGCACCTTTGTCTAGTCGTACTCGTGCAGCCTCTCGCCATGCATCTTATGCATCAGATTGTTATGCTTTGGCTGTGTCTAGCTTACATGATGTTGAGGAGCGTGTGACTTTTGATGAAGCACAAAATTCAGAAAATTGGATGGCTTCCATGCAATCAGAATATGATGCACTTATAGAAAATGACACATGGACTTTATGTGATTTGCCTCCTGGCAAAAAGGCCATTGGTACGAAGTGGGTTTACAAGTTGAAACGCATGCCGGATGGTGAGATTGATCGCCATAAGGCTCGACTTGTTGCCAAGGGTTATGCACAGAAAAAAGGCATAGATTATGAAGAGACTTTTGCTCCCACTTGTCGTATGACTATTGTGAATTTTCTATGTGCATTGGGAGCTCATTTTGGTTGGGATGTACATCAATCAGACATTGTTACTGATTTCTTGAATGGTGAAATATTTGAGGAAGTTTATGTAACTCAGCCTCGCGGTTTTGTCATAAAAGGACAAGAGGAAAAAGTGTGCAAATGTAACAAGGCGTTGTATGGGTTGAAGCAATCTCCTCGTGCTTGGTATGAGAAAGCTGACACTCATTTGGTCAAACAAGGCTTTCGTAACAGTCCAACAAAAACCACATTGTATGTAAAGCGTGAGGGTGATGTATTTCTCATCGTGGTTCTTTATGTTGATGATTTGCTGATCACTGGACCAAATGAGAGACATATTGCTGAATTTAAGGCTGATTTGAATGCTACTTTCAAGCACGGGGGATTCACTCTATATACAAAACAGGACGCCACCTGCGAGCGGACAACTTTGAAAAAACCTCTATATACGACTCATATTAGGGAATATGACCCCCCTTTCTACGCTTATACAACAATCAATGAAGAAAACTATCATATCCCTACCTTACATATAGAATTTAGGACTCACATGATTTAACTGAGTAAAACTAGTCAAAGAGTGTGTAGCATAGTGACTAGCAATGTACTAAGGAACCAATTTTGTTGATAACTAGATGTACCCTCAATGTGTCTTATTTATACTTTCAAAGTATGTGCCCGATCAACCTGCACTCTTGTGGTTACTCGTCCAATTTTGACCCATCCAAAGCTGGCGTAAATCAACCCTTGACTTGCTCCAAATCAGCCCTTCTCTATGATTGGCTTGATGCAAATTTTGATTTGTGACCTGATTAAAAACTTCCCCTAAATTCATCCAAGTTCTAGTGCACATTGGTGACCAATCGTTACAAGTAATCAACTTGGGTCAAGTTCCCCCTCTCCCCATAAATATAACACCCCCCTCCCTTATTTTGAAGATAAATTACAGGGGGTCTATCCCTAACTTATACGCTTATGTAACTTGTAAAAAAACCCCCCTACCCTGCACTTACGTGGTGCGATAAGTTTTCCATGGTGAATCCCCCGGGCTTTCAAGATGAAAGATTTGGGGCTGTTGCATCATTACTTGGGTATACAGTTTAAGCAGTGTGATGGTGGTATTGCCTTGTGTCAGAAAAGTTACATAGAGACATTGCTATGTAAGTTTGGACTTGAGGATTGCAAACCTATTGCCACTCCCATGGAAGCAGGTTTGAAGTTGAGTCTACATGATGCTAGCGATCCTGCTGATGTCACTCTTTACCAAACTGCTCTTGGCTGCCTCATTTATGTATGCAACACGAGGCCGGATATTCAGTTTGCAGTCTCACAGGTCAACAGATTTATGCATAGCCCAAGGTCTAAGCATTGGCAGGCTGTCAAGAGGATTTTCCGCTACCTTAGTGGCACTTTACATCTTGGCTTGTTTTATCCCAAGGGGGGATCTTTGCCGCTAGACTTACATGCTTTTTCGGACTTAGATTGGGCTGGTTGTTTTGACACGCGAGTGTCCACAAGTGGTTTTTGTTTCATGCTTGGCAGTTCATGTATATCATGGTTGAGCAAGAAGAAACCTACTGTGGCCACTTCGAGTTGTGAGGCTGAGTACATGGCAGTCTTCACAGCTACGATTGAGTGTGTATGGCTCAAACGCCTTATGGTTGATTTGGGTGTTGGAAAGGACACTGCCAATACTATCTACACTGACACTCATAGCGCATTGGTAGTTGCGAGGAACCCAGTTTTTCATGCTCCCACAAAGCACATTGAGGTTCATTACCACTATGTCACGGAGAGGCTCTCAGCAGGAGAGATCAGCTTGGCTTATGTGCCAACACGGGACAACCTTGCAAATATTTTCACAAAGGCATTGTCTCGTGAGAAGCTTGAAGCTTTCCGCAAAGCTTTGGGCTTACTCCCCTTTGTGGACTGATCCTGTCCTCAGGGCATCGCACTTCCCTTTACTCATGTGCCAGCTCACGTTCACCGCATCACTCGCGGGGGGATTTGTTACCATATACATGTGGTAGTGATGTGTGTGAACACACTAGGACCGCCGGGGCATTTTTTCCCTCTTTAGGAGGTTTTTTCCCCCGTGCATTGTATATACGCCCATCACTCTAGGGCTATCTATCTTTCCATTGCACACTAAGTAACATACTCTCTATTGTGTGCCTTGAGCTTCCTTCGTCTTCTCCAAGCTGTGTGCATTTCTCTGCAACCCTAATTCCAACACATGATAGGTTTTACATGGGGGTTTGGTTCCAAGCTCCACCACTTGTCCAAGCTAACTCTATTGAAACAGAGAGAGAAGCAAAGGTCCACCACTTGTCCAAGCTAGGGTCCATTGAAACATGGAGAGAAGGATGCTCCACCATTTGTCCAAGATAGGCTCCATCGAAACATGAAGAGAAGCAACCTGCACCATGTCTCCAAGATGCTAGGCTTCATTGAAATACCTTAAACCCACGATATTTCGTCGATGGGGGGTTTACATTCAAGGTCCACCACTTGTCCAAGCTATTATCGCTAGTAGCATGAGTGGTTTTGTCTCAAGATTCACCACTTTTCCACTCTATGTCATTATATTAAGAATATGTGGGTGTTAGGGTCCACCACTTGTCCAACCTATAAGGCTATATCTTAAAGGTTATTCTATATTACCACTTGAGGTGACATGATAGGTTTTACATGGGGGTTTGGCTCCAAGGTCCGCCACTTGTCCAAGCTAACACTATTGAAACAGACAGAGAAGCAAAGGTCCACCACTTGTCCAAGCTAGGGTCCAATGAAACATGCAGAGAAGAATGCTCCACCATTTGTCCAAGATAGGCTCCATTGAAACATGACGAGAAGCAAGCTGCACCATGTCTCCAAGATGCTAGGCTCCATCGAAATACATTAAATCCACGATATTTCCTAGATGAGGGGTTTACATTCAAGGTCCACCACTCTTCCAAGCTATTATTTCTAGTAGACTGAGTGGTTTGGTCTCAAGATTCACCACTTTTATTAAAAATATGTGGGTGTTAAGGTCCACCACTTGTTCAACCTATAAGGCTACATCTTAAAGGTTATTCTTTCTTACCACTTGGAGTGACCATGGTAGGTTTTACATGGGGGTTTGGTTCCAAGGTCCACCACTTGTCCAAGCTAACTCTATTGAAACATAAAGAGAAACAAAGGTCCACCACTTGTCCAAGCTAGGCTTCATTGAAACATGGAGAGAAGGATGCTCCACCATTTGTCCAAGCTATGGTCCATTGAAACATGACGAGAAGCAAGCTGCACCATGTCTCCAAGATGCTAGGCTCCATCGAAATACATTAAACCCACGATATTTCGTAGATGAGGGGTTTACATTCAAGGTCCACCACTTGTCCAAGCTATTATTTCTAGTAGCCTGAGTGGTTTGGTCTCAAGATTCACCACTTTTATTAAGAATATGTGGGTGTTAAGGTCCACCACTTGTCCAACCTATAAAGCTACATCCTAAAGGCTATTATTTCTTACCACTTGGAGTGACCATGATAGGTTTTACATGGGGGTTTGGTTCCAAGGTCCACCACTTGTCCAAGCTAACTCTATTGAAACATAGCAAGAAACAAAGGTCCACCACTTGTCCAAGCTACGCTCCATTGAAACATGGAGAGAAGGATGCTCCACCATTTATCCAAGCTAGGGTCCATTGAAACATGACGAGAAGCAAGCTGCACCATGTCTCCAAGATGCTAGGCTCCATCGAAATACATTAAACCCACGATATTTCCTAGATGAGGGGTTTACATTCAAGGTCCACCACTCTTCCAAGCTATTATTTCTAGTAGACTGAGTGGTTTGGTCTCAAGATTCACCACTTTTATTAAAAATATGTGGGTGTTAAGGTCCACCACTTGTTCAACCTATAAGGCTACATCTTAAAGGTTATTCTTTCTTACCACTTGGAGTGACCATGGTAGGTTTTACATGGGGGTTTGGTTCCAAGGTCCACCACTTGTCCAAGCTAACTCTATTGAAACATAGAGAGAAACAAAGGTCCACCACTTGTCCAAGCTAGGCTTCATTGAAACATGGAGAGAAGGATGCTCCACCATTTGTCCAAGCTATGGTCCATTGAAACATGACGAGAAGCAAGCTGCACCATGTCTCCAAGATGCTAGGCTCCATTGAAATACATTAAACCCACGATATTTCGTAGATGAGGGGTTTACATTCAAGGTCCACCACTTGTCCAAGCTATTATTTCTAGTAGCCTGAGTGGTTTGGTCTCAAGATTCACCACTTTTATTAAGAATATGTGGGTGTTAAGGTCCACCACTTGTCCAACCTATAAAGCTACATCCTAAAGGCTATTATTTCTTACCACTTGGAGTGACCATGATAGGTTTTACATGGGGGTTTGGTTCCAAGGTCCACCACTTGTCCAAGCTAACTCTATTGAAACATAGCAAGAAACAAAGGTCCACCACTTGTCCAAGCTACGCTCCATTGAAACATGGAGAGAAGGATGCTCCACCATTTATCCAAGCTAGGGTCCATTGAAACATGACGAGAAGCAAGCTGCACCATGTCTCCAAGATGCTAGGCTCCATCGAAATACATTAAACCCACGATATTTCGTAGATGAGGGGTTTACATTCAAGGTCCACCACTCTTCCAAGCTATTATTTCTAGTAGACTGAGTGGTTTGGTCTCAAGATTCACCACTTTTATTAAAAATATGTGGGTGTTAAGGTCCACCACTTGTTCAACCTATAAGGCTACATCTTAAAGGTTATTCTTTCTTACCACTTGGAGTGACCATGGTAGGTTTTACATGGGGGTTTGGTTCCAAGGTCCACCACTTGTCCAAGCTAACTCTATTGAAACATAGAGAGAAACAAAGGTCCACCACTTGTCCAAGCTAGGCTTCATTAAAACATGGAGAGAAGGATGCTCCACCATTTGTCCAAGCTATGGTCCATTGAAACATGATGAGAAGCAAGCTGCACCATGTCTCCAAGATGCTAGGCTCCATCGAAATACATTAAACCCACGATATTTCGTAGATGAGGGGTTTACATTCAAGGTCCACCACTTGTCCAAGCTATTATTTCTAGTAGCCTGAGTGGTTTGGTCTCAAGATTCACCACTTTTATTAAGAATATGTGGGTGTTAAGGTCCACCACTTGTCCAACCTATAAAGCTACATCCTAAAGGCTATTATTTCTTACCACTTGGAGTGACCATGATAGGTTTTACATGGGGGTTTGGTTCCAAGGTCCACCACTTGTCCAAGCTAACTCTATTGAAACATAGCAAGAAACAAAGGTCCACCACTTGTCCAAGCTACGCTCTATTGAAACATGGAGAGAAGGATGCTCCACCATTTATCCAAGCTAGGGTCCATTGAAACATGACGAGAAGCAAGCTGCACCATGTCTCCAAGATGCTAGGCTCCAACGAAATACATTAAACCCACGATATTTCCTAGATGAGGGGTTTACATTCAAGGTCCACCACTCTTCCAAGCTATTATTTCTAGTAGACTGAGTGGTTTGGTCTCAAGATTCACCACTTTTATTAAAAATATGTGGGTGTTAAGGTCCACCACTTGTTCAACCTATAAGGCTACATCTTAAAGGTTATTCTTTCTTACCACTTGGAGTGACCATGGTAGGTTTTACATGGGGGTTTGGTTCCAAGGTCCACCACTTGTCCAAGCTAACTCTATTGAAACATAGAGAGAAACAAAGGTCCACCACTTGTCCAAGCTAGGCTTCATTAAAACATGGAGAGAAGGATGCTCCACCATTTGTCCAAGCTATGGTCCATTGAAACATGATGAGAAGCAAGCTGCACCATGTCTCCAAGATGCTAGGCTCCATCGAAATACATTAAACCCACGATATTTCGTAGATGAGGGGTTTACATTCAAGGTCCACCACTTGTCCAAGCTATTATTTCTAGTAGCCTGAGTGGTTTGGTCTCAAGATTCACCACTTTTATTAAGAATATGTGGGTGTTAAGGTCCACCACTTGTCCAACCTATAAAGCTACATCCTAAAGGCTATTATTTCTTACCACTTGGAGTGACCATGATAGGTTTTACATGGGGGTTTGGTTCCAAGGTCCACCACTTGTCCAAGCTACGCTCCATTGAAACATGGAGAGAAGGATGCTCCACCATTTATCCAAGCTAGGGTCCATTGAAACATGACGAGAAGCAAGCTGCACCATGTCTCCAAGTTGCTAGGCTCCATCGAAATACATTAAACCCACGATATTTTGGAGATGAGGGGTTTACATTCAAGGTCCACCATTTGTCGAAGCTATTATTTCTAGTAGCCTGAGTGTTTTGGTCTCAAGATTCACCACTTTTATTAAGAATATGTGGGTGTTAAGGTCCACCACTTGTCCAACCTATAAGGCTACATCTCAAAGGTTATTCTTTCTTACCACTTGGAGTGACCATGATAGGTTTTACATGGGGGTTTGGTTCCAATGTCCACCACTTGTCCAAGCTAACTCTATTGAAACATAGAGAGAAACAAAGGTCCACCACTTGTCCAAGCTAGACTCCATTGAAACATGGAGAGAAGGATGCTCCACCATTTGTCCAAGCTAGGGTCCATTGAAACATGACGAGAAGCAAGCTGCAACATGTCTCCAAGATGCTATGCTCCATCAAAATACATTAAACCCACGATATTTCGTAGATGAGGGGTTAACATTCAAGGTCCACCACTTGTCCAAGATATTATTTCTAGTAGCCTGATTGGTTTGGTCTCAAGATTCACCACTTTTATTAAGAATATGTGGGTGTTAAGGTCCACCACTTGTCCAACCTATAAAGCTACATCTTAAAGGTTATTCTTTCTTACCACTTGGAGTGACCATGATAGGTTTTACATGGGGGTTTGGTTCCAAGGTCCACCACTTGTCCAAGCTAACTCTATTGAAACATAGAGAGAAACAAAGGTCCACCACTTGTCCACGCTAGGCTCCATTGAAACATGGAGAGAAGGATGCTACACCATGTGTCCAAGATAGGCTCCATTCAAACATGAAGAGAAGGAAGCTGTACCATGTCTCCAAGATGCTAGGCTTCATTGAAATACCTTTAACCCATGATATTTCGTAGATAGGGGGTTTACATTCAAGGTCCACCACTTGTCCAAGATATTATCGCTAGTAGCATGAGTGGTTTTGTCTCAAGGTTCACCACTTTTCCACTCTATGTCATTATATTAAAAATATGTGGCTGCGAAGGTCCACCACTTGTTCAACCTATAAGGCTACATCTTAAAGGTTATTCTTTCTTACCACTTGGAGTGACCATGATAGGTTTTACATGGGGGTTTGGTTCTAAGGTCCAACACTTGTCCAAGGTAACTCTATTGAAACATAGAGAGAAACAAAGGTCCACCACTTGTCCCAGCTAGGCTCCATTGACACATGGAGAGAAGGATGCTCCAGCATTTGTCCAAGCTAGGGTTCATTGAAACATGACGAGAAGCAAGCTGCACCATGTCTCCAAGATGCTAGGCTCCATCGAAATACATTAAACCCACGATATTTCGTAGATGAGGGGTTTACATTCAAGGTCCACCACTTGTCCAAGCTATTATTTCTAGTAGCCTGAGTGGTTTGGTCTCAAGATTCACCACTTTTATTAAGAATATGTGGGTGTTAAGGTCCACCATTTGTCCAACCTATAAGGCTACATCTTAAAGGTTATTCTTTCTTACCACTTGGAGTGACCATGATAGGTTTTACATGGGGGTTTGGTTCCAAGGTCCACCACTTGTCCAAGCTAACTCTATTGAAACATAGAGAGAAACAAAGGTCCACCACTTGTCCAAGCTAGGTTCCATTGAAACATGGAGAGAAGAATGCTCCACCATTTGTCGAAGCTAACTCTATTGAAACATGGGGTGTTTACGTTCAAGGTCCACCGCTTGTCCAAGCTATTACCGCTAGTAGCATGAGTGGTTTTGTTTCAAGATTCACGACTTTTTCACTCTATGTCATTATATTAAGAATATTAGGGTGTTAAGGTCCACCAGTTGTCCAACCTATAAGGCTATATCTTAAAGGTTATTCTTTCTCAACTTGGAGTGACCAGATAGGTTTTACATGGGGGTTTGGTTCCAAGGTCCACCACTTGTCCAAGCTAACTCTATTGAATCATAGAGAGAAGCAAAGGTCCACCGCTTGTCCAAGATAGGGTCCATTGAAACATGGAGAGAAGGATGCTCCACCATTTGTCCAAAATAAGCTCCATTGAAACATGAAGAGAAGCAAGCTGCACCATGTCTCCAAGATGCTAGGCTTCATCGAAATACCTTAAACCCACGATATTTCGTAGATGGGGGGTTTACATTAAAGGTCTCCCACTTGTCCAAGCTATTATCGCTAGTAGCATGAGTTGTTTTGTCTCAAGATTCACCACTTTTCCACTCTATGCCATTATATTAAGACTATGTGGGTGTTAAGGTTCACCACTTGTCCAACCTATAAGGCTATATCATAAGGTTATTCTTTCTTACCACTTGGAGTGACCATGATAGGTTTTACATGGGGGTTTGGTTCCAAGGTCCACCACTTGTCCAAGCTTACTCTATTAAAACAAAGAGAGAAGCAAAGGTCCACCATATGTCCAAGATAGGGTCCATTAAAACATGGAGAGAAGGATGCTCCACCATTTGTCCAAGATAGGCTCCATTGAAACATGAAGAGAAGCAAGCTGCACCATGTCTCCAAGATGCTAAGCTCCATCGAAATACCTTAAACCCACGATATTTTGTAGATGGGGGGTTTACTTTCAAGGTCCACCACTTGTCCAAGCTATTATCGCTAGTAGCATGAGTGGTTTGGTCTCAAGAGTCACCAGTTTTCCACTCTATGTCATTATATTAAGAATATCTGGGTGTTAAGGTCCACCACTTGTCCAACCTACAAAGCTATATCTTAAATGATATTTTTTCTCACCACTTGGAATGTGCATGATATGTTTTACATGGGGTTTTGTTCCAAGGTCCACCACTTGTCCAAGCTAGATCTATTACATATATATTATACATACAATATTTAACTAGATTCCCTACCTATCATGTCCAGTAGCATGGGTGGTTTGGTCTCAAGATTCACCAGTTTTCCACTTGTCCAAGCTATTATCGCTAGTAGCATGAGTGGTTTGGTCTCAAGATTCACCAGTTTTCCACTCTATGTCATTATATTACGAATATCTGGGTGTTAAGGTCCACCACTTGTCAAACCTATAAGGCTATATCTTAAATGATATTTTTTCTCACCACTTGGAATGTGCATGATATGTTTTACATGGGGTTTTGTTCCAAGGTCCACCACTTGTCCAAGCTAGATCTACTACACATATATTATACATACAATATTCAACTAGATTCCCTACCTATCATGTCCAGTAGCATGGATGCTCTCGCTTTAAGGTCCACCACTTGTCCAACCTATACTCTCTTATGTAAGGGAGATCTCGCTATAAATTCAAAACCTTCCCGCCTAAATTTAAAATTCAAAATCTTATCGCCTAAACTTAAAATATCCCTCCCAAATTTTAAATATCCCGTCTAAATTTTAAAGCATCGCGCCCAAATTTTAAAATTCAAACTTTTTTTATAAAATTTAAATTTTACCACTTAAATTTAAAATATTCCACGCGAAATTGATTTTAAATTCAAGTTTACCACAAAAAGATATCATTATACCACCTAAATTCAAATATGCAAACCTCAAATCATTATATTCTACATAAATTCAAACAAATTCAAATTAACAAGCCTAAATTGATATTAGTTTGCATAGATATGAATTTATCACACCTAAATTATGTCACCATGTTAGAGAGAGTGGTTAGAGAATTTGAACAAGGTCCACCACTTGTCCAACCTAGATACCAAAAAGGATTGAGTGTACAAGGTATTGTTTGGAGGTCCTTATAGTCCACTGGTCTCAAGGTCCACCACTTGTGATAAGGGTCACCAAAAATGTATATATTCATCCAAAGAAATACACGTATTTTTGGTCTACATGTCCTAGTTTCAACCATTTATGTCCATTAGGTGTATCACTAAACAACACTACTTTTTTTGAGAAACAGAAGTTACAATCATATCTACAAATGGAGAAGAGGAAAATCAGCTTAGCATACATCCAGAATTCGCTACAAGAATCGACTTTAACAGATCACGCAAGTAAGTCTTCCATTCAAGTTTACTAGTATTACAATGTGTTAGTTATTTGTGATATTTATGTATGTATATATACTATGTGTGCATATCGTAATTAAGTGTAATTGTGTATTTGCATTATGTATGAGTATTACAATGAAATAACACAAATATACATACATACACATAGATAACACAGACGCACACATACATGAGCATGTATTTTCAAGAGAGAGATAGCAAGATACAGAGATAGATAGATAGAGAGAGAGAGAAATACTTGTTTTCTAGAGAGAGGAGAGAGAGAAAGATAACAGATTTCACTGTGTTTATGTATGTGAAAGAGAGGAAGACGATGTATGGGAATATGTGCACGTATTTTCAAGAGAGAGACAACAAGATAACAGATTTCACTGTGGTTATGTATGTGGAAGAGAGGAAGACGATGTGTGGGAATATGTGCATGTATTTTCAAGAGAGAGACAGCAAGATAACAGATTTCACTGTGGTTGTGTATGTGGAAGAGAGGAAGACGATGTGTGGGAATATGTGTATGTGTGCGGGGATAATTTTAAACTATGTATTCTGTCTTTTGACGAGAGAGTGTGTGTGCAAGAAAGAGTTACAGAGAACCATCTTCTCTATATGGAGAAAGACAGAGAGTGAGAGAGAGAGAAATACCTGTTTTTTCTCTATTCGTGAGGTGTGCAATGTCTCCTGAGAAGAAGCTATGCCCGATCCTGCCCTTCTGGAAAGCGTTGCGTGCGTTGCTGTTTCTTTATCTTGTGCACGAACTTTCAATCCTGTGCGCTGCACCTGTGTGTTGTGTACGATGCCCGGTTTGCTCCTCTACGCGCGCGTATACTCCAACTGTGTGCGATCCGTGTGCGCTTTCTGTGTGTTTGCCGCTCGCCTGCTTTCTCTGTGTGCGTTGCTCGTGCGCTCTCTCTGTGCCTAACCTTGATAGGGTTTATTAGAATGCCACATATGCTACAAGTCCATGTTTTATCATAGGATTAAAAAAAACAAAAGCAGTATAAAACATTAACCAATTCACACGGCCAAAATTAAAGAAATCATGGTTGAAAATATGCAAAATGATGCATAACTCTATACTAGAATTCACTTAAAAAAAAAAAAATCTATGGGCGCTGCCCCTAGTATAAAACATGCCGCCCCTTGACCCTGACCGGGGCGCTGCCCCAGGATCCCGCTCGGAACAATATCCCAAAATCAGCCTCCCAAGCCCCGCCATTGAGAGCGCTATATTCCACATCCCCATCAAGAGCGCTACCCCCAAACCTCACGTGGAAGCGCTGCCTTGTCACCCCATTGTGGCATTGCCCTAAGACCCCACATCTGGAGTGCTAAATGGGAACATTCTTCATTAGTGAAATTTTGAACATAAATTATATTTAGCATATACTTAAATATAATACAAATATTAACATATTAACTATACTACTAATTTACTATAGCAGTTCTAGATTATGTCCCATACTATATTTAAGGTGCCAAAGGTTTGGCCTTATGGTCCTAAATTTAGCCAAGTGGTCAACACATATAGGACCAAGTGCACACTGTGCCACAAAACTTGGCCACCACTTCACTTGCCAAAGTTTAGGCCACATGGTCAATCCTAAGTTTCCAATGTTCTTATTATGTCACCTTTTGCCTCGTGGAAAACCTAGGCTTGTTTTCACATACTCAGGTACTTCAAGCCATAATAAATTTTCATTACTCTTCGGAAACCCTTTTGTTCAAGTCTTTGAAAAAACGTTGTTTAAGGCCACCCTAAACCATTTTCAGTTAGGGGTGTCTAAAACTAGCTTTTTGGCAATTCGAGAAGAAAATGGTCAAAGTTTTATACTTAGTTTTAACCACTTGACCAATTCAAATATTGGAAAACAAGGTCTTGTAATACTTTTCTTTGGACATCACACATTAAAACTAGGTCCCTCACTTGTCCAAGCTATGCTCTAATACAATAAAGGGCTTTTGGTTTCAAGATGCACCACTTTCCCAACCTTGATTCCATTAAAGAAGCTAGCTCTACTTAGACATTTAAAAGCAAGGTCCTGTAGCAGTTCACATTGAACATTTTCCATGACAACTACGTCCACCACTTATCTAAGCTATGCTCTAATAGAGTAAGGGGGTTTTGGTTTCAAGATCCACCACTTGTCCAAACTTGATTTGGGAAGCAAGGTCCTATAATAGTTTGCTTTGGACATTCACCATTACAACTAAGTCCACCACTTCTCCAAGCTATGTTCTAATACACTAAGGAGGTTTTGGTTTCAAGGAGAACCAGTTGTACGACTTTGTTTTTGGAAGTAAGGTCTTTACATAGTTCACCTTGGACCTTGGACATTGGATACTACAACTAAGCCCACCACTTGTCCAAGCTATCCTCTATATATAGCCAAAGGGTTTGGGTTTCAAGATTCACCACTTTTCCAACCTTTCTTCCATTAAAGAAAGGAGGGGCATTATAACTAGGTCCACCACTTGTCCAAGATATGCTCTGATATACAAAGGGGATTTTGGTTTCAATAATCCACCACATGTTCAACCTTGCAAGACTCAAGGGATACTTGGACATTGGAAAGCATAGCCCTATAGTAGTTGATAGGTGGCAGTGGGTATTACAACTAGGTCCAACCTATGCTCTCATATAGCAAAGAGGCTTTGGTTTCAAGGTCCACCACTTGTCCAACCTTGCTTCCATTAAAGAAATGAGGGGCTACGTAAACATTGGCAAGGTCCTAAGGTGTTTCACCTTGGATATTGGGCATTATAATTAGGTCCACCACTTGTCCAAGCTATGCTCTGATATAGAAAGGGAATTTTCGTTTCAAGGTCCACCACGTTGATCCGAGCCTATCACAAATTTTTGTTTATCATATTTTGTTGGTTTTCCTTGCTTTTAGAGGTTTACAATAAAAGAAAGAGTGAGAACAACCTCTTGGAAAAATTAAAAAAAAATGATTTGATAGGAATTTTTTCTTGACTAGTTCACCGGAGGTGAAAGGTAGAGGGAGAACCTAGTGGTAAAGGGAAGGGAAAATATGTAAATGTGAAAAGAAAAGATATGATGTGGTTGTGGAGCCATGCACCCATGATTCAAGGGTCATGAGTGGCTCATATCATCATGGCTTTGGAGCCATATGATGATTCAAACAAATGGGACCCAAGTGGAAGACTTGGTAAAGGAAGGAACCAGACACATGATTTTGCTGAATTTTTAAAACATACTTCCACTCCGATCCAAGAAAAGTTGTCTTCATCAAAGTTGTAGCTGATGAGCTGGAGATTCTGACCATATTTTTTTTATAATTTTTGCATCTACGGTCTAGGAGATATGGCCAAAATGGCGGACGCCAGTTTTTTCAATTGTGGTGGAGACCACCCCCTCTACCTTTACACACACACACCCTTCCTTTTCCACATTGAGACCTTCTCTAAAAATCAGCCATTAATCTTCTCACCCTCCTTCCTTCCTCCTCTCTCTCAAGCTCAAAAACCCATCAAAATTCCTCTTCTAATCACCTCTCAAGTCATGCTTAATCTTGTTGTAATTCATAAGTTCTCATTCAACCCCTTTCTATTATTACTAGATATGTATTGATTTTATGTAGATTCTTTACATTTTAAAATAAGGAAGCTCTTGGACTCAAGCTATGGAGGAAGGAGTGAAGACAACACAAGTGATGATGGAGGTAATTGGTCAACAAATCACTTGGAAGGAGCTTCTTCATTGGTTGAATGTCCCTAATCAAGCTTCATTTGTACAAATTACACTTGGATCTTAACCTCACTTCTAATCACTCTCTTTCCTATATAAAGAGGCCTTCCCCTTTGTAATTTCAAGCCTCCCTCAGCCCCATTGAGTCTTTGTATCACTCACCATGAGCCCATAAGCTTATTCATTCACTCTATTCTTGCACATTCTAAAGTGCAAATTGTTTCATGCTAGTAACCTCTCCTCCTCTTACTTATGTTAATTAAGAGAAATCTTTTATATGTGTGTGAGAGTGCTTGATGTGATCTTGGCTAATCCTTGAGTGGTTGTTTGGTAATCTACATGACTATTTGTGTTGGGAGTGTTTGAAGTCATCCATTCCTTGTACACACACTAAGGTTAATGCTTCATTCATAGTGATCTCTCTCTCTCTCTCTCTCTCTCTCTCTCTCTCTCTCTCTTTGTGTAGCGGTCCTAGCCCACGCTTCCAAGACTAGGTGGTGCCCTTATCTCATTTCCCTTGTGGCGCAATGGAGTTTGTTTTGGTGTAGAGGCCGCCATTCCAAATTTCCTTCGTCAACGTGTTCAACCTTGCAAGACTCAAGGGATAATTGGACATTGGAAAGCATAGTCGTATAGTAGTTGATAGGTGAAAGTGGGTATTACAACTAGGTCCAACCTATGCTATCATATAGCAAAGAGGATTTGGTTTCAAGGTCCACCACTTGTCCAACCTTGCTTCCATTAAAGAAATGAGGGGCTACATAAACATTGGCAAGAAAGGTAGCAAGGTCCTAGGGTGTTTCACCTTGGATATTGGGCATTATAACTAGGTCCACCACTTGTCCAAGCTATAGAAAGGGGATTTTTGTTTCAAGGTCCACCACGTGTTCAACCTTGAAAGACTCAAGGGATATTTGGACATTGGAAAGCATAGTCCTATAGTAGTTGATAGGTGGTAGTGGGTATTACAACTAGGTTGACCACTTGTCCAACCTATGCTCTAATATAGCAAGGATACTTTGGTTTCAAGATCCACCATAATTTCCAACCTTGCTTCCATTAATATAGCAAGGAGGATTTGGTCTCAAGGTTCACCACTTGTCCAACCTATGCAAACCTTTTTCATGTTGTAGCATGATTTTTTGTTTGAAGAGTATTTTTCTATAACTATGGATTTAACAATGTAATATTTTTCACTTACAGGATGGACTTCGAATCTGGGGAGAAAGTACATATGATACTTGACAATGAAATTGTTGGTATTGGTTGTGTGTGTAGAACAGATCCAAATTCCACTTGTGGTGGTACAAAGATAGGGCAAGGAAATGTCTCCATCTTAGTGGAGGAATGCTTGAAGGATGTGGTCCTACCTTTTCCTACAATGGATACTTCATCTCTCCAAGGCTCATTATGGAGTGTTGTTCGATGGTCAAAGCTTCTTTTGTAATCTTTTGTATTAAATGGGAACTTGATTGATCCACAGGAAAGCCACAATGGCGATGAAGAACATGATCATTCTGATCCTCTAGTTACAGATGCAATACCTATGACAAGCCCAGAATTTGAAGCAGTGATTCGAGAGTCTTGGAGAAATCAGAGGTTCCTTTTAAAAGATGACACAATGATGCAAAACATGAATGAAGGGACCATATTATATGTATTTCCATATGATTATGTCAACTTTAAGGAACTTGTTCCTAATTGCGTGGGTGTGTGTATTGAAAGAGAAAATGAAAGCATTGATGATGTGGTTGAAGTGGGTAGCATCACTTTGCTAAAGTGGCCCATCAAGCAGACAACAATGTTGAATGGGATCCCATTACAACGCTTTGTTCCTATTGATGGCATGCATGCTACATATGAGGATATATCCAACGATGACAATGTTGGAAAAAAACTTGATGGGAGTAATGTTGTCCAGTTGTCAAGAAAGAGACGACACACTTTCATGAACAGAACTCAAAAATCAAAAGCAGGACCAGCTTCGACTTTTTACCTTTCAAACAAATCAATTCAAAGGGTATCATGCATTGATTGTTGTGCACAAAAATGTCACCAGTTTGCAGATCGTGATATGGTGACAAGGTTACGACAACAGTTTTGGGGAGAGTCTCAAAAATCATGCACTAATTATGTTTATGATGTTCTTTCTATATGTTATCAGAAAGATGAGAAGTCACGATACCAATTCAGGCTAAATGGCTCTATTTTTTGTTGTAGAGCATGGTATGAGCTACATGGAATACCAAAGACATCATTTTATCGATACAAGGAGAACTTTGAAAATGGTGTGCACCAATATGTACATGGGAACACATGTACATTGAGAAGGGGACTTCAACATACTAGTTTAGCAAGAGCACTACTAAATGAGTTTGTGGAAAACAACTATGAGAAGATGCCACATAGAAGTAGAACACTGCTAGATGGCTCAAGAGAGACTCAATTGGTGATTCCATCAACATACAAACAAGTGGATATTTTATGTGAAATCAACACAACACTTGACCAAATGGGCTATGAGAAGAAGCTATTCCAATCTTCTTTTGGTAGAATTTGGAACAAAGAGTACCCACATGTCACTTTAACAAAGACGAGTGAGTTCTCTAAGTGCAATATTTGTAGCTCAATCAAGGAAAGGTTAGAAGCTAAACCTTCTCTTGAAGAGAGAGCTCTTCTCTTGAGGGAGAGAGAAGTTCACATGGCACAACAAAAGAGTTGCAGAAGCCTATATTATGCATGGCGCACGTATTCAGAAACTCAACCACAAAAATATGTATGCATAATCCATGATAAGATGGATCAAAAGAAGACTGTCATTCCTAGATTACACATTGTTCCTAAGGGTGTGGATTCAGGATATAATCTGCAGGTGGCATTGATTGGCATGATCACTCATGGACATGGAGAAGGTCATTACGGACACTTTGTCTGGAATGGTTTGTGGCTAGCTAATCCAAATCTTACAATTGGCTCAATTGCTAATTGTTTACATAACCTAGAGAGGATAGATAAGCATCCTCTTGGTGATCTAGTAACAAATGGACTTCCAAGGAGCAATATTTCGCTACTACATGATTTGAACTCAGCTTTGGACTACCATAACTTGAGTGATGGAAAAGAGCCCATTGTGCAGTCGTAAGAAATTGCAAAAGAGGAATTGGGGTCAACATTTCGCAGATTTCTAGAGAACTTGTTGCTACAATTGGATAATTGTGCAGGGCAAAACAAAAATCGATACTTATTTGCCTATTTGTTAATGCTTGTTGCAAGGGGTGTTTTCAAAACCATCCAGCTGGGATTTTTAATGGTTGGGCATACACATGAGGACATAGAAGCTATGTTTAGTAGGTTTTCAGAGAAGTTGAGAGTTACACAAACCTATACTTTGCCACATTTGATGGATACATTACGAAATAGCTCATCTTCATCTCCAACTCCATTTTTTCTCACAAAGATCCCCGATTTCAAGCAATATTGTGATGGCTATCTTTGTGATGGACAAGACATACTTGTTGGACATTCCAAACCGCTTCAGTTCAGGTTCTTTATGCAGGATGAGACACCAATGATGCGATATAAGGCACATGTAGGTGTATCAAGTTGGAGTGGAAGTATTCGCCTTTGGAAAACAGACATAGAAGGCAAGACAATGTTACCACATGGAGATCCACCTCTAGTACAAATGGCGGAGTATGTCAAGGCCCACGAAGAAGTCATTTTGAGGCTAAAGAACTATATGAAATTTTGGAAAAATTTAGGGAATGGTTCAAGTATTCCGCGATATTATAGACCCGTGATAGATTATTGGAGTAAGGTAATTGAAGAGATTGGAAAAGCAATCATATCAGAGGGAGTCTTGTATGAAATGTTTTGGCCAAAAACTCAAGAATATTCCCACCTACAAAGCACTACAGTGAATTTGCAACAAGGAGCAGAAAGATTCCTAGGCCTTGAAGAGTTGAACGATCATTTTTGTGGGCCTCAACGAGATAGGACAAGGGAAGAGTTTGACCCTATGTCTGATGTGCGCCAAGGTGACTTTCTTATGTTTGTTCCGAGTGACACAGAAATCTATCCAGTGTGGCTTGCAATGGCTTTATCTAACATTGATAATGAGCCTACATCACCAAACTACAGAAAACTCTTGATTCAATATTGGGCACGTTGCGCGAGAAAAAGTGGGATGACAGATACTCAAGCTTACAGTAATTGTTGGAAGGGTTATTGGGCTGTCAAAACTATAAGGACCCACAAGTGTGGGAAACTGTAGATGCAATTGTTTGGTCCTGGAGACCCAACAAATAAGGACCATTTTCTAGAATAAAGATTCCAGAAAGGCATGCTCTAAAAGCCAAAGAAGGCCTCACTCGTGCACATCAACCACACTTGGATCAAAGTTCAAATATGGTATCAAATGTGGAGTAGAATTATGTGGAGCTTCTATTGTGACTATACTAGTCAATTTGTAAACAAAATCTTTTTTGTATCTTCCTTTGTTTTATGTAATTCGTAGTTATTATTCAAATCCATGTGTTGTATATCCTCCTGACTTTTGGTGTTTATCAACACCACAATCCTATGAGATTTTCACTTTATTTACTAACCACACACCTCAATTTTTCCCACGTTAAGTGGAAAATTCCCAAATTACATGAATTTAGTCGATTTGGAGATTCCCATAATGTGAGATTTTTACCAAAATACCTAATATGGTCTTCTTTCTCTTTATGATGTCGATAATTTCTTCATGGAATTCACGCTTGGATATGCCAAGCACCTCCCCCAAAGTAAACTCAACCCTGCTATTCAAAATCCTCTCTTCTAGAACATTTTTCAAGCTTGTAGCAAGCTCAATGTTAGATTGTAATTTGTAAGCTGGTCCTTTTGGCCCTTTTGTTCGCTCCTTTTTCTGCCCTGTTGTAGATTCCTCCATGATAACTTCTGGTGAAGGTGCCTCCTGTTAGTGGTGCTTGTAAAGGTGCTGCATCATTCCTCCCTCCACTTCTTGTAGCTCTTTTTGAAGACCCTTCATCACCATTTTCAGACCTACACTTTTCATCTACAATGGCTTCATTGACTTGGTAGTTTGTAATGTAGGCATGGACAAACATTGAGTCCACTAGATCACTCCACCCTATTTCTAGACGTATGCAATCACCTACTTCATGTAGAATCCCTTTTGTAAGATCTCGCTTTTTAACTAATTTCATGACATTTGGCCAAAGTCAACCATGATGATCACTCACCTCTTCATCACTAAGATGCTCAATTTTTACTCCAGAAGCAGCTGCCTCAACTGAAGAGGTGGCAGGGTTAGTTGCCATATCTTCAACTAAGGTTTGCATTCGCCCCTTCCCAAAGTTAGTTCTCAAGGGTAGACAAGAGGTAGACCTATATCTCTTAAGTGGATTTTACCATCCTTAAAAAAGACAACATCTTTTGTCAAAGCATCACTAAAACTATCACAATCCCTTCTTACATGGTTTGTACTATCACACCAAATACATCTATTACCAAACCCTTCTTTGGGTTGTTGTCTTTGCCTAGAAAGTGGCCCTGATGGTTGGCCTTTTTCTTCAAGCTTTGCAAGCTTCAGCTTCAAGTCGCGCATTCTCTTCACAAGCTTATCTAGCATGGACTCATCAAACTTATGAGCTATAAAAGTAGGCTTTATCATTTTGTCAGAGTTAAGGTGGAAGGACTTGTAGCATTTACTATCATCTTTTCTCTTCTTATTTGTTGTTTGGCAAGTAGTGAGAGAGCACCTTCAACTTCATTCCAGCCGGTCTTTAGTCCTTGCTCAACATCTTTATCTTCAAGAAGAAGCTCCAATTTTTTTTGAAACATTTTACCTACAGTTTCTAAGAAAAGACTTGTCTGCTTTGAATCTAGTGTGGCTTTTTCTATCCTGGTGAGTTGTGCATAGTGCCACTCAAATTTCCTAAGTAGCTCTGTTATTGATAGTCCTTGATTTGGCTTGACTACCCATTCTAAGAATGTCCTTTTGGTCACTCTCTTAGAGTCCTCCATGAAATATTCCTCCTTTAAATATACTTTGAGTTCTTCCCAGTTTCTCCCATGCCTATCATGTTCTCTAATTTTTGGAGCAACAACTAGCTCAAAGCTTTGATTCATCTCACCTTCTGACACGCGATGTAGCTCCATCTCTTTCACATACTTATGAAAGTGATTGGCTACATCTTTTTCTTTGAATTGATCCATTTTGCTAAAGACCGCTTGTATGGCTTAGGTTGTTGCAATCTCTCTTCTTTTAGTGGCATGTTCTTGCTGCATGAACATTGCAAATGCTTGAAACATTTCCATTGTTGCTAGGTCAAAATGCATATCATGTTGCTCCACATGATCACCCATGGTTACCTAGAAACTCTCCCTCTTGCAAATTCACATCGGGTTCACCAAAAATATGTCAAGAAGTTTGTAGTCTTGCCAAGAAAGCACTGAGATTCTTGCTGTGAGATTTTGTGAGCTAGCTCTAAAACTATATGAAGGAGTTATGCCATAGATGCCATGAAGTCTAGAGTTTGGTAGGGAGTGAAATCAGAGAAGGTCCATTATATATATATATATCTCTCTCTCTTTCACTCTCACACACAAAGAAAGAACAAAAAAGAGAGAATCAAAACAACACAAAGATGAAAAAGGCAAGGCTTTGGTCATATCTTATCATAGGTGTGTTAATAGATAAGTGAATGGTATTCAACCTTTGCTGAGTAAACAAGCTACAAATTGTTCTTTGGAACTGTAGTTTAGTGCTTACTATGATATAAATGTTTTGTCTCGTGATTGGGATTAATTGTTTGTACAAATCTTCTTGATTCATAGCAAGATAAATCCACTTATATCAAAATTAAAGTTATAGTCTAGAAGGGATAGTATGATGGGATCCAATGAAAGAAGTATTTCATTGAGCCTTTCTCGGCCAAAGAGAAACACTATACGTTGTTGGAATTGTATTTTATGGATAATCCATACGTTAATTGTAGTAGATCGCACAGTGTGTAAGAGATAGAACTTAACATCATGTAGATTATTCATCCAAGATAACTCTAGAATGTGAAAAATGTAGTTATGAGAGAAGTGAAGAGAAGAGAAGTTTCCCTCCCAAGTCCTATTCTTGCCCGTATCCATATTGCCCGTAGCCAATACTGGAGGGGGAGATGTACCTGTAGCAAGGAGAGCCTAGTGTTTGTAGAGAGAACAAGCTTCTAAGAGTGAGAGAGATTTGTGAGAATGTAACAGTATGGCTACTCACCTTGTGTATTATCATAGCTCTCCAAGAAGTTCGATCATAGCTTGGGCGAATTGTTGTAGCTTGAATGCCTTTAGTAATTAGGACACAAGAGAGATGGAGATAGGGATAAAGATAAGGACATGTGTATAATTAGAAGTGGATAATACCTAGGTTAGGGAATATATTTGGAATAGAGATAGAAGTAAAGGTTTGGCTAGAGATGAAAAGCAGAATATCAAGAAACGAACAAATCACAAATAAAACATACACCTTGTTTGATAACCCTTCAAGATTTACTCACCAATTTGATGGAGAGAGAGGAAAAGGGAAGACTTCCAATCTTGAATGATGCACCAAATCCAAGTCCTTGTTTTGTTACAATTGATCTTACAAGGATTGTTTACAAGATTGGATAGTATTCTTCAAGAAGGAAGTGCAGACTTAGGCTTATGTTTATGAAAATTAAGCATTAATACTCTCACTCCCTCATAAATGGTTTTCAAGGAATAAGAGGTCTCCTTTTATAGGTGAAGGGAACCCCCAAGGGTTACACAAGAAAGAGAAAAGCCAATGTGAACATGGTCTGGCAAAGTTTGAAATGGGATGTCCCTGCATAATGTGGGCAGCCATTTTTTATCATATCTCCTCAACCATGGCTCAAAATATAAAATAAAAATAGGGGCAAAAAATTCAGCTCATAAGCTAGGACCTCTAGCTTACATACTTTTTTCAATTTGCATTGAAACCTTGTGTAAACAAATCATCAAAATATTATACATTTTTTGTCAGAAAAAGTCTTCTTGTGGTCCCCTTAGCCTACACTTTCATTTGATTCCAATGGACACCTCATGTACTGTTAAAGCATGACATTGCTCCTTGATAAAGTTTTGTAAGCATCCTTTCAATAATGCATTAAAATAGGTGTATCTTTGAGAATCATGCAAGCTAGTGTCCTACTAGGATTTGTTTCTTCTTGGTAGCTATTATAAATAAATAAAAGAAAAATACATAGAATATATATATATTTTTAAATTTACACTAGATATATGATCTAGCTAGGGTGTGAAATGATAATGACATAGTAAAAAGAAAGAACCAATGCTTTTTCTCTCCAAGTTATAGAGGCGGAGCTATTGATGTTTTTTTCCATAGTACTTTCTAACGATAAAGTAAGAATATGTTACCCTTGAGATAAATAATAGGATGATACAGAAAGCTTATTACTATACTTAAATATGCATATGTGCATTATGGGAAATATACTTATGTATCTAAAAAGTTTCAAGATAGATCTTGTAGCATTCGTTCCTACTATGTACGTGTCATATCACGACAGTGTATGATATCTTTTGGCTCAAATTTCACTTTTGTTTCTACCCAAGGTGCTCCTTGATGAATACAACAAGAATATGTGCTCACAAAAATTTTGGATGTCAAAAATACACAAAATCACTATTTTTGACCTTTACCTTCTTAGAATTGCAAGAATTATCTTAAACTCAAAGATATGTATCCAAATGAGATGAAATTTTTCAAACAAGGTTAAATCATCATTTTCAAACCTCCATGTGGTCAGAAGTGCAATTGGACTTTCAGATATTGACTTAAAACATCGTACGCGTATGATGTTTATGTGCTCAAAATTAGCCCAAACTTGATGTGAGGTCCCCAACCTCGAGAAGATTGGGACGACTTGATAGATGGTCTCTTTTTATTCTCCTTTTTTGTTGACGACACCCTACGCCGTTTCCACAAAGTAGAAATACAAGCAACAAAAGAGAGGAAGTCCTCTATTGATCGTATTTGTGGTTATACGGGTCATACACCACAAGCCACGTCGATAAATCAAGGCTTCTAATGAAAATTAATTCCTAACATAAAGATGAAATCCCATTGACATATATAGAATCCATAAACAACACCTTTTTCTCCACGTTTAAGAGGCACGACCGCCATCCATAAACCATAAATATAATATGAGACTTATGTGAGATCCCCAACCCGCCAATACCAAGATCCCTTGATAGGTCTCTAGGCCTGATAAAAATCAGAGTCTCTAAATAAGAAAAATCCAAGGAATAGATCTTTACCATTGACAATGGCTTGGGTCTATATCCTTAAAAGAATACCTAGTCCTGTCTCGCAGTGGAAACGGGACAAGGTATTAAAAGTAAAAAAAAACTATTTCGGCCCTATAACTTCCACAAATTGGGCTAAGGTATCCTCAACCAACGCTTTTTTCTCCCTAACAGATGTGAGGGCATAGCCGTTGGTGGACTCCTCTTCCAACTGAAGAAGGTTTTCAAACATTTTTAGTGCGCAGGGATGGATAGTTACATGACTAATTAGGTCCACCCGTCCATGATTGAAAACCTTAGTCAATCCCCACTTACCACCCCGCACTTACACATGATTCATTTATTTTACTATCACATTGTTTTAACACTTAAAATAATAGTTTCTTTTTAACTTTCCATCACACTAATTCGTTCAATTCAGTATTAAAGACAGCATTGAAAGCATTCTTTTAGAAAAAAAACATCTTTAAACTTAAGACAGGGTACCTGTCAATCAAAACATTGTCCATAATAACCCTGACTAGTACTCTTCTTGTCTCAAGATCACCTAAGGGTGAAAAAATAACACCCATTCCTTATTCACAATCCGGAGTGGATAAACTTCCACCCAAGGTTCCGGGTGCCCATACACCAAACCAGTTTCCAATACAACTGGACGGCTCCCCTAGGATAAAAAACGGTATCTTAACTTATGTAGAAACATCAAGACATGACACGGAGTAGAAAATCAACGGTCATTGGGGTAAGCGACTTATCCGTGGCTGGAAAGCCATCATTATCATCAATTTATACCAAGGAGTCAGAGATGTCTTGCGACAAGCTATCTTAAAGATGGTCAATTATATCTTTCCTAATTCTGTTACCATATACATGTGGTAGTGATGTGTGTGAACACACTAGGACCGCCGGGGCATTTTTTCTCTCTTTAGGAGTTTTTTTCCCACGAGCATTGTATATACTTCCATCACTCTAGGACTATCTATCTTTCCATTGCACACTAAGTAACACACTCTCTATTGTGTGTCTTGAGCTTCCTTCGTCTTCTCCAAGCTATGTGCGTTTCTTTGCAACCATAATTCCAACAATTGGTATCCGAGCAGGTTACGTCCTCTCGGGCTTAGTCGCCAGCTGCTCCAGCACACGCCTGGTCACTTTCTCTGATTTCAGTGAGCTTTGGCAAGCATTCGCAGGTCAACAAAAGTTTCGAGCATGCTCATAGAGCTCAATCTGCTTAGATTTTTGATTTGGGCTCATTTCAGCCTCCGTTTCCACTACAGGCAGGTCTGCACATGCAATTTCGTGATTTTGTGCAAAATTTTGTCAGTGCCGTTTTCTGCATAACAGGTGCCTTACAGTCTTCTACGATTTGTGCTATATAGCACGTGTTGTTCCCGGTCCGTTTCTCCTATTTTCGAGCAGTTTTCACATTAGGTGCAACATTTACCATGGCTAACAACAACACAGATGTGTTCAAGATGTTTGTTGCTGAGGACAGGTCGGATGGGAACAACTATCCTATGTGGGCTTATATGATGCAACATGTGCTTGTGTCAAAGGGCATCTAGAACATTGTGTAGGGCATTGATGTACGTCCTGGTTCTGAGGATGTAGGCGATGTTGAGGATGTTGCAGGTTTTGCTGCAAGGATTGCTGCTATTAGAGTTGTTTTGCCTACGGCAGAACAAGCTCGTTGGGATGCAAAGGATGCGCAGGCTCATGCATTGATTGCGTTGTCTGTGAAGCAAACCATTGTTCCTCACATCCGTCCAACAAAATCTGCAAAACAGGCTTGGGATATTCTATCAGGTCCTTATGCAAGCCGCAATGAGGCTAAAATTGCTTTGCTGCGTAGAGAGCTGGAGTCGAAGATTATGCATGAGGAAGATGATATGGACACTTTCCTTGCTAGTGTCAAGGATATCAATGAGCAACTTATTTCTGCAGGTGAAGTCATTTCAGACAGTTCCTTTGTGCAGACTGTTCTTGATTCCTTACCAGAATCTTACCACACTTTTGCTAGTACTTGGAGACTTATGACACAAGGAAATCCTGAAGTTGTCAAGTTTGATGCATTATGCACATTGCTGTTGCAAGAGTCACTTTCCAAAAAAAACAGGACTAGGAAGCCTGCAGTTGAACAGGCTTTTATTGCTTCTCAAAGAAAGGGTGGTAACAGCAATGCAACCACTTCTTATGGTTCTGCTGCGAGTGGCAAGAATTCTGTTCATAATGCTTCTGCTGGCAGCAATTCGTCTGGAAATTCTGGTGATAAGGGCAAAAAGAAGATGCGTTGCCATTATTGTAAAGCTAATGATCACTTGATCAAGTCGTGTCCTAAGTTGAAGGCCAAAGAGGCTAAGAAGAAAGAGGGTGGTTCCACTCCAAATGTTGGTTCCACTACAAATGCAGCGATTGTTGAGTCTTCTCTGAAAGGAGACTGTTTTGGTGATGTTGATGCAGAATGGGCTTTTAGCGCAGAGTGCACTTGCAATCCTGCTGTCCATGATGCATGCTTATCAGTTGCTGCAGATTCACATGTGTGGTATTTCGACAGTGGTGCTACAAAGCATATTACCTCACATCGTGAATTGTTTACCTCTCTCGAGTCTGTCCCTCATGGGAATTCAGTCACTTGTGCCAACAATGCCTCTTATCCAATTCAAGGAGTTGGAAAGATTGTGCTTACTGCTGCAAATGGCAGTTCCTTCACACTTGTTGATGCACTTTATGTACCTGGGATCAAGAAGAATGTCTTGTCTATATCCGCACTTGCTAGACTTGGACTTGTAGTCAAATTTGTGGATGACAGATGTACAGTTCATGATCTCAGTTTTGGTGATGAAATTGTTGCATCTGGCCTTTTGTGCCGTGGGTTGTATAAGATCACTTTGTCTGACAAGTGTCCACAAAATTTTGCAAATGCTGTTGCAAATTCAAGGGCTATTTCAGATGCAAAACTTTGGCATGCATGTTTTGGTCATTTGAATTTTGCCACTTTGCTGCGTTTGCAGAAATCTGATATGGTTGCTTCTTTGCCGCCTTTTGAAGCACCTGTCAAACATGTATGTGAAGGCTGTATTTTGGGTAAGATGCAGCATTCTAAGTTTCCAAAGGATGGTTCAATTCGGGCCACATGCAGATTGCAGCTTGTGCATAGTGATGTTTGTGGGCCCATGCAAACTCTGTCCTTGGGAAATTACCTTTACTTCGTGACTTTCATTGATGATTACTCCACGCATGCATGGGTATTTCCGCTTAAAGAGAAGTCCGAAGTTTTTATGTGCTTCAAACAATTCTTGGCTATGGCTGAAAATGTCTCAAAATGTACTATGGGTACCCTCCGTTCCGATCGAGGGGGGGAGTATATGTCTCATGACTTTAATGCATTTCTGGCTAGTCATGGGATAAAACACCAATGTAAAGTACCTTATACACCTCAGCAAAATGGTGTTGCTGAGAGGAAAAACAAGTCACTGACGGAAATGGCACGATGTATGGTCAAAAGTCAAGCTTTGCCGCATTCTTTTTGGCTTGAGGCCATCATGTGTGCCACTTATGTACTTAACTGGTGTCCTACGAAAGCTTTGCAGTCTATTACTCCATATGAAGCATGGCATGATAGAAAGCCTTCTATTGAGCACATGCGTGTTTTTGGTTGTTTGGCATATGCTTTGGTGCCACAAACACAGCGCAAAAAATTGGATGATAAGGCTGTCAAATGTATTTTTGTTGGTTATAGTGCTGAAAGCAAAGGTTACAAGTTATATCATCCACAAACAAAACGTATTGTGGTTTCACGGGATGTAGTGTTTGTTGAAGATTTTGTTCAGCCCTTGCTGTCATGTACTAGAGACAGTAATGTAAGCTCACAGGACATTTATGACACTTTGTTGCCTCTTTTCAGTGGTGGAAATACGAATGTAACTTCCAATGAGGCAAATGTACAGCCTATGGGGGTTTCTGAAAATGTTACAGATCAGTCTATTACTAATGCAGATGTACATGATGTACTTGATGAGGAAAGGGCCGAAAATGTGCAGGCTAGAGGTATGCCAAAATGGCTGGTACACACTTTGCGTGACAGTAAATTGGATGCACCTTTATCTAGTCGTACTCGTTCAGGCTCTCGCAATGCATCTTATGCATCAGATTGTTATGCTTTGGTCGTGTCTAGCTTACATGATGTTGAGGAGCCTCTATCTTTTGATGAAGCACATAATTCAGGAGTGAAAATGGATCTAGACAAGATAGAGACTATCTGTGATTGGCCTCATTTGAAGAATGTCCATGAAGTTAGAAGCTTTTTGGAATTGTGTTTGTACTACATGCGGTTCATTCGAAAGTTTGCAAAGGTTGCTTCCCCTTTGCATATCTTGACACAGAAAGGAGTCCCTTTCTTGTGGGGACCCACAGAGGTGGCTTGCTTTCAGACTTTGAAAGATAAATTGACTACAGGACCAGTTTTGACTTTGTCGGACTTGCAGAAGTCATTTGAAGTATATTGTGATGCTTGTGGTCGTATTCTAGATGCTGTCTTAATCCAAGAAGGCCATGTCATTGCTTACGAGAGCCGATTGTTCTCAGGGCCAAAATTGACAGCAAAGATTTATGAGAAAGAGCTTTTGGCAGTTATCCATGCTCTTACTCAATGGCGGCACTACCTACTCGGAGCGCATTTTGCTATCTTTACAGACCATCAGAGTTTACGCTACTTCTAGCAGATGCAGTGGGCGAAAATCTTGTCACAATTTCACTTCCAGATTGTCCATGTGCAAAGACAGAAGAATTTGGTGGATGATGCTTTGTCTCGGCAGCCGTTGATTCTCGCTATTTCCGCGATACATCATAGAAGCTTCGAGGATATGGTCGACCAGTATGCCACAGATACGGATTTTGCAGACGTTTTCACACGGATACGGGATGAGGAGACAGTAGCGGATATTCCATTCGAATGGCTACTTGATGAGGAAAACCATGTTGTGCATTACACAGCCATTGAGGGAAAAGGATGCCACTGTCCGCCTTTTACGAGTCACCGCGGCATTGCTACCACCTTGAAAGGGTAGAGAGATACTTCTTTTGGCCGAGACTCAAGAAGGATGTGGACGAGTTTGTGCGCAAGTGCTTGGTATGCCAAAAGGTCAAGTTTTATAGGCATAAAGCACAGGGATTGTTACAGCCTTTTCCCATATCTACCTGCCCATGGGAAAGTATTGCAATGGATTTCTTTTTTGATCTCTTGAGAACACAAAGTGGTCTTGATGGTATCTGGACTATTATTGACAGATTTAGCAAGCAGGCTCATTTCATTCTAGTGAAGAAAACAGTCAAGCCGGATCACTTAGCGAGATTGTTTGTGGCCTAGATTTTTTGACTACATAGCATGCTTGAGACGATTGTCTCCTATAGGGACCGCAGATTTATGAGTTTGTTTTGGAAGGCAGTTTGGGAGAACGTGGTTGCAGTTCTCGTCATCTTTCTACCCGCAGACTGACGGGCAATCTGAGATTGCCAATTCAGTGGTTTTAAATTTATTTAAGTCTTATATCTCATATCAGAAGACTCAATGGAAAAAGTATCTACCTTTGGTGGAATTTGCCTACAACAACATGATACACTCCTCGAAGGGGAAGGCGTCATTTGAGATTATTGAAGGTGCTGCAAAGGTTCCACCCTTCCTAAGCAGCAAAGATAAGATTTTTGAAGGCGATGAGTACAAGCGCGACTTGGACATGGCTTTTGCCAAGATCCGCGAGGCTTTGCAGAAATATTAAGAAAGATAGAAAAAGGCAACGAATCACCATTGTCACGATTTGAAATTGAAGGAGGATGACTAGGTGCTCTTACGTTTTGAGAAGGCACGCCTGAGAAAGAAGAAGGGAAAGGAGAGGCTTTTTCCAAAGCTTAGTATGCGATACTACGAACCTTTCCAGATCTCTAAAAAGATCAATGATGTCTCCTTCCAACTGAAACTGCCTGACACTTGGAGGATTCACAATGCATTCCATGTGAGTCTCTTGAAACCTTTTAAAGGTGATGTGCCTGATGATGGGGAGCCTGATGAGTAAACCGAAGTGGAAGAAAACGAGGAGATCCTTGTTCTCAAACAGATTTTGGAAGATAAGGACACAAAGAATAAAGGTAAAGTCCGAAGGTGGTTCTTGGTTAAGTTCAAGAACTATCCTGCATTGGATGCGAAGTGGATGGAGGAGGAGGACCTAGCAGATACTCCTGAGATTATGAAACTTTACCTCGAAGCTTTTGGTTTAGCATAGTCTACTCCAAATGGAACCCAGAATTTAGCTTGGCCGGAGATCTGGTGCAATGGGATGCACAAGAGAGGAGTTACTCCGCTCCTTTGTCAACAGATGCCTTGATTTTTGTATACTAAAGTCACTGATGTCTCTTTGAGCTTTAGGATACTGAGAGCTGACAGTATTCTGTTGTAAGACTTTATGAAATGGAATTCCTAAATATGAAACTGATTTCTTGTTGACTTGTTTTTAAGCGCAGGAACTGATAGACGAAATGACTGCAACATTTTGGTCTGAATGATCTTGAATAGACATGGTTGCAATAGGGGTTAGTCAATAGGGCATCGATGAGGTCCTGAGTGGATCTAGATGCGATTTCTAATTGCATTGCCAATAAATCATGGTCAAAGATCCGAATGAATGTTGAATGTCATGTGATTTGACTGTCGATTGGTACATGTGCTAGATGTGTGTTCCTAGTGCGTCGGTACTAACAGTCAGTGTCTGCTAAGACAATTTATGGCTTCTATCTATTTTGCAGGCATAATCGAGGGTGATTACAATTCTTTCAAGGGGAAGATATGTCACAAACTGGTGACATGTTGTGCCCACAACACACACAAACATTCTCTGCAACCTACTCCCGTGAAATGGCAGGCTGACGTTGTGAGCGGGGTGGAAACACACAGAACGCCTCTATAATGATCCGACACATACTCTTGGAAGGATACACACATACACACACTATGGGGCACCACTCGGCTGACACAACACCCCTGGCCGAGACAGAAAACACACCTATGGAGTGAGAGGAGAGAGACTACCCATTTACCCACTCCACACAGAGAGAGACACACACACACACACCCAAAAAACTCAGCTCAAAAGAGGAGAACTTCGAATGTTTAGATACAAATGAGCTTGGGCCAACACCAATGGGGCAAACAGCTCACTCAATATGGGTAAAATATGCCAGATACAATCACAAGCTGGAGCAGAAGCTTCGCTCATAAGAGAAACTTACACAGCCAAAACAACAGAAAAAGAGTGAGAAATTTGGCAAAATGGACAGCGCCATTGCGTCCGGAACGGCCCAAAAGCCCAATGTACAATGTCAAAATGCTCAAATCCGACCTCGGATGAGCAGATTTCGGCCAAAACAGGCTCCAAAAACCCTAAAAACACACCTACGACTGTTTCTCCTCTCTTCTGCACGTTTTTTCTGGTCTTCTCTCTGTATTTTCAGTTCCCACACTTAGCTTTTTTACTTGGGCACCCTTGGCCTTTTAGATGACCCCAAACGGACCCCGAACAGGCCAAAAACTGACCTCGCAGTGCATAGTTGTCACCTTTTTGCATCATCCGCACACCTGGCACTCAACTTTTTCCAATAATGCATCCCGCCACCACGTGAAGTGGCCCCAAAATATGGTCCTCATGATGATATTTCTGCATAAGTATCACAATAAAACACCCACGTTGTGTCCGTACTCATCCACGTGCAAATATTGACCCCATTCGCCCTCCTGGCGCCACTAGATGCCATCTGACACACCTACTTACCTCCTATCATCGGCCCACGGATAGCTCCCTCGAGAAGTTTTACGCGCTACCAACTCCTCATTATTGTAGAAAAAACACACTGGTACTGGTAACGATGAAAATCGATGCACTATGTACACACTGTCCTACCTGTACACATGTAGGCCCCACGTAACCACCTGGCTATGGAGAATGGGCAATCCTTTATCTGATGCACCATGCATGTGTATGTA
Organism: Adiantum capillus-veneris; assembly: GCF_014529385.1. Classification (NCBI taxonomy): domain Eukaryota; kingdom Viridiplantae; phylum Streptophyta; class Polypodiopsida; order Polypodiales; family Pteridaceae; genus Adiantum; species Adiantum capillus-veneris. The sequence continues at coordinate 135,633,349 of NC_140933.1, forward strand.
CATATGCACAATCCCTTGCTCAAAAAAACTCCTGACATAATTTGCCCATCCCTTAGCCTGCTAGATCATTCATGATCAGCAGCAGCAAAAAGAGATATGAGACTCGTCGCGTCATAGGTCTCCTCATCTTTCACCAACACTACTTGTTCTGTAGACAGCTCATCTTGCTCCACCATCATTAACCTGGAATGATATAATTTAAGATGCAATCCATTGACCCTTTACTTATGTAGAATCAAATCCAGGTTAGCAAGCTGATGATCATTAGGAAAAATGTGGACTCTCTTTGGGCCATATAGGATTAAGGTTAATTAGGCTCCAACCAATAGGAAGAGAGCAATGTATATAAGTCTAGAACCTAAGAAAGTAGAGAGAATAATAGGGTTGTCCACTCATTTATTGCTTTGTATCCTAGAGGGAGGTGGATGGGTAAAAGAGGGAGGGGAAAAAAGGGAGGGGGGGAGTGGTGGGTCCACAGATACGTTTTTGCAAAAACCCTAAAATTTCAAAATTTTCAAAAAAAATTAAATTCAAAATATTCCATCCAAAACTCCCCCCAAACCTACCCTATGATCAAAAAGTCATTTTCTCACTCTAGAACCTTTTTTCTAAGACTCCCTTCCTCCATAGCCCCTTCCATAACACAGAGCTCTCACTCTCTCTCTAAACTCTTACACCTTCCTCCTTCTTCAAGCTCTCCATTGCAACTTTAAGCTCCCACTCTCTCTCTAAACTGCCTCCCTCCTCCTTCCTCAAGCTCTCCATTGCAACTTTAAGCTCCCACTCTCTCTCTAAACTCTGTTTCCCTCCTCCTTCCTCAAACTCTCCATTGCAACTGTAGGCTCCCACTCTCTCTCTAAACTTTGTCTCCCTCCTCCTTCCCCAAGCTCTCCATTGCAATTTCAAGCTCCCACTTAAGCATCCATGTCAAACAATGGTCAAAATAGACGCCCCAAACCCATCATTCAAAGTATGGTTCTCCACAACTCGAAGAATGAGGAGCAACAATGGGAACCTCAGCTTTTTCAAGAAGGTGCGTGGGTCTATATGCAACCTTTCGCAATCGGTCCCCATCGTGTTCGTGAAAGAACAAACGTTGATCTCCATTGGAAGGGAAGACTACTAGGCTTCAAGCAAGTAAGAGACAAGGGTACGGTGGCAATCGTTCAACATGTTTTCATGTTTGGACACATGCGTCTACGAGGGATCACCAACACAAGGGATTTTCCTTGTAATTGTATGTCCCTTGCACTTCAATGGTTTTGGTGGTAACAAAAAAATGGACTTTTTACATCTCACGGACTGTTTTGTTTCTATGTAGATGTTTTTCCTTCTAGCCTTGTGGAGGAGCAACCACTCTCATGCCTTTCAAGCACATTTACGGCCATGCATGCAAGTCTTGGAGATATGCTCTTCTCCAACACAACTTCATCAAACCTTGCACGACAGAGAGTGTTCTTCTACACCCACAAGTACATTGTACCTACAGATGAGGAAGGCTACGGAGAGCTACAACCTTTGGAGGCTACAACCTTGCGAAGCATGGAGTGGCCAAAGCTAGATGCATTCACTGTAATGTCTTTGAAAGCCAAGACTGTAGCTGATGTGAGAGCATCATTAAAATTTGGAAAAGCCTCGCGTTCCGTTGGGCTTGGATGGTGTTGTCCTGCTCATGTCATCTAGCATCTTTGGATCTTTGCCTTTCCATCATACAAATACTATGTATGTTTACAAAGATCTACAATACGATACATTGGAAGCCATCCTTGGGGAGCAGTGGGGGTATCTTGAAGGACTTCACAACGGAGATCGCTTTCGGTGCCAGGTTGGAAGTTTCGGCATTGCTATCCGTTTCATCAAGGTGCGCTCCACTCTTTACGTGCGGTACTTCTATGAAAGGTGGATGTGAAAGCTTGGTGAATGGATTCCATTGCAATCCACCAATGCTACAATTGAGGTATTTGATATTGCAATCAAATTGTCGAGTGGTACCGTTGAAACCGTCCAAGTGAACAAGCATTGGACATTGGCCAATGTGCGGGAGCACTTAGTGATAATGGGTTTAGAGCATGGAGAAGATACAAAATTTTGCATCGGACGACGTAAGGTGAATGATTTTTCTCTCTTAATCATGTTATATTTATGTTTTTTTTATTATTCCCTGCTCTAAGTTGGGTATGCTAATTTATTTATTTTTTGCTAGATTGGTAGCCGCATGGAGAGCACGATTCAAATTGAAAAGGTGTGGACGACGGAAGAGAATTTGATTTTATCATTAGAGTAGTTATGTTTTGTACTTAATTTTTTTTATAATATCACAATTGTAAGTTCAAGCAGATGGTTGTATCAAATTTTGGCAATGCACATTATCTTAAAGTTGTAGTGATGTGTTTTTTGAGTTAAATGATTGTAATTTAGTTTGTAAGTTTTTTATAACTTCTTGTTATTTGTGTTACTTTATGAAAATTGTTTAATATTTTAATTATTGTTTTTTTTTTTGGGAGGGGGGGGGGGGGGGGGGGGGGGGGGGGCGCGTGCTATATAAAGCCTCCTAAATCCTACCATTTTCACACTTTTTGCCTGTTCACACTCTCATTTGATCTCCAACACTCTTTGCATTCCTACTTTAAGAGCTAGCATTATGGCATCCTCCACCCCTCCCGAAGCCACGGCGTTACAACGCTTCCAAGCGTCTTTACAAACAACCGAGTGGCAAGATCGTGACGATCTTCACAATTTCTTCACCCAATTCCCTGATGTGAATGCAACTATTCACCTAAACAGTCAATCTTTTTAGTCTATCTTAGAATTTTTTGAATTTTACATCGACAAGTATGCTGTACCAATTGTTGGACAAGGGGAATTGTGGATTCCATGCGATTTGCTTCGCTACATACACAAAGGCGATCGGCATTTCACCCAGCGACTTCAACGATTTTGTGTAATTGCGGGTGAGGTAGGTCAGTACATTGAAGATTCACGTTTGAAAAAGAAGAAGGTTGGCACCCAGTTTCTAAGTCGCTTGGCGACTTTTGTGTTTCTTCTTGCGGAGGAGCCTGAAAGATCCGAGGTGAGTTTGCCTCATTTGCGCCTTGGGGGTGTCATTAAGGACACAAAGGAGCCCATTATAGCGCCCTGGGATGCAAGCAAAGAGGGCAATATTCTTGCCCTAACCTACCCAGGAGGTGTCATGGATGCCGCCAAATCCATGGGTGATGAGGGTGCAGAAGCATCCTTTAAGCCCGCTGCAGATGCGCCGGAGGAGACATTAACTCCGGAGGTTTTTTTTGAACACCTCTCCCCAATTGTGATAGATGGGGAGGAATATTTTTTTTTACATGATCTTGAAAAGACTTTTGACATCCGCATGGATGAGTGTCTGTCCATCCTCTGTGCCACTGTAGAGTCCTCTGCCATTGACCCCTCTTCCGATCCTTTGGATCGAAGCCTCCTTCCCCTTGGAGAGAGTGTGGTAGATACATTGGAGTTGGCAATGGTGGCGGTGACAGATGCACCGCACTCATCTGTGTCGGAGGATGAGTTTGTAGCTACACGCGCATTGCTTGAAGCCCAATGCACTCCTATGCCTGTTCATATAGATGAACTTGAGAGTGTCGCTATGGCTCCCAATTCATCTATTTCTCTTGACAGCAAAGGCATAAACGATGAAGACGATGAAAAACAAGAGGTATTAATTGATTTTTGTTTTGTGATTACGTTAATTTTCATTGTTGCATTCTAAAATCTTATTTACCTATTGATTTCTTTGTAGAATGTTGTGGAGCTGGATGAGCATGTAAGTCGGGGAGGAGATGGTAGGCGCCAAGCTTTTGGATGGCAGTCGTCTCTTGCGCATTACCTTGGCAAGCTCCCCCAGGACGGCTTTGCGATAATCCACAAGGAGTACACTCCTTGTGGTCAATTTTGGGTGTCAATGATAAAAGCAATGAGCCGCATTCTATGCCTGTCAACCATATCTCAAGCCTCCCAAGTTATATATCTTGTAAATAAATCTCTGGCCAGTGCTACATTTGCGACACACATTCGTGGTCGTGTGCTTTGTAACGTGGCCTTAAGCCAACAAGCTGTAGGTCTAAGCAATGTGGAACAAATTGCTTGGGATGTGCTGCACAAACAGCCTCCTTGCGCCCAAGAGCGCCGAGAAAACATTGCTCGCCATATCTTAGATGGCTCAAGCAGTCAATAGATGCATAAATCTTGTAATTGACTCCTTCAAATATGTAATGAGATATATCACATCTTTGTACTTTGTTATTTTAAAATTCGAATGGAAATTGATTTTAACTGGTACTTTTCAACTTCTATGTTGAGTTTATTGTACGATAGATAGTATATGATTGGTTCTATCTTGTGATACACTTGTGTAATTCTCTGAATCAAAATATAGAGTTTTTTTCAGTCCAATCTCCATCAATAAAAACATAATAACATTGTATTCTTATAATTTGGCATAAAAAAGCTTTAATTAGGCTGCCTAGAGGCTTGCCGCAGAGGTGTGCGAGAAGTCAGAAGTAACATTTACTTTTGGCTTCTCCCGCCCCTCTGCGGCAAGCCTCTAGACAGCCTAATTAAAGGTTTTTAAAGCAAAAATTATAAGAATACAATGGTTTTTTGGTTATTCAATCAACCAAACTTGGTTGACAGTTCTTTTATCCACATCTCTCTCTCTCTCTCTCTCTCTCTCTCTCTCTCTCTCTCTCTCTCTCTCTCTCTCTCTCTCTTTTCCTCTCTCTACTTAGCTTTACTTATCACTTAAAACAAATGTACACAACTCGTTATATTTGAAAAATCCATGACTCGTTATATTTCAAAAAGATATCTTTACATTGGCAAAATTGCCTAAAAGTCAAATTCAATCTCTTTGTCCTCTGATTCGACGTGCAAGAGCTAAATCTTTGGGCATTATTGTCACCCGTTTTGCATGAATAGCACACAAGTTGGTGTCTTCAAAAATAGAAATTAGATGATATTCTGCCGCTTCTTGCAGAGCTTCTACGGCGATACCTTGAACTCGAAACGCCATTCGATAACTTTGCATGATCTCTTTTACCAAACGTGCGAATGGTGCCTTGCGTATGAGAAGGTCTGAAGTTTTTTGATAGTGATGAATCTCTTGCAACGCCTTTGGAATGAGTCGCTTCACAACAGGAGCCCGTTGTTGAGGGATGGTAGGATCTGGGACATGGGCCTTGCAAGGGCGAACCTTGAAAAACTTTTTCTTTTTACGATAGGGCTTGCAAGAGGGAGCTTGCGCATATTCAAGGCCACCATGTGCTCTTCAACTCCACCCTGCGCTCCAACTGGCTCGTCTGCTACATCCTCAAAATCCTCTTCATTTAGTAACCCATGATCACCTCTAGGCTGATCTGACGGCAGAGCGCCGAAACCACGTGGAAATGTCTTCCCGGTCGGAACTCGATGATTGCTTGGGATCTCCTGTTTGCTCCATGGTGGGCTTTGTGCTTCGTTGTCCATTTCGGTTTCTGTGTCTGATGTCACTACCCGTTTCTTCTTGCGTGAAGGTTGTCCATCTTGTTGCTCTTCACCCGACCATTCTCTCTCCATCTCTTCTAAGAGCTCTTGTTCGTGTATCCAAGGTGGTTTTTGAGCACCTTGGACGGTTGAGTGAGGGTGAGCAAAAAAAGGTTGATCTTTTCTTGCTGTTTGCTTTGTGCGTGCCATGGTGTAAGAAGGGGAAAGATTGAAAATGAGACTCCTTCTTTTCTAAAAGCCCTCTATTTTTAAAAAAAAGGTCTCTTCACACTTGACCGGGCCACTTAAAAAAACTCTTAATATCATCAAAATATAAAAAACAAAACATAGATAAATGGAGAATTATTATATGCAACTCAACAAAGACATATACAAACATAAACATTACATTGCATAGCATCATTTGTTTTACATGTTGGGTAACCAACGTTTGCCCACTCTATGGCGATTTTCACGCCACCTAGCATGATTAAGGGGTCCGGTGGAGTTTCTCCATTTCTCTTTAGCAGTAAGTCGAGATTGTCTCCTAACTTCCTTGGCAAGACTTGACTTTTGCGCTCGCTCTATGGCATGACATCTCCCCAAAGAACAACGAAAGAACCAATCAAACATCTCCTTCATGTAGTTGGATCTCGTAGTTCCACCACTGTGACGTGTATTTTTAAAGTAAACACCTTTGGCTCGATAATGTGATTTTTCCATTCCTTGAGTGCTCCACATGTCTAATGAACCATATTTTGACATAAAGAATGCTCCATGCGCAAACAAAATATGCTGCATCAAGAAAACATGCTTAGATCAAATAAATATTTATGTATAGCATCAAAATTTCAACTGAAAAAAGTAACTTACCATGTAGTGTGTGATATTGCTCTCTCCCCACGCTTGCACAAATGCTTTAGTGAAATTCAAAATGTGATCTTTGAAAAAATTTTGTTGCTCGCTCGTGGTTTGGGGTTTCCACATGATTTGAAGCACTAACTCCAAGTGGTGCCACACTTGCCTACGCAGATTTACAAGCACGGGATTTGAATCTTGATCGGTCGTACACTTGCAAAGCGCTTTCCATAGCTCCCATGGAGCATCCTCTTCACCCCTCTCCTTTTGCATCGCTGGTTTCTTGAAAAACCTACGTGCTTTCACACCATTCATAGATACTTTTTGTGGCACTTCATGCATATTATCCACCTCACCGATGATAGAAACGTTACCACCATGACATCCAATCAAATTTAGAATTGTTTCAACTATTCCAATGGCTTCGACGGATCTGGAAATGGGTTTCATTGTGAAAGCGTACTCTATGTGAAGCTTTAACAAGCGATCAAATATACGCATAAAGGCATGCAAAGTGTAAAAGAGTATATTTGCAAGTGGAAAATTGATAATGGGATGCCATGTTTTATCTTTTGTCGACCGATTGGGGACCTCCATGATAGGACAATTCAACACCGAGCACACCCAATCCTTTGCATCATCATCCATTGACCCTATTGCCTGACTTCCCTTGACATTTTTCTTTGAAGACGTGGAGCCACGAGTACTCTCCTTGTATCCTCGTACACAATATGGACAAGGAATAAGTGATGAAGCACCTTGTTTACACCCAAGTATACATTTGATTGTTTTTAGATCACCTCCTAAGTGCCACTCAACATCAAATGTACTTACTCCATCTACTTATAGCTTTTCTCCCTCTAGTTGTCCCTTAATAACCTCTGTGATCCACGGGATCATAGAGAAGACCCATGCCAACACCTCATGAGTCTCCTTCGGAACTTCAAAAGCTCCTAACCACCATATTTCTTTTTCCGATTGTACACTAAATGATGGTTTCTGAGAATGATCACCGATAGCATCGACTTTTGCAAAAAACATTGCCTCATTCATGAGTGTCACACTCATACGTTCCAATCTCCGTCCTCTGACAATTTGACATTCATCTAGTTTAAGAATAAATATGAGCTTCTCTCCAAGTACTGGAACAACACAAGAATTGAATTTTTATACTAAATGATATTCAATACAAATAAAAAACGACATTACAATTTGTATTACCTTGTGGAGACAAAGCATAAAATTTAACCATAGCTCGTTGTAGTCGTTTCAAGTCAACAAAAATATTGTTGAATTGATGATAACTAAAAGACTTTGTCCCATTAGGAATAGTATTGCCTCCCTTTATATTATCACGTGACTTAGCACTCATGGAAGAGTACACCATGGATCCTTCAATGTGTTTGTATTCGCCAAGGGATTCCTGAACGAGATCATTGTTTGCTTTTTTTGCAAGTCGGACCCTATGTGGAATAGGAAATAAATTCTCGGTGATGCCTTGCTCTCGTAATGCATCTTTCATCAATCCATGAAGTGCATGGTATGCATTTGTGCTGATCCCAACCTCATCACAAGCTCTCTGGACATCATCCTCAGACACAAGGTTAGAGATCTTTTTTAGGATCTCCTTTGTGATGGCATCTTTCATGTGTTTGGCCTTTTCACAACCTATGATGTAAAGTATATCTTCCTTTGAGATGCATCCTAGGAGAAGGTTGCAATGGTCATCTTGTCTAAAACTTCCACACACATCTTGTATATATGTCCTATTTCAAAAGGTGAACCGAGTTACAAATTGATGAAAATTATTTGAGAGTTATGAACACTGCGAATTTAAAAAAATACCTGGTTGCCATGATCCGCTTCTTACGTGCCCCTCCATTAGATGCTAAGTTTTCAATGGAAGAGAACTCCCTCTTACGCTCATGCATGCCAAATGGAGTGGCTTTTAGGTGAATCATTGCAATCTGTAGCTTAGTTACCTCTGTTTTTGTAGCTTTCATCTCCTCTTTAAGATTTTTGAGTTGTTTCTCTGTGGAACGTAGTTGTTGTTGGAGATTTGTGGAATGATTGTGTAACACTTGACATTGTTGTCGGAAATATGCTGACGCACCTGCGTGATTGGAGTCCAATCTCTTACAATACCCAAGAAGACCACATTCTCCTTCTCCCACATATTTGATTAAGCTTGGGAGTGTACGGAATGTCGGATGACAGCCCACGAGCGGATCTTTTGGATACAACCCTCCATCAAGCCACAAGTCAACATTGGTTTCTCCTCGAAACCGTCGTACGGATGTCGGTTGAGATGCTTTCTCATCATTTTTTTTGTGGGAGCAAATTCGATCGGTAGACGCAGACTGACATTAGTTGACCTAGTAGATGACAGCGCAGGTGATTCATTGGTTATGTCGTGAAGAGACATGGTGAAAATTTATGATGGGAAAAAAAATTGATAAGATGTACTTTTTGGGATAAACAGACAATTTTTGGGATAAAAAAACTTAAAAATATATTTTTTCATATATAGGTTCAATTTTTGAGCTCAAAGGAGGGAAATTTTTAAATTTTAAAAATTTCAATTTTTAGGCTTTATTAGATAGACGTTTTGATGATGTGGCATTGTCTATTTATTCTTGGAGTTAATGTAGAGAGGGACCCAAGGAATTTTAGATTTGGAGCTTATAAAAGATAGATTCTTCTAAAAAAATACTTATATATATATATATATAGGGACCTTTTGAAAGCTTAAAAGATCCATTTTGAAGATTTTATAAAAAATTCATTTTTTGGGGGTAAATTGATGCACGAACTGAAAAGTGGCTTTTATCATAACTACTTACTCTCTTTGTTTGGTGATAAGTAGAGAGAGAATGGTTCTTCTCTCTACCTTTACTCCTCTCTCTCTTTTTACTCTCCTCTCTCTTCTACTTTATCCCCCCTATTCCTCCTACTTTACCACCCTCATTCCCTACTTTCCCCCCTCTCCTATCTAGAGAGAAGTTAGAGAGAGAGCTACAAAAGTAGCCCTATTTATTGTCTTTGTTCCCTCCATCCCCTACAAAATTAGCTTTAATCCCTTAAAATTAGGGATCCTTACATGGTCCCAAGGGGGTCCAATTTTTTCCTAATTAGTATGTACCATTGGGGAAACACTCCACTACCTTGAAAGGGCCTTCAGGTACCTTCCCACTTCATTTGAAACTTCTTTTGGAAGGTGTTGTCCAGCTTACTGTTATATCGCAAAACCAAGTCATGCTTCTTGATACCCTTACTTTTGACCTTTTCATTTATCTTTGCCAAAGCCTTATCCTGCATCTGTCCATAATGTTCCAATGCACTCATCCTATCCAGCTGAACCTCTTGTAACTGCAAGAGTCTCTCTTTGAATGCATCACTAGGCGGCCCAATTAACTTCTCTAGCTTCTTGACTGCAAGCAACTCTACCTCCACAGGCAATAGTGCTTCCTTTCCATACAACAAATGAAATGGAGTAAACTCTGTACCTATCTTCATCGAAGTACGGTAAGCCCATAATGCACTAGGCAATTCCAAATCCCAATTCTTTCCTTGGTGTTCTGTCACTTTTGAAAGAATGTGTACCAACTCACCATTGAATCTTTCATTTAAGCCATTACACTGCGGATAATAAGGAGTGGTATGCTGGTGCCTAATCTTCATCTTCGCGCATAAAAAATCTAGCAGCTTGGCTCTAAAGCCTGGACCCTTATCCAAAAGTAGCTCAAGTGGCACCCCAAACTTGCAACTGATCTGTTTTACTGCTATAGCCTATGCCCATCTAGAGAGATAGTCCACTGCAGTCAAAATATAGCTTTTGCCCCTGCTTGTGATAGGTAACGGGCCTATTACATCAATCCCCCACTTTTCAAACACATCAAATGCCATAATGGTTTTTCGTAGCTCTGGCTTCAACACTCTCTTCCCAAATGCTTGACACCTATTGCAAGACCTACACCAATGGTGAACATCCTTGTGCAAACTAGGCCATACATACCCCTCTTGCAAGATCTTATGCAAGGTGATCTTTAGAGCAAAATGGCCGCCACATGCGCCTTCATGATTCTCATCCAGCACTCTGTAGAGCTCCTCCCGCCAAGGTACACGTCTCAACACAAGATCGGCCCCTTTCATGTACAAGACATCACCAATCAATTTGTACATGTATGATCTACGCACAAAACCATACTTCTTAGACTTCTGAATGTCCTTTGGAATGATTCCTGTTAGCAAAAAATCCTCTTCTTGAGCCAAAATTTCCCGACCATGGTAAAGAGGTAAGTTGGTTCTCAACACAAATAGCTCCCCAATCATGCCTTGGGTTGCTTCATGTGCCTCTCCATTTAGAGCACGTTCAATGTGTCTGATGCTCCATGCTTCGAACTTTTTTAACAGGCCTTTAATTCTGAAACACATTTCCTTCAATGAGGTGTTCTTGCTCTTCCAGACACCTAGCACTTGCTTCACCACTAACAAAGGCATCACCTTTTATGCTCAACCTTCTAATCCCATGCTTCAAACAAATTTGTAATCCGGCTTCCAACGTAGCATATTCAGCCTCATTGTTACTATGAGCATCCAATTTGAAACCTCTCTTGAATAATAGCTTCCCCTCTGGATCATAAAGGGCTATACCCCCTGAAGCCGCATCATGGCTCTTTCTGTATGATCCATCAAAGAACAACACATGTGCATTGCTGATATGTGGCACTTCTTCAACTACCTTTCTCACCACCTCTTCCTTAACAAGAAGGGGATTCTCCTTGTACGTCAACAAATCAGCTAGGGTAGCCCTTGTACTGTCTTCCATTAGAAAAGAGAACTCAAACTCTTGCAGCTCAATTACCCATTTCTTGACCACATTTGACATGTCGTGGTAGCAAGTAATGACGAAATCGTCGACAAGCAAATATCACACTGGCCATCACTAGCTCTACTTCCAAGAACTTTCTCTCTGCTACCAACTTCACTCGGCTTGCACAATACACTGGCCTCATATAATGGCTGTCCTTCCCCTTTTGCAATAGCATGGCTCCAATGGCATCACCCCCTACTAATGGATTTACATAAAACACTTTCTCCCAATCACGAGCCTGCATGGCTGACAAACCCCCTAACACCTCTTTCAACTCTTGAAACACTTCTTCACACTTGTCATCCCATTGCAATGGATCATGCTTTGCCACTTGTTGTAATGGATAAAGAAGTTGAGAAGACAATGGAATACACCGTGCCATGTACTTCACTTTGTGTATATAGGTTTCCAATTTCTTCGTACTCGTAGGTGATGGAAGAAGAATAATAGACTTAACCTTATCTGGATCAGCCTCAATGCCATTTTCTGACACCATATGGCCCAATAACTTCACCCTTGGCTGTGCTAAATAACATTTCTTTGGATTTAGTTGTCCTCCACATTCATCATATCGAGCCAATACCATCTGCAGCTTCTCATGGTGTTCAGCCCTACTGCTGTAGACACAGAAGTCGTCCATAAAAGCCTTAACATAACTACCAATGAATGGTTCCAGTACCCAATTTGCCCTCTCTTGATAGAAAGATGGTCCATTTGACAACCCAAATGGAAATACTGTGTAGCAATAACATCCCCATGGCGTAATAAAAGTTGTCTTTGTTCGGTCTTTAAGAGAAATCTTCAATTAAAAATAGCGTGAAAAACCATCATACACACTGTACCTCTCATAACCTGCCACTGAATCCAAGATCTGATCAATGAATGGAAGAGGATATGGGTTCTTCATAGTTGCTGCATTTAAGGGTTTAAAATCTACACAAATTCTCCACTTCCCATCCTTCTTTGGACTGACTACTACTGGACTCACCCATTTTGTGGTCTCCACAGGGACTATGAACCCTGCTTTCAATAACTTGTCCACCTCTTCTCGCAAGGCTTCCATTTGCTCTTGACCCATCCTTCTTAACCTTTGTCGCACTGGCTTAGCACCTACTTTCAGCTCTATATGCATCTCTTCTCCCTTGAACCCTCTAATCTCTTCATATGAAGTAATGAACAAATCAGGAAAACTAGCCAGTATGTGCAAATATATCTCCTTCTCCATAGCTGAGAGGTCTCCACTGATCATTTGTGTCATCAATTCCTGCTTCTTTGACAATTCAACCTTGGTTTGGATCATCCCTTCAATCGCTTCATAAGGCCCTTCACTTTCATCTTCAACCTCATTCGCAAATGCAACTAAACCAGACTCCTGGATTCCTTTGTCCATCAAAAGAAATGCAACTCATCATCCTCATCACTGCTCGTAGTACTACCACTATCCTCATTAATCACTGTGGAATAGTCTTCATCACTAGACTCATCTTCATCTTCATAAAGCTCCTCCAATCTTTTCCTTGTGTCCATATTATATAGCTTCTTGACACCTGTCTTTCCATAGAGGCTAATCGTACCACGTCACCAATCTTGAACAGCTCCCACTGCACGTAACCATGGTTTGCCCAGTATAATAGGATATGCTCCCAACCCCGCTGACATCACATGAAAATCAACCACTGCCTTTGCATCATAGGCCTCCACTTCTAAGCTCTTTACAACACCCAAACATTTTACTTTTTGATGGTTTGCCAATCTGATCCGTAAGCCTGGCACCCCAAACACTGTAAGACCCATCTTCTCAACGCATGAGTGTGTTATCACACATATTTGGGCTCCACCATCCACATAACCTTGTCCCAGATTTTTTCTTTTATGCCACACATCTACTATTGGACAAATGTCTGGTAGCTTATCCATTGCCAACACCTTCACTGAACCTCTCTTTGGTTCTTTCTCCATTGGGTTAACCATCCTCTTCCACTGTTGCTTTAGCTTAGGTACCATCTCCATAAGCTGCCCAAAAGTAACATCTGCCTTTCTGCTTGTCAGATCCTCCTTCAAATCATAGCTTAATTGCCCATCCCCTAGTGGAAAATCTGAAACATGAAACTTGCGACGAACCCTCCTTTTCCTCTTGGCCTTGATATCCTCGCCTTCATAGCTCTTTCCCTTCTTTTTACTAGGACCTGGGGCACTTCTTCCTTCTTTGTCCTCTGTGGTCCTCTTCCCAATAGGCATCACTAATGTATCCTCTAGCTTTGATGCCTTCTCCAAAGTGACTACACTTAGCACTTTTGTCTTTCCCTTTTCCTCCTGGGTTAATCCATTAGTTCCTTCAACTCCCTTAATTTCGATGCCATAATCATTTAACCTAGTTAAAACCTGTCTTGGCAATGGATACATGTCTCCCCCCATCCTTGGTGGCTTATCACATTGTGGACTGATATGTACCAACTCTCCATAATTATAACATGTGGACGTATGCCTCCAGAACCTACCATTGCTTTGTCCACCACCATTCCTAGGTCTTTCTTCACCTGCTGACTGATTTGCAAACCTCCCTCGACCTCGATTATTTCCCACTTGACCTAGCATGTTTAGGCTCAGATTCTTCATTAAATCTACCACTTGCCTCATGTCTTGCCTTAGCCCATCATCTTGCAATGTTGTAGTGACCATGCTGGCATAACTTGAGGAGTAACAGAACCCATTGGTTCATGATGAACCGCTGGCATGCGACCTTGTAAAGAGTCCATAGGCTGAAATTCAGACCTCATGGGCAAAGACTCTACTCCTAGCTGGCTCATTTTTCTTAGCTTCCACTCTTTGTTCCTTGCTACCTCTAGTGCATCTTCATATGTCCTAAGCTTCTTTAGCCCCACTCTCCAACGTATATTCTCCCAAAGACCAGCCAAGAACCTGTCCTTCTTCATCATGTCAGGCGGGGGTACCTGTGGTGCTAATGCCTTGTACATTCGCTCCCATGCCAATGAGAACTTACGTATGTACGCATCTACTGGCTCACCTTCCTTTTGCACCAAAGCCTGTACTTCTTGCCACACTTTATCAGAATCTTCTATCTTCACAAACTCCACTTCCAATCCATGCCTTAGATTGTCCCAACTCAATCTTATAGGTGGATCAGCCACACGCAACTCCTATTCAAATGCTTTGGACCAAACTCGTGCATCACTCTTCAAACAGATTCGGAGAAGACGTAATATATGCGCAGGGTCATGAATCTGGTTGCTAATGCAGGCAATCTCCATCTTTCCAAAAAAGTCTTCCACATCTTCATCACTTCTTCCATGAAACTCCGGATAAGAGAAAGCCATAGCTACCTAAGTTACGATGCTTTGAGAACCCCTTCGAACACACGTGCAAGAACCCAAAACTTTTGACTGACTCAATTCCCAGAAACTTCAATGACGCTCAACTTTAGATAAGGACAAACACATGCACATCAAATGAGTTTTCATAGTTAATCATCGGAATTACAACAGGCAAAGGACATTCCAGTATCTCTCTTAATCGTCTTGGCCCGAACATAAAGACTGCGCTGCTTGAAAAAAATCTTCCTGCACACATGAACATTTATCTGGATTCTCTGAGTTAAATGAAAAGGAGTGAATTGAGGGCCATTTTGATCATCCATTAAAGCCAACCATGAAGCTCCCAAGAAGGCACACCTGACTTATCCTCTGATTTTGCCAAAATTTCAGCAGCATAACAGCATAAATGGCTCAAAAGACCAAAAAATCAGTCATCACAACTTGGAAAAATTTTGATAGAGTTTCCCCAGAAGTCGAGCAGTAAGAACCCAAAATATAGACTGTATATGTATACATAAATTGCCAACAATAGAACATGAGCATCAAGTAAGAATCACTAGTACATAGCATATGGCGAGGTCACGAAAAGGGTGCTCTAGCTACCTGTATCACCGAAAGGATCTCCACATTTGAGAATCCCCTAGCTCAATAAAACCTCACGCTATCGACTCTCACATGAAGGTTTATGCAAATCTCGTATAGTCAAGTCTCAGAAATGACTATCTTCCAGACCAAGTCTCAGAAATCGCTGGGATTGCCAAATAAAACCAAGTATGGCTCCACAAAGGCGTACAATGGCAGTTTCCACAAGTAACGTACAATCCAACAGACAATGCGCTCAAACAGGCGCCAAATGATGCATACCCACATCAACTGCAAGTGACACCACTGTCAGTGTATCACTCTACTCCAGCCACCTGTACTTGTCCCTCTAACCTGTAACCTGTAACGTATAGTCTGCAACATGTAATCCCGAATCTCGAAGCTCGAAGCTCAAAGCAGAAGGTAATCGAAGAAGATCCTCTGTGTGGGCACCAAAAGAATGTGAGCGAGATGCAAACACATAGAACGTCTCTATAATGATCCGACACACACTCTTGGAAGGATACACACACACACACACTATGGGGCACCACTCGGCTGACACAACACACCTGGCCAAGACAGGAAACACACCTATGGAGTGAGAGGAGAGAGACTACCCATTTACCCACTCCACAGAGAGAGAGAGAGACACACACACATCCAAAAAACTCAGCTCAAAAGAAGAATACTTCTGATGTTTAGATACAAATGAGCTTGGGCCAACACCAATGGGTCAAACAGCTCACTCAATATGGGTAAAATATGCCAAATATAATCACAAACTGGAGCAGAAGCTTCGCTCATAAGAGAAACTTACACAGCCAAAACAGCAAAAAAAAGAGTGATAAATTTGGCAAAATGGACAGCGCCATCGCGTTCGAAACGGCCCAAAACCCCAGTGTACAATGTCAAAATGCTCAAATCCGATCTCGGATGAGCAGATTTCGACCAAAACAGGCTCCAAAAACCCCAAAAACACACATGCGGCTGTTTCTCCTCTCTTCTCCACGTTTTTTCTGGTCTTCTCTCTGTTTTTTCAGTTCCCACACTTAGCTTTTTTACTTGGGCACCCTTGGCCTTTTAGATGACCCCAAACGGATCCCGAACAGGCCAAAAACTGACCTCGCAGTGCGTAGTTGTCACCTTTTTGCATCATCCGCACACCTGGCACTCAACTTTTTCCAATAATGCATCCCGCCACCACGTGAAGTGACCCCAAAATATGGTCCTCATGATGACCTTTCTGCATAAGTATCACAATAAAACACCCACGTTGTGTCCGTACTTATCCACGTGCAAATATTGACCCCATTCACCCTCCTGGCGCCACTAGATGCCATCTAACACACCTGCTTACCTCCTGTCATCGGCCCGCGGATAGCTTCCTCGATAAGTTTTACGCGCTACCAACTCCTCATTATTGTAGAAAAAACACACTGGTACTGGTAACGATGAAAATCGATGCACTATGTACACACTATCCTACCTGTACACATGTGGGCCCCACGTAACCACCTGGCTATGGAAAATGGGCAATCCTTTATTTGATGCACCATGCATGTGTATGTACATATGCACAATCCTTTGCTCGAAAAAACTCCTGACAACGCTGACGTGGCAGGCTGAGGCTGACGTGGCAGGCTGAGGCTGACGTGGCAGGATCCGTACTGGCTGACGTGGCAGCCTGTAAAGAGCGATGGAAAATGGGGACATATTTTTGCTGCTTTTTGCTACGCAAACACTGGCTAAAATTCTACGTAAAGCTTTTGGTTGCTTTATTGACTACGCAAGGAGATAGAAAGAGAGAAGAGCTTTAATTTTTAAGGTTGGCTTTATAATTTGTGGCCAAGTATGGCATGAGAGAGAAACCTCTTTTAGCTTTATGAAGAGCTTTTGAGTTTAACAGCTTTTGGGCTCTGCTTTTAGCATCCCTTGTAATCTTTAAATATGTGAGCAGGCCTGTCACAACTCAGAGCATCTGGACGTAGAATCTGAGTGTGAGCGCGTGCCCGCACTCTTGTACTTTGAACACAGATTAATACAAAAAAAAATACCGAAAGGGGTGCCACTCTTTGGGGCCAATATATCTAGGCACGAAACTCCACCGGCGGGCTAGTGTCGAGTCAATTGTGAACTATGAACTGTTTTGAAGTGTTTGTTTGTGCTGTCGTGGTAGATTCTCGACTTGGAGTGTCCAAGTCTGTTACAATTTGGGAAATTTCCTAAATTTCAAGGTTATTCTGGTAAGTTGCCCATACCGTAAAAGAGTTGTATCTATCTCAACTTTCTGCAATCATCAAGACTGCCTCACAATACCCAAAGTATGCCAATCTGGGGAAATTGAAAATCGTAGCATCTCTCAAAGTATCCAACAGCCACTGTGGTAACTTGATAGGTTTGCCCCCACCATTGGGAGCAATTGGCTTCTCCTCCTCGTTATCAACACTCTAATGAGAAACATCATCCACTGCATCAGCATAGGCAGAGGGAAGACCGCACATCAAAATCTCAAGTCTTAAGGGACAAGAACTGGGGAAGAGGGTTCATCACATAGGGAGAACAGTCATCATCAAGTCACCAAGAAGAGGCTAATCCAGGGATAAAGGGGAAGACCTAGGACTTGAAGTCCCCCCCTAAAGGAACATGCTTGTCGAAGACTACATCACGGCCAACCATGATCACCTTCCTTATCTAAATTATATAACTGTTGGAAAGAGATTTGTAGCCGACAAGAATCATCCGGAGTCACACTTCTCTCTCTGCTTCTTCTAAACATATACGCAGGCATCGCACCCAAAAACCTGGAAATGGGAGAAATCGGGCATTCTACCAAATTAAGCCTCAATTGGACTTTGTCAAGAAACAAAATCGTAGAGGCCGGTTGAGGGAATGAACAACTGTAGCAATGGCCTTGACCCACACGGCACAAAGACTTGGGTAGATACCGATGCTCAAGCATAGTTCGAGCCATCTTCACCACAATCCTATTCTTCAGCTCCGCTACTTCCGTCTTTGAGGGCAATCTAGTATTTGCAAGCTCACGCTGGATGCCATGGTCTGCACAACACTATACAAAAGCATTGAAGGCAAACTCTCCACCCTTGCTGATTCCTTCGCCTGATGTAACATTTCGAGCACTCCCTCCATGCTGACAAGGGATGCTCGCTGCTACGTCCTTAAGTTTGCTTGATGCCATCCTGGCCAACTCACTCGATATCCACGCTAGCAAAAGGAGCCGCCCAAAGTCCAGACTCCAACTCCAAGGCTCCAAGCTTGCTGCTCGAGGTCACTTATGCGATGCTCGCCATCATGAAATATCAACCCTTCCCCATTTACGTTGACGGTGCTAGTGACACATCCAGGTTCAATGTAATCCTGATTCCTACTTGCAAAAAGTTAAGTTTGAAATCAATCTTCCAAATAAAAAGTTAAAGGTACATGATTTCAATGTAATTTTTGTGGTAAATACATGTAAAATGCTCGAATTTAATCAATATACCTCTCAATTTTTCCAATTAAAGGTTTCTCGAGTGGTTGGAAAGATGTTATTTTCAAGCCCTGTCTACTGTTTAGTGTAAATTTCTCTATTGAAAAACAAAAAATGTTAGCTATAATTTCATTCATGGAAGTCCTTCCACCCATCTAGGATGTCGTTTGGTGCCATGGGACGTGTGTCGTTGAAGTGCGGTGCCGGACAAGCTGTCAAAAGGATTTTTCGCTACTTGAGTGGCACTTTACATCTTGGCTTGTTTGTTCCCAAGGGGGGTCATTTCCGCCAAACTGACATGCTTTTTCGAACTCAGATTGGGCGAGTTGTTTTGACACGCAAGTGTCCACAAGTGGTTTTTATTTCAAGCTCGCCAGTTCATGTGTCTCATGGTTGAGCAAGAAGCAACCTACTGTGGCTACTTCGTTGTGAGACTTAATACAGGGCAGTCTTCACAGCTACGGTTGAGTGTGTATGGCTCAGACGCCTTATGGCTGATTTGAGTGTTGGACAGGACACTACCAACACTATCTACATTGACAATTAGAGCGCATTGGAAGTTGCGAGGAACCCACTTTTTCATGCTCACACAAAGCACATTGACGTGCATTACCACTATGTCAAGGACAGGCTCTCAGCAGGAGAGATCAGCTTGGCTTATGTGCCAACACAAGACACCCTTGCAGATCTTTTTACAAAGGCATTGTCTCGTGAGAAGTACGAAGCTTTCCACAAAGCTTTGGACTTACTCCCCTTTGTGGAATGATCGTGTCCTCAAGGCATGGCACTTCCCTATACTCTATGTGCCAACTCTCGTTCACCGCATCACTCCAAAGGGGGATTTGTCACCATATACATGTGGTAGTAATGTGTGTGAACACACTTGGGACCGCCAGGGCATTTTTTCCTCACTAGGAGGTTTTTTCCACCGTGCATTGTATATACGCCCATCACTCTAGGGCTATCTATCTTTCCATTGCACACTAAGTAATACACTCTCTGTTGTGTGCCTTAAGTTTCCTTCGTCTTCTCCAAGTTGTGTGTGTTTTCCTGCAACCCTAATTCCAACATAGCACCAGCCCTCATGCATTGAGGAGCGCTCGAGGCAACCTCTTGTTTGGAACTTCAGTTTCCAGGCCTTCCCGAGAAGACTCAGAGCATCAAGCTACGAGGCATGAGGGGAGTGCAAATCATGTGTCAGGATATTACAGAGGCCATGCCTATTGAGTGGGATACCCCTCTTGAGGCAGCAACTCCCAGATAGATGGGGGCCTTCACGCGTCTGCAGGTCCTCATTGTTGTCAGGGCTTGCTCGGAGTCAGTACCCCACATGTTTTCGAGGTTCAGGGAGACGGCCATCTTCACACAGTCTTAGTAGAGGCACTACACGTTGCAGACTATTGCTTTCAGAGGATCCGAGTTGTGGGCATATGCGGGAGGACTTGTGTCATTGATCCTGACCCAACAAGAATCAGGACACTGGCGGCTTTAGGCTTGGGAGAATTGTCCTCTGGTACGAGTGCAGTGGAACCCGGGAGAGTGGTTCTGGTGGGATCCTTTCTCTCCAACCGATCACCCAAGGACTCCTTTTTTCCAGTACACAAGTCGCTTGGGGCGACGCAGCATAGAGCGAGGCTCGCCTAGCTGTAGCACTCCACTGGCAAGAAGAGGGCCTCACAGCCGAGTTCTTGTCACGCTTTTGGGACCGGTTGTGGGACAGCAGGCAGCCGAGGCGAGTTATTATGTTTCAATGGCTAGGTGCACACAAGGCTACAGTAGTTGGAAGTTGGTTGGTACACAACGGCTTCTCCCCACCATGTGCAGCCTGTGGCCATTCTTTGGAGAGTTAGCATCAATGTTTATGGGACTGCCTCATGGCACAGCAGGTTTGGCTTCAGGTTATTCGGCGAATGCCAACCCTCTCAACAACCCAACAATACACTTGGCACTTGGGTAGTTGCAGCGTGGTCCACTCTCACGAACCCTGTGCTCCATTTTGAGTTGGCTTCCACCAGCAGGATGATAGTGATTCAGGGGGGGTCGACCTACACCCCAGCCTGCCACAGAGCTCATCCCCGAGGAGTGGTGCAGTGATAGAGAGTGGTGTTGGGAGCTCGTCTACAGACTAACACTCTAGTTTATCTGGCGGGCCGCATCTTTGAGGCTCGCCTTGTCCACCGGCAGAGACTATTTGTGACATTTGACTAGAGCCGATTCATACACTCAGGGGTCAGTTTAAGAGACTTCAAAGCAGCTCCAGCCACATGCAGGAGTGTCAGGAGGCCTTCTTCCGACTTTGGCACCCAAGGCTTTTCTTCACCCTGGTTCAGGGCATGCCTAGATGGCACTACGGCCACCAGTGTGGCTCTTTCCTCCTTCCATCTCGATCCAGCCCTCATTGTACATACTTTGTTTTCTCGCTGGGAGAGTCTGCCCATGTTTCTTTTTCTTTTTCCTTTGCTTCCAGAGTAGTTGAACTTTGAAATTGAACACGAAAGATGCCACGGTGGATTCGAGCCCGGGTCCTTACTCACCCACACATCCACCTTGACCACTAGGCTACGAGTCTATTGGCATCTCTCCCCATGTTTCTGATGTAGCCCTCTCTCGCAGAGGTGGTTTTGTAGCGTTTGGGCAGTTTTATGAACTAATGGAAGGATCTTTTCCTTGAGAAAAGAAAAATGAGGTTCGCAAATGAATAGTCGATTGTGGACTTGTGAATCATAGGCAACATGAGCTAAGGGGTGATTATTTTTTTAACAGCAGAAACGACGGCAGCAGGCATGAGTCTCCCTGGACAATGACATAAAAGGGGCCGCGATGGCAACAACAGGCTTTGTTTAGTTTCCTGCACTCTTTGTTAGCAAGGTGCCTAGCACACATCGTCGTTATGCACTGACCAAGAAGAGATGCTCAAAGAAAGCTCTATAGGAGTTGTAACTCTGCTCCAAAACACTTTCTACCATAAGAAACAGGTGGTTGTTTGGCACAGCTACCTTTCTGCTGAGCAAGTTTCAATTCTGCAAAGCAGCAAGGCAGCAATCTCCATGGCGCACACAAATACAACGCATAGCCATGTCAGAGAACTTGTGGAGTTCCGTTACTGACATAAGAGAGAGAGAGAGAGAGAGAGAGAGAGAGAGAGAGAGAGAACCAACCCGAGGCCTGAAATGATCAATGCGCTGAGACATCCAGCTCGCGTTCTGTGTGAGGTAAGAGCCTCCCGAATGCAGAGAGGAGGAGGCCTCTCTAAAGAAAGGAGAGAGCGCCCACACCGACCCATGGCACAGCAACGCGGTGATCACAAGCGTAACCAGGAGCACGTGGGAGCTAAGTTGTGTAAAGAGTTGTGGTGACAAACTCTCTCTTGCGTGTACTAAATAGTGACATGTCCAGTGTAAATTTAAGGTCATTCTAGTTATAAACCCCGTTATATACCTTAGACCTTAGTCACACTCTGCATCGTGAAATTAGTGTACCAACCAAAAGTTTGGCATTGTAGTTATAAATCTCGGTAAATACCTTAGCCTTAAGTCGCACTTTGCATTAGTGAAATTAGTGGGATTTCGTTTACTTTACTACAAATTAGTCACATTTTTACATTAATAAATTTAAGAAGACATGGCTCTTTAAATGCTCTTCAAAACTTAAGTTTTTTATATTAGCTTTTCTTTGGGAAACCTAACAAATCGAAACTCACCTTCTTCTGTGGCAATTCCTTAAAAGACCAGCAAACTTCTACAAGGAAAACATGAAACCAATGGCATCATTTCTTCAAGCTTTCATGAGACACAAAATTAACATAAGTACGTGTTAATCCCACTAATACCAGTGAAATGTTGAAAGATTGGCCTCTTAGATTTTTGCATAAATTCCATTTGTTTTATTAGTTTTTTGAAAAAATAAGGGACAAAAACACGATTTTTTGTGAGCATTGGATTATATAAAAGCAAGGGATGGGTTTTAATGGTCAGATGGAGTCTTTGTTTTGAGTGTTGCTAACAATCTATCTTTGGTTTGTGTGCACTCACACCAACACTTCCCTCTATATTACAACCCTATAATGGTCTGTGGAGTGCATTGACTTAATAAGATCATCAAGAACATGATGGACTAGGATCAGATGTTTAAAGAGACCCTCACATGACTAGTGATGGTTTATTCTAGTTCTAAATATCGTACAACTAGCTATGGGAAATATAAGTTTGACAAGTTTCATTTGTGATGTTATAAGGGCCCCATGTAAAAACAGATAAATATTTGAGCTTATGCTGGTTGTAGACATGCAAGTGCTATGTTGAGACCATACTATTTCTTGGCTCATGAAAGGGTCAATCCACAAGAGACAATTTTGAGTCTAAAAGATTTACCATACACTCACCATATGTTCACGTCCATACCAATGGTATGAAGAAACAACATAATCATTCATTCTTTGAATTGTCAAATTTTCCCCTCTTGCACCCACCATATTCAAAAGGAATGAAAGTAGTCAGCAGGCTTAGTCGGCTTGTCCACATGAGGATATTGACCTCTTCTAACTCTTAGTGGCTTATCCACTAAGAGTTAGAAGTAGTAGGCAGGCTTAGTCGGCTTGTCCACATGAGGATATTGACCTCTTGTAACTCTTAGTGGCTTATCCACATGAGGACATTGACCTCTTCTAACTTGATATTGTCAGTTATCTTGGTTGTATTGTTATGTGCAGATTCTCAATACCTCGAGATGGCCCTAGAAAACATCAAAAAAATGTCATTTAGCTATAAAAAAACAAACACTTAAATTTACTTCCTTCTTCTCCAGTGATTGTTCTTGAGATAACTCCATTGTATCTCTAAAATGCAAGAATAAGATATTTCAATAGTTGATCTTCAATCTATCATCAAAAAATGATTCTTTAGTGGCAACAACACCATATATAAAGTAAAGGCTCCCAACTCGACATTTCTATTTATGCGTATATGCAATTTTCTTAATTTTGGCACCTCCAATAGAAAGCTTGGAGCATGGATGATGCCACACCAACATTTTTTATGAATGTTAAAGCTATAAATATTGTTGCTTGCAAAAATGTTCTATAATCTTAGTCAACTTTGTGTTATCAATTACTTTTGTTGTGGTATGAAAATTTATATGGTTGCCTACAATATGTTGCAAGCTCTTAGAGAGCCACAATAAAATGAGTTAAAACTTATCTATTCACCAAAGTTGTCTATTTCTCATCCAGTCATCATGAGTGAGTCGTCAATCTTGACAAAAATCTTTAAGATGTGTATGACAAAACTGGATTGGAGAGAGAAACGAATCCTAAATGTTCATGTCATAGATATCATTAGTGTCACCAAATATATTTTTGGCAAGTCTAAATTACTTTAAAAATAATAAAGAGTTGTTTTGATCTCTCAAAGATATTTTAGAGTGATAAAAATGAAAATATAATGCTAGATGAGTAATTTTGTATGTCTAGCCTAGAGAGAGATCAGAGAGAGAGAGAGAGAAAATATTTGTACTTGGCCTAAAATGGTCTACGAAGTAAGAAAGAATGGTAAGACAAAGGATAAGGCATTAAATAAGCCTTAGGGCATTCATAAGGTAGTGCTTTTGTGACGAATGCATGGATGGGCAATGGAGAAGATGTAAGAACAAGCGACACGTACCAAGATGAAAGTACTACACTATTAAGTCGTTTATTGTACAAGCATCAAGCGATAGTGACAAAAGTGATAAGGATGAGGGGAATGCACCCTTGTATACAAGGCATCTAGATGTCTTAAGCGATTTCTTGTTTGTGGGAGATATTTTTTTAATTAATGCAAAGGAAGTACTTCTTCATCATCAAGTGCATAGTGGTAAAGACCAAAATTGGAAGTCCACAAAGTGACAATTGGGGTAATTATTTTTCTATACATGCAATGGTTGGTGCTAATACTATTATGAGGGAATGCATGATGATGTCGGGTATCTGCTTATTGATAGGCCACTTGTATTGATGTATTCTCACCTTGTGTGGGCCATCGAGTTTCAGATCGATGGATCCAATACTAGGAGAGCCAAATCTATATAGGATGGAGGAGGAGGTTGAAGAGAACATCTACAACAATGCCATTTGACATATAACAAATTTACACACCTCTGTCCTATGGTCAACTCTGTCATAAATGTAGTGCAATTACACCTTGGGGGGTTCACTGTATTATATCATGTTAATATACCACGCGAGTTCAATAGAAGGGGTTTTATATTGTTAAAATTTTAAGAAATTTAACAGAGATACAATAACTAGAGGGGGAATTTTTTACCCATTTTGTAAAAAACCCTGTTAATTATTTTTAAAAAAGGGGTCAATCTATTCATGTCAACATTCTAATGAAGGGGCTTTTAAGTAGCCCATGAATGCATGTTATATAGAGGAGTTCTTTGATAGTGGACCCCCTAATAATTTTTTGCATTATCCAATTTCTTTTCATTATGACATAATAAAGCATGCTCTATCTACAACTCTTGGCCATGCTCAACTAGTGCATTATTTAAGTCCAATTACACCTACATATTAATAGATTATCGGTAGGACCACAAAGATATGCAAACCTTGTTTAATTAAATTTTAAAGTCATAAAGACATTGTCAAGTCAAAATTATGTAGAGATTCATCAATAGTTAACTAGATAGGGTCCACAAAAGTATACAACCGTTCTTTGTTGAAAAATATGAGAGGTAAATAATCGTATATAAGGGAATATAGTTAGTAGTTCACTAGAAAAGAAAAATCACAGGGGGATACAACATAAGTGGGCAACACCTCCTATAGCAGTGGATTGCCTACTTTCACCTATCGTAGTTTGCCGCTTCTAGGTTGTATATTTTGTCTTGCAGCCGAGAGCTCCTTGACCACTTTGGAATCTTCTTGTGTATTCCACTTTTGCGGGCACTCTCGAGGTTCAATTGAGTTCATCCATTTGAATAGCCACACACCAAGATCCTCAAACATAAAAATTTTGAAGTCCTCTAGCCCTCTGCTTTGGCATGGAAGGCATATATCACAATGAGCATGCTTGTAGGATTCTTCTTCACTTTGAACAAAGAGTTATTGATAGTCAAGGCATTGCATGCATTAAATCGAGGTTGCAGTTCCCAAAAGTGACTCAAATTCTTATAAAAAATGGCCCTTTCCTATAGAAAAGGAAGATGTACCCCTCATGCCCTATATGTAGCCATTAAACCACACTCGTGTGAGCGAATGCAATCTCAACACACTAGTTAGGGTTGCTCAACATCTTATTGCTCCCGATAAATATATTTTCCATAGTGGCAGCCTTTAGCAAGGATGTGTTTGCATTGTTTTTAATGTGGTATAGACGAAAGTTTTGGATCTGCCTCTCCATCACGCCATATAAACAAAAGAAACTCATTGAGATTGAATATATAAGAGGACAACCTATTGTTGAATCCTCCCTACATCTAGATACTTTTACATACGTCAATGGAGTCCGAGCTCTATCTCCTCCACATTGACCTCCTCATTAATCTTTGTTACAATCTTCCCCCGGGCTTCCCCCCTATGCAAGGCAGTAGGGATCAAATCATCAAGGAAGAGCTTGAAGAATAACAAGTAAAAATGGTAAAAACAATTTCTTGAATTAACTTGAACATTAATGCAAGAAAGTGGCATACGGTAAGAAAGAGACATAAGTTTTTAACAAAGAACCTCTTGTAATGCTACCATCACAAGGCAATTCAATATAGCACAAAGCATTATGATTTTTTACACGTCCTAGCCTTGGGTAGATGTCAATTAGCCATAGGAAAATGAGTGGGTGTATTATTACTTTTTTGCTTAGTGGAGTATGAGTAGCACATGGCACGTGTCCTTGTCTATAGTCTCTTTTCCCTCTGCACTCATTCCATTCCTTTCACTAGTGAGAACCTCTTGGGGATCCCTTGGGGGAGTCACTTACAGGAAATACATATATCATGAGCATTCAAAGAATATATAAAAAACCCTCTATACTTACATGCTCTAAGATAATTAAAAACCCCCTTTTTCTTAAGAAATTATGGATCATTTCCCCTTATGTTGAGCTCATGTTCTATATGAACATGCCTATGGGTGATCCCCCCCAGCCACCCCAAAGGGCCTCTCAATGACCTGCTTTGGATCTATCCACTTGGCCACCCATCTCACTAAGCATTTTTCCCCCCAAGAAAAGGATCCTTCTATTAGTTAATAAAATTGATCGGCGAGCTACAAACTACCCCGACAAGAGGCGGCTACATCAGCATGAGGGGAGGCTCTCCCAATGGAAAAATCAAATATGTACAATGACAGCTAAGTCAAGATATGGGAGGAGGAAACAACCACAAAGGTGGCCGATAGTGCTCTCTAGGATCCCCATGGACCATGGTGTATAAAGGCCCTTGACGCCAAAGTCATAAGAATGCCTCGTAGCACTCCCACACTTGGTCCGAACTGCGCTGAAGCGTCTCGAAGAGTAGGATCAGCTCCACCAAGATATCTAGTACAGTGTGGAATGGGCTGGGCCTCAAAATGTGGAAGGAACGGGCTCTCCAAATGAACCAAAGAGTCAGACTGTAGATAAGCTCCCAACAAAACTCTCTATCACTACTCCATTCTTGAGGCATAAGCTCAGTGGCAGGTTGGAGTGTAGGCCAGCCCTCCTGTATTACAATCATCCGGCTAGTTGAAGATAGCTCAAAACAAAATGATGGGAACGTGAGGGTGGACTAGACAGCAACACCCCAAGTGTACTACCAAGTTGATGAAAAGGTTGGCATCATGTGTAGAATCAGAAACCAAACTTGTTGTGCCATGGGGCAATCACATAGCCCAGGGGATTTACTATGTGGTTCCGTATGGTATCACATGAGTGTAAGGAAGAGGGGTTTTTAATAAAGATATTATAAGTGTATACAATAGGGGTAAAATCCACTTATTTTTTATATCTACCATAGGTAGAGAGGGGGTGGGGAGGTCTTGGCACCCCACGCATCAAAAAATCGCCTTTATCCTTTTTTATCTTAAAACATACATCATTAGAGAGTTCCTTTTTAGGGTTCATGTCTATTCACAACTTGTTCTTCTCTAGATTAAGAGAAAAAGGATATCCCTCCCCTCTCTTGATGGCATGCTTTCTCTAGATTTCTTACAATTCTAGCATGTGATGGTGCTTTCACAAGTTTCATGTGGGCAAAAAAAATGGATTCAGGCTATCAGCAAGATGCGTCATCCTTGGATTCCTAGCCTAGCCAACAATTGAAAAATGCTAGGGGTTGCCACTGCTTGCTGCACTACTCCACGACAAGTTGGGAATGAAGATTATTGAGTTTTCTTTGGAGCCTTCTTTATAAAAAACGCTACTCGCTGGCGTGGATTTTGGTTGCAATGATGAGATTTTAAAATTTATTGCAAAGTTATCTATAGAGAACATTTGCTACAAGCCTCGACATAAATAGGCACAAGTTGACAAAAAAGGAGAGGTTTTTCTAGTCACAAGGGGACCATTTTGCCCTTTTGGTTGTTTAGGAGACATAGAAAACTTCCCCATCATACTGCATGAGATTTTGAAATTAGTGTCAATGTACAAAAGAAACTATCAAAATTTCTAAAAATAAAAATATTTTGAAATTAGCGGGGGGGGGGGGGGGGGGCTGTAAGATAAGGGGTTGGGCTAGTGCTATGGGGTCCGTATAATGAGGGTTTTCCCCGTATGGTTTCACACATGTGACATCCCCCCATAAGTATAAGTGAATCCCTAGGGTCGCATAGACAATGCATTTGTGACTCAAGTGGGTGGTCACAAGTGGCACAGCTTGCGGGATGGCCATTGTAGACCAGCCAACTCCCAAGTGCAGTAGCTCTGGATGAATGACTAGCCATTGGAACATGGTGACTCCCCTCAATTGTCTGCTGGCCCACAAGCAGTCTTAGAAGTCTGCCAAGAACTCAACTATGAGGCCCTCCTCCTATCAGTTACATGTTGTAGTAGGACAGGCCTCACTCTAAGTAGCCAGCATGTGATGCCCCAGTCGTGATGTGTATTGGAAGAAAGGGATTCTTGGGTGATCAGCTGAAGCAAAAGGATCTGCCAAAACCACTCCACATGGTTCCACTGAATTCGCAACAGAGGGAGACTCTCCCAAGCCTAGAGCTTCCAATGTCCAGTCTCAAGATCTGGTGGGTCAGGATCATGCAAATAGGTCCTCCCTCTGATGCCCACAACTTGAATCCACTGGAAAAAGCACTCTACTACCTATGGTGCCTCACTAGTAACTCTCTAGAGGCAACACTATCGTTGAACCTCAAAGAACATGCAAAGGCCTGAGTTTGAGCAAATCCCTAATGATGATGAGGACCTCAAGGAAACTAAAGGCCCCCATCCAACTGCTAGCCATCAGCTCAACAGGTGTGTGCCACTCTGCTCGTAGATCCTTGATGATGTCCTGCCACATGATGTATACCCCCCTCATGTCCTGCTGCTAGGTGCTTTGAATCTCCTCAAAAAGTACCGTAAACTGCAACTAGTCTCCGAGGGTGTGAGTTGGACCGTCTAGCCCCATGAGACATGGGGTCTACCATCAACCATGTGACCAAGCTATGTACTGACCAACGGGTTCCATGTAAGAGGCTACCTCAAGTGCTCTTCAGTACATGTGGGTTGGTGTTGCTCAAGTGCCCCTTTAGCTGGTCCCAAGACCAAAGCAAGCTCAACAGGAAATTGTCCTCCCATATCTTGCTCAGGCCGACACTTGTGCATCTCTATTAAAATCCAAAGAGTGGATGGTCTCCAAGGCCCACCCTTCTGTGGAACTCGGCCTCGATTCCAATGCGGCAAAGGCTCCTTCCAGGGCTCCTTACCTAGAGAAATATTGACAATGAGCTTCCCAAGGAGGGCTCTACTCGGTCGTTCTGGATCGATGATACCAACCCTCCTTGAGAGCAAGGTAGGGTGATGACCTACATATCTCATTTTTTATATCCCATCATCGTAATTGGATATTTCTCCTATTTCAACATGTTGCCCAACATCTACAGCTGGTGAGGCGGTCCGGGGCGGGCAACAAGAAGAGCAACCTCTAGACACCCTTCAAGGCTCCTGTGCTGCTCAATGGGGCTGGGGCACAACACAACACAAACCAAAACAACAAACCCACGGCCAAATCCCAACTACACAAGGGGCACCACCTAGTTTAAGAGCAAACTAGGACGCAAAAGAAGAGAATCGTTAGAGCAACCCATAAACAAGCAAGGAATTTACACTAACCCTAACACCAATGGAACACTCTCACACACTAAAACACGAGAGAGAGAGAGAGAGAGAGAGAGAGAGAGAGAGAGAGAGAGAGAGAGAGAGAGAGAGAGAGAGATGGTGTACAACTTAGCTTCAACTTTATATTTTGCACAAAAAGGAACTTAGAGCTTGCGGAATCAAGTGACAAGCTTTGGTTATAGCATCACTAGCACATTGTCTTAGGGTTATGGGAGCCCTCTCACCACCCACCCTCTTACAATGGTAGCCAAACAATAGCCAATGAATCACAAGCAACAAAACAACAACCTTCAATAAAACAAGTCACCTTATGAAGCTGAATGAGTTTGCCAAGCCAAATTGGAGGAGAAGCGTGAGCCTTTGGACATGAATTGCACCCAAAACTATCAATTCATTGATGTTGGGGTAGATACAACAATGGTAGGAAGAATATCTTCTACTCGCACTCACTCAAACTAGCTCAAGCTTTTCTATGCACCAAAGTGATGGTGTATAGAAAGCTTACTCTCTCTTTACAACCAAGATAGAACTGGCGTGTGCTACGCTCAATCTAGTGTGTGCAATGGTATAGTGATGTCTTTTACAAGGAGGAATGGGTTCTATTTATAGGTTTTAGAAGCCTTGATTAGGATTAAGCCTAATCAATTTTATTAGGAAAGATCAAGGATTACGAATTTCAAATGATAATGGGGTCTCTCTTTTCTCTTGAGTCACATGGATGTGGGCTCAAGTAAGAGAATTATTGATGTGGTGAAAGGAGAGAAACTTCCATGGGAGTGAGTGAATTTGGTTTACTTGTGCGGTTGCCTACTCCATATGTTGATAGTGTGGGTGCATTTTTACAAGAGAAGTTAGTTGTTAGTGGTAATAATCACTAGAATTGTTAGTGATACATTTACAATGGGTAGGATGAGTTGATTTGATGAAGGAAGAGGGGTGAATTAAAAGAGAATCATTGAGATGGTGAAGCTTTGAAGAAGCTTGAACTCACTCTTGTGTAGATTGTGGAAAAAATGACCGCTGGTCTTCTTCTTCTTCTTCGCTTCTTTACGCCGCCGCCACAGTTGACCACCACGATGAAAAGAGGATTTGTTGATGAAAAATCCTCAATTTGTAGAAGTTATCATGGTTAAGATGCTGAATTTTAGATATTTTTAGGAGAGGTAAATGAAATTGTAACATAGAAGCAATAGAGAGAGACATGGAGAGGGTGTATGTATGTAGAGGTTCATAAAAGAACTATAGGGATGAGAGAGAAGGGTAATGGTGAAGAGGGTGGGAGAAGCCATGGAAATTGCAGGTTTGAGTGAGGGAAGGAGAGGGAGGGATGTGTAAGAGTGAGTAGGTGTGTGGAAGGGTGAGAGAAGACTAAGGGCTACTTGTGAGAAAAGTGGGCAGACTGGGGTCCACTCAAAAAATCAAAGCTCACCGCTGGTAGCTCCAAAAATCATGAAAAAATTTGAGGTGATTATTCAAAGCGTGGGATACATTTTCTCTTTTGACCACCGCTCCAAATTCGGAGTGGAGATAGGTGCCAAAATTCTCACCAAAAAGCCTGTTTTTATGCCTTCAAAAGTCTTTTAGTGGCCCCCTCCTTTGTTGAATTTGTACAATGCATCCAAGAGTGAGCCCCTCCTTTGTCATATTATAATACAAAGCATCCAAGTTGCCCTTGACCCATGCATGGAGGAGTATTATTGGTGAATAAAGAAATATATACATGGTGGGACTAGTGTATGGACTATTCATGGACTTTAGCTCAATGAGCACATGGTGTTAGAATAATGAGTAAAAATAATAATAAAAATATGGAGGAGTTATGGATATGGAAAGATATTGGAATCATATGATATGGTCCCTCCTTGAATTATTTTGGGTGAAAGAGGAAAAGGTATGCAAGTAAATAATATAATAAACGTAACCAATGAGTAGAAATCAATTTTTTGTTTTCACGAGGGTGAGGGTGAAAATGTGGGAGTGATTTGTATAAAGGAAAAATATGAGGTTAGAGTATGTACATATTGGCAAAAAATATAATCATGGTGTAAGAGGATGAAAGAAGGTGTACATAGGTTTAATAAAACACACACCTAAGTAGAAATATTTAAATAAAATACCAAAATAATTATAAAAAATCCCTATATTTAGGCCATATATACAATGAAATATTTACACACAAAGAGGCCATAATATAGTTTTATTTTTTTGTCTCAACTAGCCCAGTGATTAGCTAGCTGAGGGTTTTTAAGAAGATACGGGAAAAGCCCCCTAATTCACGGACGCCTATGTACAGTGAAATGGTAGGGATAGCCATAGCGTTTGGGTGAATTTGGTAGGGGGGAGTAACTTACCATGGCAATTATGGAGAGCCAAAAAACGGCTATCATTAGCCCTCCCCCAGGATGATGGTATATTCATGTACCATCATAGAGCATCTTTTCCAAAGAGAGTGCTTCAGAGTCCTTGACGAAATCTTCATTGTTTGGCCCCTCAGAATTTTGGCTGGAGTTACACTCATGCTTCATGTAACAATACTTACATGAGACAGCAGCCTTTGGACAGATCTTTGGTAGATCCTTTGGTAGAAGGCGACTCAAATAGGGCTTCAAGCTATACCCGTTTACCTTCGTGGAGTGCTCTTTACCATTCAAGTCCATAAGCTGATAGTAACTAGAATTGAAAGCCTTCTTGACTATGTATGGCCCTTGCCATCTAGTTTCAAACTTGGCATCAAAACGATTGTCAAGTCGATTGTCATACCTTAGCACAAGCTCTCCTTCCTTGATGCCTTTGTCCTTCAGTTTCTTGTCGTGCGTTTCTTTCGCTTGTGTGGCTTTCCTCTTGTAGCACTCATATGCTGCTTCTCTTTTTCACTCAAGATCCACTAACGTAAGAAGTCGATCCATCCATACCTCTTGATCATCTTGTGCTCCTTTGCCATGAAGTTGCATTGTTGGAATGTTGAGCTCAATAGGCTGCAAAGCCTCTTGACCATAGACCAAGTGAAATGGTGTGAACTCCGTGGATTCCCTATATGTGGTTCGATATGCCCACAAGGCACCATCCAAGAAGTCATCCCATAATTTTTTCTTGTTTTGCACCATCTTTCTAATGATTCTTGCAATGACACCATTAGCCTTCTCCACCAAACCATTTGACTGGGGATAGTAGGGTGTATTGTGACGATGTAGAATGTGAAGTTCTTCACAGAATTCTGTGAGCAAGCCCTTCCTAAATGTGATTGTACACAAACTTGCTAACTGTCCTCTCATTCACTCTTGCCACACTTTGAGCTTCCACCCACCTAGTCATATAGTCTACAGCCACTAGAATGTAGAGTTTACCATTTTTTGTCCTAGGCAGAGGACCCATAGCATCAATGCCCCACTTTTCAAAGGGTCCATTTGCAAGAACTATTTGCCTCGGGCCATGCACCAACCTTCTATTTCCATTTATCTGACAATTGTGACAGCTTTTACACCAATGTTGAACATCCACATGCAAGCTTGGCCAAACATACCCCGTAAGCAAAATCTTATTCACAATTGATTCTTGGGCAAAATGACCACCACATGCCTCTTCATGCAAACCTTTTAGAATGGCTGGAATTTCCTCGATAGTTGGTACTGTTCTGCACACTTGATCCTTCCCTCTTTGATAGAGGGAGCTTTCTAGGAAGAGATAGAAACTTGCCTTCTTCATGAGTCTCCTCTTCTAAGCCTTCGTGAAGTCTTGCGAAAACTCACCCTCCAAAATGTAGCCAATAATGGGATCCAATGACTCCAATCCCTGGTATCTCGGTTGCTTGACAGCTGTTGCCACCATGATGACCTGCACTTCTCTCTCAACACATGTAACTGCTTGCTGTGCAAGTAAATCGGCATCTTCATTTTGTTTCCTCGGAATATGATATAGTTTCACTTCTTCAAACTGATTAAACATCTTATGAATGGCATGAACTTTTGTCCTTAAGCTTTCATTCTTGCATGCCCAAATGCCTAAAATCTGTTTAACAATGAGAAGTGCATCTCCCTTTACCATGAGACGTTTTATCCCTTGGCCAATGCACATCTTCAAACCATGAAGTAGTGTGTCGTATTCTGCTTCATTTTTGCTAGTTGAACCTGGTAGATTGACCTTCTCTTTCATGACCACCTCTCCACTTGGGTTGAGCAAAACTAGCCCTCCCCCTGCTTTCCCTGTGGCTCGTCAAAAAGCTCCATCAAAGAACAAGGTAAAAGCATTGGGAATACTTTTTGGTGGTGGCAATGGTAGGGTCTTTACTTGAGGAACCCTAATTTCCTTCTCATGTACCCTATAAGTGAGAATCCCTGCCAATTGTGCACGCACACTATCTTCTACCTTGAAAGAGTATTGGAACTCTTGCAACTCCATAATCCACTTTGAGATCCTAGTACTAAGATTCATTTGAGATGACACCCAAGGGAACAAATTTTCTGCAGTGAGAATTACAAAAGGTTTTGGTAGCAGGTAGGATCTAAACTTTCTCACCGCAAACATGAGAGAAAGCATCATGAGTTCTGCTTCTGTGTAGTCTCTCTCCAAAGCATTCATGACCCTACTAGCAAAGTAGATGGGTCGCATCCTTGTACTGTGGGGATCTTGTTGTAGCAACACAGCACCAATTGTTTCCCTTCCAACACTAGAGCTAACAAAGAATGTGTACTCCCAAAAAGGAGGCATGAGTGTTGGTAACTCTGACAAAATGACTTTAATGTTACAAAAATACTCTTCAAGCTCATCAGACCATGCAAATTCTACTTGTTGTGTCAACTTTTGCAAAGGATGAAGCAACTCCGAGGCTAAGTGAATGAAGCGTGACATATACTTTACCTTCTGAATGAAAGAGATGACCTCCTTAAGACTCTTCGGTGATGGGAGCTCAATAAGAGCCTTTGCCTTTGAAGGATCCACCTCAATGCCTTTATAGGAAACCTTGTGACCGAGCAAGATCACTTCATCCTCACCTATGTGGCACTTGTCGGGGTTGAGTTGACCTCCCATGTCGTAGAGCTTCTTTAAACCTTCCTCTACCCTTTGTAGATGCAATGATTTTGAGCTATAAATGCAGAAATCATCAATGAACACCTAATTGAATTTCCAAAGAATGCTTGAAACACCATGTTCATGAAACGTTGGAATGTTGCAGGAGCATTTGTCAGACCAAATGGCATGACTCTAAAAGCATAACAACCCCAAGGAGTGATAAAGGTTGTTTTCAATTGATCTTCCAATGCGATACCTATTTGAAAGTAGCCTGAGTAGCCATCACACACAGTGTACTTCTCATGACCAGCTACCTCATTTAGTATCTCATCCTGAAATGGGAGGGGAAAGTGATCTCTTTTTGTTGCCTCATTGAGGGGACGGTAATCCACACACACCCTCCACTTACCATTTTTCTTAGGAGTGACAACAACAGGAGAGACCCACTCTGAATTCTCCACTGGATAAATGAAACCTGCTGCTAGAAGCTTTCTTACCTCCTTGAGTAGAGCCTGCTCCTTTATAACTCCTAGCCTTTGTAGCTTCTGAGCTTTAGGTGTGGCCTCTGGCTTCAACTCAATTTTGTGTTGAACAGCATCTACTCCACGCACATCGGTGTAGTCTTTAGCAAAAAGCCTAGGAAATTTCCTTAGCACACATTTGAACTCCTCTCTTTCATCCTTTGTAAGTGTTGTAGATAGCATACCTTCTAGCATTCTTTCATCTTCCACTTTTTGGTTCTCTTGGGAACCTACCTCCTCCAAACCTTGACAAGAGGTCTCTTGGTTGGTTGGCTTAAACCTTCCATGACTTCGATGGAAGACTCCTCTTCAGTAATGCTGCCGCTACTTTCTTCTTCTGAAGTGTTATCGGTCCAACCTTCTTCCGTCTCACTTTGAGATGATTCTTCATGGAGATCCTCTTGGCGTTGCTCCTTCATGTCAAAGACAACCTTCTTATGATTGTCGTTCTTGCAAATTAGCTTTCCACTCTCCCAATCCTGCAAAGCTCGCATTTTCATTAGCCATGGTCTCCCTAGGATAAATGGGTAACCATTTCCTTTGGTAGACATGACATAGAAATCCACTGCCTTCTTAATGCCAAAGGCCTCTACAAAAACATTTTTACAAATGCCTACGCACCTAACCTTGCTATTGTTTTCCATCTTGACCTTAATTTCAGGTGTCTCATGGATGTGCATGCCTAGTTTTTGCATGAGTCTCTCTGTCATGATGCAAATTTGTGCACCCCCATCCACTAGACCTTTCCTAACCAATCTCCCTTTTATGTAACAATCTAGCACAGGTGTAATGTCCTCATTCATTTCAGTTTGTGAAATTTTTACAACAGGCACACTCTCTTTTACCTTTCTCCTAGTGCTAACTGCCCTTGTTAAATCCCTCCTAACTTGTGGACATAATGCAAGAAATTGAGGCCATGAGATATCAGGACCCTTACCTCTCAGGTCTTCCAACAGGTTGTATGGAGCCATTCCATGTCCAAGAGGAAAGTCTTGGAGGTTGATACGACGTCGAGTCCTCTTAGCTTCCTTGGTCTCCTTTGCCTTCTTTTCTCGTCCATGGTCACTTTGTGATGTAACTCCTTCTTTCTCCTTACCTTTCCCTCGGCCACGCTTAATGCCATTTGCTTCCATGTCAAACTCTCTTGAATTTGTCACCTCTACCACATGCACGTTTGGGTCTGGCAAAGGTGGAACTCCTTCCACTCCTTGTGGAGGTGGTCTTGCTCCATTTGGCCTTTGTATAAGCCGTGGTTGCTGACTAGTTCCTTCACGTGCATTCATCACTGGGTAATTCAAGTTAGGTCTCCTTGGCTCCCCACGGGGCCAAGGACAATTATACATCCCATGTCCAGACTCACCGCAATTCCAACATTGCAAGACTCTCCTAGGTCGTGGGTCTCGCTCTTGAGACTTCTTTGCTTATCCCTTTGGACCTACGGCTTGTGCAAGGTGAATTGACAAGCTGCTTAAAGATTCATTTAACTTCTCAATCACTTCCGCCGTTACCTCAGGAAGCTCCTTAGATGTTGATGCTTGTGACTTACCTTTGGATCTAAGACCTTCTATTGGAACCTCCCCCCTTAAGCACTTGAGTTTCCTATATTTCTCAGCAGCCCTAGTTTCAGCTGCATCAAAGGTAGCAGGTGCACCCGCCTCAACTTTTACCTTAAGGTCAGGAAAGAGTCCGGCTATGAACCTCTCCTTCTTTAGAAATTCTGCACCATCACCAGGGTTAGCAACATTTCATATCCATAGAGCCCAAAGACGTAGGAACTCTTGCTTGTACAAGTAGTAGTCATCTAAGTCTTTTTGCTTATGAGAAACAATGTCTTGCCATAATTTCTGAGTGTTTTGGGGATCAAAGAAGTATTTCTTGAAACGATTCAAAACTTCCGTGTAATTCCCTTTAACTTCCTCAGGCAAAGAGTCAAACCAAGTGCTAGCATCTTTCCTAAGGACCACCTCAAACATTTCTACACGTTCTTGATCAGTTACTATCCTCTTGATACGGCAAGACATCTTGAAATTCGCTAGAAATAATTCTGCATCCTCTCCAGGCTCTCCAAAGAAAAGAGGATATCCAGACATTTGGCGTTGGCTCTCCATTGAATTGATTTCAAAGTGACGCGTTTTTGTTTTTTCTTTCTTTAAAAGATTTACACAATAATATTTTCTAAATTGCAATCTATTCTACAACAAAATAAAAATATTCACATCAAATGACCTATGATAATCAATAAGAGGTAGAATGACAGGGTTTGGTGACGCAAGAATTTCTCCTACTCTTTGGGCACCCAACATGAATACCATATGTTGTTGAAAATGGATTTTTCTACTAATTGCAATGTTTACTCTAATGTGTGGAGTGAAATGAAAGGGAAAAACCTGTATTCGTGGGCCATTATCCATGGTCTATGCATGACCTAATTCTTAAAACAAAACAAAAATATAGACGTCCAAACTAAGGTCGTACCTAATGAGAGGCAAAATAAAAGGATTTACTGATGCGTTTATCTCTACCAACCTAAGAGGACCTAAAATTCTACGAATTACTCGCTGAAATTGCAACTTAGTACTAACAATTATGTGTACCTTTTGCCTTGCAATGGGAATGAAGGGATCATACAAATTCTCCTGATTCATGCAAGCTACTTGATTATGCTAAAGGTTGACCCTTCACAAAACATACACAAGCCTGTCCTCAGTGGGGGCACCAAAATTGAGGCGGTTCGGGGCGGGCAACAAGAAGAGCAACCTCTAGACACCCTTCAAGGCTCCCGTGCTGCTCAATGGGGCTGGGGCACAACACAACACAAATCAAAACAACAAACCCACAGCCAAATCCCAACTACACAAGGGGCACCACCTAGTTT